>NC_139344.1:238040446-238640446 GCF_055883805.1 Amblyomma maculatum
ACTGTCACCCCCGCCAATTTGGGGGGCGAGAGTGGCGTAGGAGCACAATTGCCTATTATAGTGCGCGTGATCCTGATTGGACCGGGGTGCCTCTGCCTTTCGCAGTGCTGCAAAGGTCTTGTGAGACGAAGTATCAAAGATGCTAGCACTGCGCTTAATTATCATACAGCAGTTCATCACATCGATCAGGCGGGGGAATTTGGTTCCTGGAAACCCAGGTGCCGCGAAGTTCTCCCCATATTTTCGTGTGGCATCCCGGCGAAAATGGCGGCTGAGGAATATTCGCGCATGCGCCCCGCGAGCGGCAAAGCCCGCATTCCATGTGGCCTTTTTTCCGACCCATTGTTCGGGTCATGGTCTGCTGTGGTCATTTTACCCCGCCCATATATACTACAGCAACTCCGCGATAGGCAACGATTTTGACTTTCTCAAGTTCTAACTCACCACTGACAGTTATATATTGCCACGAAACCTTCAAAACTGTATTTGTTGTTAACAGCCGCCAGCATGCGGCCTTATCACTGCGATCCTGGCACGCGTATCAATTCTGTATCCCGTGTTTGTTCGTGCTCGTTGTCGCGATACGACGCGTTATCATTTTCTTTGTGGCGAAAGATGCGCCGAGATCTGTCTCGAAGATTCGGATCACTTGCTTATGTTTCCAGTTTGAGACGTTATGTAGATTTTTCTGAGCAGCCTTTAAATTGAGCTTTGACGAGTGTGACGGGCATTCTTTGTTCGAGGATCAACGAGCGCGTTTGATGCTATCGCCACCGCCGAGCTGCTTAGTTTTTTGCGGGCGCAAGCAAGCCCAATAAAGAGTTTTTTCAGTAACATCAAGCCTGTGTCTTCTTTTGGCGTCAACGACCTTGTCACCACTACGTGACGTCTGGTGGAGGTGCTGCCTTTGATCCTTCAAGCGAAGACCCCAGCCTTGTTCCTGTCGCCCTGGGGGACCAGCCTACAGGTCACCGAACCAGCCGCCGACTCCAAGGCCTACAACCCGAACACGGTCTTCTGCCTGACCCCGTTCGACTCCGGAAGGCATCAACTTTGGAAATGGCCCATTCAACAGCGCCAGTCGTCTTCGTGCAGCCCCGCCATCTTCCAAGGACTGCCCAGTGAAGATGCGGAAGACTGGACGGGCCTTTTCGACCGTGTGGCAGAATTCAACAGCTAGAACGACGCTGCGAAACTCAGGCAAGTCTACTTTGTTCTTCAAGGACATGCCCGAGTTTGGTTCGAAAATCACGAAACTTTTTAAAGGATTGGGAGATATTCAAAACACAGTTTTGAAGGCCTTTGTAAGTTCTGTCCGAAAAGAAAGAGCTCAGGCCCTCCTCCAAACAAGAATTCAACTTCCAAACGAGCCTGTCCTGGTCTACGTAGAGGAGATGAAGCGCCTGTTTCGCCGCGCCGACCCTAACATGACGGAAGGTGAGAGAGTGAAATTTTTAATGCGCGGCGTTAAAGAGTCGCTTTTTGCAGGGCTTGTCCGGAACCCGCCGAAAACTGTGGACGAATTTGAAAGTGAAGCATCGACCATCGAGAAGACTTTGGACACCCGGATGCGCCACTACGAGCGACCGCTACAACCGGACTACTCAAGCCACTACCCCAGCGCATCTGCAAGCGGAGGGAACCTTCGGGACCTCATCCGGGAGCTCGTGCGAGAGGAACTCAGCCGATTGCTGCCATCATCGCAACCCCCCCCCCCCCCCCCCCCCCCAGGTGGCGACACTCGCGGACGTCGTCCGGGAAGAAGTCCAGCAGGTGCTGGGCATTCCTAAAGCGACGGCTGCGACAGTTCCAGCTTAAGAGGCAACAGCGATGAACTACGCTGCTGCATTACGTCGTCCTGCACCCCGACGCGACCTCCCAAGCCCTCGTCGCTACCATCCTGCCCCCGAAAGCCGCCCCTTGGCCCCCGCCCGCCATGTCTACCAGTGATCTTTAAGCCCCAGGAAATGCGACGCCTGGAGGACACCTAACAACCGACCGCTCTGCTTCCATTGTGGTGAGGCAGGACACATCCTCCGTCACTGCCCGTACAGGCGGATCGGCCTCCGTGGTTTCGCTGTCGACGCCCCACGACCCCGTCCTGGTGAGCAACCACAGGAAATCAATGACTTCCTGCGCAGCAAAGAGCACTCGTCGTCAAGGCGTCTGTCACGCTCCCCATCGCCGTACAATGCCCGATTTGCGTCGCCGGGCCGCGGTTACTTGGAAGGACGGGCTCAGCCCCCGTAGGGGAAACTAAAGGCAGCAACCTTTGGAGGTGAGGTTGCTCAACGGCGAAAAGACGAAGGCTCTCCGCCACCGACGACCACTAACGACGACGCAGCCATTTCATTGCCGCTTCACACGACGACATCGACGACAACACGACCAGAGTGCAAGCCGACACCACCGCCCAGCGAAGTAACAACGGTATGCCCCGGCCATGACCTGAAGAAACGACGGAGCCGAGATCGGACACCAAGCCCGCGGGCAATGCGAGGACGCGAATAAGCGACCTTGAAGTTGATGTCGATGGTCGCAGAGTAAACCCTAATAAACACCGGAGCTGACTATTCAGTCGTCAGTAGACCGTTAGCCTCTCAGCTCAGGAAAGTTACCACCGCTTGGGATGGATAACTCCATCGGGACGGTGCACTGCAAGAATAACCGTCAATGGGCGTACTTACTCCACCAGCTTTGTGGTCTTGCAGGGTGCTCCTGAAACGTGATTTTAGGCATGGACTTTCTAAATGAACAGAGGGCTATCATCGACCTCCTATCCAAGCTCATCAAGCTCTCTGCATACAAAGCCATACCTGCTACGACGACTTCGACGCAACACGTCGCTCTAAACGTCCTCGACGGAGAACCGTGCCGCCCCGATCAAGCATCGCAGTCAGCGTAGGTAGCGCAGACATCAAAACCGCTGAAGGCATCGTCAAAGGAAATATCCAATTGCTCTTAGAACGAGGTGACGGCATCGCAAGAGGCATCACGAAATTCTGGAGAGGACAAGCTAAGGTGCTGGTAACAAACTTCACCGAAGAATACCGGCATCTCAACAAGGGCACGACGATCGCTTTTCTCGACGAATTAGCAGAACTCAAAGACGTATTCGCCCTCCACGACCAACCACTGGAAGACGTACCGGACCAATTCCGTCAGCCCACATTTGACGTCAACCCGGCATTGACCAACAGCAGGAAGGACCAGATTCGCAGTCTTCTTCGAAGCTACAGGGAGTGCTTCTCGTCATCATCGAAGGTACGACAAACACCACTGGCCAAGCACCGCATTATAACGGACGAACACGCCCGACCTCTGCGCCAAAGCCCCTATCGTGTATCGCCGCGAGAACGCCAAGCCATATACGCGATCAAGTTGAGGAAATGCTGCGTGATGACGTAATCCTGCCATCGAACAGCCCCTGGGCGGCACCAGTCGTTTTGGTGAAGAAGAAAGACGGCACACTTTGCTCCTGCGTTGGTTACCGCCGCTTGAATAGCATAACTGAGAAGGATGTCTACCCGCTTCCCCGCATCGACGACACTCTTGACCGGCTCTACAATGCAAGGTACTTCTCATCGATGGACTTGAAGAGCGGATATTGGTAAATTGAGGTCGACGAAAGAGATCGCGAGAAGACCGCATTCATCACACCGGACGGCCTTTTTGAGTTCAAGGTGATGCCATTTGGCCTCTGCTCCGCACCAGCCACGTTTCAACGAGTAATGGACACAGTCCTGGCAGGCTTAAAGTGGCAAATTTGTTTGGTATATTTGGACGACGTTGTTGTATTCTCACCAAACTTTGAAGACCACCTAAAACGACTGCAGACAGTGCTGGAAGCCATCAAGTCATCGGTACTAACGCTAAAAGCAGAGAAGTGTCACTTCGCCTACGAAGAACTGCGGCTCCTAGGTTACATCGTTAATAAGGATGGTGTTCGCCCAGACCCGGAAAAAACAGCTGCAATCACGCAATTCCTACCGCCTGTCGACAAGAAAGCTGTGCGCCGATTCCTTGGGTTGTGCGCTTATTATCGATGATTCGTCAGAAACTTTTCGCGCATCGCCGAACCGTTGACGCAGCTCACAAAGGCTGACGTACCTTTTAAATGGGAAGCGCCTCAAGGAGAAGCCTTTAGGCTCAACTCCATGAGCCCTCGAAACGCGCGTCCTGCGCGCTTGGATGCGCGCGCGCCGGCCAGAAGTCTGCGCATGCGCGAGGCGCCACCCACAGCGAGCGCGCTCACGACGCTCGGATCCGACAGTGCCTAATATTCGGCGCGCGTGCTGCTCGCGGTAGCACGCTTCCGAATTCCGGCGTGCAAGCATCGACCAATCTCCTGCTCGGACCATGTTTGGTCCGCAGTATGTGATAAATAAAAAATAAAACAAAATCAGCGAACGCTCTGCGTCGTGTATATCAAACATTTCACGTGTATGCTCTTGTGTTTTCGTCACAGAGGCTGTAAAAATGCTCCAGAAGCGGTGGAAAAGCCTCCGCGACAAGTTCCGCCGATTATGCAGCGCGCAACCGGGCGCGTACCGCGCCATGTATTTGGAGTTGTGTACCACTTTTTTTTTTTTTTGCGCGCCGGAGCGCGGTGCTCACTGCGCAGGCGCGCACGGCGCCCGGCGCGTAGGACGCAGAGGTGTCTATAGAGTCGAGCCTTTTGACGAACTTAAGCGCCGCCTGCAGTGCCCTCCTTTGATGAAAACGCCGAGACCGAAATTCATACCGACGCGAGCAGTGTGGGCCTAGGAGCCGTTCTCGTCCAGAAGAGTGCCGGACAGGAGAAAGTAATCGCCTACGCTAGAAAGTCCCTCACAAAAGCCGAAGTCAATTACTCGACGACCGAGAAGGAGTGTCTCGCGATCATCTGGGCCACTTCTAAGATTCGTCCATACCTATACGGCTGACCATTCAATGCTAAGCGACCATCACGAGCTCTGCTGGCTGGCTAATTTGAAAGATCCCTCCGGCCGCCTTGCCAAATGGAGCCTACGACTTCAAGAATTTGACTTGACTGTAGTCTATAAGTCAGGCCGGAAGCATTCCGACGCATACTGCTTATCACGTGCTCCCGTTGACGCTCCCCCGCACGATGACAACGACGCCTTTTTAGGACCGGTAAGAGCCAGCAGTTTCGCAGAACAACAGCGATCAGACCCTGAGCTGAAAGCGCTAGCCGATTACTTAGAAGTAAAGACCACTTCCCCTCCTGGTGTGTTCAGGCGACATTTATCATCATTCGCGTTAAGCAATGGCCTCCTCGTGAAGAACTTACGCACCCAACAGGACCGCGCAACTTCTTATAGTGCCTAAAAACCTCCAGCAGGAAATTCTGCAGGCGTTCCATGATGAGCCCACAGCAGGCCATCTCGGATTTGCGCGCACATTGCGTCGAGTAAAGGAGAAGTACTACTGGCCGCGACTGCCTGCCGAAGTTGCCCACTACGTGAAGACGTGTCGTGAGTGCCAACGACGCAAGACGCCGCCGATCAGACCAGCAGGACTACTAAACCCGATTACGCCCCCAATCTTGCTCTTTCAACAAATTGGAATGGATCGCCTCGGCCCCTTTCCATTTCGTCTATGGGTAACAAGTGGACACTGACTGCCTTACCCGTTACGCCGAAGCAAAAGCACTACTCAATGGTACCGCGGCAGAAGTCGCCAAGTTTTTTGCCGAACAAATTCTCTTGCGACACGGCGTCTCAGAACTGCTAATCACGGACAGGGGAACGGCGTTTACGGCAGAGTTGACGCAAGCCATCCTGGAATAGAGTCATACAAGCCATCGACGACCAACTGCGTCCCATCCCCAGACAATGGCCTTACGGAGCGCCTGAACAAAACGATCGCAGACATGATCGCCATGTATGTCGACGCTGAACACAAGACCTGGGACACAATCTTGCTGTACGTGATCTTCGCGTATAACACGGCAGTCCAGGAGGCGACCAGAGCGACCCCGTTCAAGCTTGTGTACGGCAGGGAGCCCACGACGACGCTCGACGCAATGCTGCCGCACGTAACCAACAAGGACAACTTTGACGTCGCCGCCTACCTGCAGCGTGCAGAGGAAGCCCGACGACTCGCACGGCTGCGTATTAAAGAGCAACAGCGCACCGACACCCGACGATACAACTTACGACGACGCCACGCAGAGTACAATCCAGGAGACCAAGTGTGGGTTTGGACTCCAATTCGCAGCCGTGGACTAAGTAAAAAGCTGCTGCGTCGATACTTTGGGTCACACAAAATCATTCGCCGCGTCGGACCACTGGACCATGAAGTCATTCCCGACGGAACGTAAGCATCACAACGGCGACGCACACGCCCAGAAATCGTACATGTTGTTCGTCTGAAGCCTTATTACGCACGTTAATGAATCCGTGGTGTTTCAACTTTGTAATATTTCTATTTAAGTTGCTTTGTTTATTTTGTAACATCGAGGAGATGTTTTTTTTTTAAGGGGGGAGTAATACCGCGAACCTTCAAAACTGTATTTGTTGTTTTTTTAACAGCCGCTGGCATGCGGTCTTATCACTGTAATCCTGGCACGCGTATCAATTCTGTATCCCGTGTTTGTTCATGCTCGTTGTCGCGATACGACGCGTTATCATTTTCTTTGTCGCGAAAGATGTGCCGAGATCTGTCTCGAAGATTCCGATCACTTGCGTATGTTTCTACAATGTTCCAGGTTGTGTTAGTAGCAGTTTGAGACGTTATGTAGATTGTTCTGAGCAGCCTTTAAATTGATCTTTGACGAGTGTGACGGGCATTCTTTGTTCGAGGATCGACGAGCACGTTTGTTGCTATCGCCGCCGCCGAGCTGCTTAGTTTTTTTGCGGGCGCAAGTAAGCCGAATAAAGAGTTTATATATATATATATATATATATATAGTGGAGATCAGTGATATATATATATATATATATATATATATATATATATATATATATATATATATATATATATTTTTTTTTTTTTTTTTCGCAGAGACTTCTGCCATAGCAAAAACCACTCTACTAAGGCAGCTCGGTCCGTCATTGGGGCGGAAGTCGTGTGCAGGGCAAAGTACTTCCATATCAAGTGTCATGTCATGCATAAATTCGGCGAGCAGCATTCCTTCATAGCCGGGACGGGAGAGCTGGGGCGGGGGTAGGGAGTAGGAATGACACCTGTGAAGAACTGGCTTCCCAGAGCCGACAGCAACACAATGCAGAAAAAGGCCTGCCCGATTTATGCCCAAAAACAGGCTTGGCCGCCATGGTGAAGGGGTTTTTCCGATGCAGAGAAGCTGACGTCTCGAGTTTTGCAAACTCTCCGTGGACTGTGGCTGTATGCTCTATAAAGTTTAGTACAAGCTCCTAATTTAGCGTTCATCTGTCAGCTGCTGATCACAAGCCCTGCATTAATTTGTTCGGAGAGGAAACAAACATTCTTAACTTCTCAAAATGTGCATGCCGTGAAGTGCTGCCATCACGGATGGTTCGCAACTTACGTCAGTCAGCCTTCTCATAGCAAAAATACGCACTGGAAACTGTCCTAGCTTTAGTCACAGTCTTTCCGACGCGAATATTGGTTCCGCTCAGAGTTTAAAGCGGCAAGAAAGAACGAGAACCACGCATTAACTCAGACAAAAAGAGAGCTCCGCCATTTTTATTGTGAATAAGGGGTTGTTTCTTCGTCGACCAAGTTTTACAACAATGTATGTACCTGCAACTGTGTGCCAATAATTGTAGGTGCATGTGTCCACCGAGAAGTGAGACATATTTATTATGCGGGGCATATTAACGTAGGTTTCGGGCCTTCGCGCGACGCCCGGCGGTGGCCACCATTGACCCTGAAGTGGGGTCACGTGACATGACGTCACGTGATGACGTCACACCGGCTGCAGATGGGGCCTCATATCGCGCCGTCGGTCGCCTCCCGGCGGTGGCCACCATTGACCTTGAAGTGAGATCACATGATGTGACGTCACGTGGTGACGTCACACCGGCTGCAGATGGGGCCTCATATACAAGCGTTTAGGGGTAGCTCGGCTGGAAACGCTGATTGGCCCAAACTTTGTGACGTCATATATAACGTCACAAACAACGTCATGAGTCACGTGATTTTTTATGATGTCATGTCCGGACGTAGGGCGCACGTGTTTTCCCTAGACTGTCCGTGGATTCCCCATGCTTTTCAGAGCGGCCGGGCGCGACCCGGCGGCATGGCCGGCGGTGTCGGCGGCGCGCCGCAAACAAACGGCAGCTGCCCAGCCGATGGCCGTCGGCGGAGAGGCACGAGGCCTAGCTTGCATGCAGTGCGGACACCGTGGAAATGGCAGCGATATCAAATAACATATGCACACTTCGAGCCGCGGAGAGGTTTCCGAACCAGCTTGTCACACCACACGAATTGCCGGGGAAATCAGTTTAATTGCTTTTCCTTTATCTAGATTTGTGTGAGACCTTTCGGCGACAAAAACAATCTAGGTTCGCCAACGCAGTGTGACCTGTTCGTAGGCCGGCCGGGCGAATTTTCCAGTGACAACTGCACACCATGTTTGCGGTGATTCCGATCTTCTGCACATTTCGTATATTTGCAAAACGCTTCCTTGCAAAATAGCTTTCTCGGTGCGACGTCCTTCAGGCGCGCAGGCTGTCGGCAACGGTCGTCCGTCCCGTTGCCACGCGTCTTCATATAATTCGGTCTTTTTCTAAGCGAAATAGTTCATTATGAATTGTTTTAACCAGAAATGCGCTCGGTGACCGCTCTTATTGGCTTAAGAGGGCCTAATTTCCTCACTCCAAACTAATGCGCCGGCGAATGCATATGATGCCGGCCGGCAACACCGCGGCGCCGGCGCTATTATAAGCACATCCTAGCTGCAATAGCTAGCTAGTTCATGACTGTAGGGGGAAAAAAATAGCTTTGAGGACAAAGGGAATAGAGATACGTACTAGGTCATTCGACTCTACAAATTTGTTAGGTCAGAAATTAGGAAAAATAAAACTAAATAAGCTGTAGTATTAAAGGATGACCTCTCACTGTTTTGGTTACCCTGTTGTTAAAAACAATTAGGTGCCTAATGAATATCCTATTCTCATTTGGGCTATGATTATTATAAAACTATGTAAGTCATTTCACATTGATCAGGGCTTGCTTTAGATTAAGTTTAATAAAGCAAATCCCCATCTTGCACTTGGAGCATAATGCCTTCATACCTCAAGTAAAGTTGATGGAGCATATCATAAAGTCGCAATTAATACAACCGGATTTCAGAACATTCAGCCTCAGGATTTCAGGCTAACAAGAAGAAATGTTGTACATTGTTACTAAGAAGGTCATGTTATATATGGGTAACTATCAGTTCAGTCGTTCAGTCGTGTCCGACTCTTCGTGACCCTATGGACCATGTCACGCCACGCTTTCCGGTCTTTCACCATCTTCATAACAACACATAACTTCATCTGTAGTGCCTCGAGGATGCCATCTAACCATCGCGTTCGCTGCCTACCCCTTCTCCGGCGACCCTCAGCCTTTCCCAACATCAAATCTTTCTCCAGCGACTCCTCTCTTCGCATCAGATGACCAAAGTAGCTGAGCTTTAACTTTAGAATTTGACCCTCCAATAAGCAGTCAGGGTTTATGGTCGACAATATCGACTGATTTGATCTTTTGGCAGTCCAAGGAACTCTCAAGAGTCCTCGCCAGCACCACAGGAGCATTATAAGATGTGTACTTTTTAAGTAGTACAGAACTGTGCGTAGCCTACATGAAAATATTGCAGCGTATATCACATGAAGAGTAATGGCATTGTATGTTTTGTAAGTGTCAGCATATGTTTGCTGTCAAATTGAGATCCATGTGATGCATGCATCTTTTAATGACTTAGTGCTTGTTCTAATGCAACGCATGGACCATTTCAGCTTGTCATGCCTTCGCATGTCTAATATGTAATAATATGTAATATGTAATAATATGTGATATGTAAGGGTGGTAATGCAAAGAGTGCAGTTAGAGAAATATATGCAAGGCAATTCACATGCTGCAATACTGTGGTCCTTAAGTTCTTTTCCTCAAGAGAATGCTTTCTCTCTTTTGTTGCTGTAAGAGAAGGTTATTGTTAAAATGAGAGATACACGTCAGTCCATCATGAAATCAAACCTGACGACCCCCACTATCACTCCGCTGCTGAAGACCACTTTGAGACTAAATGTATTCTGTTAGCAAGGCATCACTGCTCATTGGTACCTTTTTTATTTGCGTGGAGGCTACAGTAGTCTGTGCCATTGCTTTTCTATGTTGCTTGCAGTACCTGAAGTAGTAAATGCTGCACAATTTCATTTCCAGACAAAGCACCTATATCTTTACAAAGTGGTGGCAAAGATGGATGATTTAAAGCTCTTTCTCAAAGATGATGTGTGGCCACAGTGTGCAAGGCTATTGAGCAGAATTTCATAAAATCAAATGAGCTCAGAATATCAGTAGACAGGCCCCAGAACTTCAAAAAGAGTATGGTAGGGGAATGTGTCTGAGGTTCAGGGTTTTCATTGCAGGAAGAAAATAAAAGGGGTGATGCTTGACTGCACTGGTAGATTTTATGCCGAGCTCTGCTTTAAATCAAAAGCGATTTTAGAAGCCGCAGAACATATCTGGTCCTCTTGAAGTGAAGAGATTTCTTTATTCTACTGAGGGACCTCTCAAGCCTTAAAGTATCTAATCCGAAGCTTACATCCTTCTACGACAAGCTGTCTAATAGAACACATTTCATCGAAATGGCTTGGCTGAGGAGACACCTCAAATTAAAGTGGCAAGCATTGGACTCGAAGAGGCCAACAGTTGGGCAGCATTGGAGTTCCCCAGATTGAGATTTTCTAGAGCCTCTCCCCAGCCTGCAACTATTCCTAATATATGAGTGTCTGTTGTATCCTGTGAGAGGAGGAGGTTGTGTCCTGTGAGGAAGAGGACTTATGATGGGTCAGTGCACACTTTCAGATCTTGCATTATCATCTCTCGTAGGTGAGCTGGCAAAAAACATTGATTTTGACAAACCGAGTAGCAGCTTTGAAGCCTTAAAGACCGGAAAATGAAAATGTTGGCATGTCGAATTTTTTTTTTTTTGCTTTATGCTCTTTAGATCAATACCAGTTTTCAAAACAAGATTTATAATATCTGAAATTAGTTGCTCAAAGCAAGATGACTTCAGTGTTTCCCACTTTTTGTACACAAGCGATTTCTATAATTGATCGAGGGGTATGCTTATTTCATTTGTGCGGCAGGATTAATTATGCACTTGTCCCTCTGCAAAATTTGATTTTACAGCGTAGTTGTTGAAGGCCTCAATTATGACTGCTTGTTTGTTTTTGTAACTTCAGTTCTCTTCTGTGTGTTCGAGTTGTCCTTTCACTATTAGCATGCTTACTTCTCAAATGGCATTTCTACGCCCATATTTGCATGTGAACGCTCAGTCTAACATTTTAGCTGCTTCGTATTTACTTTATTCTTTGTCTTGGCCGATGTAATTGCAGTTGTCTTGTGCATGTTCAAAGCTTTCAACAGTCCTTATGAAAAGTTTGTGGAAGCATAAAAAATATGAACTGCAATACAGCACATTGGCCAGTTCTCAAGGCTTTTGCTGGCACTGCGCTATGCCTGATGTAAACGAAATTGTTCACAATGGCACCGTGTTATAATCCTGGTCGCATCTGCCAGTTTGCCACTTTTTAGTTACTGTGCGTGTTACCAAGTATTTCTACATGCTCAAAGTTTGCAATTCTTGTGGTTTTTATGTCCTTTTATTTGAGTGGTCCCAATCTAGAAATTCATCTGTCAAAAACCTCGTAGTTCTTCACAAATGCACCTTTCTTAAAGAAAAGAAAAAATATGACGTATGCCCCTCGTAATATAGCTTATTATCAGTTGTGGGGTATGCTTGTTACGTTAAGAAATCAATGAAAAAAAATGCCTCGGCTTGCACCATGTTGTGCGATACGAAAAACGAACTTCCCCAATCGAAGAAAGCCTTGACGACAAAGTAGTTGATGGTATTGCGCTCAAGTGTGTTCATGAAGAAGGGGGGAGGGGGGGTTGCCCCACGTTATTGCACCGGATGTCGCAGACCTACGCCATTGGGGGTTAGAAATGGAGTAATTTCATGGGATACAGAGGAACGAATACAACCGGTCATGGAGACTGCAAACATGCGCCTTATCTGCACTTGTGCCCTCGTTTTTGTGTTCTTTCTGAGTTGTAAACCATCAACAGGTAGCAAGGCTCGCATGCAACGGGTACCTTATACGCATGAACGTTGATCCCAGTTGAATTCCAGTTGGGGATCCATTGTTATCCAACTGGTATGAACTGGAAGTTTGTTCCTTAAACCATTTACATCAGTTAGGATTTTTGCCTGGGTTGTTTCAAAGTAATGTAGAAATGTTGTCAGTGTTGTTCAAGTTACTGCCTATGAAGCAACACAGTTTTACAAAAAAAACAATGGTTGTGAGCCACCTCATGCATTTATTTTTTCGTTTTGAAAATGTTTCAAGCTACAATAATTGCCATGTCACTTTGCATAAAAGAAGCTATAGCTTTTTACAGGAATGGTTTTAGAGTGTGCTAAAGAAAGAAAGTGTAAAGAAAGATGGAATAGTGACATATGTGGCCTCTTTTATGCATGATGTTTGTGTGCCGCACATGAAGTGAAAAGATATCTCTGTTGGTTAACGGCTTTGCGCTCAGTGGATTAGTCATGCAGTGTTGCATGACAGACCACCGAAGGCCCTATACATCCTACAAAAGACTAAAAATGAGAAAACATGACGATGAAGTTGAAGGCCCATGATCTGCCAGGAAACAACGGGGTGGCTCTGAGAAGGACATTTATATTGGCAGTAGTAAGGATGACAGTCCTCTGCTTTGTGGCTCTTCACTTCGCAGTGACAACATTGGTGTATACTGCACTAACACCTACTGTAGTTTTGACCATGCTGTCAGTTATTCTGAGAGCTGCGGCGGTGAGCATCAGCCAGTGCTCTAAGTTTCAAGTGTTCATTTGTAAAAGATGTGTTCTAGATCCTGCTAAAGAGTCTTGTATTATCCAATTGAGTTTCCAGAATTTACACTTTCTCTAGAAGCCCTCATTCCATTTAGGCATCTTTTCATTCTTTCCAATTAGAATTTTCAGTTCTAATTGAATTTCCATAATCAAATGTATTCCAGTTTCCAGATGACCTCCCAGCTGGAATAAGTACTTAGTCCCAACTGCATAGTTTTAACTCTCTGTAAAGAAGCAATTTATTTTTATTATGGGCTGCTAAGTTATGGCCATCTTACGGGTTAGAATTGATATTCCTAATGAACATCCAAACTGAATGGACAATTGTTATGCATGGTGAAACTGGAATTAAACTACATTTCAATGATGCATTGTGTGTGTGCTGGCTAAGATGTTAGGAAGCTGGTGCATTACGCTCCCTAGTAAAAATACACCCAAACATATTAAATTTCAATAGGCTTTGCAGTTAAAAATTTTGCAACTAATTTCAAAGTCCAATCTGGAGTCAGATTTTAATTCGAGCATATTAGATAGTCTCGAGAGCAAAATTAAATGTTTCAGAGAGCAACTCATGCACCTAGGTCCTGGACCCATTTACAAAGGAGCAGCAGACGTTAGCTGCAGAGTAGAATAAAAAATTTACACATTATTTAAAAAAAAGTGCAAGAATTAGACACCCTATGTCTAGAAGATCTATTAATGCGAAAGTATTACTTCGCTATGTTTATTTGTTGTAAGTACCTACAGCAACCATGAGGCATTATTGCAGGGGGGATACAACTACATACAATAAAACATGCAAAGAAGATATAAGGAAACTTGTTAGCAAGGTAACACAACACACTGATAGAACACTAAATGAATTCTCAAGTAGTATAAGGGATAACATAAAATACATTAACACAGCGCTGGCAAACGCACAGATTTCACAGATTTCTGTCCGCAGACCGCGTCCGCACATTGCATCCGCAGAACGTGTCTGCAAAATCATGTCCGCAGCAGTTGTGAGTAATTGAGAAGTGGTGGAGGTTAATGAGTGGCGTCAATCGATGGCGGGTGATGTAATGTTACAGCAGCATCCGTTCTTTTGCATTGCTCCAATGCAGATTCTGCAGTGCTCTTTAACTTTGCAACATTTCTGATTTTACAGCCCTAAAAAGTGTATTCATTTTTACAATTTCAGGAATACCTGTTTAAGTTCATTCAGTGAGACCATTAGATTGTGTTTTATTGATTGCAGGTTGCACCAAGTGTGAAAGTGCGGGAGAAACCAGAGGTTGGAGTTTTGAGTTAAAAACGGATAGGCTCTAAATTGCAGCAGTGCCATCGAGTAAAGAAAGCTTTTACTGTCCTGCCAAGAAAAATAGGAAACATGCAACAAGTGGCATTCATAGTTAAAGTACAGTGTTCTAGAAGGGGGCAGTGGGCTCACTGCCGTATCCATGCGCCGCTCCGCCGTGAAGCACTCAGTGTCGATATCTCCGGCGCCCGCCAGGGGCGCTGCTGCCAGCGTCACCTACAGGAACACTACGTCACCTGAACGATCTCGCTAGTCGCTTCTTTTGCTTCGCGGCAGCGGCGATATAGCGGCGACGACGGTTTGCTTTTCACAGCCCCTTTTGATCAGTTAGTCTTCTATCGCCTGCTAAATCCGTGTGGTCTTTTTGTGCCTCACGCTTTTTTAGCGTGCTATGTCAGTGAAAAATGCCTGGCCGTCGTCGAAATTACTGCTTCGCTCCTGGGTGCAGAACTGGCTACAGCCGTGTGAAAGACGCGCCGAAGGCGTCTTTGTTTGGCGTCCCAATAATTTCCTTGCCCTTGTATCTTTGCTTTTACCTAAAACCTCTATTTCCTAAAAGCGTGTTGACACATTTTGCAGTACTCGCATCTAACCGGTGGCGAATGTTCTGAATGTTCGTTGCAGCTATAATGCCACTTAAAATATAAAGCATGTATCTCAAGGGACCTGAACTCATAATATGAGAAAATTGTTTTCACAGGAGGATCAATCGGCTCATCAGCATCATGACTTCTAGGTTCCCGGCAGAAGCTCTGCGACCCAATTATTCATCAGCCAAAGCACTCTCGGATTTTCTGGATTATATCACGTCTTGGGAGCAGCATGCTGGTGGAGCAGGAGGGTTCTTAAGCGAGTCAACAGCGACTGGTCTGCGTGTGGCAATCTCAAGCACTCTAGAGCTACTGTCATACCTAGAAAATTTAGGGTATGCATATCTTATGACATCTCGGCTTAGTCAGGATCCTATTGAAAATTTGTTTGGAATCGTGAGACAAGCCTCAGGCTGTAATGACCATCCAACTCCCACTCAGTTTCTCATAACAATGAACTGCATGTCATTCTATAGTTTAGTCAAAACTGTGAGATACGGCAATGCAGATCCATGTGCACTCAGTGCTTTGCTTGATGCTGAGCACAGCAGTGCAGGTGGTCCTCCCAGCAATGTGTGGGACCAGGTGGATGCCCTCATTGCTTCGGGGAACTTGCCAGATGCTGAAGCGATGTTGTCTTCAGTGGATCATGACGAACACATAGAGAGAAGCGACTCTCACTTAACTTATTATGTGTCAGGATACGTCGCGAGGAAGTGCATAATGAAAACTAAGTGCCAGGAATGCATGAAAGCTCCAACCGTGTCATCTGAAGATGAGAGTCTTGGGCTGGCTGCAATAATATGAGACAGAGGCGGGCTTCTATACCCGCACAGCACACTGTTTTCTTTTGTGAAAACTCTTGAGGATATGTTCACGGAATGCTTCAGCAAAAAACTGTTGCATACCGATAGCATTTTAGATGTGCTCAGCCTGGTGAAGGCAAGATGCATGCGCAACATTGGTTGCACTGAGCATTCAGCTGAGCTCACCAAGAATGTGATCAGCTTTTACCTTACAACGCGGCTTCATTTTTTTTACAAAGGGCATTAACTCAGAGAGAAATAAAAAAAAAGAAAGAGGACCATGCACAAGAAGATCGCGAAAACTTCCTAATGTGCATGGTGTAGGATTATGTCCACTTGTAAATATTCGGCCAGATTTTTCGGCTGCACGTGTTCCAAGTCTTAAAATAAACGTTATTAAATAAGAGTGCCTTGCGTTTATTTCCTTTACATGTTCTGTTGGGTTTAGAGCGACGCAATGCATATAAATAGCTTCTTGAAGCAGCAATGCGCTGATGTCGAATTTCGCGCGCATAGTTTGGGAAGAACACTGCTTAATAACGTGCATTTCCGCAGCCGATGGTAGTTGTAAAAAAAAAAACGGTTACGTTGAAATTGGCCCTGTGGTATTCTCACTGCGAGAATGCGGCTACCATTACCGTTATATTATCAAAATATCATTGCACATCCTGAAGGCACCCTTCGCCATTGTCTGCGGTGCAAAAATTACACGGCCCCATAGGTCACTGCATACCGGTAAGATGCAGCAAAAGATGTATCGTGCATCAGACGTCATGAATATTGCATTTCGTTCGGCAAATCCAGCAGTGAACGGTACCCGTTCAACTTCGGCGCGCGGTCTAGCTTCAGGTTACGCTGGGAAGCGCGCCATCTGCCGGTGTCGACATGAAGTGCGTCACGCGCCTCCGCCATGTGAGCGCACTACAATATTCTAGAACACTGTAGTTAAAGATAATTATACTGTATTCTGCACGGAGGTGTCATGTCGTAAACCGGCAGTCAATATCGGTTATGTAAGAAACACACATTTAATTTACTGAGAATTATCATTTTATTGATATTTGCTCTTGTGGTGCTTGCCCACATAAAACTGCAATACCTTATCTGTGGGGACTTGCATAATTAAAGGCAAGGACAGTACCACATCAAGGTAACGCTCACTCATTGAAGAAATCTTTTTTTTTTTATTTGCAGTGTTGTTTATATGAATTTCCTATCTCAAATGAAAAAAATTCACACTAAGACTTATTTGAGTTTCTACAAGGTCAATATTTTTGTTATAGATCGGTAGCCATCTCTTACATCATTTTCTTATTTCAGACTCAGAACAAAATAGTTTTTCTGTGTTTATTTTCTTCATGAAATTGGACCAGGCAAACGATTTTTCAAGTAAATAATTTCAATGTAAAACAGTCTCATTGAGATCAAAGCCAGTAATAAACACACTATTATCAGCATACATGATTAGCTGAACACTGTTGTCAATATGAATTAAGTCATTTATGTACAAATTCAGCAAAAGTCTGCCTAATACTCTTCATTGAGGTACTAAACAAAATATATAAAGGATGATTTGTTTTTGTTACTGTTCATCTGATTCCTTGAATGGGACTTGATTCAATTATTTCCAATACCTTTGCGAGTGCTGGTAATTAAAAAAAATATCTCTACGAACGTGTGCTCCATGCTCTAGCAGATTTCATAGAGTTCTCCGATAAAATATTGAGCTTTTATATTAGCATTGCATGACATGTTAATTGGATGTGAAGCATGTTTGGTGTTCACAAATGCATGCCATTTCCATAATTTCGACTCCCTTAATTGTACAAAATGTTGGCACAGAGCTGAAGTGTTGCCATTGAATTGGACTCCAAATTGTTGACTGGGGGCCGATATCCAAGTTGGAAATGGTCATTTCCGATTTTGATTTGGCCTCAACTGTTTTGTTAAACTTGGAACAAAGCCATACTGCCGCGGTGCAATCCATCGCTACGTACGTGGTTCGGCTAGAGCAGCTCTTTAGACACAGTGACAGACACAGAGACCAATGACAATTTTTATTTAAGAAACAGCCAACAAAAGTGAACTGAAAACATGGCAACCGCTCGCCCCACACATGGTTACTATACAAAGGCACTGCACTTGAACCTTGTCTAGGACGCCTAGCGCGTAGAATGCTTTCGAAAAAAAAAAAAAAACACGCGTGTACACAGCATCGAATCCAGGTGCGTACACTTCTGCCTTTTCCCGTGCTCTCGAGTTAAGTGATCCTTGGATGGCGACTACAACCTTCGAAATGTGATGCATTTATAAAAAAAAAATACACAGCGGCACAAAGCCGCGGTGTATATTGTAGCCTATCGCGATGCCTATAGTTTGTCGTCATTGCAGCACTGGAGCACTAGCTGTTAACGCTGTTGTATGGGCTTAGTTAGCGTTCGTCGCGGCAGCAGAGTGACGCTTGCCACGTGTTCTGCAGCAGCTGCACGAAGACTCGGAAGAATGCGTGAGGGAAGCAGGTAATAAGCACTGTAGCACTTTATTAAATCAAATTTGACACGATTATGCATGCGTGTATTTACGTATAGCCTGGTAAAGAGGCCTAGCGCGCAAGTTATTTTGGTGGCCGCGGCGATTGATACGAAGCCTCGTGCAACATATAGAGGGAAGAGGAGTACGGGATGTGCAGGTCTGCGGTCTGCCAGGAAACATTGGGGCGGCCCTGAAAAGGGCCGTTTGGATGCGCAGCGCGACGTGACGGCGTGGCGAACACAACGCCCTGCACTCGTTCGTGGCCCTTTGCCGTGCACCGTCAACAGTGGTGCACTACGTCGTACACAGTGCCTGGTTATATGCTGCCCTGGATGCTGTAGCGATGCTTCCACTGTAGACATTTACGAGGGTTGCGGCGATGATCTTGGAGAGCTGATAAATGCCGCGATCCCTGACATGGGCTGCTGCGTACAAAGAAAATCCTCGGCCTCTTCGCAGCATACAGGAAACGGTGCTGTAAAAGAGCAAAAAAAAGTTGCATTATGAACATAGCGATTTGATGAATGCGCAACATATTACAAAACTTTCGACAAAGAAATCTGCGTTCTTGCACCTCAATCAGGGTTGAGAATGCGCACGGCAGACGTGCGCCTCAGCATAGCAGTCAGGCAGCGGTTAGTTGCCGACGGCGGATGTTTTCGTGGAGGTCTCCATAGCCGTGGCCGATTTTTTTTTTTTTTTTGAACACGAGAAGCGTCCATGCCACGAGCTGCTGCTGCACGAGGTCCTGGAAGCACGTGGGGAGAGACAAGCGATAAATAAGCAAAATGCGAGACAATTTTGCGCAATTTATACTTACCTTGACGGTGCTTGCGATCTCCCGCAGGTCGTCGCCATTATCAACGTCATTCCGCCCAACGTAAAGCACGGATCGGAGTGCCGAAAGCGCATTCACGTAAACGCGCAGGCCGCGTCAGTGCCATGCTGCAGCGAGATCCACGAACCGAATGCCGCAATCGCGCGCGTTGCCAGAGCGGGCAGCACCTAGCGATTCCCTAGAGCGTCTAGGGACGAAAAAAAACAAGCAAACCCAGTTTTTGACTACGTCACGTCCGGTTAAGCATCGAGCCCGACGCAAAAAACGTCACGCCAGGCCGCGGCGTGTCCACCAATCAGCGTTTCCAGCCGAGCTACCCCTAAACGCTTCTCTCATATCGCTAGATATCGCGCCGTCACGCGCGACGCGGCGGCGGCGCCACCATCGCTGCATCACGTGATATGTGACGTCACGCCAGGGATGAAGCGGCGCGCGCCCGCCGTGGCGTCAGTCTCTGTGCCCGCAACCGCGTCAGCGTCTTTGCGCCGGGCGTGTATGCGGTCAAGATGCCTACGACGATTAACCTAAAACCACGTCTCCGTTACTTAAACCCCATCCACACTGAGGCTGCTGCTTAACATGCTTCGCATCCACTGGGCTTAACCTTGATAAGCCTCCAATTTTTCATTTACATATACCTTACAGGCCTCCAGAGAGGCATTGTGTAAGGGGGGACAAATACAAAGATATCCGCAAAGTGGGTAAAAAACAAAATCACAATCGCAAGTATAGGAAAACAGTGGTAATTATACAAATCTATAAACAATATATCGCAACGCAGAGGGAGTTATAAGAACTACTAAGCACAAATCATATAAGGCAAGCGAGAAGATGCAAAAAAAAAAAAAAGGTAGACTGAACTATGCCACAGAACTACTGCGCATCAAAAAAGCCCCTTCAAGGAATAGTTACATAAATGACGGGAACGTAGATAATATGCTAAGCGTTATCAATGAAGTGCTTTAGTAGATCTTCGCGAAACGCTTCGTGATTGTGGAGAGATGCAATGCTATTTCGGAAGATCATTCCACAGGCGGATAGCGCGCGGGAGTGATGAGAAGTTAGAAGCGTTAGAACTGCCGTAAATGCGAGCATAGCTGTAATCGTTATGCAATCTATGCGATAGGTAGGAGGGACGTTGTAGATGACTTAGGGATGACCGAGTGCCATGGGCGTATTTATGAAAGAGATAGAAGGGCGATATCACGACGGACATTTAACGGATGAAGTGAAAGTTCAAGCTTGAGCTGGGTTACGCTGAAATGGAAATTATAATTACGCGAGATGAAACGACAAGCCCTGTTTTGTATTGCTTCCAACTTCCACGGCCGCTCGATGGAAGCGCAGGTGCGGCCTGCTGCATCGCGCCGCCGTCAATGGGCGAGCGTGTCCTTGGGGAGTTTACAGTTGCGCCCGCTGTTTCTGCTGAGGGCGCCACTGTTCAGGGACACGTCACCGTCGGGATGCGGGCTCGGGGCGCGCGATTTTGTTGGTCTCTGGACGCGTTCGCCTCAGATCGGCGTAATCAGCTCAAGTTTTATTGTGTGCGCGTGTGTGAGCTCGTTTACGTCTAGACGGGACGCGTTTGCGTTGTGTGCTGGGCTCGCTTCGTGCTTTTTGCTGTGCGCACGTGCGGTGGTCCGTCTCACGCGTGCGGCGCAATGCCGCGAAACTGCTGTGTGCCGCTCTGCGACACAAACGCGAGAAAAGACCCTACCATGAGGTATCATGAGTTCCCATGCGACCTCCAGCGCAGGGAAGCGTGGCTCAAGAATATCTCCCGCCAAAGACAAGGGGGAAAAAGTAGCAAGTGGGCGCCTAGCTACAGGTCTCTGGTATGTTCCTTACATTTCACAGAGAATGACAGAGAGCTCTTTGAAATTCAGTCAGAACTACTGGTTAAGCCAGTCAGGTTCCTTACTCGTGCACACGTTGAACCAAACAACCTGGAGAAAATGAAAGTTTGCATGGCCACTCAAATCTTTTCTCCGGCAGTAATAGCAATGCTACAATTTCTTCAAGAGAACCCGGAATGTCATCCTGAAGCATGCCACTTCAAAGACAGCTCGGCTACAATATATTTCATGCGCATGGTTGCGAAATGGTATGCCCTACATGATATCGGTGCAGTGAAGGCAAGCGGGATGCATGAGAAAGCATTCTTTTTAACAGATGATGAACGACTCTCCTGGCTGGAGCTAGATTTCATCTGTTGCTTGGAAGACCTCCAAATGAATGCTGGGCGGTCGAGGCGAATCACAAAAGAGACCTACGAAGCCACACTCCTGACAACACGGTCAACAGTGGCACTGATTGAATATCTCCTTGACCACCTAAAGTAGGTTCTTTTTTTCTCGACTCAGTTTTACGTTGTTTGCAACAGGTTACTCAAATGAATTTCATAATTGCAGCTTCCACTATGTCTTAACACGCGGGCTAAACAGTGACCCTGTGGAATCGCTATTTAGCTGTCTTCGGCAGTTCAACGGCGGCAACGACCGGGTGGATGCCAGGACTGCACTTTTGACAGCGGAGAAACTGCTAAAGGTACTGCTTAAAAATATTCCAAAGTGTGCTCATCAAGGTCACGTTAACATGGTGATCACTTGGGCCAGTTCTTCTGTCCCCGTGTCTTTCGCTGGTACAATATGCAAGGTCACATTCCTCTCTTTTTTTTCAGGTTGGCATCCTTCAAGCAGCGAGAAGTGGCAATGCACCCACTTCTTCTGAAATGAAAGCAGCGCTGAGGGTAACAAGTCCAGATGCTGAAACATATGCCCTGCCAACTGCCATTGAATTTGCTACCAGGGAGCTGACCAGTGAACTCGGATCTTTAACGCTGTGTTCTGAAGCAGAGGAACACTTTGAGGTGGCACCAGTAGCGTTTCTCGCTGGTTATGTTGCGAGAACATGTCAGGAAAAGGTATGAACTGTTTTTTTTTACATAAACATACACATTGTTTTAAATTTTCCTCTTGTCTGAACGGCCTTGGAAGCAAAGAAACCTGTGTATACAATATTTGTTTATACTCTTGAGATTGTCTGAGTAGGAGCCAATACGATAGCGTTAAAAGCCCCGTTCCGCAGAAACAATGGTGACCGCCTTGTCGGCAAAACGCCGTGGGAATGTCTGTGGCAGGAGGTTTTTTACAGGTGATGTGGCCGGACCCTGATTGTTCGGCGGGATGTGTGGTGCAACGAGACCACATGACATGATAAAGTTGGCAGGAGCTGCGAACTCTGCAGCTTCATTAAGATGAGAGGGTGAGATGGGAATGGAAACCGGGATCCTTGGATCATGAGTCAGGCACGCTACACCGAGACTACACAGGGACGTTCGCATGACTTGGTTAAAGCGGGGCTTTATATCTGTGTCGGGTGGTATATTTCACATAATGTGGTTGCCTCCGACTGTATGCTAAAGAATATGCATGAGAGGGATAGAGGCGGTAATTAAGGGATGTGTTTAATAAGCGGGTAGCAAGTGCATGTATGCTAATGAGGATCCGTAAGGGGAGAAAGCTCCAAATTTGTCTACCACTATACCAAGTTGTTGGTTTATGTGATATTTTCTGATGGTTTTCAGGTGACGTGCGAGTCGTGCAAGACCCTGTTGCAGGAACCAGAGCCAACCGACCCTGTTTACGGGCTAATGTAAAACATGGACAACGGAGGCATGGTATACCCCAAAATGGAAGCAATCAAGCTTTGTCAGCTTACGTGCGTCTTCATTAACCGGATAATGAAATCTCAAGAGGTCCGGCGAAGCAGCAAGCTGTGTGAACTGTTCATTTCAGTTTTGCTTCCGCACTTTACACAGCACCCGCAGCTAATCTGCGAAAAAAACAACCGTGCCCACACTGAGGAGCTTTGCAAGATATTCCTAAGTAAGTTGCTGCGCCCACTGATAGCGAACTCGGCCGGGAATCTCAACGCAACAGTGGAGCGACTTTTAAGGCTATGCCGTAAACCTCTCTCCAGGAAGGTTCTCCGTTTGTGAACGTCTTCTTCCTCTTTTTGTGTAACTGTGCAATAAATGTATCTAGTCTTGCTGAAGCAGTTTGTGGTTTCCTCGGCTCCAGTTGCGCTTAGAAAAATTCACAACTTCACTATAATACTAAATGCATTTGTTTTTCTAAATTAAAACAGTTTACAACCTTGATGTTCCACGGAAATGTGCTGAATATTAGCGAAGCATTAAGCAATTTTTCTGATCGCGGGTAAGCTAGTTTCAAACTGGAAGTTTCAAACTGCGCAATCTTGAGACTAGAAATTGTTGAATGCTAGCTGTAAGTTGCACAGTAGAGTACAGTCGCCCAGTCACATTGTGATGTAAAGGATAATACATTGCGCTACCTTGGCCGCTGAACAGCTTCCAATTGCTGACAGACGAGTGAAATTTTCATCTGACAACCAATTTGACCCGAATGCACATCACGGTAAAGCGCGAACTATCGAGCGGCTTTGAACTACCGTCACAATAAGTTTTTGGTGTACACTCCAGTATATACATCCTTGCGAAGAAAACGCGGTAGTGCTGACATGTTCACACTAGACATGACAGTATATAGGAATTCATGTTTCAAAATTGTGTGAAACGGAGCTCTTAAATCCTTAAAACAGTAAGCTCCGACCGCACTGACGCCTCGCTCAAAGCGCAGCCAGGCGCAGCTCTCCGCGCGCGGCTGTCCCCGAACGGTGGCGCCGCGGCGGTGGCGACGGGAAGTAGGCGCCTCCCGCGGGTTTCGGGCGATGTAGCAGGCCGCACCTAGTGCGCGCTTCCATCGAGCGGCCGTGCAACTTCTCTGCAAAGACTATTCTCTATACTCACAACCGTGATTTTTTTTACAGAAACCTCAGATGGTCGACGCGCCACGCCTGGGACGTTTGAGATGGAGAGGTTCCGAAGCAATAAAAGCGCATAGTTGTTTCGCCAGCTGCTGCGCGTTGAAATCGAAACAAGTGAGCATGTGCAGGTGTCTTTCTATGTCTACTGGTACCCCGTTTGTTCCAATTTCAAAATAGTTGCAGCCCTATGTCGCCGTTCGCCTCATGTCACGGCAGGCCTGCCCACGTGTTGCGGGCTTAATATACGCTACACAGCGCTGTTCGTACCGCTTTTTCAGAGGTGGAAGACGCTGGGAAGACGAAGGAACACGTTTATTTGGCGGTCGAAATAGCTGCAGCTTTTAATCTGGGAACAGAAGGCCACGCTGGATCGAAACAGGCACGCTATCAGTCATTTTTTTTTTTTTCAAGAATACTGCATGGTCGAGCGCGTAAGCACTGCATTCGACATAAGGGAGCAAGAAAAGTGTCCGGTCGTAATTCTGCACACTTGTGTTTGCTGTAGAGGGCCGCCAGTGTCGCCGTTGGCTTCATGTTACGGAAGGCGCACCCACGTGTTGCGGGGCTAAATATTGCCGCAATGTTACCTTACTGGCGCCGCCATGTGGCGAGCTCGGGAGACTGGCACGCGCTCGTCTTCTTCGCTCTCGGTGCTCGCCCGCCAGTCGGTTCCGTGCCTTATCTTGCCGGTGCTTTTACTTAGTCGTAAGTAAACCTGCTGAACCAGTTTCACTGGCTTCTGTGACATTTTTGGTGGAGCTTCTGGGTAGATCCCATGTACGAAGAGCATCTGGCTGCCCACTACGCCCATCTACACACCGTGGACACGACACCTGTGCACAAGGCGAGCCGTCGCTTGAGAGGCTTAGCTCCCGAGTGTGGTCCTCGTTTCCCCACCGCAAACCACGATGAATACAGCGGCAATTCAGACCACTCAGCCTCCCGTAAGTGCCCAGCAGCTAATCTGCCATACTCCACGTATGCCCACGCCGTTTCATGGCGACAAGTTCGAAGACGTTGAGGACTGGCTGACCAGCTACGACTAGGTCGCTGTGTTTAATGCGTGGGACGAGTAGCGGAAATTGCAGAATGTTTATTTCGCACTAGAA
The DNA here is from genome assembly GCF_055883805.1 of Amblyomma maculatum. NCBI lineage: Eukaryota > Metazoa > Arthropoda > Arachnida > Ixodida > Ixodidae > Amblyomma > Amblyomma maculatum. The sequence goes on from NC_139344.1 coordinate 238,065,527, forward strand.
GATTCCGCCAAGATGTGGTTCGAAAACCATGAGGCTACCATTTCCACCTGGCAGGATTTCCGGCGGCAGCTGCTCGCAACATTCGGCAACGATGCAAGAAAAGAGATGGCCGAACTCGCACAGCGGCCTATGGGCCTGGTGCGCTGCAGCTTTGGCCGAACATGTGGCGCCGTCTGGGAGGCGCCGCTGTAAAAGGCGGCTGTCTGGATCCGCTGCCGTGGGTAGCGCTTACGCTGTGTTCCGATTTCTTCCTGGTTCCCCGTAAGAATAAAAAAGTAAACACCGACTGAAATAAGAGCCTCTACTTACTGTTGTTTTTGTGGTAATTTCCAACCTCATATAAACACATTGCGTTTCGGCTGCGCATTTTCCTTTCTTTTTTTTTTTACCCAGTAATGCACGCTAGGTTTCTTTCATGCATGTACGACCAATCGTTTGTTTGTATCGAGTGCGCGGCACGCGAAAAAAAAAAAAAAAGACGGTGTAGTTTCTTTTTTCTTTTTTTTTTTTTAACTTCTGGGCCCGGCTGGAGCCGGGGAAGCTAACTGGAACCAGCGCTCGGCAGGTCTTCGGACACGCCATGTGTTAGAGAGTGCGGAACCTTTCTGCCCTGCGGGAGTTTTTTTTTTTTTTTCTTTATCGACTTCCTAATGATAGTTTACAGCTGTTATCCACGCTCGCTTTTGGGAAGACTAGCCTGACGTGGAAGCACGACGTCGAGAGCGAAGCACTTAGCAGTAGTGCACGCTTTCCGACTCTCTGCGCATTCATGGCTCCCCGCAAAGAGAAAACGCCCTTTAAAACTAGGAGCTCGATTTACTGCTGTGTTTACGGATGCCATAATAGTTACAAAAATACGGCTGGGAAGCAACCTAAAATCAAGTTTTTTCGCTTTCCTTGGAAATCCTACGAGACTGAGAGAAGACAACGCTGGACCAAAGCAGTACGTCGTGCAAGGTAAGGAGACTCGTGTTTCGTACTTTAGGTTTCGCTTTCTGGAGCGTCTGCTTAACTTCGCTTTCATATCTCGTGCTATCTTTCAGTCCAGATGGAAGCCTCTGGCAGCCTGCACGTAACACGCGCATATGCAGCGCTCATTTCATAGGAAACGAGAGGAACAACATAGCAAAACACCCTGGATATATACCAACTATATTTCCAGTGTGTTATGGACCAGGTGATGGAGTTTCCTCTGACACAAAACTGAAGAGATACGAAAGGTACGTGTCGCTGACAATTTTAGTGCTAGACGTAGAAACAATATTCATATTGTTTCGTTAAAAAAAAAATGGACTGTTCATCTTTCAGGGCTCAGCGACGTGACTCGTCTGTTGATAAATCGAGGCATGTTAATACGGCTAACGTTTCGCCTGGAGTATCGCCGCCTGGTGCTGCAGACGAAAGCCTGAGTTCTGAAGATGACTTTTCCAGTGTACCTGTGGCTGCGGGGAGCAACTTGCAGGATGCTTCAGTAGATGTATCGTCGTGTGCTGCCGATGAGGAGCCGAGATCAGCGAATGACGGCTGCATCACGTTCGCGGTAAGCTGTTTTCTAACTGCTTAATTTAAGTTTTCAGGTTTGCACCCTTGAGATCCATACAGCAAGCGTTATTTGAATGCGCAACACATATACACGGTCGTTTTTATTCTCAAATGTATATAATTAATTACAGCACCCGTTCCACAATGATACAACATCCTCGGATAAACTAGTACAAATGTCCCGAATTTGGCAACAGTTCCTCAAATCCTTACAGTTGCGTGCATTTGTTGTGATTCGCAGATGACGCAAACTGATATGAGCTCTACTGGTGGGCCCTGCACCATATTTTTGTCTGTGTCATCGCAAGGCTGTGCATCAACACAAGTGTCGCATATCAGCACCCTGAACTGCGCGGTCCAAGCAGTTGTTGTTACTGGAACAACTGCATCTGGGCCTGAGGAAAGGACGTGCGTTTTTCTCGGATATGATTCTTTAATGGAGAGGGAAGATGCTTTCAGGCAACTTTGTGGTGTGAACAGAAATGTTTTTAGTTTGCTCCTGTCCATTTTATTCCCAATAGTCGTGAGGCGGGTCGATGTTCCCATTTCACAGAAGCTCATAATTTTTCTAATGAAGCTCAAGCTAGGTGTATCTTTTGCAAGCCTAGCAGTACTTTTTGGCTTGCATCGAACGGCAGTAAGCCGCATATTCTTTTTTATCCTAAGCAATTTGCTAAACGCAATGAAACAATGGATTCCAAAGCCATCTTTTGCAACAGTTCAGGCGACAATGCCACCTTGTTTTTTAATCCATTACCCCAACTGCCGCTACATCATTGATTGCACGGAGCTGACAACTGAAGAACCCCCCACCGTGGAGCAAAGACGGGCATTGTTCTCGCACTATAAGAGAAATTACACCTTAAAGTTCTTGATTGCAATCTTACCGAATGGTGTAGTGAGCTTTGTGTCCGAAGCGTATGGCGGCCGCACGTCGGATACACACATAACGACAGAGTCTGGTTTTCTAGATTTAATCGAGCCCGGAGACGTTGTTTTGGCCGATAAGGGCTTTCCTGGAATCAAGGTTCTTGCTGAAGCTCAAAGAAGCATCATTATCCTGCCCCCTTTTTCCAAGGGAAATGTACAGTTCACATATGAAGAACTCCAGGAGACGTATCATATTGCCCAAGTCCGAGTACACGTCGAAAGGGCGATTCAGCGTGTAAAAATGTTTAACATTCTGAATGCGAGAGTCACAAATGACCTCATCCCTCACATGAGCGATATTATGCGCATGTGCTGCATACTAGTTAATCTTCAGCCGCCAATAATAAATACTGCTAAGAAGGGCACTTTAGAGTGAGTAATACAGGCGCACGGTAGCATATACATCGTTTGTTTGTATGTGTATTTTCGTTCTTGCTATCTGCCAGTAAACCTTCTAATGACATCACAGACTAGTGGCTGGCTTCTAGATTCATATTTAATAAATGCCAGCGCCTGTATTCTCCCACTGAATAATGCAGGCGTGGAAACTAATTGAATGACTGAAATTTTCACTTTTAATTTTATATTACCAGGTTAACATCAATCTAATTAACCGCTACGTAACATCACCAGATCAACAGTTCGGGCACAGCAACCAGTTACAAAAATTATGAATTCAATGTTCGCTTTTTTTCTTTTTTGCGAGTAATTTAAGAATGGAATTCATTACCAGGTTCCTGTTATTCCCCGTCGTGATCGTTTGTATCGCTTGTTTGCAGACTCTCAATTATTGCTGATGATCCAGGTCTTAAGATGTATAATTTTTGTGAAGTGCATGAAGGAAATGTTTTTCAGCGCATGCCGATTTTTATAGATCAATAATAATATAACTTGCTTTCATGTGACTGGCATCAAAATTTTGTGTATTTTTGTTCGCCCATTCCTGACAGCATAATAAACAAACAAAAAAAAACCTGTGCTGTCCTTTTTATGCAGTCTATTGTAGCGCTACCACGTGCTCATGACAGGACAAAATCATTTTCCTGGGGTAAAAAATATTTTATTCAGTCCAATATATAAGCAATTCAATTCAATATAAACACTCAGTAAGAATTTTCAACATGTAGCCAAAATAAAATGCTTCAAGTTTCGGGACGTACTCAGAAAGGAAGTCATCATCCCTGTCGACACTCACGGTAATGCTGCGTACATTTGAGTAAACATAGAGAAATGCATGTTCCAAATTCAATACATACAACATGATCATAATTTGTGTGTAGTATGGGTGGCTTTTTTTTAAAACAAGGCAGCCATTGATATACTCAATGTATGGAACAAAACTCGTTTGCTTTTCGTGATCGATGAGATAGCTGTCTCGCAATGAATACGGACACTTGATTTCTACAAGCTGCAGAGTGCCCCGAGCCCAGAAAATGCCGTCAGGACTGCAGCTCAGCCATGGCTGCTGTGGGTGTATAATTAGCCCCACCTGCGAAAAGAATGAGTCACGAAATAACACCAACGGAGATACATGCGTTACCTCATGAATGGGAGCTCCGATAGCCATCGCAAGCTCCGCTCTTGCTTCGTCCTCAGTCTTTTTTCCTGGAAGGTATGGAAATTCACCTTGTTATAAGTAGGCGCAAGATTTCGTGAATTTGCGGCATTTACACCAGATGAATCCCGAAGAAAGTAATAATAGTGGTGAGCTGTTATCTGTTGCAAAACCAACCAAAAAATGAAGGGAAAAGATGTGACAGCCATTGTATTATCGGATACCGAAGCACCTGCAGCCAGCGGAGCTGAAGAGGCTAGCGGCAACGCAGGAAAAACAAAATATCGAAAAAGGGCTGGAGTATATGCGTATGTGATAATAATAATAGTAATGGTATAATGGCCTAATCGTAAAATATATTTATTGCATTTTTTGATTCCAGCACTTACCATACAATGTGGCTGCTGTTGAAAAGCCTCGCGCTTTCACTAAACTTTCGGCCAAGACATCGAACTTCGACTGCCTTGTCTTCACCCTGTGTGCCGCTGAACTTGTAATTCGGAGGCGTCTCTCTTTGTGCCACCTAGTAATGAATCATATATTAGCGGTCGCAGCCATAAAAAAACACGATTCAAAGTTCAAATGAATAGATTGGCGAACCTTGTTTGTGCCGCCTGACCCCTGGTCATAAGAGCGATCTCAACGATTTCTTCAAAGTTTTTGTTTACGAATTTCTTGTAGAACTCCTGCTCTTTTTTTGAGACAGAAGACAATACGTCTCGCCTTTTTAGTTTCAACGGGCACATACTAGTGATTTCTAATACGGTGTGCAGGTGCCGCTCACCACATAAACAACTTCTCAGAAGTACCGTATCTTCTTGGTCCACTATCCTGCTTATCATAGAAGATAGTGCAGCACTGCATTCTTTTTCGATTTTGCACCTTCCTTCTTCAATAAGTATATCCGCAAATGCACAGTTAACTCCACTAATTTTGGAACTCATAGACATTGGACATAGCGGCTGAAGGATGGGGACAGGCATGGGCCGACCTGGAGAAAAGGCAGAAACGTTATTTGAATGTGGCTGCGTCACGATCTCCACGAATCGAATCGCATGCAATATCCGCTACACTTACTTTCAAAAAGCTCTTTCACAGATTTTTTTGTGTCCAACGTTGGACGCGACGATGGTCTCCGCCACGCACAAGGCAAGTCGGTGCACCGAGTCGTGCCTGTGGTTGTTGATAAACACCGCCAGTGCTGCTGCGTGCTTGCACCATCCCCGGCACCCGGCCTTGCAGGTGCAACTGGCATCCGTGATATCGCGTGAGTTTGCCGACAGCTACATACAACAAAAACCGAATTACATATGTGGTGAAGAGACGCCGAAAGGGAACAAAACTCACCTCCAAGCTGACGTCGTAGAAGGCGCTTTTCATTTGGGCAGCACATTTGCCAAAGATATCAGAAGGCCCCTCTGCACTCTGAAGTTCTTCGCGCACTTCGTACACATGCTTGGCTTCGTAGAGTTTTTGTCCGCGCACCAAACAGTTAATCTTAAAATAACTCTCAACGTTCTTGATCTTCCTAAATCCACAGAACAGCACGCGCTGCGGAGCTTGCTCAGCCATGCCCGTTTTTTCGCGCACCGCTCTGTCGCAAGTCACCGCTCGCTTTGACGCACCGAGGAAATAAAAGTTACGGCTGAACTGCCGAGCGACGAAAAAGAACGCAGCGCCCGACGCCTTAAGGCACATCTCCAGATGGAACCTGTGCTCGTTCTCTCCTGTAAAGGAGCTTTTTTATTATTATTATTATTTTTTTTTTTTTTTTTTTGTTGTTGTTGTTGTTAAGAGCCTTTCCATTGACCGACGTACGATGCCGAGCTGAGCTCGGCTCTCGCTTCTGGGGGGTCTGGCATATGCCGTCTACACATACGTTGCCGCCGAGGGGAAAAGCCAGTGCTACGCATTACACGCTGGTTCAAAGTACCATATTGCCTGGCTTCCAAATTCCTACTTAAAAAAAAAAAAAAAACGCATAGCCGTTAGCAGAAGCGCTCGCGCGCCGACGATGCGCTGCGCGCGCCCAAAGCGCCGGCGGCCTTCTACCAGACGGCTTCAACGGGTAGCGGCTTTCTTCGCTTTGCTTTAGGTTTATTTTGCGACACACACACATGGTACATGTTTCTCATATGTTCGCGCATGGCACGAGGCAGGAAATGACTGAAAAAAGTTTCGTTCTATCACGTTTGTTGCCGAAAAGCGTGGACTTCGCGTTCACTCCGCCGCCTCTCTCCGACGAGCAGACATACCACATATGGGTGCGCCGGCGGGAGGTGGCGCCACTTGTTCCGGAGCAGTGGCGCCTCCATACCAGCGCACTAGGCCCATTGAGAGCGTCGCCATGTTTGTAGAAGAAATGACTCGCCTTTTCAACCTTGCGGATCCGTCCATGTCGGAGGTAAAGAAGGTGCGCCACCTTATGCAAGGCGTCAAGGAGCAGCTGTTCGTTGGCCTTGTACGTGAGCCTCCACGTAATGTTGCTGATTTTACGAAAGAAGCAACAAGCATCGAGCGTGAATCAGCGATTTGTACATTTTGATCGCTCTGTGAACGTCGCTGCCGTAGGCTTCCGCTTGCCAATAGCCGGAAATGAAGCCCTTCGCGAACTTATCCGAAGCATCGTGCGCGCAGAGCTGCAAAAGCTGCCCTCTCTCGAACAACATCCACGTGTTGGGGGCATCTCGGATATTGTGCGCGAAGGGTTTCGCCAAGCAGTGCCATCAGTACCGTCACCCCAGCCGCCTGTGTCACAGATCATGACGTACAGCGACGTGTTGAGTACCCCTGCGCCTGAACCATCGGCACCCTGCAACCCTGCTCCTCCCGCTCGTCCTCCACCCCAATATCCAGTTTCGACTGGTGTGCCTGAAGCTCGACCACCCGTTCGCAAAGCACACGCGTGGCGCACGCCGAACAATCTGCCTTTGTGCTTTCACTGCGGCGAAGCCGGTCGCGTTCTGCGCCACTACCCGTACCGTCGGATGGGCTTGCGCGGATTTTCCCCGGATGCCCTTCGGCCGCGCTATGACGAACGACCTCGGGACATCGACCAATACCTCAGCGACCACGTCCCACCTGCGTCCCTCCAGCGACGCCAGTCCAGGTCACCACCGCCGAGACAGTTTTCAACCAGCCGCCGTTCTTTCCTCGGGCAGTCCCCAAGTCCGTGCACCGGGAAAACCGAAGACGGCGACCCTCGGGGGTAGGGCCACCGTCGATGGACACTACGACCAACATCCTCCACTCACCGATTCGATCACACAGACCGACCTCCGACCCTTCGCTCCGACTAACAGTCCGACCACTTTTCGACGATCGCCGAAGCTTTCCTCCGACGCCTCCAATCGACGCACCGCACGACCAACGAGTCCGACGACCTCCCGACGATCACAGAAGCTTACCTTCGACGCCGTAATTCGACGCAACGAACGACCCGGCCGTCAGCCCGACGATCCCTGACACGCCGCACTTTGCCGACGGTGAGCTACATTCCGCCGAGATACCGATCGTCGTTGATAAGCACAACACGAATGCCCTTGTAGATACCGGCGCTGATTTTTGAGTTATGAGTCATGGCCTTGCTACCATTCTGCGAAAAGTACTCACTCCTTGGCACGGAGCCCCAATAAGGACAGCCGGAGGGCATGCGGTAATGCCGCTCGGAGTGTGCACCGCTCGCATCGAGATTCACCACGTAACTTTCTCGTGTTGCTTTGTTGTGCTGGCAGAGTGCTCCAAGGACCTGATTCTCGGCCTTGATTTTCTTAGAGAAAACGACGCAATCATCGACCTCCGTGACTTCATGGTGACTTTTTCCACTCACCGCGCAATTTCCGACGAGTACAGACAGCACAGCGAAGACTACACAGGCAGGCCAGTTTTCCGAGTGTGCGACGATCATGTCACTCTACCTCAACACACCAGCTTGTTTGTTACAGTGCAGTGCGACAACCCCCCACCTTTCAAGGCCTCGCGGAAACGAACGTGAATTTATTGTTGAGCCTACAAGTCTGCGTCGCTCGGGGGGGTCTTTGTCTTGAGAAATAAACGAACTGAACTGCTTTTAACGAACTTTAGTGCCGAATACCGCCATTTACCGTAAGGTACAGTTATCGCTTATTTTGACGAAGTCAGTGCGACATCCACCCATTGCGCCCTTTCGCTGGCCAACGAGAACCCTCCCGAGAGCACTGGACATACTGTTCAAACTGACGTGAATCCTGCTTTGTCTCTTACCCAGAAACGCCGCCTTCAAGCAATTCTGGGCACTTACCGTGACTGCTTTGCCGTCACTTCCAAAGTGAAACAGACGTCAATAACCAAGATCCCACCGAGCGCCCTATCCGCCAACACCCCTACCGAGTATCGCCGAAAGAACGAGAGGCTATTCGGGCGCAAGTTGATGAAATGCTCCGCGATGATGTGATCCAGCCGTCCACAAGCTCATGGGCCTCACCAGTTGTGCTGGTCGCTAAAAAGGACGGAGCACTCAGATTCTGCGTCGACTATAGGAGGCTTAACAAAATTACGAAAAAGGACGTCTACCCATTGCCTCGAATCGGTGACTCGTTCGACCGACTCCGCCACGCCCGATACTTTTCATCGCTCGATCTATGCAATGGGTACTGGCAGATCGAAGTCGATGAACGTGAACGAGAGAACACCGCATTCATTACTCCTGACGGACTGTACGAATTTAATGTGCTTCCATTCGGTTTGTGTTCCGCTCCCGCAACCTTTCAAAGAATAATGGACACTGTGCTAGCAGGCCTGAAATGGCAGACGTGCCTCGTCTACCTTGACGACGTTGTCATTTTCTCTGCGACCTACGAAGAGCACCTCAAACGATTAACGGCCGTGCTAAATGCCATCCGCGAGGCCGGACTCTCACTAAAACCAGAAAAATGTCACTTTGCATTCCAACAGCTCAAGTTCCTGGGTCACGTCGTGAGTGCTGAGGGAATTAGCCCTGATCCAGAAAAGACGGCTGCCGTAGCTGCTTTCCCGACCCCCACTGATAAAAGTTCCGTGCGTCGGTTTTTGGGCCTCTGTGCATATTACAAGGGAAGGAAAGCGTAGCAGGGGGCGGCAGAAAGTTAGGTGGGCGGATGAGATTAAGTTCGCAGGGGTCAAGTGGATACAGATAGCACAGAACCGGGTTAAGTGGAGAAATATGGGAGAGGCCTTTGCCCTGCAGTGGGTATAGTCAGGCTGATGATGCATATTACAGGAGATTTGTGCACGACTTCTCCCGAATAGCGGAACCATTGACTCGTCTAACAATTAAAGAACGACCAGCCTTTCATCTGGGCCGACGAGCAGCAAAGGGCCTTCGAGGAATTTCGCAAGCGCCTTCAAACAACGCCCGTACTTGGCCACTTCGACGAGGAGGCCGACACAGAATTGCATACCGACGCCAGTAACGTTGGCCTCGGTGCAGTTCTCGTTCAGTGGCAAGAAGGCGTTGAGCGGGTGATTGCTTACGCCAGCCGCACCCTGTCTCATTCCGAAGGGAATTATTCTACTACCGAAAAGGAGTGCCTTGCAGTTGTGTGGGCGGCAACAAAATTTCTGCCGTATTTGTATGGTAGGCCGTTTAGAGTGGTCAGCGACCACCACTCACTCTGATGGTTAGCGAACCTTAAAGATCCTTCAGGCAGGTTAGCCCGCTGGAGTCTCCGCTTACGGGAGTTCGACGTCACTATTGTGTACAAGTCCGGCAAGAAACACAGTGACGCTGGCTGTCTATCCCGAGACCCTATCCCGTGTTCTTCAAGTGAAACAGATGACTCCGTCTTTCTCGGCGCTCTCTCGACACCAGATCTCGCTCAACAGCAGCGAGACGACACCGAACTGCGGCCCCTCATCGTTTACCTCGAAGGAACCGCCTCATCGCCGCCTCGCCTTTTCACGCGTGGCCTGTCGTCGTTCTGCTTGCGTGACGGCGTCCTCTACAAGAAAAACTACGCTTCCACAGACATTCAGTATATATCTGCTGGTTGTCCCAACGCCGCTCCGTACCGACGTTTTGCAGGCATGCCACGACGAGCTTTTTGTCAGCATCTCGGTTTTTCGCGCACCTTGGCACGAGTACGACAAAAGTGCTACTGGCCCAAGCTTGCCGCTATGGTTCAGCGCTATGTTAGGACGTGCCGTGATTGCCAACGTCGGAAGATACCACCTGTCAAGCCGGCCGGCCTGCTGCAGCCTATTGTTCCTCCGCGAGTACCTTTTCACCAAGTCGGTATGGACTTGCTCGGGCCATTTCCTACGTCGTCATTGGGCAACAGGTACATTATAGTCGCCACAGATTATCTAACCCGCTAGTGTGAGACGAAAGCTCTTCCCAGCGGTACGTCTACTGATATTGCGAACTTTTTCATCTTTAATATAGTCCTTCGTCACGGTGCCCCTGCGATCGTTTTAACTGACAGAGGCACGGCATTTACTTCAGCTCTAACCCAGGAAGTGATTCGGCTCAGTGGCACTTGTCATCGCAGAACAACAGCTTACCACCCTCAGACGACTGGCCTTACTGAGCGACTCAATAAGACCATCGCCGATATGCTTTCTATGTACGTCGACGAAGATCATAAGAACTTGGACCAGATACTACCGTATGCAACATTTGCTTATAACACCGCAATCCAGGAAACGACCTGCTTTATACCGTTTCGTTTAGTGTACGGTCGCGAAGCTGTCACCATGCTGGACGCAATGCTACTACCAGATGTTTCCCACCCATCGATTGCCGGTGCCGACCAATGCGTGCAGCACGCCGAGGCCGCTCGCCAACTGGCTAGACTAAGAGTCCGGACACAGCAAGTTAAAGATGCTCTACGGTGTAACCTTCGTCACAGGGAGGTAATTTGCAACCCTGGCGATCAGGTTTGGGTGTGGACACCTGTTCGCCAGCGGGGTCGCTCCGAGAAGCTTCTTCGCCGCTACTTCGGCCCGTACGAAGTACACCGCAAACTCAGCGACGTCACCTACGAAGTGACCCCGCAAAGAACTGTTCGCTCATCCCGACGGCAAGCACAATCGGAAGTCGTACATGTCGCCAGGATGAAGCCCTTCTACTCCCGCTAGGTCAAGCTGCATGTGTTTTTTTTTCTTTGCTTCCTTTAACTACTTGATGTGAACGCGCATCCTCGCCGACTACGGTTATCCTCGACCTCGCCACTCGGCATCGGGACGATGCCTTTCCACCGGGAGGGGCAAAGCCGCAATGTTATCTTACTGGCGCCGCCATGTGGCGAGCTCGGGAGACTGGCACGCGCTCGTCTTCTTCGCTCTCGGTGCTCGCCCGCCAGTCGGTTCCGTGCCTTATCTTGCCGGTGTTTTTACTTAGTTGTAAGTAAACCTGCTGAACCAGTTTCACTGGCTTCTGTGACAATATAGAGCTTATTCACGTGACGTTATTGCAGCTTTACTGGCAACCATGGCACCATGGCACGCACCGCACAACATCGGAGAGGGGGAAACAAAGAGAGGGCCTACGGCGAATCATGACACGCCGTATGTGAAATCCGAGCTCTGGTTGGACGGCGTTCCAAACGGCGTCACAAGTGTCCGACAAATGAGTGGCGTGCAGCAGGGAGGACGCAGGGAGGAGGAAGAGGAGTTTCGAACCGCCCAACACTATGGCGTCTCCACAATGCAGGGTTGCCACAACTGCCGCCTGCTAAACCTGATAAGGTATTCACTGAGGCCGTTCTACCAGATGGCGCGAGTATCGTCACGCCTCCATGCCTTGTCCGCCATGTCGAAGGTCGCCGGTGGCATCGGCGAGCGTCGGGTCTTGTAGTATCAGGTTCACTGTCAGATGCCCGCCGTACATTGGAAGTGATCCGTAAAGATTTATCAAGTTTTTAAATACTTCCACATCCACTTTTTGTTGTGGAGCGCTTTGTGCGCATGGAGTCTGCAGATGTATTTTTGTGCTCCGAGATATAACACTGCCTGTTTTAGCCACCGTAACGCGGGTGCGTCAGGGCCCGCGGACCGTGAAGTCCGCGGGAGACTGGCAGTGGCCAGCAGGGATGCGCCCACGGAGGAGCTGCAGTGGGCCGCCGCAGTAGCCATGAGCCCGGTCCAACGCAGGGGCGCGCCGCAAACGTGGAGGCAACGAGGGGAGTGCCGCGGGGAAATCCAGGTCACCGGCACAGCACTGGGTCGACGCCTCGAGGGCGGAAGGGGCGCACTGTGAGGGTCCGGTGATCCTGGAGTCGGTTGCAGCACTGGGTCGCACCTCTCACGCAGCAGCTACGAGGTGCGCGAAGGAAGTCACGGGTCCGGGGCACTACGGCAGCAGGAAGGTTGGCAGAAGCCAGCGAGATGGGGACGATGACCCAGGGAATGTGCACCAGCGGGCTGGAGCAGGGAGGACTGAACCCCCGAAGGGGGCGAACAGGACGCACGAATGCGTGAGGGACGGTCAAGGCTGACGAGAGCGCGGCGAGAGCGGGAACGCACGAGCTCGCCGGAGCGAGCGCCGCACGCACCCGCTCTCGCCGAGCTCTGAGAGGCGACTGACGCGGAACGCGCCTAGTCGAAGGGCAGCGAAAGACGCGTGTCCGTTCCCCTCGAAGATCCGAAGGAGACTGCCACCATGATTTCCTCAATCATCTTTCGCTTTCTTTCCTTATTGTCCGTTTATCCCCCTCTGCACGTGTACGGTAAGCTGAGAATCGCCTAATTAACCTTCCTGCTATTCAGTTCTTCTGTTTTGTTCTCTTTCTCGGATATCTTTTGCGTTTCGCAAGAGCTTATCGCACGCCAGCGCATGAAAATTTAACCGACTAGGAGTGAGGCCCAGCGTATGCCTTCTACGTCGTGTGTGTGTGGAACACACTTTTTCTCTCTGCGCTGCTCTCCGCGCTCTACACAGCTCAAGCCGACACAATATGTTATAACCGTAGCTTTTCATAACGCTGTTTTTCGAAAAAGAAAAAGATGGGTAGCACAGCCAGTATCTAACAGTAATTGATACTTTGAGACTGCCAGCGTTGTCCTCACGGATGGAAATTACCGGCTGCGCCGGCGCCTCTTCATCAGTGCTGGAGCTACTTTGGAAATCTGTCGATTCCTTCTGTTTTCGACCAAGTCCTTAAACGTTTTAGTTTCTGCATTTAAAAGCCGCTAAGTGAATGTGAGAGGTCATCAGCGCTTATGAACAGCAATGCTACTTCCCCCTCTCATTTTGCACCAACCCACTGCGATTATTCCATTATTTAAGCTCTTCAGCTGAAACTCGCGCAGCCTTTCTGTGCGTAGCTGATGCCGAATGTTCGACCGCAAGTATGTCATGACACACCGATACCGCAACGCCACAACATACTTCACTCGCCTCACTGCAACTCGAGGCTTCCGAATCACGGAATGCACTGCAGAGTATCGGTTCCTGCAGGAGCACCGTCGATTTTCATACTTGGCGCCAATATATAGTAGCAGACGACAGCGCGCTTTTTTCTGTCACTTTATTTCTCTTTTTCTTCACAATGCGTAACCCGATTGTGTGCTTACGTAACCTGGCACCGTCCTACTCCACACGTCACGCGTACGTCACAATTTGAACAAAATGGCGAATTGTCGAGAATAGGGCCCCTGTTTGAGTCATGGCGCATATATCTATCAGAAGCGGGAGAATGTTAATCGTTCCTTAGGAACCACTCTCTCTTCTCGCGCCCCCAGTAGTAGTAAGTGGTTATTTATTAGTGTTTCGAAATCTGGCGATTTACAGCTCCTTCGTAGACACACCTTGAAGATGTGTTTAGAGTGGTTTACTGGCAAAAACCCAAAGTAAACGTCACAATGTAAAATGAGCATAATGCAAAGGAGAATTACTGATGAGAGCCAGAAGATGGGAAGGACCTTGCACCCTTTGCAGAGTATTTACTAAGCCCAAAATGTAAACAGTTTTCACCGTTCACGCACCAGTGTCTGGAGCCTGTTTCACATAACACATATAAGTTCACTGTATATTTAAGGCCATGTGCACGTAGTGTCCTGTTGCTAATGGATCGCAAGTCCGGTCCACGCACAAGTAGCCAAAGTGCCATGGATCGCCACCTCAAACTTGAAGAATAAATTGAGACAGATTTTTAGCGCTGTGTTTTCCAACAAGAACCTATTTTTAGGTGCGCATTTCTCTCTTAAACCGAAATCATAATCAACACCATTCAGCCATGATTTGACTCTGTATTCGTAATGCAACTTTCAGTAAATGCGTAGCTTCCTGCCGACCACAAGGCAAACTTGTCAGAACAGTTCACAGCATGCCACCTTTTTTTTATCTTATCTCCGTCGTGATTGGGGAAATTACCTCTGATTACGGCAAAAGCAAAGAGCCTTTATCGGCGGCGAACGATTGATTCATCTGGTGCAATTTAACAGTCTAGAAGAAATACTGTGAAGTATGAATTTTTTCATTGAAGATATTAACTATTGCACACAATTGACGAGTGCACCAAACACAAAAGGCAGCACCATGCATGTTTGACGCCCAAAATACTACAACCCTTACAGACTGCATTCACGTCAACGTGTCCATGCTGCATTTTCACCACGTCACCGAAATGTTTGCAGAGCTAACTGATGTTGAGGCTAATAACATACGCGCTAAAATGCAGTGGTTATATATGACATTAATATCTGCGATGCACTATGCAAGAACCATGACCATCGCTGTGGGAACTTTCAGTATGAGCATCCGGGAAGTCAGCATTTTCCTATTTCCTACCAGGGAGCTTGATTGCTTTGTACGGTTAATGTGCAGTGCACGCTATTGTACCATCCCTCATGTCTATGCGCTCACTACATGTAAGTGCTTGCAGTAATAATTCCAGTCAATAAAAACAGCCCCATTACAATCTCCTCTGTACACCTCATAGAGGGTGCACGCTTTCTTGTAGCAGCATGATTGTAGTCGCGCTCATGGGGGCACTTTTGAGAAAAGTGTGCATTCATAGGGCAGGCACAACCTATTTAAATGAACCAACCAAAGCGCTGACATGCACCAGGTCAAACACGTCGAAAGAGGACGCCACATGGTTCTTGCCGATGCGGAGAATGCATGTTTACTAAAAAACAGCACAGGAAACGTTTTGCGCCACTCAAATGTAAAATACTCTGCATTTTCGTAAAGCTAGACCATACTCCGAAAGCTTGCCGCAATACTTTAAATTAAAGGCGCGGTCAGTGATAAAGTAATGTGAAGAGGCGTATTTTTCATGGCTCGTAGGCTCCATCATATTTCGATGCTCAGGGAAACGGAATATTTAAGCTACATTGATTAAACTTTGCTAAAGTAAAGTTTAAGCAATTTTTACCTGTGTACCTGAAAGCTTATCTGTAACTGTTATGCATGACCAGATATAAATGTTTGATTTTGCATCGCCATTCACTTACGCGCCGTCGCGCCACCAGCCGTCGCGGAGAGCGCGACCGGTTTTCCGAGGCGCGTGGACGGGAATCCCGAGGACGAAACTGCTCGCTTGTTTTGAACTTAAATATGCAATTATGCTCGTTTGATGTGATGTTTTCTCGGCCAATATAGGCACAAAGGTGGTCCCCGGCTGGCTTCCAACTACTTCTTCGTCCGGAAAAGGCTCCGCTCCACCGTCCGTGTGCGTCAGGCGGGCCCATGTCGTTCGCGGACTGCGCACCCGCTCCGATGGACGCCCGCCAAACTCCCTGTGCCTCGCTACCGCCGTCATTATCTTTCCCTACTGACGCACCGATCACATGCCACCCCCGTGGTTGACTGACAGCAAGCTCATACGTTATGGCATTGCTCGCTTATGCACCAATGCAAATAGGAAAGAGGGCGCGTAGTTTTAAAGGAGTATAGGAGGTATTCACGTGTAGGCTGCAAGAAGCGGCGTATATAGTTGAGACCTACGCCCTAGATAGAGGACTATCTTGCTTTCCTCAAAAATCTGCACTGTTCTCAATGTGCAGCAAAGCACAACTAACACGAGAATCCCACCTACCGCACCTACACAAACCAGTGGAGGTATATGTGGGAGGGAGCCAGGTACCGAGAGTCAGCACCATTAGGATCCTGGGATATTTCCTACAGCAGAATAGGAAAAACGCCACCATCCTAAAAAAGCATCAGACGTATGTCAACCAGGTAACGGGGATATTCAGGCATCTCTCTCAGGACCAAAGGCCTCAGAGAACACTGCCCAATAGCTTCGTGCCCTCATAATCAGGAAGATAGCTTGTGGCACCCCCTTTCTCAATCTCAATCCTGGTGAAGAAGAGAAGTTAGAGAAAGTGATCAGAACGCCATTCTAAAGGGCTTTAGGCATCACCCCCCCCCCCCCCCCCAACTCGTCAACAGAGAAGCTTCTAGCTATGGGAATGCATAATACCTGGGAAGAGATTGCTGAAGCGGTCAGGGAGGCCCAGATCTGGCGGCTCAACTCCACAATAGTGGGCTTAAAAATACTATAACAACAACAGCTTCCGTCCGGTGTGCTACCCTATGTCGCTGAACTCCTGGAGCTTGAGACGCTGAAACTATTTAAAATTGCAATTATCGATAAGAATATGCACCCGATTCATGACAAGGAACGAAGAACGCATAGAGCAAACTTTATTCAAAGCAAACTAATCAACGACCCTCCTGAGGAATCAGCCTATTGCGATGCTGCCTGCGGGCTAAAATGGGCCGCGGTCATAGCAGCGGTAGATGGGAACCACTCCAAGAAAGTCATTGGATCCATTATTTCGCGTAACGCATTAATAGCTGAAGAGGCTGCGATAGCGCTAGCATGCACTCTAAAGCCAAATCTATCCTCTCAGATAATAAGGCGGCTGCTAGGAACTTCTTCAAAGCCTATTTTCCAAGCAGGCGGCCAGTCTACTAAGAAAGCGCTCTCAAAACGGGAGGTTTCAGTCATCTGGGTTCCAGCTCACGAGGGTCTTCCAGGCAATGAGGCTGCCCATTGCCTCGCTCGAGATGTATACGCCCGAGCGGCCATAGAGACACCGCTACCCGAAAACAAAGTACCCCTCATTACCTACAAGGAGCTCTCTGAGACTCCCAGACTAAGCAGAAGGATCTATTCACCACCAGATAGGTCCTTAACACCCTCAGAATGCAGGGCTTGGCGAAAAATTCAGGCCAATAGTTTCTTTCCTCATGTTACTCTGCATAATGAGTTCACAGCTGACCGAGAGGCTTGCAATCTCTGCAACGTACCTCTGAGTCAAAATCATTTCATATGTGCCCCAATTCTCCGGGAGAGAAAGAAACTGATCCCATTGATCAAATTACCTGGGATTCCTATGTCCGCTGCTCAAATGCGGATGAACAGAAGATCGTTCTACGCCTGGCAGAGGAGGCTTACTCAAAGACTTTCTCTGCGGCCACGGCGCAGGAAAGCCGGCAAGAAGATCCTCCCCCTGGCTGAGCCCCTGCCGCGAGGTCCATGCCGGTGTAAATAAAGTTTTCTCTCTCTCTGAGGTCGTACTACCAGACGGCGCGTCCATCGTCACGCCTCGCCCGCCATATCAGAGGTCGTCGGTGGTATCGGCGCTCCCAGTATCAGGTTCGCTCTCAGGTGCCCGCCGTACATTGGAAGTGATCCGTAAAGATTGATCAATTTGTTAAATACTTCCACATCCACTTTCGTTGTGGAGCCCTTTATGCACATGGAGTCTGGAGCGGCACTTTCGTGCTCCGGTACATAACACTGCCTGTTCGGTGTTGCAACACGGATTCACCCATGCAACAGCTAAACAGCAGAAGTGGCCGGCTGCCCGTTGGGCGCTACACGACTTGCAGCTCATTAAATTTGTTGTTAGGTGCCATTGAGGCAGAACACATCTTGAAGAGAGAGCGCATTATTAATGGCCCCAATTCCAAACTGACGTGGCCAAGGAATGCACATTTCTAGTGGCGCTAGTCGACAAACTGCAGGTAGAAGCTTACATAGGCGCTGTTCCAACAGTAAAGCGAAGCAATGCAGTTGCTTAATTTGGGTGACAGAAGGTCGAGCAAATACTTTCACACACTCGCTACATAAACGGTTCACCTAGCGAGCATATTTGAGCAACGTAGCTCTGCTTAAAATGCACATAACCTACGAAACCTAGGTTCACAGCAACGCGATGTGCAGCGATAACTTTTGATACATATAATATGTTGAGGCAACCAAAAAGAGAATAAAATAATATGCCTCTGCCCAACTTTTGATACAGTTGTAACACGTCACTTGCAAGTCATACGCCAGCTAAAACAACAGTCACATCGCAATTTACTCGCCTCTAAAAACGGCACGCCGGCTGTCGACGCTCTCACACACGCGTGGCTCTTGGCTTCGCTCTCTTGTCCAAAAATTAACACTTGCATCGATTTGTACGTTTTAATATCTTCATCTGTCGCAAAACTTGTGAGTGCACTTCACAAGCAGGCCCCGATATCGAGGAATTCAATGCGAAGCAGTGGTCTTGTAGTACGCCGCACACCACGACGAAGTTAGCAGTCGTACGAGCCGATGTTTTCACGAAGTCGAACAGTTTATCGAGGCCGACGTTTTTCTTGTTCCACGAAGTACACGGGTGCAAGTACATATCTTCTCACGGTTATCGCTGGTGCACGGAGAAATTCCGACAAGAGACGAAAAGCGCAGGCAGGATCACGAGTTTACTGCCGCGCTGGTTGCGGCGCCCGCACACACGACCATGCATATGGCGAATGCCGCGCCCCTGGCTGTGACGTCACGTGCATACCTCCTGTCATAGCCTCCTTTATATACTCTGTGCCTGTCAACTCCGCGCTCCGCGGCCGTCGCCGCCGCTCCTCCTCCGTTGACAAGTTACGCCGCTGGCTGCCGAGAGATGGCGAAAGCGACGTAGGGTCACGGGCTGCTTCAAGGGAACACCGAATGGCAAAGAAAGCACAGGTATCTCAGGAGGAAATCGACCAAAAATGGGAATCATATCGACAAAAGAAACTTCAGGTGCAGGCCATCGTCCAAAGTAACATAAGACAGTCCACCGATCGCTGGATGGCTGATATACACGATGCCTCGAGAGGCGGAGCAAGAAAATTTTGGAACCGTATAAGCTGGCTAGGGAAGAAGAATCAAAGAAAGCAGGATCGGATTCAAGATAACGAGGGAAATTGTTTAAAGGGAGATAACGCAGTGAACTACATTACATCAGTTATAGCCGAGTCATTTAAGAGCGACGATAGGGTAATCTCCGCAAATCAGGAAGCAACACAAGGTAGCAGAATACAAAGCAGCTTAGAACTGACCAATCTAAACTGGAAAAAGGCAGAAAAAAATATTCCTAAAAACACATCTACAGGAGATGGAATTCCGATCAAGCTGATTAATGAACTCGGTCCAAAAAGTAAGGAAACGCTGTTAAAAGCTCTGGAAACAGCCATAACGAATAAGCAAATTCCGGACAGCTGGCGGCAGAGTAAAATGAATTTGATTTATAAAGGGAAAGGAGACAGGATGCACATAAAATCCTACAGGCCGATTACCATAACATCTGTTATGTACAGGTTAGCCATGCAAGCGGTGAAATTAATGGTGCAAGCATGGGTTGAAAGTAACAAGATGCTCGGAGAACTTCAGAACGGCTTTAGAAATGGTAGGCGCTTAGATGATAGCCTGTTCGTGCTTACCCAATGCAACGAAATATCTAGAGTGGAAAATAGACCTTTGTATTTGGCCTTCCTGGACATAAACGGGCGTACGACAACCTAAGCAGCGAACTCCCGTGGAACATATTAAAAGAAGGTATCGGTTATGAGATAATAGAGTTCCTACAGGAAATATACCGGGATAACAAAGTAGAAATTACGTGGGAAGGGATAAGAAGTACGGAGGATGTCAAAGTATGCAAAGGATTAAGACAAGGCTGTCCTCTATCACCGGTGCTGTTCATGCTTTATACGATAAACCTGGAACGGAGGATACAAGACAGTAACCTAGGTTTTAACCTGTCATATAGATTAGGTGGAAAGGCGGTAGAGCAGCGCCTCCCCGGTTTGACGTATGCAGACGATATTGTGCTGCTAGCTGAGAGTCTGGAAGAATTGCAAACTCTAGTTAAGTATTGCGGAGACGAAGGGGACGCTCTAGGCTTCAGTTTCAGCGCAGTTAAGTCGGGTCTGATGATTTTCAACGGCTCAACTGATCAGGGTCTTAAAATACAAGGCCTTGAAATACCTAGAGTAGCAGAATATAAATATCTGGGGGTATGGGTAAACGAAGGATTGGCATACATTGGAAAGCATGAGCAGTCACATAAGGCCAAAGGGCGAAGGAATGCCTGGATAATGAAGCATAAGGCATTGTGGGGATACAATAGTTTGGAAAGGAATTATGGTGCCCGGACTTACTTTCGGAAATGCGGTTTCGTGCCTAAAATCAGAGGTACAGTCGACATTAGAAACAAATCAGAGATCCGTTGGACGATTAGCGCTAGGTGCCCACGGCAAAACTACAAATGAGGCGGAACACGGAGATATGGGCTGGGCATCTTTCGAAGTGCGGGAAGCTCAGAGTAAAATATTATTTGAGGAACGCCTGAGGAAATTGTACAGTAACAGATGGGACGGAGAAATAAAGAGCATTAAGCAACAGGTGAAAAACACAGAAGGTAAAAATTGGATAAATTCGATGGAAAAGAAACAGGGTGTGGAATTATACCGAAAGTGGAAAATGCAGATCAGGAAGGAAGATTTCTTTGATAACTCAAGATGCAGTGCCCTACTTTTTGAAGCTAGATCAGGGTGCCTTAGAACACGCAGCTACAAAAAGACATTTAACAATGGAGATGACGCATGTGCTATATGTGGAAACTCCAGTGAAACAATTGCCCATATTATACTTGAATGTAATGGTATCCATCCGGAAGTTGGTGCAGGCGCAATCACTGTTCCTGAAGCTCTGGGGTTTAGAGATAACAGTGGCCGGGTGAATAAACCGGCGGTGGAAACTAGCAAAAAACGACTGGAAGATTGGTGGCTTAAAGGCAGAGAAGTGACATAATGTTAGTAATGTAGGAACAAATTTAATAAATAGAATGATGGTTTAGTTAACCATTCTAAATCAATAATTAAGATATAGGGAGAAAAATGAGCATGATAGCTACTACTACCACCCCGTTTCAAAGGGGACGCTCCTATATTCCATCCATCCATCCATCCATCCATCCATCCATCCATCCATCCATCCATCCATCCATCCATCCATCCATCCATCCATCCATCCATCCATCCATCCATCCATCCATCCATCCGTCCGTCCGTCCGTCCATCCATCCATCCATCCATCCATCCATCCATCCGTCCGTCCGTCCGTCCGTCCGTCCGTCCGTCCGTCCGTCCGTCCATCCATCCATCCATCCATCCATCCATCCATCCATCCATCCATCCATCCATCCATCCATCCATTGTTACAGTTGGTGTCGCTTGCGCCTCGGTATCGCACCGCTGCCACCAATTGTTAGGTTTGTGTCGCGTGGCTCTGGGTAGCGTACCGCTGCCAGCAGTTATTACGTGCGGCGCGCGGCCCCTCGGTAGTGTTGGCCTGGCGGCTCCGTGGACGGCGGACGGCACCAAAGGTGCCAGCAAAGACGAGGCGTCTTTTAACGAAACAACCTTTACTGCAACATCATGAAGAAACGGGCAGTGAAGCTGACCGGAGAGATTACAGACACTCTCACACAGCTGGTGTCTAGTGTCGTGCCAACGGCGCGTCAGAGTAGTCTCTATCTCAGCGGAGTCGGCCGCTGCTTTTTATAGTTTTTCCAGTTCACAGGGAAAGGGTAAACCCTCACAGGAAAGGGAGAGCCAAACATGTTGGTTCACGACGAATGACTCAATCGCAGGTGTTCCGACCTCATCTCCTCCACCTCCTGCAGACAGGAGAGGGCGACGCACTCTCCCTCGAGCTCCAGGCTTGGCCAGCTTTTGCACACACACGCACGCACACACATTTGGCGCGTGGCAGGATCACGTTGAGACTTGTCGGCGGGAGGAAACGTTGCGCGGCCGATGAACGGCGCCGAAATGGCCGATCCGCTCGCGGTTCTGCCTGTTGCTATGCGGTGGCCGCGTCAGCTGTCCCACTTCTCGGTGGAGAAACGTAACAGACTGCCCCGCCGGGGGAGGGAGATCCCGAAGGGCAGGGGACTGCATCCGCTGTCCGGAGGGATCGGGATGTTGCTGCTAACCGGGGTCGCCCGACTCTGTTTCTCTTGAGCCAGTCAGCCTGAAGAAGCCCTTGGCAAGTCCGGGTTTCCAAGGCACTGCAACTTGTCTTCAGGAGAGATTTCTGACAACCCACAACGTCACAACCACGCTAAAAACTCAACTGGTCAGCCAGCAAGCACGGCACAATCTTCACTAAGTTATGCCAGACTATTTCCCTCTTATGCCCCCATTTATATTAAAGGGCAGCTCAGCAGCACTTGGAACGCGTCCACAAATTTGAAAATCGCCTTTTCAAAACAGCACTTCAAACAAAGATAATACAATACAAAGGTTCAAAATCCTATGCCAGGAAGAAAAACACCAACTAGTGAATACAGGCTTCTTCTCACGTCATGGGCTCCGACTTTAGCCATCGGTGTTACCGTTGAGATCACCCTTTTCACTAAAGCTACGGCTGTCCGTTTCGCGGGACAACCTTACCTTCCTGTTTCTGGGCAAAGAAACACATGAGCACGAATCACTCATTTTTCTAAACAGCCTATCCCTCTCCTTACGCTTTGCGCACCAGTCACGCGATTTCTCGGCACGGGCGCATTTGTGCCTTCGGGATAGTCGCTTTCTTTTTCGCGATAGCCTCAACTTGCTCCATTCTTTCTCGCGACTGCCTTTCCGGTTTTTTCTACGGCAGCACTGGAACACAGGCGTTTTGCTTTCTTTTCGCAATCGTTTGAGTGTCCTCTCCTTACGATGGCAGCATTCTTTATCGCGCCTGCCCTTTCGCGTTTTTCGTCGGCAGCACGGGAATACTAGCCTTCTGCTTTCTTTCTGCAATCGTTTGCTCTCCTTAGGATGGCAGCATTCTTTCTCGCGCCTGCCTTTCCGCATTTTTCGGTAGCAGCACTTGAATACTCTAGTCCTACTTTCTTTCGGCGCGAGCTCTGGCAAGCTAGCGGTAACCGGAGCTAGTAGGACACCGGTGTCATCGAATTGGTCAAAGCAGTCAAAGTGCAGTGCCGCGTCTGCATCGAGGCCAGCAGCGCATGACTCACCTTCAGACAAGTCCGAACAACAACTGCTCACGCCAGTCGCGTCAATCCCCCTTCTAGGCATTTGCTCTGGCGGCTCGCCACTCAGTGCGTCGCCTCGCTCAGAGCTAACCGGGGCACGATCAAGCTCCTTCGACAGCTGGGGCGCTTCGGATTGCGCGAGGGTCATATGTGCCACGTACGCGTTCTCACTGAGGTTGCTTTCGCGAATACAACCTAGCATGGTATTGGGGCACGAACGATTCTGACTCCGCTCTGGTCGTTCGCTGTCGCCTTCGCAAGTCTCGCTCTCCACAGCGGACGCGCACTCCTCGTCGGTCTGCCCTGGCTGATCACAACTCGCGGGCTGCGCAGTGTCCCTGATCGGCACTTCGTTTTTCTGCGTGCCCTGCTCTACGAGACAGCTGATTTCGGAAGCCGAAATTTTCTCCTCTCCTAGCTCGTTTCCAGCTCCGTCGCGCTCTACACAAGCTTCTGCTTCTGACTCGAGAGACGGTTCAGTTACTGATAG
Source organism: Amblyomma maculatum (assembly GCF_055883805.1). Taxonomy (NCBI): domain Eukaryota; kingdom Metazoa; phylum Arthropoda; class Arachnida; order Ixodida; family Ixodidae; genus Amblyomma; species Amblyomma maculatum. The sequence goes on from NC_139344.1 coordinate 238,089,310, forward strand.
TTGCCCACACTCATTTGATGGAACTGTATCTCCTACAGCTACTTGGGTCGGCATGCAGTTCACCTCGCTTAACGGCGTCAATTCGGACTTCTCGCCGATTAAGCTTGCGCTAACCGTCCCGGCTAGTGGCTCGACCAAGGTAACACAATACTCCTCTGTTTGAGGCTCGGTCTGCTCGCTACTGCGGTCACGTTGCTCGGCCGCTTCCCAAAGCTGTTTCTCACACTCCGGTGCAAGTTCGATTTGCTCCGGAACTTCCGCACTGTCTAGCCATTCGTTTACAGCGGCTTTCAACTGATAGGCCAAATCAAAGTATGCCGTGTTACAATGTTTCTCGCTCTCATATCTTTTCCGAAGATCCTGAGGCGTTATCTGATATCGTATCAGCAATGACTCTATTAGTTCATCGTAATTTTTCAAGCGGTCGCCAACCAATCGCTCGATTTCTTCCGACGCTTCAGCGGAGAGAAGAGCTACCAACTTCTGCGCCCAACCATCTCGCTCGAAACGTTTACTTCTGCAGACATTCTCGAACTCTGCCAAATACTCGGCCACATCCTCGGCAATGAGGAACGGTGGCGGACCATCTCGCGGTATTGAACCGTTACACTGAATGGCATTGCAAGCTTTAATCCTTTCCACGCTCCTTCTATGTGCTGAAATCTCCAGCTGCATCAGTTTCCTACGTTCACGCATCTCTTTCTCGTGACGTTCACGTTCCTCTTTCTCGTGACGTTCGTCAATGATCTCAAGGCATTCCGAAAGCTCGTCATCTTCAGCTTCCAACGCAAGAATAGCCTTTAACACTTCTGGTTTTCTGAGTTTGTCTGACAAATTCAGACCCAGCTCCTCCGCAAGCTCCAGCAATTTCGGTTTCCGCAACGACTTCAAATCCAAACCCATGGCTGTTGCGAATGCTGCCTTCTCTACTGCCCACTATTGCCTTGCTGCAATTAACCCAGTAACAACGACAACACAATTACCAGCTCTGTTCTCTACTTAACAAAAGCCTGGCAAAACTCAGTAGAAGAAAGTCCCGCACTCACCAAACCTCGCAGCCAAGAATCCAACGCAGTCGTTCCGCTGCAGGCAACCAGTCATCACACAGGGCTCGTTGCACTGCTCCCGCCTTTTCTCTAAGCTGCTTGATTCACGGGTCACGCCTCGGACATCTCCGCTCTTCCCACCAGATGTTGCACCTCGGTCAGGCCTGGCTCGTTTCACTGACCACGGTCACTGCTTGGTCGTCCTCGTCTCTCCGCTGTTCACCAGTTGTTGGACGACGGTATCGCCTGGCTCGTCCCTCCAACCACGGTTACGGCTTGGTCGTCGTCGTCCCACCGCTGTTCACCAATTGTTACAGTTGGTGTCGCGTGCGCCTCGGTATCGCACCGCTGCCACCAATTGTTAGGTTTGGGTCGCGTGGCTCTGGGTAGCGTACCGCTGCCAGCAGTTGTTACGTGCGGCGCGCGGCCCCTCGGTAGCGTTGGCCTGGCGGCTCCGTGGACGGCGGACGGCATCAAAGGTGCCAGCAAAGACGAGGCGTCTTTTAACGAAACAACCTTTACTGCAACATCATGAAGAAACGGCCAGTGAAGCTGACCCGGAGAGATTACAGACACTCTCACACAGCTGGTGTCTAGCGTCGTGCCAACGGCGCGTCAGAGTAGTCTCTATCTCAGCGGAGTCGGCCGCTGCTTTTTATAGTTTTTCCAGTTCACAGGGAAAGGGTAAACCCTCACAGGAAAGGGAGAGCCAAACATGTTGGTTCACGACGAATGACTCAATCGCAGGTGTTCCGACCTCATCTCCTCCACCTCCTGCAGACATGAGAGGGCGACGCACTCTCCCTCGAGCTCCAGGCTTGGCCAGCTTTTGCACACACACGCACGCACACACATTTGGCGCGTGGCAGGATCACGTTGAGACTTGTCGGCGGGAGGAAACGTTGCGCCGCCGATGAACGGCGCCGAAATGGCCGATCCGCTCGCGGTTCTGCCTGTTGCTATGCGGTGGCCGCGTCAGCTGTCCCACTTCTCGGTGGAGAAACGTAACACCATCCATCCAATCCATTTAATCCATCCATCCATCCATCCATCCATCCATCCATCCATCCATCCATCCATCCATCCATCCATCCATCCATCCATCCATCCATCCAATCCATCCACCCGTCCGTCCACCCGTCCGTCCGTCCGTCCACCCACCTTCGCCAGGCGAGAGCCGGGTGCGCCGTTTGTGTGCCGGTTGCGCCGTGTTGCAAAGCGGTCCGGATAGCCACGCGCTGCCGCTGTCTCGCTGTTTCGTGGACTGTTCTGCTGTGTGCAGGGTCATGCTTCTACTTTTCTCTGCCTTCGGGTGCTGCAGGAATACAGCATTGCACCAACTGGTAAGTGCCAACTTTGCTTTGTCCTTCCGGCGATCGCTGCGTAGTATTCAGCTGCTTTGAGGCTTGCAAAAAATAGTGACAGCACCAATGTGTTTATTAGGCGTCAATATTGCAATAGTAATGTTAGATGTGCACCTGTGATTTCTGGACTGCAATGCTAATTGCTTCCCTGCCTAGCTCGTCTGCGTAGTGTTTTAGTGTACGTCCTGCGAAGCTTTTTTTTTTGTTGCAGTATACGCTAATTACGAAAATTTGTGATAAAATAGAAACACAAGATTTACCTATTGTGAAGATGACTACTTTAAAGTGAGTTAAACCAAATCTTGCAAAGCCTATATTAGTTTCCCTTCTCGCACTCAACCGCATTAAGGCCTGTGAGAAATAATGACAGCACCAGAAGTGTGTTTATTACGCGTCAGTAAGGTAATAATATTGTCACGTACAAGGTGATTGAGGATATAAAGAATAGCAAAGGGGTTAGCTCCGATACAACAGCGGTGAGCAGCACAGACGCAAAACCCGCAAGCGACACTTCGTCGTTCTTCACTCAGTCATGCGCCACCTGGCAACGCTAGGTGGCATTACTCCCTCTTCCGAAAAGAAAAAAAAAGAAGTGGACACGGGCGGTGAGAACGGTGTGCAAAGTAAGAGAGTCGTCACAGGAGGTGGCCGTGCGTTATCGTTGGTAGTACGGCTTCAGCCGCACAATGTGCACAATGTCCGAGCTGGGCTTTCGATGTTTTGAAAGTGCGGCGCCGTCTGGAATAACTTCATAACTGACATCACTCACACGACGCAACACTTTGTACGGCCCGAAGTAGCGGGAAAGGAGTTTCTCTGACAAGCCTGGACGGCGAACTGGTGTCCACACCCAGACTTGATCCCCAGGTTTGTAGTGAACCTGGCGGTGCCGGAGGTTGTAGCGGTCCGCGTCAGAGGTCTGCTGCCGCCCGATGTGCATACGGGCAAGCTGGCGGGCTTCCTCAGCGCGGACGGCGTACTGCTGGGCATCTGGCGGAAGCTGGTCATCATCTGGGCATGGGAGCATGGAATCGAGCATGCTTTGAACTTCACGCCCGTACACAAGTCGAAATGGTGTGAAGCGCGTTGTTTCCTGTTGGGCTGTATTATACGCAAATGTGACGTACGGCAGCACCTCGTCCCAGGTCTTGTGCTGCACATCGACGTACATTGATAACATGTCCGCAATCGTCTTATTTAACCTTTCGGTAAGACCATTGCTCTGCGGATGGTACGCTGTGGTCTTGCGATGCGTCGTGTAACTCAACTCAAATATGTGGTCGATGAGCTGCGAAGTGAAAGCTGTCCCTCTGTCGGTAATGACATACGAAGGGGCGCCATGCCGCAAGACTATGTTATGCATGAAAAACTCGGCTACTTCGGAAGCTGTGGCATGAGGGATTGCCTTTGTCTCAGCGTATCGGGTCAGGTAGTCAGTAGCGACTACTATCCATTTGTTTCCCGCCTGCGACAAAGGGAAAGGACCAAGGAGGTCCATGCCGATTTGGTCGAACGGAATACGTGGTGCTCTAACGGGCTTGAGAAATCCGGCAGGCTTCAGGGGCGGTGTTTTACGGCGCTGGCATTCACGACAGCTTCTTACATAGCGTTTCACAGTTGCGGAGAGTCCTGGCCAGTAATACATGTTGCGGACTCGAGCAAGCGTCCGTGAGTAACCCAAATGACCAGACGTCGGTTCGTCGTGGCAAGCAAGTAGAATATCCGCACGGAGCTCGCATGGTACTACCAGGAGGAAAGCTTTCTTGGCCTTGGGAGTTTCTTTTATACAAGACGCCTTGCTGCATACAGAATGAACCAATGTGCCGAGATAGGCGTCGAGGGAGCGTCGTATCACGCCCTTCCAGATAATCGATGAATGGAAGGATGTCTGGATCAGCTCTTTGTCGATCCCTGAGCTCAGATGCACTGAGAGCTCCTAGAAAGCCGTTGTCGCCATCGGTTGCAGCATCGTCAGTGTCAACGGGGGCTCGTGACAGCGCGTCAGCGTCTTCGTGTTTGCGGCGTGACTTATAAACAATAGTTATGTCAAATTCCTGAAGTCGTAAACTCCAGCGTGCAAGTCGTCCCGATGGATCTCGCAGATTTGCCAACCAGCATAAACAATGATGGTCCGTGACGACTTTAAATGGTCGGCCGTAAAGATAGGGGCGAAACTTCATAGTGGCCCACATGACCGCCAGGCATTCCTTTTCCGAGGTGGAGTAGTTGGTTTCGGCGCGAGAGAGTGTGCGGCTAGCATAGGCTATTACTCGCTCAATCCCGTCTTGATGCTGAACAAGGACCGCGCCAAGACCGATACTACTGGCGTCAGTGTGCACCTCTGTGTCAGCCGCTTCATCGAAGTGCGCCAGAACAGGGGATGTTTGAAGGCGCTCGCGAAGCAAAGAAAAGGCCGTCTGCTGCTCAGAGTTCCACACAAAGGCGGTGTCCTTCCTTGTGAGGCGCGTTAGAGGTTCCGCTATTTGAGAGAAGTCCGCAATGAACCGCCGATAATATGCGCACAGGCCGAGAAAGCGCTGAACAGCCCTCTTGTTAGCTGGAACGGGAAACCGTGCGACGGCAGCAGTCTTTTCGGGATCCGTGCGCACCCCATCGGCGCTCACAACATGGCCAAGGAACTTGAGTTGTGTATACCCGAAGTGGCATTTCTCGGGCTTCAGCGTGAGATCAGCAGAACGGAGCGCTTCCTCGAAGGCGTTCGAGGTGTTGGTCAAGTGTTTCGGAAAAAACAACTACGTCGTCCAAGTACACAAGACAGATCTGCCACTTGAGGCCAGTGAGGACGGTGTCCATCATCCTTTGGAATGTAGCTGGGGCAGAGCACAATCCAAATGGGAGTACTTTGAATTCATATAGGCCATCTGGAGTTACAAATGCGGTTTTTTCTCGGTCTCTTTCGTCTACTTCGATTTGCCAATAGCCGCTTTTCAAATCAATAGATGAAAAATACTTAGCACGTCGCAATCTGTCCAGTGAGTCATCGATGCGCGGCAACGGGTATACATCTTTCTTTGTCACATTATTCAATTTCCGATAGTCGACGCAAAATCGAAGAGTGCCGTCTTTCTTCTTGACCAGGACTACTGGTGAGGACCACGGGCTTTGTGAAGGCTGCACAACACCATCATCCAGCATCTCCTGAACCTGCGTCTGGATCACTTCTCGTTCTTTGGCAGACACACGATAAGGCTGCTGTCGTATAGGGCGAGCGTCTTCGTAAGTAATGATGCGATGTTGCGTGATCGGCGTTTGATGAACCTTCGAGGAAGAAGCAAAACAGTGCTTGAAGTCCAGCAACAGTAGCTCTAAGGCCCGCCGTTTCTCCTTCGACAAAAGGCAGTTAATGTCGATGTTGTCAAGAGATGGCTCATTAGTTTCGACTGCCGTGGATGTAAAACAGACCGGATCGTGCGTAACAGGGTCAGCGAAAGCGATAGCAGTTTCCGGAAACAAGTGCCGGTGCTCATTAGAAAAATTTGTGACAAGGAGTGCAGCCCGGCCATTGTGAAGCGACAATAAACTTCGAGCAGCGCAGATGCCTTGAGCAAGCAGGAGTGAATGGTTCGCTTCCGCTACAGCATCGCCGGCACGGAAATCGTCACAGGTGACTTCCACAAGAACACTGCTTCGCGGCGGCAGCGAGACGCTCTCGGCGGAAACGCGAAGTGCGGCACTGCAAGGACTGTTACTATCTCGTTCGGCAGATTGTCCCATCGAAAATGTGACACGTCTATTTCGCAGGTCGATAACTGCTCCGTATTCTCGCAGAAAGTCAATGCCGAGGATAAGGTCACGGGAACAGTCACTCAAAACGACGCAACTAACGATGAACGTATATCTGTTAATCTGAATACGAGCCGTGCACATCCCCTTTGGGGTAACTATATGACCGCCGGCGGTTCGAAGGTACACACCTGGCCAAGCAGTGAGCACCTTCCTCAAAACAGTCCCCATGCGACCACTCAAAATCGAATAATCCGCACCGGTGTCCACTAATGCATTGACTGGAGTGCGACCGTCTAAACGCTTTTGGCTTCCCTAGGGGACGGTACCAGCAGCTCGCGGTCGGATCGAAGCGGCGACGACGGGAGGTCTTCAACGCAGCGACTACCAGCGGCCTCGCCCCCGAAGGTCGCTGTTTTCAGTTTTCCCGACCAGGGCTAGACGAGCGGCCTTGCCCCTCTCGCGAGGAGCCTTGGGTGGACGTCGATGAGCGCCTTGGTGAAGGGGAGCGGGACTGACGCTGCGAACGAGATGAACGCTGTTCTGCCAGGTACTCTTCAATAACGCGGGGTCGTTGACCAAACCGGGGAGGAGGCGAGTCGATGCGGAAGCCTTGAAGACCGAGGCGTCGATAAGGACAATCCCGGTAGAGATGGCCTGGTTCACCGCAGTGGAAGCAGAGTGGACGGCGGTCAGGCGTGCGCCAAATGTCGGCTTTGCGTCGTGGCAGGGGACGTTCGTTGAAGTACTGCACTGGTTGCACCGAGGGCAGCGGAACTGTAGGCGGCGCGGGAATGGGTGGCGGTGAAGGAGGAGCCTGACTCTGCAGAACTTCCGCATATGTGGGACGGTTTTCGGTCCCCGACAGCAATGGCGGGCTCGTAACTAGAGGCGAAAGAGGGCTCTTGAGCGCCTGTCGTACCTCCTCTTGCACTATAGCAGAAACGGAAGCTGGCGATTGCTGCAGGGGGTTCCAGAAATTTCTCAGTTCTTCGCGCACGACACTGCGAATTAGTTCGCGCAAAGCATCAGGATGCCGCTCGGAAGATGCAAATGACTCCGCAGTTGTGCCAGTATGGAGAGGTCGGTTATAAGCCGCGGCACGTTGTTGGAGCACCCTTTCCATTGTGGCGGCCTCCGCAAGAAATTCATTTACAGTCGACGGTTGGTTGCGCACAAGTCCTGCGAACAGTTGCTCTTTCAAACCATGCATTAAGTGCCTGACCTTTTTGTCCTCGGACATGGCGGGATCGGCTCGCCTGAAGAGGCGCGTCATGTCCTCGACGTATGCTTGGACACTCTCATTCGGCATCTGGATGCGGGAGTGAATGGCACGTTCTGCATGTTCGCGACGATCCGCGCTAGTGTAGGCCTCGAGCAGTTGACGACGGAATTCCTGCCACGATGTTAACATTTGCTCTCGGTTCTCGAACCAGATCCGGGCGCCATCCTCAAGGCTGAAGTAGACGTTCCTTAGTTTGGCAGTATCGTCCCACTGGTTCAAAGCAGCGACACGCTCAAACTGAAGGAACCAGTCCTCCACATCCTCAAAGAGGTCACCATGAAAAGGCTTCGGTACTCGAGGGGCCTGCAAGGTGTAGTTACAGGCCGGTGCGACGCCCGTTACCTGCTGAGCAGAAGCACTAGATGTCATGGCGGCGGGTGATGGCTGAAACTCCGGAGACAGTCCCTGGAGCCGTCGACTGCAGCGATGCACGGGGGTGTCCAATGGCACAGGGCTGGCGCGACGTCTTTCAGATGGAGTCTCTTGCATAGGTGATCTTACCCCGCACCTCCACCAGAATGTCACGTACAAGGTGATTGAGGATATAAAGAATAGCAAAGGGGTTAGCTCCGATACAACAGCGGTGAGCAGCACAGACGCAAAACCCGCAAGCGACACTTCGTCGTTCTTCAGTCATGCGCCACCTGGCAACGCTAGGTGGCAATATTAAATGTGCACGTGTATTTTCTGGACTGCGATGCGAACTTCCTCCCTGGTTAACTCGTCTGTGTGGTATGTTACATGTGCTCCAGCGAAGTATTTTTTATTTCGCTAACTGCGCAATTCTGTAAAAAAATAAAAAACACGAGCTTTTCCTATTGTGACGATTATTTTGGAGTGATCGAAACAGAAAGATGCAACGTGTATATTTGTCTTTCCTTGTTTTTTTAGTTAAAAAAAAAAAAAAAACGTTTGTACGACGCGCTGAATCATTGAAAGTAACAGCTGATACCAAAATTGTTCTCCTTACAGATCTCAATGGCATACTGCGATGCAATTGTTCCAATAATCTGTAAATCAAGCTGGCTTCTGAAGTGCTATCAGTGACAGCAGTCACCGTGAACTTTTTCCCTACTTGTGGCAGCTATTCATCACACCACTTCTACATGGTACTCTTGAAGCGCAATTGATGTTGTGAAATGTGTAAATAAATGCTGGTGCCTTTCTTCTTAAATTTTGTTTTATTGCAGCGTAGACTAGCATTGCAATTTTTCTATTACCATTGGTGTTAGCGGAGCAGTCATGCAGTTTTTCGAGCCATGCGCAATTTCTTGAAACAGCCTGACATAAAATGTCATATAGCGTTGGGTGTTATTGCCTAACAAGTATCATGATCACTTGTTATGCTTAGTGGATGTCGGCCTTACAAGTAAATATGCTGAATATGCACGACTCATGCTTAGGAACAGTTATCTCGCTAGCGAATAACAGCGCTCCCGCCCCGCGCCGACATTCGTACCCGTGCGACCCGTGCGCCTCGGCCCCTACGTCAGCGGCGCCCTCAGCGAGGGGACCGCGCAACTTTACTCGACGGCGCCGCTCTATTGTTCGCGCGGCGCGTTGACAGGCATAGAGTATAAAGGAGGCTATGCTCCTGCAGACTGTTTTGAGGAAAGCAAGCAGGAATAGAAGAAAACACTCTCTAACCAGATTCATTGCGCCGGCCCATTGTTGCCAGTACCGAGTTGGCTGTGCATTCGCACATTTCATGCAATATATGTCTCACCAGAAAACAGCGTGAAGCAGCGTGGCGATGTCGTCGAGAGATAGAAAGGTTAACACGTAGACCGGCAGAGTCGGAGAAGCAGCCGAACGGTGGCGGACGGAGAAACGAGAGATGTGAGCGCGCTGAAGATGCGAGGAAGCGGGAGGCGATCGTCTCCCATCATGCTTTGCCTGGATCCGACAGGGGATGGCACGGCGCTGCAATTTGTGGAAAGATCTATTGAAGACATCCCGTAATGAACATTACTAACGAAGCTAATCGTGTGAACAAAGCGGGCGTTAGGTTGTTTCTTTCGGCGAATAATAAATAGAGTGGATTGTGCAAACGAGAGAACGACGATGGAAGCAAGAAAAAAAGCTGCCACAAGAAGTACAAGAAGGTTGTCGACTGATGCGTTGGGGTTGTTTATAAGATCCCGACGTCATGTGGCCATTTTTACATCGGCAAGACGGACGCTGCATCAACGATAGACTATATGAACATGCTAAAGGTGTCGAAAACAGGTCACCCTGAAACCATCTTGCAATGCATTGCGGACAATGTAGACTGCAAGGCGCATCTCAGTGATACCGCTATTCTCGCCCGATATAAATAATGTGTGTGCTTGTGAGCAGGAAAAATCGTTGGCAACGGAAAAGTGAGGCGTATGTTAGGCAGAATGTGAAGGACACGCAACATCGTCGTCAGATGAACGTAGATTAGCTATGCTCTGCAGTACTGCAATATTAAAGTACACCGTCTATAGTCCCATAGGCCGTGTCCGCAGACCGTTGGATGAGCGGTGCCTTGCCAAACACGTATACAAACTCGTGAACGGCGTTAAACTGTAGCGGGAATGCCGGCGCGAAAGCAGCTTTTCGCTTAATTATTTGTGTTAGGCACTTCCGCTTAGCCAGTGTAGTTGTTTTCACTGCAATCAAAGCAGAAGCCGATCACAATTCGTCATCTCATCAACTTGAGGCTTATTATGGATCATACACATGGGCTTAGATGTCCACAAAAATAGATATTATGTCGCGCACTCCACTAAATTCAACAATAGCAGCACATATCTTTCTTTCCTACAATGTTTTTTTTTTTTTTTTTCTGTAAATGTATGAACACAGACTTGCGTATGTTTCCTGTCAGCGTACGCTCCCTGAGCTGAAGCATCTGCATCTTAGCTGGAGCTTATCTCCCCGCTACGCGCAGCTTCCAAGACACAATTGTAAGCGCTTGGGGCCATCTTTCGACAGCAAGTTCCGCACGAAAAAGACGATTTAGGAGTCAGCTTTTCACCGCGTGGACCAGCAACGCAGTTCGCCGGCACAGCCGGCGGAAGGAACTCCACAAAACAGAGCGACTTCAGTGATGGGCTGCCACCACTTCACACATATGTTGTTGTGGCGCCAGACCTCACCGCTGATGCGAAGGTCGTGAAAAACAAGAGCACCTAGAGACGAAATAACAGCGTTAGTTCACATACGATAGATCGTCCATGCGCAAGACGTTCAGTTGTACGAGCGCAAAGGCCGCGCGTTCAGCCGAACCGAGAAAGTTTAGAAATAACCGCTATGCTGGCTGCGTAACTTCGGCCCATTTCCGGGATGAAAAAATTGCAGGGGGCACTTTAGACTGCTAAAGTGAAGAGAGGTGAAAGCTTTTTCGTGCGGTGGTTGTTGAGTCTTTTGCGCGTTATATTTACTGAACTGTGGATGACTGCTTACTGACTCTTTAGCCCCTGTAAAATGATTCGACAAAGTCAGACATTAAGGTTTATCACGTTTAATTATTCATGTATGTGACCCTTTCCGCGAACGGACGGACGGACGCACGCAAGGTCGCACACTAGCTTTTCTCCTTGGCGGTCCTTAGCGCGCGTCCATTGCAGTGCTCATTCAAGTGTGGGATTGGACATACGGCATCGCTCTTACCACATGACATCTACACAATCAGGAATCGCCTCAAGTGAATTCGACGCGCACGACCTTATAGGTTTCTTCCCATGATGCCACCACTCTCTTTCCATGACTCACCGCGCCGCCGTCTTCTCCTATGACGTCACGTTGTTGCTAGGATGCGCCATGACATCGTCGGCGGTGGTTTCCATGGCAACCGCGTTGGCATAAATCTAGACACGGAGAACTTAGATTACTTTCTCACAATATGTTCGGCTGGTGATCGGAGGGGTAGGTGTTTGATTCCCACTGAAGCACGATTTTCTTCGGTGTTGTGCCGGTGGGGTTATCACACAGTAGCCCACCGTCAACAGGGTTGTGCCAAGGAGTTGGTAACGCAGCGCTCGTCACCCGTTTCGTGAACGAGGGCTGTCAGCTCCCTGGGCGGCAGCGATGAATCCAAGTCGGCGTTGGTGAGATGAAGAAAAGGCTTTATACACTATTTACAGGTATTTAAACAAGGATTTCGGCTCTGGGGCCGAAAGCTAACATAGCCATACGCGACTGTTCTCGCGCAGCGACGGCCGGGGAGATTCCGCCGCGTCCGCACTGTCAGGGGGCGAACTGCTCCCGATGGACGCTAGTGACGAACTCACTCTCGGAGTCTCGAACGGAAGCACTTGAGACTCCGTCGCCGAGAACCGTTGACGCTCAAAATGGTCCAATCCGACGGTAGCACTTTCGCAGGGCCAATGGGAGAGCTTGCTGCGCTCTCGCTTCAAATATGCCGCGGGGCGAGAAGGGGTTCACCGTCAGGGCCACGGCGCGCCGTGCTGTCTGGACGCTCAGCTCATGTTGAAACACGTCGCTTCTCTCCCTTTGGCACGGCTCGCCTCTAGTGCACTGGTGCTTTGCAGAGCAGTATCCAGAGTTTGTGAAGGAGGCGTTCGCCGAAGAAGTTTGGCGTCCGGCTGAATTTCTGGGCGGCTTTGGCCAGGCACAACATCGGCTAAGTGGTGCGCCATTTGAGGAAGCACCAAATGAAAGACGCAGCATGGTCGCCTGGGTCGGAAGCCCTGCATGTCAGCTTCCTATATTCGTGAATCGCGAGTTAATGTCATCGGTCATGACCATACGTGACGTCAATATGATGTCACATCCGGTCATGACGTCACGTCTTGTCACGGCCGATGACGCCACAATCTTGCGGTATCCCGTGGAATATCACAAAGTGTGGTATTTCTCGCGAACGGACAACCCGGGGAGTCATGTGCCATAAAAGGCTTTATTAGCCTTAAAACATGTGCAGTGTTGGAACACGACGTGTCCATGGCGGGACATCACGATCCCCCTTCCTGGGCCCCTGATCCAAGACCGGCGAGCCAGAGGTTGTGCAACCTATTTATACAAAGTGACCACGCGATCCTGTGACGTTAGTATACAGTCCTCAGATACTCCACTATCCAAATACCAGTCGTAACCGGCCTCCCGACATAAATATAATGCCGTGTTCTAACTAAGCCGTCCGAACGTGCCGGGAATGCCTAGGAGTGTCATTACTGACTCGACATCCAAGAGCCATGGAAGGTTATTTTCTATCCCACCTCAGATGAGCAACCCGAGTCAGCAGGTCCTCCCAACTTTGTGGCAGCCTGTGATATACATATTTATAGTTTCATGCCATTATCTACAGTGTGCGTGCAAGAAGCTTTCTTTAATTTTTATAGTGTTTGATAAATACATATCACTTACGCACTTATCACCAGACTTTTGAATGAAGAAAGCCTCTGCCATCACGTGCCGTCTAGTCACGACTGCGCTAAAGATTTTGGTTCTAGTCAGCAATGACCGGCATGGTTTATCAGGCGTAGCCCAAGAGCATGCGCCGCAGTCTATAAAATTGGACGCTTTCCCGTTATTCATTGAAAGCTGATGCTCCCCCAGTCGTTCATTTATACACCGGCCCATTTGGCCTATAAGTATACTTTTCCACATGTCTGGAGGATTTCATATACGACCTCAGCTGAATACCTCCATATCGAGTGACGTGATGTTTCGTGCATTCTCGCGCGCACCTTTCCCCGGAGACGATTCATGGACAGAACGACGCCAACTTGCGCGGTGGCACACCGTAGCGATTGGCAACATTGTTTAGGTTGTGGGACACCGTATGAATATAGGGTACAACCGCCAGTCTGCTCTTTGGTTGGTCGCCACCTTCGGGAGGTGTTCCAACTTTCAACTTTTCTAGAAGCTTCTCTGCTGCAGCAACTATGATTGACATGGGGAAACCAGCTTTCTGATACCTGGTAACCTGATTGGTGAGGCTGTCATTCACCAGGTGAACACATGACTTCTGCAAGGCTTTCTTCAGACATAACAAAACAATGACGTGTTTTACCGCCATAGAATGTGCAGGTTCAAACGATAACAGGTCTTTCCGCCCTCGAGGCGAGTACATCCAACACGTGTGAACTAGTGTTAAGGTGAGGTTAATATATGTATACTGTAATCTATTACGGTCATGTATATCGTAGGTAAAGGTTAAACCCACCGCGTGACGGGCTGGTATATAAATGAACGACTGGGAGAGCATCAGCTTTCAGTGAATAACAGAAAAGGGTCCAATTTGCCCTTACATTGCGGGGCATGCTCTTCGGCTACGCTTGATAATCCATGCCTGCCTTTGCTGGCTGTAGAACTAAAATCTTGAGGGCCAGACGTCAGACGTGACCTCACGACACGTGAGTTGACAGAGGCTGTTTTCATTGAATATTCTGGTGATACGTGCGTACGTAAATTCTCTATCAAACAGTATAGAAATAAAAGTTCCTGGCACGTGCTGTGTACATAATGGCATGAATATATATATATATATATATATATATATATATATATATATATATATATATATATATATGTTTTTTTCTGAACAGTCGGTCGTGAGTATGCGCCCGTCCTTGAGCACTTCTCGTCCGTGTCCTTTTTTTTGCGTGTTTCCTTTGCTTAAACTAAAGTCTGGCTTCGTCGGAGGGGGGTCTCTAGTGATTCGAGTGCGGGTGGAAAGAGAAATAAAGAGGCAGAGAGAGAGACAGAAAGAAAGCGACTGGTGGCCTGCTTCGCACATCATTTTGTACAAAGAGGAGAGATTATATTTATTTATTTATTTTATTTATTTATTTGATACTGCCAACTGCCTCTTGGCAGTCCAAGCAGGAGTGAGTAAGTACAGTCGGCACTACAAATCAAGGTAAACAAGAATGTGAGTGACAAGAAAACATAAGGAAATGACTTGCAATACAGATTATTGCGCGGGCAAAAGCAGCTTATACAAAATTACAAAAAAGAACATTAAAAAGAACAAAAAAAAAAAAAAAAACACACACACACATCTGCAAACTGCAAAAACAAGAGACTGGACACTCTAAAATTAACATACTTCATTGCAAAGAGTGCACAGCAGACGCAAAGGATTCGACCGAGGTCATATTGGCGACTTCTTGCGGTAGGGCATTCCACTCTGCTATAGTTCGAGGGAAGAACGAGAAGCGATAAGCGCTAGTCTTAGCCTGTGGCATCACAATTGTTTTGCTATGCTTGCCTCTTGTTTCTCTTCTCTTATTAAAATTGATGTAGATGTCGGAATCCATTTTTGTTTGTTTATTAACTATATTAAACAACGTTTGTAGGTGATGTAGTCTACGCCGAAATTCTAATTTTGGGAGGCCGGACCGTGTTCTGAGTTCAGTGACCGAGGCTCTTCTACTGTAAGTATTATAAATAAATCTAAGGGCTTTCTTTTGCACGTTTTCAATGTTATTGATGGCAGTTTTTGTGTGGGGATCCCACACAACATCGGCGTAATCGAGCAATGGTCTAATGAGTGTCGTATAGGCAGCGAGTTTAGTCCTACTAGTGCAATGCTTCAGCCGGTGTTTAAGTAGCCATAGTCTCCTTAGCGACGCCGAAACGACATATTCAACATGAGCATTCCAGGTTAGCTTCGAGTCAATTACTACACCCAGGTATTTAAATTTGTCAACCGGCTTAATTGCTACATTGTTGATTTTATATGTACAAATTAATGGTGTTTTCTTCCTTGTAATGACCATGTGTGTGCATTTTGACGCGTTTAAGTTCATGCGCCAGGACTGACACCAATTATTGATTGCAGTTAGGTAATCATGTATGGCAGTCTGATCGTGCAGTGATTGAATGTTATGATACACAATGCAATCATCTGCGAAGAACCGGCATCGTACCGGGGAATCAAAGGTCAAATCATTTAGATAAATAAAAAGAGAAGGGGTCCAAGTACTGAACCTTGCGGTACACCGGAAAGTACGGGAGCAGGTAGAGAAATTGAGTTTCCTATACGGACGTACTGTGTTCGGTTAGATAAATAGGAGTCAAGCCAGCGGAGAATTTGTTCATTCTTTAGCACGCATTGTAGCTTCAGTTTTAGTCTATTGTGACAAACACGATCGAACGCTTTCTGAAAATCGAGAAAAAGCACGTCTATTTGCCCGCCCCGGTCCAGCGCTGCCATGACCTCATTGGTAATGTGTAGAAGCTGTGTAACTGTGGATAGGCCACGCCGAAATCCATGTTGTTTTTCGGAAAAGAAACTATTATTTTCTAGAAAGCTAATCACGTGCTTAAAAATAAAGTGCTCCATCACCTTACTAGCGGTGCACAGAAGAGAAACGGGTCTGTAATTAGTAATACTGAGTTTATCTCCGGACTTATAAATGGGTATTACCTTTGCTGCTGTCCAATCATTAGGAAGGACACCTTGCCTTAGACTTTCATTAAATATTATAAACAGATATTTTGCGCACCACTCCGCGTACCTAAAAAGAAAATTATTTGGGATGTCATCGGGACCAGCAGATTTCTTTATATCTATGCTTAGTAGGGACGAAAGAATACCTTCTTCAGAAACAAAAAGGTCCGGAAGTTCACAGCCAGAACCTGAAAATTCTGGATTATTGTCATCACTACCGCGTAGAAATACCGAGGCAAAGTACTCGTTGAACGCTTCGGCAATATTCTGGTTATCACTTGACTCGGTATCATTCACTCTAACTTTGGTGACCGGATCCTTTTTTTCCGTTATGTGCATCCAAAACTTCCTTGGAGCGTTAGTAAAAAAATGGTGCAGCTTAACATTGAAGAAATGATACTTTGAGTCTTTTATTTTGTTCCTAAGTTCTGTGCGCATTGACTGTAGCAGAGAACGGTCGACAGATGAATTGGAACGTGACAGGCGTTTTAAGCGGCGCTTTAGCTGCAATATGTCTCGAGTGATCCAAGGGTTGTTGCGAACCATTCTCTTGCGCTTTGTTGGAATGTACCTGTGCATACATTCTTGGACTGTGTGTTTAAAATGCAACCATAAATCATTAACACTGAATTCCCCCTGGATAAATTTTTGAGAAAAAGTGTCGAAATCTTGTTCTAAGTAGTCTAGTACACTTTCATCTGCCGCATTCTTAAAATCCATGAATTCTTTGTCTGGACAACGTAGCGTTTTTTGCGGTAGATTGCTTCTAAAGAGGACCGCACCATGATCTGATATGCCTGGTAAAACTTCTACAGTAAATCCTGTTTCACTGACAGCTTCAGAGATAAGAACAATGTCGAGGATAGTTCGCGAGTTTGAAGTGACACGTGTAGGTGTTCCTACTACCTGTCTAAGGTTAAAAGAAAATGCCAAATCGATCAACAAATCTGCGTGCTGACAAGAAGGTCGAGCACAGAGATCGTCCCAGTTGATCATGGGCAGATTAAAGTCACCGCACAAGATAATATGAGTGTAGCGTTTACTATGGGCGTAAAGAAAATCGTGCAGCGATTCCAAAATTGAGGTGTCTGCATTCGGAGGCCTGTATACTACACCAATAAGAACGTTGCACCTGAACGACGGCACAAGGATCCAAGCCATCTCAACGCAAGTATTGTGAGCAATGGATGTGAATGGAATGCCCTTTTTTATTATGGCCGCGACACCGCCCCCTCTCGAGCCACGGTCCTGGCGAAGTATGTTGTACGAGCTGGGTATTATGTCGGAATCAGGAATAGCATCATGAAGCCATGTTTCCGTTAGTAGCGTGACGTCCGGGTTGTAACTAAGAAGTAGGCTTTCAAGGTCGTCAGACTTATTCACGACGCTCCGGGCGTTAACAGTTAATACAGATAGCGGACTGAACGCATGGGATGATTCCAACGATTGAGATTTAATTTTACTTTTGAGCTGTTTTTGACTGGAAGTAGACCGGGTTTGTCAATTCGTTGCATATGGAACTCCCTTATTCAGTGCTTCGTCCCATCTAAAAGTCTTGCCATTGATTCTAACTTTGTCAAAGGTTAGAAACACCTTGTGTCCTCTGTCTCGGTTTTCTTTCGTCCAAGTCCAAAGGTTTTTCCTTATTGCTTGGACCCTAGAAGAGAAGTCCTCAGAAATGCTATAGTCAGTGTTTTTGAAGGCGCTGCATGCTTTCAGTATTTTTAATTTGTCTCGGTAGTCCGAAAGCTTGAGTATTACTGGGCGACATTTGCCGTCCCTAGGCTTCCCTATTCTGTGGACGCGCTCCATTGACACGTTTGAAACTTTTAGTATGTCCTGAAAGATCTTTTTCGAAACCTCTTGTTCCAAAGATTGGGACGGTTCTTCCGTTGGTTCCGGTAAGCCATAAAGTATTAAATTGTTCCTCCGGCTTCGATTTTCGAGGTCATCTACTTTTAACAGTAGGCTGTCAACAGTTTTCTGAAGATCGTCCACCTTGGCTGTGTAGGTCTTAACAGTGGTCGAAATATCCTCCACTTTTCGGTCAATGGAAGCTAACTTAACAATGCTTTCATCTAAGCGTCGGTTTGTTGTGGCCACGCTTTCTTTAAGCTCTCGCAAGTCATCCATTATTGTTTGCAGCATTATTTCAGTAGGGGGGCCTGGATTTAATTCAACGTCCCCGCAGGAAGCCAGTAAGTTAACAAAACAATGGTATACATTTTTTAGCACATCAATAAACGACCGTGGGCACGGCAAGAGCAAAAGGCACACATCGTCACTACGATAGCCAGAAGCCTGGCGGTAGTCTCTCACCTGTATCAAGAACAAGAAGGGATTCTTTAGATGCATGGTTCCAAAGCTCTCGCCGCGCCCACTGATCGCCTGCCACGCTTGAGTCCCTTTTATACGCTCTGACAGTGGTGACGTAGCGGATGGTGGCGCTCGATGTCGGTCCAAGTGCGTCGTCCAGCTGTGCAGACCCGGTGTGTCGTCTGCAGGAAAGCCTGTCGATGCATTGCGCTGGTGTCCGTGCAATTCCGTCAGCTTCACCGTAGTTGGGTCGCACTCAGTAGCTGAAGCCGCATCGCTGTGGCTGATACAAATCACGGCCTGTATCAAGAACAAGAAGGGATTCTTTAGATGCATGGTTCCAAAGCTCTCGCCGCGCCCACTGATCGCCTGCCACGCTTGAGTCCCTTTTATACGCTCTGACAGTGGTGACGTAGCGGATGGTGGCGCTCGATGTCGGTCCAAGTGCGTCGTCCAGCTGTGCAGACCCGGTGTGTCGTCTGCAGGAAAGCCTGTCGATGCATTGCGCTGGTGTCCGTGCAATTCCGTCAGCTTCACCGTAGTTGGGTCGCACTCAGTAGCTGAAGCCGCATCGCTGTGGCTGATACAAATCACGGCCTGTATCAAGAACAAGAAGGGATTCTTTAGATGCATGGTTCCAAAGCTCTCGCCGCGCCCACTTTTCTCTATTTCTCTATCATGGCTTTTATTTCTCTGTCATGGCTTTTAGAAAATATGTTAATGGTTCTTAATAACATTCATAACGAAATTTCAGTATGAATGATTTGGAAACCACTGACAAAAATAAAAAAAAAAATAGCAGCCTGCTGCGTACTCATGCAGTCCTTATATATTTGAGCACATGGGGTCTCAGACCCCTCTTAAATAATGATGGGGGATCTCAGAACCCCCTGAGACTCTCCTGGAGACGACGCAGAGACATTGGAGTGAATCGGTGCTACCACTATACCGAGGAAGCGAGAATACATTGGGAAATCCCAATAAACAGCTTGACCCGCTGACAGTGCCACCCTGAGTCCGTTTTCGGGGCCGCGGGTGTGACCGGAGATAGCGGCGTGGCGTTTGGCTCTGGCAGCGGCGCCGCAGCCCCATAGAACCCACCGAGAGGTTTTACACGAAGCGTAATGCCAATATATGCCGAAAAAACGTCACCGTAAAACGGTTGCCGATGGACCTTTCAAGGTCAAGTGAAAACCGTGCCGGGAAAAACGTTTAGGTGGCGCCGATGCGGAGGCCACCTAACTCCAACTTTATGTGTCTGCCGACGTACGTGGCACCACAGCGTTTTAGTGTGAACTGCAGAGGTGGGCAACCTCATGAGGTTTCGACCTCATGAGGTCGACCTCAACCTCAAAATGACCTCAACCTCACGGAGTGAGGTGAGGTTGAGGTGAGGTCGGTGACAGCTCGAAATTTTTTGAGTGAGGTCACGAAATTGGACCTCAACCTCACGCGTGAGTTTGAGGTTGAGTGAGGTCGTCATTGTGTGAGGTCGAAATTGTGAGGTCCAGGCTTTTTGCTGTTGCCGCGGCTTTCTTCGAAGAGCGCCCCTTTCGACGCGGAGCTCGAGCGTACTGCCGCGGTGTGCCCGCCGGCTCTCGGTGTTTGGTTACCCCCCGTTCGGACGACCGGATGCCGTAGCCCCTGCCCCAGCTTTCGGCATTCCACCGTAATGTCCGCAGCCCGAGGACGCTTCCCTCTGGTCTTCTTGGAAGGAGATATTTTTTTTTTTGTTTACTTCACGAACTCCCCATGCCCCCCGCCCGCCACCCCCGTTTCCTCTGACTTGTTTTTGCCGATGCTTGCCGCCGGCTCAAACACCCAGGAGCGCACAAAGCACATAACTCACGTTGACCCGCGGTGCTTTTGTCGGATGCCGCAAAGAAACAAGCAAACTAAAAAGTGAAGCAAACTGTCTTTGCGCAGACGGCGCGGAGCAGAACTGTTTGTCGTGTGCATGCCCGTTTCCAGGCGCTAACGTCACGGCTGCTGCCTTACATTCGATAAAGGACCGCACTGTACATTACACGGAAACTTAACAGAAAATGGTGCAGCGAAATTGTTAGAGGACGTGATACTGACAGATAAAAAAAAAGGAGAACATGAACAAACCAGGAAAACAGGCACAATACCATCTGAGCATTTTATCGAAGTCCTCCCTTTGTAATTGTACGCCATCGTTCTATATTCCGGTCCTGTAAATTTATATTCTTGTATTCTCCAAAACAACCTCTCTTTGGTCTTGTGCTGCTTGTTCCTTCTAATAGATTCACAGGTGGCCCCGAAAAACTGCAATGGGATGAAGGTGCTAGCGTTCCGTATATAACCAATATAGCGGTAAAACATGCAAGAGGATGAAACGGACGGCACATCTTATAAGACGCAGTGGTATACAGGAAAGAAGCCTGCACATGTTAACTATTTGCCGAGACAGAAGAGACAAAAAAAAAAATATATGGGGCTTGCATACAGTGAAGCCCATTAAAAAAAAAAATGATTTCGCTCCGCTAAGGCCCCTTGTTTCTCTCTCAAATTCTAGTGAAATCAAGCAATGCAGGAGAAAGGAGGAGAATAAGGGACTCTTAACTTCATAATATCAGGTTTCTCTTGAAATCTCTTATTCAGGCGCAGAAAACAAAAAAGAGAAAAAGCGTTCTCCTACATGTTTTTGTGAGCTAGAAAGTATTGAGATGGTTTCCGGCTCGACATTTTGGTGTCTAGACGGACGAATTGGTGAAGCGAACTGAGCGTGTCTCTTTTGTGCTCCCGTCTGCTCCAGACGGACAAATCAATCGGATGAAAATTTTTGTGGCCAGATCTCGGAATAATTTCTTCAGACATTTGTCTCTTTCTTTAAAAATCAATTTAGATATACGTGAATGAGGCCAATTACATGCTAGCACTGAGGAATGCAGTACTAAGTCGATGTCTCAAACCTTCTATACGCTCTGGGAAGCGCAGTTCTCTTCTGTGTTTAGTGTGCGACATTTGTTATTACTTTCGTCAACATGATATTTCTTCATATATATTTCCTTGTATGTCAATTAAGTTCGTACACTGCCGAACAGAGAACAGACTTTTTCCCTCACATTAGGCTCTTTCTTTGGCATCTATTCAGAGGCCCATAGCCCGACCCTCCTTTCCACTTACCGGCGCGGTCATTTGGTTTTTTTCTTTTTGCAAGTATTGAAAAGCGCGATGAAGTCTCTGGAAGCGGAGCTGACACACATACCCGACTGCCTTTGGTGTGTATTGGTGACAGTTCGGCATTCACTGCATGAGCAAAACCAGATGCCATGGAGACGGACTGCGAAGGGAGGAGCGCGTGCACAGCAGGGAGCGCGGTCCCTCCGGGCTGCTTGCTGGCCTCCTTTCTGTTGTTCTTGTCTTTATTTTACGTTTATGTGCTGTAACTATACGACACTAACGGGGAAACGGTTTCTCTAGATTCACGTACGGTGCATGCGGCGAAGCAGCTTCGGAGACACCACCGTGCAATTTATTAGTTTAGTCTTTAAAGGAAAACAGGTGAATACTAGAAAGAAGCTCGTCTCAGAATTGTTGGCGAAATGGCATCCAGCATTAAGTTAAGACGTACAAGTATTTATATCATGTTTTTTTTTTCTTTTTTCTTTTTTTTTTAAGGCGGGTACGAGTTGGACATTTTGCACCGGCGAAATTTGACGGGCGAGCCAATGTTCGCGACAGCAAAGTGGTTCACATATAACCCTTTTTCCTAGCAATTCCGACCCTTGTAATTTTTTAATGTAAGCGTGGTGTTCGAAGAAGCAATTCCGCCAATTCTTGCAATACGCCACGGGATCACAGAATTATAAACAAACGTCCAGGAGTCGCTGGTTGGGACCTCATAAGATAAACAGCATTCCTCTTGGAAATTTTCTGACGGTTTATTCGGCGTTGGCCGAGTTTTATGATTAATTGGTGTTTTGCTGTCTTTTCCTCTTTTGTTTGTTTTGTTGACGATTTAGTCTTCATAAGTCGTTTCATGAGTGGCTATTGTGAAAAATTTGTGCCCCGTTAA
The DNA here is from genome assembly GCF_055883805.1 of Amblyomma maculatum. Classification (NCBI taxonomy): domain Eukaryota; kingdom Metazoa; phylum Arthropoda; class Arachnida; order Ixodida; family Ixodidae; genus Amblyomma; species Amblyomma maculatum. The sequence goes on from NC_139344.1 coordinate 238,111,496, forward strand.
TATGACATCCGTTAATATGGAGGACCCGAATTATGGACAGTTTTCTGGGGCGAAGATTTTTCAATGTATTTATGCCTCGTTAATATAGAAACTCGCTCTCTGAACAATGGACAGGGGATGAATGCACACAGCCTATTCGGCCCATGTATTTTTATCGCGTTAATATGGACATCGTTTGAAAAAATCAGGGGAGTCCGAACGCAAGTTAAAGAAGGGTGCGCAGGCCGGGAACCTATGCGACAGCCGATACGGTCGGATGCCTGAACGAGTCCTGTGGAGTTGGAAAGAACCAAAGCGGGCGTGTCGTCGTATTAGGAGGGGGGGGGGGGGGGGCGAGAGCGGAAAGTAAGGGAGGAGGCGGAGGAGAAAAGGAGGGTGGATGGCAGGGATCGTACACAGCAAACCGAGGGTCAGCTAACTAAGACCCCAAAAGGAGGGAACCGGGAGATTTCTGTGTGCAGCGGCAGCGCCGCAACTAGAGGCCGCAGTCGGGAAAACAGAAACATGTGTTCGCAATAAATTCTGCTGAAAGTGAACAGGAGAGAGGCCGGTAAAAGCGTAAGAAAGAAACAATAAGAGGAAAGACAAGCGCCGAAATTGGGGGTGGGAACTGAAGTTTTTCTATCCCAGAACACATGTGTTCCATGAAGCCATTAACGCTTTTCGGTCAGGGTTAAGACACACTCACGAAGTAGAGCGACGAAAGAAAGGCGACGAGCACGCAACCAGGACCGGGCGTCCCATCCTGGAGGCCCTTCCTTCTCATGCTCCTGGTTTTCGTCACTGTTGGGCTGCCGAACTGCCCATTTTGCACCCCGGGAGGTCCGCATGTCGGCTTCGCCTTGAGTCAACGATGCGGCCTTGACAAGGTCTGAGCTCTTCGTAGTCGGCTAGCCGTCGTTCTAAACTGTACTTCAGCTTGCAGTGTTTGTTTCATAGGAACACATACAAACGGCACTGGAAAGGGCTGTTTGATAGCCCTCTGTATAGTAGCCTGTCAACTTGACTCCCTCGCTTCCTTACGGAAACAGTACAAGGCAAGAAAGAGAATCAGAAGAACGGAAAGTCAGGGAGGTTAACTAGGGGAAAAGAGTGCAAAGAAGCAGGAGCCTGTAACTTTCAACTTTAGTCTGATTTTTGGCATGGCGGGAGTTAAACGTAAAAGAATGGAGCTGAACTTAGGCGCGAAGCGGGAAATCTGAATACAAGCGGCAAAAGCCATCTCAGTCAATCCAAGCCATGAAAGACTGGACTCAAGTTCAACTAGGCCTCAGCCTCGCCAGGTCGACGGTATACCATCTATATATATACTACAGGACTCCGATAAATGACTCAACGTCGGCATCGCAGCGAAAGCCACAGTCCGACAGCGCTAAGCACAGTTCGAAGAAATGGATTCAGCATTGTTAATGTGGTTCGGGAATGTGCACGCGGATGGTGCTGTCGTGAGCGACGAAATGCTTCAAAAGAAGGCTCGTTGCCTCGGCAACATTATGAGTGCTTCTTCTCCTCCGTCTTGATAGGTTTTACCTGTGATGACTTACGGAATTTTTGTTCAGTAAAACAGTGGGATGTTTACTGAGAAATATTATTCTACGCTCTGTCTAGGCGTTACTGACTTCAGCTGCTCAAGAGGATGGCTGACAAGGTTTAAGAACAGACATGACGTTTCGGGTCGACGGATCTATGGAGAAGAGGGTAGTATCAACATCTCGGCTGTGTTTATATACCGGGTTAATTAAAACAGCAGCCATTAATTATAAATTTTTTCTCAATTATATACTTTTCGTTTTTATTCATGAGTCGTTATTATGGATGACTCGCTTTATGGACAGCTTTGGTCGGAAACCAAAGCGTCCGTACTAACGAGGCACGAATGTATTCCTATTTTTTCCTAATTTAATGTATTCTGTCACAAAACAATGTACAGTGTACTAAAAAAAAGCTCGGCAATCATCAATTTTTTTTTTTCGAATTAAGAAAAAGAGCAAGAATGGAAGCTTGGGCGAGTTGGTGCCGGCTTCCTTGCCTCATAGCGCTAAACAGACAGGGACACAGCCAGACATACTGGACAGGCGATAAAAAAAAGCGCCCGTCCCGTGTGTCTCGCTGTGTCCCTGTCTGTTTAGCGCTATGTGGCAAGAAAAGAAAGAGCATATCGTCATTGTTGTCGTCGTCACTAGGGTCAACAGCGTTTGTCTTTTCAGTTTATAGTAAGAACTGGCTTGTTTTATTTATAATACGAATCTTATTCACGTGGGTCAGATGGGATAAACTCTTTGTATTGCGTTATGGGCCTATGCGTAGTAACGTTGTACCCATATAGGCCTTAGATTGAAACCGACCACAAAAGGGTAGGCGAGGAGGGGGAGAGGATTGCCACTTTAGTGCAGAGTTGGACATGTAGTGTCCGGAGTTTTTCTGCTTTTATTCGGGATATTAATTGTTGTATAAAATTAGGAGTAAAATACAGCCTTCATACGAAAAAATTCTGGCTAGCCTATATACCCTAGGATTACCGAGAAATGTATATTAGCTTTAAGTTGCGGTTTAATTTAATCATTCTTTTTTTTTTTTTTTTGAGGTCGAGCGCCCGACCTCAACCTCACATTTTGAGTTTGAGGTGAGGTTGAGTGAGGTCGCCAATGGTCACCTGAAAAGTGAGGTGAGGTCGCCTGGGGGACCTCAACCTCAATTGTTGAGGTTGAGGTTGAGTGAGGTCGCCAAATATTTTTTGAGTTTGAGGTGAGGTCGAGGTTTTTGAGGTCAAATGCCCACCTCTGGTGAACTGCGCATAAACTTCAAGAGTCGGAAAACGCGCCAGAGAAATTATGGATGCCTTAAATGTGTGGAGTAAATATGATATCGTAGCGTTGGTTGATTGAATAGGTTTGGTTTGGTTTGTGGGGTTTAACGTCCCAAAGCAACTCAGGCTATGAGAGAAGCCGTAGTGGAGGACTCCGGAAATTTCGACCAACTGGGGTTCTTTAACGTGCACTGACATCGCACAGCACACGGACGCCTTGCTTTTCGCCTCCATCGAAAAGCGGCCGCCGAGGCCGGGATTCGATCCCGCGTCCTTGGGAACAGTAGTCGAGCGCCGTAACCACTGTGCCACCCCGGCGGGGTAAATTGATTGAATAAGGATGGCTGATAATGCGATTGATTCATTCATTCATTGGTTAGTGAGTAGGGATTGGTGACTGTGGAATGAAATCATCGTGGTATAGACGAGAAATATCGTGTCTGTGTCGCTCAGTCTGAACGCCTCTGATGGAACATATGTGGCTGGTATACTAATGCGGCAACGTCGCCTGGCATTGTACAAGATAAGTGTTATAGTCTGGGGGCTTTGTTTGGTGGTGCTTGACTACCAAGGAGACTTAGTAAGGTGGAAAACGCTCGTTAAGAGGCAGATAGATGGTCACAGGCATTAGAAGTCGGGCAATCAGCGCCCTCGCTCTACTCTTAAGGCGAAGCTCAAGCCTCCTCAATTTCGGCCAGAGTTCCTCTGGTTTGACTTTGAAATGTTTGACCTTGAGGTTATCAGAAGGTCAAATACCCGACACATGAAACTGGACTTTTGAGTTGAGTAGAGCTATCTATTTTAACAGATATCTTTACTTAACGCAAAAGCCCAGTTTGAATGGCTTGTTCTATGCAACCATTTTAGGTTTCTAGAATAAGCCATTTAAACTAAATCAACTTCAGAAAAAATTATAGGGACGCTTGATTCTCCTGAAGTCCTGAGCTGCCCTTTCTCTCCTACTACTGCTATAGGAGGCGACGGTAGGTAATTTACTAGAAGCCTGCCTTACACTTCGGCCGGCACACAAGCTATACCTTGCTCTGGCCAACCTCATGACACAATTTTCTTGACACGTGGCCCCCACCTGCTTTTATACGTCTAGGTCACTTATGCCGAAGGGCGCCAGGTACGTGAAAAATTGTCTTCGATAGGCTTGGAACACCATTTCCTTGCTATATTTTTGCCCTGCAGCCAGATGTGCTCCTTTCGCGTTAATTTTTAGGCGGCTGTGAATTCAATCTACCCCCGACGCTCACGGCCAGGCCAGGTGACCAGCACATCTGCCTAGTTCTAGCCCACTTGCAAAGTCGAGCATGTACGTGGTCTCATGACATCACCTACCCTGGCGACCAATTAACTCTCTGCAATATCACCCTCGTCGGGCGTCATCAGTTAGGAAAACTTTTCGAATCCCGGAATTTCTGCCCAATTAGACTCTCATGCTTCGTATTAATAGCTTGAAGTATGCCATCGTCCTCAACAGGCTTATACCCGGTGCGGTACACAAATAGCCACTCTCGTGAACCACCAAATAACTCTGTTTGTTCTGTGAGAGGTTAGGCCACGGTGTATATGGTCTCATGCTTACCGACTGCGTACACTCGCCTGATTTCCTGCCCCAACCTCGCTGCGTTTGCCTTCTCCTTGAATCCGGGATGAAAAATAAAACCACACATGTGCTCTTTATTTACAAATGAAACTAGTTGCACAAGTTTCCTTTCCAGTGAAGGAAAAATGAGGACATAGCGCTGAAGGTAAAAAAAAAAAAAACGAGTCCTCGTCGTTGTTCACTGGTCATGGACCAGCACCGTTTCCTTCTCCCCCTTCGCAGATCCAGATCTGCTGCTCAGGATCGCCGATCGAGTTCGGTTGCTGGGGATTGAACTCTCTTCAGCCGAATCGTGAGCTCCTTCTGCAGAGAGCGGAAAAGAGATAAAGCGCTTTACAAATTAGGGGACACTTAATTACATCACATCTTGAGAAAGCGATTGCATTAAAATAGGAAGTCTTCTCGGCCTGCTTCCTTTATTCAGCCATTGGCGCTGGCCCTATACGCTCAGACTGTGCACCTGCCAACGCTCTGTCTTCACTGAGATACTCGTATTCTCCAATCTATACTGTAGACACAAATGTAGCACGGATTCGTGCCTCCAGTTCAACTTGATACACAGAGCTGCCTAGACATGTGCGCAAAAAACCACACGCAGCTGCCAACTGTCGCCGATCCCATCACCACGCTAGACTAATGTGACCATATTTTCGGCCATTTCACGAGGTCTGAATGACCTTGTATCACCCACGCAGAGGAATGTGAATAAAAAGAAAATAAAGTCGAGCGGTGTGTGTTCGGGGCGCAAGCCGGGCACGCGCACATCAATCCCGGGAGGCTGATACGTTCAACATCTTTTTCTGGTGCTCCGCATGTAACCCTGTGAAGACTGACAGTGATGATCCGGGCTTAGAAATTACCGACCCCGGTAACCCTGCCTCTTCAGGCGACCTTCCACCTGGCACTACCTCGCACCCACAGGACGTTGCGGCCATTCAGCTTCAACTTAAATCGTTCGGGCGCAAGAACACTCATATGTGATTCCCCCAGGTGGAAGCCATCTTCCACCTTCACCGCGTCACCTCAGAGACTTCTCGGTACGAGCACCAACTTTCAAACCTCTCCTCAGAGGTGGCTGATGCGGTCGCGGACGTCATCTCTGGACTAGTGTGTCATGCCCCATAGTAGCTGCCATGTCGAGCAGAGCATTCTGGACCGCACCATGGTATTCGAGACGCGCGCCTTCAGTTCCTGCTCATCGGCGAAGTGCTCAGAGACCGTCGCCCATCCAAGCTGCTCACTATAGCACGCGGTAGCTCCTGGAAGAAAGCGCGGTCTATTTTAACGCTGCGCTGTAGAAGGCGCGCTACCTACAGCGTTTGCGGCAGCCCATCGGCCTCATCTTGGCTGTTGCAGAGTAAGTGTCTTTCGGCAATCTCGCACAGTTAGCTGATCGACTTCACGACGCGATATCTCGTTAGGTCGCCGCCCTCACTTCTACAACTCAGTCCTCCGCCATCTCCCTGACAAGAGGCAGGGACTGCGCAGCACGCCGTTTCGGTTCAATACCTTCGGACGTCCTCACAAGGCCACCGTGGTTCCTCCCCAGGTGGTCACCGCCGTTCTCCTTCCTCGCTTGGCACCCGCTCGGGCAAATCTCCGACCTCACTGTTCGCTGGTATCACCGTACTTTCCAGCTTGTGCTTACCGGCGCACTTCTAATGCAATTGGTCAGGAAACGCGATGCGAGATCAGTGATGGCGGCATGTGACCTCGCTTTTTGACCAAATTTACCGACTTTCTTAGTCCTGGACCGCATTTCCGGCCCGCGCTTTCTCGTCAACATAGGCGCAGAGGTTAGCGTACTGTCGGTCTCAAGACTGACCACACATGTTTGCCGATTGAACCTGCCCTCCGGGCGCCGATCTCTTCTTCCATCACCACGTATGGTCTGTGGTCGCTCACTCTCGACAGTTGCCTGCGACGGACGTTCCGACTGGTCTTCATTGTTGCCGACGCTCATCACCCTATCTTCGGCTGCGACTTTCTGACCCATTTCCACCTAGACGTCAGAATGCTCCGCAATTGCCTCATCGACAGCAAGACGTGTCTTTCACTGGCTATCGGCTGTCTCACTGGAATCCGCAAGCTAATTCCGACGTGCGTACGCTAATGTGCTTGAAGACTTTCGAGATGTCGCGAAGCCCTGCAACTTCAACTAACCACGGAGGCACAGTGCCACCCAGCACATTGTATACTTGTGGTCAACTCGTCGCCGCACGCCCACGTCGCATCTTCGGTGAGAGTCTGGCAATTGCTAAACGGGAATTCGAGCACATGCTCCCAACTGGGCGAAATTCGACCTTCGTCCAGCACTTTGGCCTCACCACTACACCGGGTGCCTAAGATGGACCCAGGAGACTGGAGACCATGCGGAGACTTCCAGGCACTCAATGCTCGAACGGTCCACGGCAGCTATCCCCTCCCACACATCTAAGATTTCACCGCACACTTGGAAGCATGCAAGATCTTCAGCGAAATGAACCTTGAAACGCTTACTACCAGATCCCCGTTGAGCCTGCAGATATGCAAAAGACAGCCATCACACCTTTCGACCTGTTTGAGTATGTACGCATGCCCTTCGGCCTTCGCAACGCTGCTCAGATATTTGAACGATGTATTTCTAAGATGACGCGTGGACCTTCGGCTGTATTCGCCTACATCGATGACATCCTCATAGCGAGTTCGAAACCTCAAGAGCACAAGCGTCACCTTCGTGAACTCTTTCACCGATGTCAACCATTTGGCCTATGGTCAGCGCCCAGAACTGTATCCTCGAGTCTTCTGAGCTCGAGATCCTGGGACACCAAATCTTGATGTTCGGAATATGTCCACTGCTTCCCTCATCATGGCAGTCAAAACTAGACTTTTTAGCTCCCACTACCCTGTGCAAGCTGCAAGAGTTTCTGGGCCTAGTCATTTTCTACGACGGTTTAATACGCGCTGCGCTGAGCTTCTGTATCCACTGATGGTCACCGGTGGGCCTGCTTGTGTCTTGCCTGTCAGACCGCCAATGTGACCCGGCACACAGACTCCAACTAAAGTCCCTTGATAATTTGAAAGTAGCGACACTGTCCTCCGCGCCGCGCTTTCCTCCTCGATTCTCCTCGCACGGCGGCGGCGAGCGCTGCGCACGACACGCTTTTTCTCCTTGGCGCCCGCCGGCCGGCCGCAGCAGTGAGTGAAGCGCGAGCTTTTAGGCCAGGTCTGCGCTTCAGGAGTGCAAAAAAGTTTTGAAAAATTGCGAGAAAAGCATCTAGAATGCCGCAAGTAACGTTCATGAATTGATTGGTTTCTTCTTAGAACTGTTTGAATGGGGAATACTGATAAACAAAGCATTCAGGCGAGTTCTGTGCTGCAGACACTTTTTAAGTCACATGATAAGGTGTTTTACTTTGTGCACCTAATCTAGTACTGCCTCTGACTTTATGTTTTTTTTAGAGCGTGAAATCTGTCACCGCGGTAAGACTTCGGAAAACGATCCAGGCTGGTGCCTTGAACTTCAAGATCAGAGAAGGCCAAAGCAGGGCAGTCTATCTCGATACTGTCAAGCTATCTGTCTAAGCGTAGTATATGTCACGTGATCAACCATGAGATTGGATTATTGGTTAATTGTACATGTATTTGATCAATTTCTGGCCCAAATGATATTGATATTTAGTAAATTGCAATTAAAATCTACATTTTAGCTGCAGCATCGAACCGTATACCGTTGGAAAGCTTAGGCCAAGTGTAATGGCACTGTGCTAGTTTGCGATCCACAATAATCTGCGTTACTTTGTTATTTTTGTATAAAAGCAAACTTTGAGCTGAATTCCTTGCCGCTTCGGTGCAAGGAACATGTTTGCCACGGCAGTCTTGATATGATGCTGATGGAGGAATTAAATAATTTTATCAGTACACGGCCACTCACTGGCTTCGCGTGTGGTTAAAAGACAGCAGAGTACACTGGGAGAAGTGGTTGGCCCTATTGCCGACACACTAAAGTTTGGGGAAAGCATGCTGTGGCCTCATGCGCTATGTAAAAGAGCGTAATTTCGTTGAACGCAACAATAAAAAAAATTACAGGGTGCACATAAGTCTTCAACGTTCGGAAATGAGAAAGCATATAACTGCCAATTCATTAACTATCTCTATCCTATTTATCACTATATCTACTAATGCCGTCAAGTGACCTATCATAACTGTCACTATCCGCAACGAACACTATCACCTAACTATCCGAGCCTATTACTATCATTTACTATTAATATCCGTAACAGTCACAATCATTAGCTATCACTATTCATAACCACCACTATTTAATCTGATGCCGTCCCATGACCCATTCATATACCTCAATTTTCATTGACTTACGTTGTCAGTCATATCTCTATTATCTCATAATATCTGACGAGACAACTATACATTGACTTTTAATTCTTATACTTTCTTGTTTTCTCATAAATGGAGGTAGGAAAAGAGCAAGCCACAGAAATAACTGACTACTATCAGCGCGACGTTCATGTTTCTGTCGAAGAGGCTTCTTTTGCTTTATTTAGGACAGGTCGGTGAGAACATTGATGGAACTGCGTTGGGCCTCAGCTTTTTTTTTTTTTTTTTTTCGAGTTCGTCTAATATTGGCGGCTCAAACTGGTCTTCAGTGAAATGTAGCTAGAACATAGAGCGAGGAGTTAATCACCCAGGCTAGGTGAACAAAAAAATCTTCTTGCATACAATTGAAATTAGTAATATGTTACAGTGCTAAGAATTGTTGCTTGCAAAATGTTCCCCTACTTTTACATCATAACTACGTTATTCATTGATTAAGTTTCGTAAATACAGAAAATTGATGCAATGATTCCGACTGATTTGACATCGATGCGAAAACTTTTCTCGCAGTAAATGAATAAGCGGAATCGCGGTTTTAGAGCTCCAGCTTTCAAAGTGAAGGCAACCTGCTAACGCGAAGTAGTCATGGTCAAAGTGAAGCGTGTGTGATCATGTGAACACCCCCTGCCCACTGGCCGTATCCCTGATAAAACGAAGGCATACTTTTTAACCCACGCATGCGTCGAAGCATAGCAAGACACATTCAAGAATTGAAAAAAAAAAAAAAATGCTGTACGACCTAACTAGTGCAGATTACCCGCAATACCGCGGGTTTACTTCCCAAAAAGTTTTTCAGGGCCAGCATTCATTGCTCCTGAGTAACCGACGCACGCTACAAGTACAAGCTGGAAAGACTAGCTAGGCTACAGGCCCCAATTTTGATTTTTAGTGAAGGAGGCCAGGGATCCTAGCATGATCGCGACAAATTCAATCGAGAGACTGTACTTTTCCAGTTATCACTGACAGCAAGAAGCAGTTATAGTGCCGTATGTCTGACTATACAGAAGTCGACAGCGTGTGAAATGATGGAGCCTCGCCGAATATTCAGCATGCTGCAGAGGACAACCTTATTTTTATACAATGAACATTGTGCCGCTGCAAAAAGATTGAGGAGCAAGCAGGAATAGAAAACGCAGCGTCAGGTGACGCGTTATTACGGGGAGTGAGAAAGGCGCCTTACGTCGCAAACAACTCTGTTCTTTCTAGGAATAAACTTCTTTCGACTAATCTTGTGAATCCATTGACTTGCGCAAGCCGTCAGCTTGCCTTGAGGTATCATGAATACCGCATAAACCGTCTTCAGGCCGCTTGCTGCAGTTGTACGCGCAACAGCACGGCATAGAGCTTGCACACTGCAATAAAAGCACAGCGCGCAATATTCGCTCGCCGAGCCTAGGAGAAAAAGGGCGCGAAGGAAAAAGAAAAACACAAGGAAAACGCCGGACGCGCGTTGGTTTCCAAGGGCAACGGCAGGGAGACCAATCGTCGCTCAGGAAATTGGGCGGAGAGCCGGCCTTCAGCGAAGGGGCGCGCAAGGGGCGAGGAGGAGGCCAGGAGGTAACGCGACGGCGGCAAAGTTCAATTCTTTGAAAGTTACGCCAATTGGTGGTGGTGACTATGGTTTATTTTTTTGGGGAGGGGGTACGTGACCAGTACCCCCTCCCCAAAAATAAACCATAGTCACCACCACCAATTGGCGTAACTTTCAAAGTATCAAGGGAACTCCAACCAGTCTTTTCTGCCACCTAGCGCTCGCTTCAACCCCGTACATTTCGACTTGGTTGGACCGCCACCCCCATTTCACGAGTGCCGGTACATTGTCACAATGGTTGACCGCGTCACTCGTTGGCCTGAAGCCGTGTCCATTTCGGACATCACTGCGGAAACTATTGCGAAATACTCTGTATCAAAGTGGGTTTCCCACATCGACTGCCCCAGCATTGTTACAACGGATCGTGGCGGCCAATTTGATTATACCCTCTTAACTTACGTCAACAATTTGTTTACACTAAGCTCTGCAGTGCCACCCTTGCGCAAACAGCATGGTCGAACGGTTTCATCGTAAGCGCAAGGCTGCTCTCACTACGCGCCTGGACCGGGAGCACAGGGTCGACCGCTTCCAATGGTCCTGGGCCTACGCTCCGTCCTTCGTCACGAACTGAGCTGCTCAGCAGCCGAACTCGTCTTCGGAGTACCTACCGGCTGCCCGGAGACTAGTTCGTTCCTTCAGCTCCCTTGTCACGGCCTTCAATGCACCTGTTTTTATCTTTTATGAATCCTCTCAGAATATGGCAAAAAAAAATGTAGTAGAACGAGAGAGGGAGCCCGGAGCAGCGAAGCTTTGCCGGGCTTAATGCACTTTAGGATAAAATAAAAGGAGCTAAACGCCCAAAATGAGAACAAAAACGTAATTTAGAGGGAAAAACATGGATTTAATATGTATATATACCGGGTGTCCCAGCTAACTTGAACCAAGGGGTAAAAAATAATATATTTGAGGTAGGTCAGTGAAACCAATTGCATTCAACTGCCAGCCTCCTTGCGCACTACAGGCGATTTTTTGTTTTGCAATTACTTAATTAGCTAATTATGTTAATTTTTCTAATTGATTAAATATCGACTTTAGACCAAAAATGTAAATTGGAAAGTTGTAGAGCACCTTCAGAAACCCCCATTTCATTAATTGCGATAAAGAAAGTCTCACGTGTATCTTTTTTTCCGGTCTCAGAAGAAAGCCCGCGAAATACAAATAATACCACGTGACTAGTGCATTTGTGCGCCGCGATTGTGGTGCTCTCAGTCGTGGTTTGAGCGAACGAAATCAGCAGCGGCCGTGTCTTCTTGGCCCCGTAAAAGCGGCAGGCCGATATGCCTGCGATGGCTTCTTCGCCCGCCTCAGACAGCCGGCCCACGTGACAGTGCAGTAGCAGTATCAGCGAGAGCGGCAAGCCGACACCACCGACATTCTAACAAGGCCTCCTTCTCTCCTATCAGCGAACGTCACGACAAACGAATGAGCGATAAGGTATCAGCCACTGAATCTGCGCATACAGGCTTGGGTAAAGGGGCGAGATGACATCATGTGACTCGACTAAAATTAGCGCTGCACCTTCATTTGCTGGTTCTTTATCGTCATCCGCCTGTCGTGATGTAGGCTGCTGCGGTGCGCAGGCCTGGCCAAAATCGCGGTGGCGACGGGCGAGCTCGAGCTGCTCGAACCATCGCTAACATTTCTGCCTGCCGCTGCAACGGGACCATCGGGTCACGGCCGCAGCTTATGTCGTTCGCTCAAACCACGACTGAGAGCACCACAATCGCGGCGCACAAATGCGCTAGTCACGTGGTATTATTTGTATTTCGCGGGCTTTCTTCTGAGCCCGGAAAAAAAGATACACGTGAGACTTTCTTTATCGCAATTAATGGAATGGGGGTTTCTGAAGGTGCTCTACAACTTTCCAATTCACATTTTTGGTCTAAAGTCAATATTTAATAAATTAGAGAAATTAACATAACTGGCAAATTAAGTAATTGCAGAACAAAAAATTGCCTGTAGTGCGCAAACAGGCTGGCAGTTGTATGCAATTGGTTTCACTGACCTACCTCAAATATATTATTTTGTACCCCTTCGTTCAAGTTAGCTGGGACACCCGGTATATATATATATATATATATATATATATATATATATATATATATATATATATCTGAAGAAAGTAAACAAAGAACGCAACTACCTATTTACAACAAGCTGTTCAACACGCAACGTCTTCAACACTGCATTCAGCAGCGGCGCCCATGCCCACCTCTCTTGTGAACGGCATATTTTTCGCTTACTGACCTAGGGTCTTCCACCTACGTTTTTATCCGGCGAGACACTGTAAAGGCGCCTCAGACACCCTCCTACAATAGGCCCTATTTTGTCCTCTACAAGACGCCCAAGACTGACAATCCTACTAAGGGGTCGCGAAGAGGTGGTGTCGCTGGACCGTCTTAAGCCGGCCTACCTCGAGAAGCCTCCCGCTGAGCTTCCTTGATCTCGTCGGCGTATCCGCCGTTCTCTATTCCGCCCTAGTAGTAGTAGGAAGTAGTCACTACTTCCAAGACTGCTCTCTTACTGCTCCTTTTGTTTCTCGCCTGAAGTCTTTTTGCTCATCAGATATAACAACGTCTCAATACCCGACGTTGCTTCGGAATCCGGTCGCTTGAGCAATTTTAATTCAAATGGTTCAACACATAAGCAGCACTATACCTGACTATTGTCGCTGACATCATTCTGTTAAGTGAACAATTTGCTTGCTATTTCGCATTCTTTAAATTATGTGCCGCAGGGTTTATTTTGCCACGTATCTCCTCTGAAAGGTTACCTATGCGTTTTCTTTTTCTCTTTATTTCTGTCCTAATCCAGTATATATATATATATATATATATATATATATATATATATATATATATATATATATATATATATATATATATATATATATATATATTCTTTTCGAAACATTCCTTGCGGAACATCCTCTCAAATATTTTTCTTGAATCCATTGTTTTTCTTCCCTCTTTTCTTTTTTTTTTTCTGGCTGCCTCATTACTTGGGTGCATTTTTGACCTCTTTCCTGTTGTGGCGTGCACGCTGCTGCTGCCAACAGTCCATCCTTGGCTCTACAAGCACCAGTGTATTTCCGTTAGATCCTGTACTTGAGACTGGGAATGAGGGACTCCTCGGAGTATTCTGCCGACCCCCAACCACGCTCTGTACAGAGGAGGAAGATTGCTCTTCCTTTCAGCCTGTCTGATTCGGACACGCCCACTTGCCTGCATGGGGGCGCCTATGGCTTTAGTGCGCAGGTCACTTATGCCTACTGGATCACGTTTCTACGTGTCCATTAGGCTGTAGTGCGCAGGTCGTGGCGTGCCCATCGATGCCGCCAACTCTCCATCTTGGTTTTTACAAGCACCAGCGGACGACCTGCTGATCCTGTGCTTGAGCCTGACGGTGGTGGGGGCGAGGGTCTCATCGGAGAGTCCTGAAGACCCCCTACCACGCTCAGCACAGGGGAGGGCTCCGTGCTCCTGTGTTGAGAAGAGTGCTTAAGGCATGCCTTTTAGTTTTTCTGGATGTGCCAGTGACTGCAGTCACTCTTGCCTACAGAGCCAGGTTCGTATGGGCAGCATGCATACTGCTATGAAATGAGTGGAGTCGTGTTTATTTTTCTTATTCCTCTGTGATATGTGGCATTTTACTTATTTTGCCTTTTCTGCTGCGGTTGTCACACGAGTCCGGTATCGTGATGCAGTAGTTTTTTTTTTTTTTTTTTTATGCATCTTCCTCCATCGTTTCTCTTACCCGTGCATTTTGCGGTTAATATAATTTGGTTTAGTGACGGACGTCTTTTCGCATCAGAAAAGATTTAATAGTTTTTTTTTCTCTCTTAATGTTTTGTCTAGGTTTTGCCATTCTTTCTCATCTCCTACCTCTTGTCTGTGGTGTCGGCAATTTTTTTTCTTTTGCTTGATTCTTCTGTTCCTAAAATCAGTATTTTTTTTTCTCTTTAATTTGTGGACCAACGATTACAATGCCGTAAAAGACTGCAATTCTCTATTGTTCACCCGATTTTTGTTTCTTTGTTTTGGACGGTCCTGTTTACTTTTCTACCTCAGTCTTCCTTTTTCTTATGTTTCGGGTTTTGTACGTCAGCCTCCCTCTCCGTACGTTATTTGTCATTTGGTATGACTGTTGTTTTGCTGCTGTTCCCTTCTTTTCTGGTTCTGGTTCCTGTTTTGTTTCATTTGCAGGTCTTGATGCTACCTTCTGGGTTTTTCCTTTTATTCTTCTTAAACCAGCGTGGACCACCTTGCGACATGGACCTGGTTTTTTTTTTTTAATTTTTTTTTAATACCTTCTATCGCTTTTAAAAAGTGCTTTTTTTTTATCTCGAGCTTCTGCTCTTTTTTAGTTATTTTTAATTGGTTTTAAGGCTGGCAAAGCTTTTGCTGGTCCGGACTCCCTCTCACTTTTTTTTTGTTTTTTTTTTTTTCTCAGTTCGAGAGGACACATAAAATGGAAAATGGCCTCTCAGCAGCATCCATTTCACCGTCCAGTCTAGGCAGGATAGGGTACCCCCAAGCGCCCCCCCCCCCCCCCCCCCCCCCCCCCCCTCTTCATTCCGCTGGTTGGTAGGATGATGAGGCCTGTAGCGCACAAGCGGCGGACTGCGGAGAAAATTGGAGCGGCGCGTGCCAGGGACGTACGCCGGGCACGGGCAATTCGGTCCTGGGAGCCTGATATGTTGCACACCTTCTGGTGCTCCGCCGTAACCCGACTGATAGATTGAAACCACGTTTATTCTACATTCGAAGCCACTACGGTGAAAAGGAGGGAGGGCGTGGTAAAATAGAAGAAATAATCTGCTTCCGTTTTATCGACGGACTTCATGGGGTTAGCTAAGTGGTAGCTGCATGCGTCTCGTGGACGTTGTGGAGCTGATCGCCGACCAGCGGCACCTAGCTCCGACGGATAAGTGCAAGGACTGGCCGCCAGAGCGCGATGGCACTGTATGAGGTGAAAGATTAAGGCAGGCACAGGTCCAGAGAGGAGAAGGCCATGGTCCCCGTTTAATGGTGTCTAGAGCACGAAGCCGAGATTATATATTGAGCGGACATTTCCATAACAAGTGGACACAGCGGGCGTCGTGCCACCTCGGGAAAAACGGTTCAGCAAGAAAGGCGTAAGAATGGTGGCTGTATCCGCCGCAGCAGGATCGATTCTCGCCGCGTAAATACCTTCGGTGGAAGCGCAAATATAGAGAGGGGGTTGCCCACTGGCGTGAGGTAGGCGGCACGATGTAGTTTGATCGAATGACTCTCCGCGATAGGATCTGCTACCTAATGTGGTAACGAAGGAAGGAGATGGAGCATCGGAAACTCTGGCTAGCGCAGTAGAGAGATCAGCACGCGCTAGTCTATGAGCCTTCTCATTTTCAGGGATACCGCAATGACCGTGGACTCAATGAATGGTGACATGCTGACCGCGTTCGCGGCCCAAGGATGCGTTATGCCTTGTCTTCTGCAGTACAGAGCCCTTATTATAACGTTGGCGCATGCCCGACAGGCAACTTGACAGTCTGTATACACGTGACTGTGAATGGGATCAGTTTGAAACGAAGTTGTGAAAACCGATTCCAAATAGTCTAAGATGGCCATTAGCTCGGCCTGGGTACTGGGTACTGAATGGCGCTAATGCCAATGTATGGTGATATCGGTCCTGATTTCCGGTTGTCTCGTCGTACGAAGCAGTGGCATAGCAAGTTTGACTGCTGCCCTCTGCAGGAAGTGCAGCGTCCGTGCACACTACACGTTCAGATGAATGCAATGAGCTCGTAGCCTTTGCATGCCTTTTGGCGTAATGCCGACGCCGAATTCGCTAATGAGCATCCATATGAAGTGGAAGTGGGTTCCGCTCAGTGGGTGACGTAATTTCCAACGGCGAAGTCTTGCTGGAAAAATGGGCGATACGTGGACATCGTGCCCGAGGAGCAAGAGTATGTGCTGCCCAGCGTTTGTGCTAAGGAGCCTCGTCTCCTGCGTGCGAGTGTGCATGTCAAGGAGCTCTGACAGGTCATTGAGCTTGCTGAAGCTCTTGAGCGCATTAAGAGGTGTGTACTTCAGAAATCCCGTGACGATGCGTCTGGCCTCGTTCAGTAAGCGGTTGAGCGCGAGCAACTGGGTACGGTTTAGAGGATGATACGGCAGTACATGATGCTGGCGTCGAGAAAACCTTCGAAGAATTGCCGCATTTCACGTCCGTTTACTGTGCCTGAGCGGGTCACTGATTATGCGAAAAACGTGCAGAATTTCTTTGGTAGTCTTCGCGACGCCTTTGATACAAGTGTTAGCTGTGAATTTTTCGTCCAGGTGCATACCAAGCATTTGGATAGCGGGTTTTCGCTGCTCGACGGATTGGTTGCCGATGGAAAGTTCTAAATGCTGTTTCTCTTCCTGTTTTCTTGAGGTGGACCGGCCACCGTGAATGACAACGCACTCGGTTTTATCCGGGGAAGTGTGTAAACCAGTTTCCTTGACGTAGTCATGAATGATGTCAGAACTCTTTGTAAGACATCCTCCTGCTCACCGATAGACCCGTGATGTGTAAACACTGTGACGTTGTCGGCTTAAACCACTCGCTTCAGCAAGTCCATAAGGTGTCTCGGTAGCTCGTTCATAACTATATAAAAAAAAAGTTGGGAAGATCACGGAACCCGGAGGGACGCCTACCTAGTTCACGCGGATAGAACTGGTCTCCTGGCCAACGTGGAACTGGTAGCTTCGCCCCTCTTAGATACTAGCTATGAAGTTGTATATTTTCTCTTTTAATCCAAGGTTGCGAACTTTTGTCATAATGGTGCCGTGTGAGACACCAACAAACTGTTTGCCTGTCCACTACAAACAGCCCGTGGTTGCACCGAGGTAGGGTCAAGGGTATCCTCTTTGAGACGGAGCAGTACATCTTGTGTGCATAGTCCAAGGAGGAATCCATGCATACTGTGTAGGGGGCAAAATGTTGACATCTGCAAGGTACCACATCAATCGCATGTTGACCATGATATTCATTACTCTTTACACACGCAATAGATTAAGGAGATAGGACGGAGGTTGGATGAGGTGTGTAGTGGCTTGTCAAGCTTCGGAATGGCTTTTACCGCTGAGAACTTCCGAGTGGAGGGCAGTACCACAGCATCCCAGACTCAGTTAAACTCTTCGTGGAAAGCTTGCTTGTAGTTGGGGGTAAACTGCGTAGGCCGGCCACGTACTCCTACCTGATGGACTCCCGGAGTACTACGCGCATTAGCATAATGCGGGGCATGCTCCAGCTCGGCATAGGGAAGGGTCTGATGCGTGGTTCCCTGTCCTCGAAAGGTTCATCCTTCGTACATGGTGTCTGTGGTTCAAGAGATCTGCAGGAAGAATACCTGAGCGGCCTGATTGAGCCCAGATTATTTCTTGGAGTACCACGCACGCCGGTCTTCCGCTGGCAGAGAAGAGAACGCCGGATGGCCCAAAATTTAGATGGATGAGTTTGCTCGTTAACAGATTCACACATAGTCATCTCATCGAGCGGTCTGATGAGAGCGTATTTGTATAATTTTCAACGGAGCGTTATGTTATGTAACCTTGTTTTGTGGTACGCAGCACGACCAGGCCTCCTGTACTGTCCGGGAGTCCAACGTCTTTTATTCCATAGGTTGACAAAGGCCGATCAGGCTCGGGTGGTCAGGAGGAACCCGAAGGCTCTTGGCGGCCCTCGTTTGGCTTCGCATAGTTGTGGCACCAACTTTTTAATGTTCTTGGGTGGAGACGTCTGCCCCAGTACCTCACGGAATTTATCGCAGTGTGCAGTGTGGCTTAGCCTTGTAGTGGCGGCTTGCTTAACCTTCGTGTTGACATGGCCTGTGCGAAAATGTATAAGTATAGGAAAGTGTTCACATCCCATGCAGTCATCCAACAACTACCATCGAAATTTTTGTGGACGGGTGCTCAGTGTAAGATCTGGTGGCGTGTGCGTCTACTTGAGGACATGTCTCTCCTATACAAGTGTGGGTTTGGGATGTGTTGAAGAAGTGCCAGCCCGTAATATTCATCATAACCCATTATTTGCAGCCCTGGCCCATTGACCTCCTGAAGGGCGATAGCTAATCGTCTTACCTCGGACTCTTGCCTGCTGAAGAACCGGGCGATTATGTCCGCACGTTTGCTGCGAAGCGACCGTAATTGCATTGTGGGACGGTTTCTCACAACAATGGCCCTCAGGAGTTAGCCATGGTGAGGCTGTGTGGCGTTAGAGATACTTCAGTTTGGACCTGCCTGAGAGGTAGCTAGAGCACGCGCTGCCGCGGTTGTTGGATGAATAGTGCCAACGGGAAACGTGTCCGAAAGCATAAGGCGCTCCATGTTGGTGTGGATGCTTGTTTCTATGGCCTGGCTAATACGTTGTTGGACCCTGGCGTATGAACTGCTCTAATTGTGAGGATACTGCAAGAGCCCTGTCTTTAGCTTATCTACTTCCTTTTGAGTTGACTTTGGCGTTCCTTACAAAACAGACTGCTTAGTGAGCGCACTGGGTGAACTTGGTGAAACTGACGAAGCATTTTTATGACTGGCTGTTATTCGTCTTTCTTCTGTTCAGCAACTTTTGCGTAGGTGTTTGGCTGCTTTCTAGGTCTGCGAGGTGGTGTAGAAACTGCGCCGTGTTACCTTGGCTACCGGTGTGGACGAGTTTTGTTCCATTCCGTTCTCGTATTCGCTGTTCTGGCGGCCCCGTGCTTGCCTTTTCTTGCGTTCATGTTTTGCAGGCGGTTTACGCTTTTTGCGCAATTTGTTAGTTTACTTGACACCATTTTGGACCATTTTTGGCCGTAGTCAAATGAGAACCACCGCAATTCCGGCATCTCGGTTTCGTGTTAATGTATGGCGTGCCTGTCGCTACAAGCCGCAAGTGGAGAATCCTGATGCGTCCGCGTTGGGGCATTGCTCCTTACGATGCCCAACCTTGTGATATATACCACAAGCCACAACTCGTGGACGGTACGAAAACACACTGACTGTGACGGCAGTCCGACTTTGTAGGGCAGGCTGTTGCCTTCAAAAGTGATCATGGCAATGCCTTTGTCACCAAGTGGGCGCACCTGCAGGATTTTGCCCTTGTGGCAATACAAATAGCTCATTACTTCCTCAGAAGTCATATCGCCCGCATTTCTAACAATTCCTCTGATTTTATTATGGTCAGAGGTTTCGCACGCTTGAAACGGGGCGTCCTTCCCACTGATCGGCACCCAGCTAACTTGGACCAACGTTTTAGAACATTCGGTTTGCCCTAGCACCGTAAAAGAAATTCAGAGGGGTTCAGAGTCGCCTATGCTAACCTCCAGTATTTTTTTTTTCACTACAGTTGAATAACTAGTATAGACGAATCAGCTATTTTTTATTATTGACTTTAGAAAAAAAGTGTGAATGTAAATGTCATAGGTCTTCTCGAGAAACGGATAGCTACGTAGTTTCCATCACGCTACGACTTACGCCTAAATATTTATAGGTTTTCAAAAAAAAATGTCACGTGACCAGCTGTTATTTTAAATCATTTGCCTTGTGCGTACATCCACCTTAATCGTAGAGAGCACGACCAAGAAAAGCGGCTTTTGTTATCTCGGACGCGTCTCGAGGGTTTAAAGTGACGCCGCAGTCATGAGAAATTTTTTTATTGCGTCAGGCGTCGTTTTCGGCAGGTAAAAATATCCCTTTGTGTAAAGGCTAGTTTGATGGAAATAATGTAGGTAGCTGTTTTTAATTAAAACAAATAACTAATTAGTCTTTAAAAATTAACCAACTGTAGTGAATGAAAAGGTACTGGAGGCTAGCATAGGCAACTCTGAACATATCCGAATTTGATTCACTGTGCCAGGTCATACCGTATTTTCTAAAAAACGGTGTCCAAGTTAGCTGCGACAGCCTATGTACCGAGAAGTGCATTGCGAGCCTCCTGATCCACCACGTCAACGGTGAGCTGGATGCTGTGGCCTAAGTAGTGGACCGAAAACTCTGGTTTTACATCTTCCTCAGGGAGACGGTGATGAGTTAAATGTGGCGCGTAATGACTGTCTGTCCGTGTAAAGTATTCATCAATGATGCGCCATGGTTGTTTAGGACAAAGGATGATGGTGTGTTGGTATATTTGCGCGGGGCCCTGTCGGTCGGCGTTGACACGCCTTTCGTGCCATTCTGTTTTTACCGCTGATAACTTTGTTCCAGACGCCTCCTTCGTTCCGAGAAATAATGGGAGTGGGCAGCGTTTAATTGACTTTGGCCGGTCGTCTGGGGATATTCGTACATGCTGCGGGTAGTGTATTGCCGGTCGATCGTCAACAGGAACGGTTCT
This sequence comes from Amblyomma maculatum, assembly GCF_055883805.1. Classification (NCBI taxonomy): domain Eukaryota; kingdom Metazoa; phylum Arthropoda; class Arachnida; order Ixodida; family Ixodidae; genus Amblyomma; species Amblyomma maculatum. The sequence continues at coordinate 238,132,214 of NC_139344.1, forward strand.
CGCGCTCTTTTCAGTCCGTTTGGGGCGGTGGAAATGAAGCGAGATTCATGAAAAGTATTCTGACACTTGCCTTCCGTGCTGTTAGACTCCTCAATGTCGGCAAGGGCAGAAAAGCGGTTGCTGCATGGCAGCAGCTGCATCCTTGGAGCCATTACGGCCCCGTGCGCATTCTTCACAAGAATCCATGGGCTTGACTGGCCCACAGCGGTTTCTGACGCAAGGTCGACACCTTCGGGGACGACACCTGGTCGTTTGTTGTGGTCCTGCGAGGTCAAACAAGCAAGAGAAAAGAAAAGAGAACTTCGACGGGGTAATACCTGGCAGCGGTGGCCGCCAACAGAAAGCCGGATGGCAGGGACAATTATGGGCTCAGATAGCAGCGTCCCAGACAGCAGTCACTGAAGCGGGAAATAACAGTCCAGTTAGGCAGTAGCACACTCGCAAACACGCCCGCCGCTCTCTGTGGCCGGAAGTCGAATCTACTGTATCCCCGTGAAGACCAAAAACCTTACTTAGGTCGATACAGTAGGAAGCGGAATTTCGGCTTCAATTAGGCGTTCATGCTATCACGTTACACTTTCGCTTCATTCTTGTTGCTGTTATAGCGATGAATTGCACGTGATGTCTGAAAGTTGAATTCAAGCACCACGCGGTTTTATCTCCCCGTCGCTTCGGCCATCGTGACTGCTCTCCTCGGCTACAATCCTGAGGATGCGTGCACGTTGATAGTGGGTACTAAAGTTAACTAAATCCAATGTCTACTTTTAACGAGTGAGCCTTACAGCCATCACGCCAGGGAAATATTACCCGCCTCCGTCGGTGTCGATCCTTTGAGGCCTCGTAGCCTTCAAAAATCACCACCTCTGGAAGGCGGCAGCTGGTGAGTGATACGGCAAGGCACTGTTGGATCGGTGGCTTGTGTGACTTCACGAAACCAGACGACATGGTCGAGATGGAAGCAGCTGCCAACTAGGACAGCTCCATTGCTCCATCGAACACACTGGGATCCTTGCACTTCTCTTATTAAGCCTTGCAGCCTCGAAAAATGCAGATCATGCCTCTGGCAGGTGGAGACCGGGTGCAAAGCCAGACAAAAAAGATACGTAGAAGACGGGGCGACAAAGTTTTTCTCTTCATTTCGTTGTCACCTGTCATTTATTTACATGGGTGGTAAAAAGTAACTAACGTCCAGAAGAAAAGCAATAATCACGCACAGATGCCAATCTCATCATGTGCGATTTTTACTGAGAGAAATATGAGTTTTATATCTCTTTTTCTGTCGGTGCTTCTCCGGCGGGGAGAGAAACTATTACAGTCGATTTAGGCTATTTGGCTTAATGTGAAGTATGCGCGTTAGCATTTTCGCGTTTCACTTCGCTTTCAGCTCGAAGATAGAGTTTCAAGTTCAGGCTTCATTCAAATATGGGAGAAATCGGTGACTGGTGACCTTCCTTTCAATAAAATTTTGGGAAAGCATAAAGCCGCTTACAAGGACTATGCGATATGGTTGCATTCTGGAGTTACTGTGCACGGATGGATTGATGAGCACGACGACGTGCTGTGTGCACAGCGCGAGAGAGTGGCAGAATTACACTGATTAGGTATGGCGTAGTGCTCTCGTGCAGTGGCCAAGGAAGCTTGCCTATCTCCCGCGGGATGAAAGCGCAGTCTGACCACATTTATGTTAATATATACACACGCTCATTTTTTTTTTTTTATTCGGGATCGCTACATGTACTCCTTCTGCAAGTAAATGCCATGCCCCTCGACTCACACGCGTGACTTTAGCACAGAAAAAGAGCCCGTGATCACCTCTATGATGCGAATTGTCGCGTAGCCTGGCCTCTGATATCTGTGTCAAAAGTGACGATGACGCGTCGCAGTTTACCTGCGATATTGGCCGGTGATGGAGAAATTGTGCTTCAGTTTGAAGCCTGATCTTATAATTATTCTGGTTTTCTTGTTGTTTGCATACATGTGGCATAACTTGCGGTAGCTTATCGATTGAGGCTAACAGGACCCTTGAAAACAGTAACATTGTCTCACTTTGTGAAACAACCGAACAAGGGTTGAGAGCGAGCCTCAGTTCGCAAACCAACGTTTCGACGATGAGACTCGTCTGTGCGAATTAGTCCTCCAGACCAAAAGTTGTCTTGTGAGCAGAGGTTCCCCCTTTACCCTATAGTTCGATTCTCTTTCATACGGTGTAGCCATATTCTTCCCCTCGCTATACACTCTCTCACTTCGTCAGGTTCACTGGAGCCGAAACAGGCACCAGCAAATCAAGAATAGGGTTCGTGTGCAGTTTTCAGCTACTGCATACAACGCTGAGAACGGACGACCATGGGTGACATAATCCGCGGAAAAATGCTGTCGTATACAGCTCTCGATATGACTAACAGGTTTCGCGCTGTGATTTACTTGATACACATCAGGCATTATCTTGGAGGAAGGCCAGGTAGGAGCGAAGGTATCCTCAACTGGAACCTAAATATATTACCCTTTCTGAAAAAAAAAAAAAATCTTTTTCGACGAACGAGGATGACTACATCGCAATATTCGCCGCTACAAAATACCACTTTGTATACTTGAAACCGTGATTGTTTGATGAAATTAAACATGTCTCGTGATTTCGAGATCACGGCGATCAATACAGGTCCTTCCGACATACAATCACCACATTAATATTAGAAAACAAATGATTTCTGTCATGTTTACTTAGCGAAGATGTACCTGAAGCAGAATTATCAGTCATTCGGCGTGCCCAGCTCAGTTAACCACTCTCGATCAACTGTCAGATTCAACAGTAATTAAGCCCTGACTTATGCATTGATTTCCTGATTTCGGTGTTTCTCGTAAAGCTAGAAGGGTAAAATATAGGAACCACAGAGCATTTTAGCCTGGGGATGACCATGAATTATCACTGGCGTGGTTTAGACGATTTACCTCGATTTTCTGTGATTTCGCGTCAACTGAACTGGCACAGCTCGGTACACGTGTCATAGCATGTATGCTGCCCGAGTGGAATGAACGAAATCTTTTATTTGCCATCAAATACAGATGGGGGGATTGTAGAAAAAAATCTGTCCATGGACAGCTTGACGGGTCCGCAATCCCTTATTTCGGCAGCATGGCAGCATTACATATGTACACATACTCTTCATTAAAACACGCATACACATACGTAGTTAATATTATGTAAACATAGCACACATTAGTAAAAATTTAAACCAAGAGAACATAGGAACTCATTGTTGCAAATGGAAAAGAAAACACCAGCATGCTAGACAATACTACGTAGAAATCAAATACATCTCCCGGAGGTCTTTGTAGGATGCCGTGAAAAGATCGAAACGGACAGAATTATAATAATTTAAAAGTGTCAGTATTGTGTACTTAAGATGCTGTTTCCCGTAATTTGAACGCGACGACGGTACTGACCAATCTTCGAAATGTCTCGTGATGTAACTTAGAATTCTGTCCTGTCATTGGGATAGGTTACGTAGATTGTTCACGTTCCTGTGGCTTTCCTGTTTGTACATACGACTTAGCGATATCTATAAAGATTGTAAACGGTAATTACACCAGACTTATTAAAGAAAGTTGATGTCGAAGCAGTATAAGAAGCATTATATGTGTGTCGGAGATACTTTTTCTGTAACAGGTGGATGTATTCTATATTAGTGGATGTTGTGTTTCCCCATACTAACTGACAATAGTTCGGGATTGAAAGAGTGAATTATAAAGCAAAAGTTTGATGCGTGTGGGAAGAATATATTTTAAACGACCTATTACACTAGTTATTTGACTTATTCTGCTGAGAACATGCTTGACATCATTAGCCCAGGACAGGTTAGCGGAAGAGGTGACACCAAGGCATTTGAAATGCTCCACTAAATCGATGCATCGTGAGTTTATTTTAATATCTTGATTAATATAATCGCTTTTATTTTCCTTCCATTTATCTTGATTGCATTCACTTTCGACCCTTCCTCTAAAGATTTCATTGCACTGTTACATTGTTCTACAAGGAGATTAATATCATTGCCGGCTGAAAAAATACTAGTGTCGTCTGAATTAATAAATTTTGCATTGGAGTTAATATTGACGATATCATTCAGATATATATTAAAAAGTAGACGCCCTAAAATACTTCCCTGCGACATGGGCCTTGGCTGCGGCCCTGTCAGCGCTCAACTGACGCGAAAACAGTCTGCTTGCAAGGTGATGACTCCAAGACGTTTCCTAAGCTGTCTCCGCTACTTTCATTCTTGTTTTATTTCTGAATACTTCGCGCCGCTTTGTGCTGTACTGCAGGCTTTATCGGCGTTTATCACGCTCGCCATGCATCAGCAAAGCATATATATGCTCTCCGCGGATGTAGCGGGAGTACCTTACACCTTATCACTTTTCATCGGCGCAGCGCCAGCAGACGCGTGCATTGCCACGGTGTTCAAGCCTGGGTCTTGGGGCAGTGCAGACCACGTGACAGAGTGACATGTTTGATTGACGTCACTTTTTGCCCCGCCGCCGGCCCGCGGTTTTCAAATGGCACGAGAAATGGTCTAAAATAGTCGAGCCAAAGCGGAGAGGGTAATCGCATTTTCAAAATTCTAAATGTTTATCGTGTTATAACTAATGGCCGGCTACAAATCACTAATTACAAACGGGTGCCTATCGCCAATAGGTAATTATTTACCATCAATATTTAATTAAGAACTTTAATTTTTGACGTCCGCCAACACTGATATTACTAAACCGCAAAAAGCTTTTCTTTACCTCCAAATCCTCGGTTTTAAAAACCAACCAGCCCAGGCAACCTAGTGCGCTTTTGAAGATGCTTGCGAGCAACTATATATCGGCACACTTTCAATTATTGTCACCATATTAAGGTAATATTAATCGATATCCTGTTGACACTACCATCGGGCGACCTCTCGCTACTAAATGCTATCGAAACAAAATGGCTAGAAGCAGAATGTAAAATGTGTGCACCCGGCGCATAATTGACGGCTGCGGAGTCTGTAATGATTGGCGATGTAAGAACAGCGATGACAACGATGCATTCTTTTCAAAAACAGCCACGAAAACCGCGAGTTCCTTCTACATATTGATGGCTATTTATTTAGTCTGCTGACAAAACTGGCTTCGCTTCTCTACAAGAAAATATAAAGCATAAATGTCGCGCACACGGCATTCGAAATCACCAAGTTATGCCTGTGTTTGAAAAGATGCGCTTGCAAACAGTACATTTACGACATTTTCAAACCATGCTTTAATAGAGAATAGCTGCATAATGCATAGGCACAATAGGTCTGACGTCTTTTCCGCCTAGAAAGGTTAGATGATGGACTTCGCATTCTACGAGACATTGATATCGTCACAGGGAAGTCGACTGTATACGCTACATTTCACGAAACGTCCTGGGGCAACCAGCATCGACCGCTTCAGTAAGACTTGACATAGGAGGCACTCGCTGTTTCTCTCTCATAAATATGACGTGCCATTTCTGTGCAGCCTTCTCGTTTCGGCGCACAGTACCATGTTGTGGCCCAAGGTGACACAACTTGTTTAATTTTGGGTGTTTAATAGGGTATAAATTTCGTGTTGCGCACTGTTGCAGAATGTGTCCGTCAAGAATATGAGAGGCCGAGAAGGCACTATCTTGCCTTCTGCCGCTATCGTGCCGACATGCATGTAAGAGATCAAGCGCACTCCGATAAAAGGTTACTGAAATTAGTACATCCTGCCAGTTTCGTTCTGCCGGCGAGAAAATAGGCGGCCAAATAGGTCTTAGTGCGGTAACTTGTCGTTTCAAGAGGGTCTCTATCTACTGCGCTCTCCTGATGGCTCAGCAGGGCTAAAAACCGGTCCTTGCTGCTGTGAAAGGGCTTCGATTACGCAGTCAACGGTACCTCGTAGGGGAGCTAGCGGGCAGTAAGCATCTTACAGGATTTCGGCGGATTCCACCAGATTAGCCGAGAATTTCAGAAAATTACGAATATTATTCAAACATAGCAAACTCTGTCTGTGATTTATTTTCATCATTCGTCTTTTTTCCTTCTCTCTAGCTATCGGCCCGTGGGAAATAAAAGTTTGACAATGGAACCCGCATTGCACGCCAGAGCAGCAAAATATAGGGCCTACCTCGAGTCGAAAGGCGCCGCGGATGTTCGCGCAATTACGCACCTGTAGACGTGATTTTTTGGGATATCTTGGTTGTCGGCGTTTCTTTTTTCGATATCCCTTGACTGGCGAAACATCCCCGGCAGGAAGGTTGAAGTTGATCTCGATCACCTCGCCACATGTCGTCTCCAGCTCCGCGGCCATCCAGGCGCTGGGGCCGCCCTTTGTTGTCAGCTGCCGACGACCGGAAAAAGAAGATTCTTGCAGGCACGCGACGAATACGTACAGCGCGTGCGCTTCGTCAGAAGTGAGACGTTCATGAAGCACTTGTATTAGGCTTTGTTTTGGCCGGCGGGTAGGCATGCAGATGTCTTGCGTTCTAACATAATAGAAGAAGGTCCTGATTTCAGATTCAGTCAGAAAATATCGTATGAAAAGTGAACGCTTTGCCGAAGAGCTGAGTATTCAAGAAGAACCAAGAAACTGAGCTTTTGTAGCTGCTGCTCATCAATGTTTGAGAATCCGATACCGAGCGTTTTTGTTTGTACGAGCTCCTATTAGCATTGTACAAGATTGACTGCAATAAGAATGTCGATAATACATTTCGGGGCCATTGAGCAATTAATATGTGCAGTCACATCTGAAGTTCGCGTAAAGAACTCCACAAAAGATCCAATGCCGCATAAATATGTCCCTAGAGGGCGTAAGCAAAAAATTAAAGAGCTCTCGAGGATATGTATTGGAGTAACGCGAAAGCACGGATGCTGTTTTTGGTTGCTTCTGGTTCCTTCTAGTTGCTTCACTTCTTGTTTACCCATTTTTGTCTTTGGTGCTTTCAAATTACCCGCTAATCCCTTCAATGCCCTTTTTCAGCTCTACTTCCGGTTGCGTGACGTCATATCCTCTATCTAGGTAACATTAATTCACTTGTTTATTCATTTTACTCTTTGGTACTTTCAAATTACGCACCAATCCCCTTCCAATCAGCTTTTCCGGCTCTACTTCCGGTTGCGTGACGTTACATTCTTGACGTCACCCTAATTGACTGCATCAACTAACTACTTTAGTCTTTGGTACTTTTAAATTGCGCGTCAATCCCTTCCTATGCCTTTTTTTGGCTCTACTTCCGGTTGCGTGACGTCACCTCCTTGATGTCACCATAATTCACTGCCTTAACTACTTTAGTCTTTGGTACTTCCAAATTGCGCACCAATTCTTTCCTATGCACATTTTTGGCTCGTCTTCAGGTTGCATGATGTCAAATTTTGATGTCACCCTAATTGACTGTAGTATTGACAATTGTAGTATTTGATACATTGAAATGAGGCGCCAAGCCATTCGCGAATGAGACCGTTTTTGCCATTACGTTTTCATTTTATGCCTCTAATTATTAACCTAATTAACCTAATGGCCTAATCATTTTTTCGCCCACAAAATTACATCACGCTGTATCAATTGACACTACTCATTAACCTCTACGACTTCTCAATTACTCACAGCTGCTGCAGTCACGATTTTGCAAATTGCGCGCCAGTCCCTTCCTATACCCTTTTCCGGTTGCGTGACCTTGCATCATCTACGTCACATCAATTCACCTCTTGTTTATTCATTTTAGTCTTTGGTACTTTCAAGTGGCGCGCCAATCCCTTCCTGTGCCCTTTTTCGGCTCTACTTCCGGTTGCGTGACGTCACATACTTGACGTCACCCTAACTGACTGCCTTAACTACTTTAGTCTTTGGTGCTTTCAAATTGCGCGTCAATCCCTTCCTATTCCCTTTTTCGGCTCTGCTTCTCGTTGTGTGACGTCACATCCTTGACATCACCCTAATTGACTGCCTTAGCTAACTACTTTAGTCTTTGGTACTTTAAAATTGCGTGTCAATCCCTTCCTATGCCTTTTTTGGCTCTACTTCCGGTTGCGTGACGTCACCTTCTTGACATCACCCTAATTGACTGCCTTAATACTTTAGTCTTTGGTACTTCCAAATTGCGCACCAATCCCTTCCTATGCCCATTTTTGGCTTGTCTTCAGGTTGCATGATGTCACATTTTGACGTCACCCTAATTGACTAATTTATTTAACAATTGTAGTAATTGATACATTGAAATGAGGCACCAAGCCATTCGCGAATGTGACCGTTTTTGCCATTACTTTTTCATTTTATGCCTCTAATTATTAACCTAATTACCTAATGGCCTAATCATTTTTTGCCCACATTACATCACGCTGTATCGATTGACACTCCTTAACCTCTACAACTTTTCCATTACCAACAACTGCGGCGGTCACGATTTTGCAAATTGCGCGCCAATCCCTTCCTATACCCTTTTCCGGCTCTACTTCCGGTTGCGTGACGTCACAACCTCTATCTGCATAACATTAATTCACTTCTTGTTTATTCATTTTAGTCTTTGGTACTTTCAAATTGCGCGTCAATCCCTTCCTATTCCCTTTTTCGGCTCTAATTCTCGTTGCGTGATGTCACATCCTTGACGTCACCCTAACTGACTGCTTTAGCTAACTACTTAGTCTTTGGTACTTTCAAATTGCGCGTCAATCACTTCCTATGCCTATTTTCGGCTCTACTTCCGGTTGCGTGACGTTACCTCCTTGACGTCACCCTAATTGACTGCCTTAACTACTTTAGTCTTTGGTACTTCCAAATTGCGCACTAATTCTTTCCTATGCCCATTTTTGGCTCGTCTTCAGGTTGCGTGATGTCACATTTTGACGTCAACCTAATTGACTAATTTAAATAACAATTGTAATACTTGATACATTGAAATTAGGCGCCAAGCCAATCGCGAATGAGACCGTTTTTGCCATTACTTTTTCATTTTATGCCTCTAATTATTAACCTAATTAACCGAATGGCCTAATCATTTTTTCGCCCACAACATTACATCACGCTGTATCGATTCACACTACTCATTAACCTCTACGACTTCTCAATTACTCACAACTGCTGCGGTCACGATTTTGCAAATTGCGCGCCAATCCCTTCCTATACCCTTTTCCGGCTCTACTTTCGGTTGCGTGACGTCACATCATATTCGTCACATCAATTCACCTCTTGTTTATTCATTTTAGTCTTTGGTATTTTTAAGTTGCGTGCCAAACCCTTCCTGCGTCCTTTTTCTGCTCTACTTCCGTTTGCGTGAGGTCACATACTTGACGTCACCTTTATTGACTGATTTAATTATATTTAGGTATGTGATACATTCAAATGTTGTCCCTAGCTAATTTGACCATTTTCGCCTTTACTTTCTCATTTTTTTGCCTCTAAATAATTACTTATTTAACTTATTACCCTACTTTTTTTCGCTCGCAGTACGTCTACCTCTATAGATTGACACCACTCGTTAATCTCTACGACTTTTAAATAACTCACAGCTGCTGCGGACACGATTTTGCGTGTTTTGCCTCTATTATTAACCTAATTAGTTTACTGACCTCATTATTTTGGACACAATATTACGTCACCCTCTATCGATTGACACCACTCATTAACCTCTACCACTTCGCAATTACAACTACTGTGGACAACTTTTACATTTTTTGCCTATAATTATTTACCTGATTAACTTATTGCCTAATTATTCTTTCCGCACCAACATTACGGTAGCCTCTGTTGATTGATACCACTCATTAACCTCTACCTCTTCTCTACTTGCAACTGCTGCAGACACAGTCTGCGGACATGGTCTGCGGACAGAAATCTTCGAACATAGCGAGGTAACGCTCTCGCGTTAATAACGTCATGAAGCAAAAACCACTGATCGCAGGGCAGCGCAGCTGCCCAGCACCATCATCCCCTTTCCTCTATTTTAGGTGGACTGGTTCGTACTCTGCAGCGATGTCCCTTCGATCCGGGCAATAGGGCAAATACCTGAAAGCACTGTGTATTGAAGACGCGAAAGAACGTCGCTAAACCGCCTATTGTTGACCGCAACACTCGTACAGGGATAAGTAGAATAGGCTACAGAAACCCAGGTTTGTTCTATGGCCACGTCAGCTTACGGCGACTCGAAACTCGTCCGCCTGGGAGTCGATCTCATGCGGCAAGGACCGTTGTTTTCGTCTGCGTTGCGCATAACGTAGCCGGCTGCGGGCCGTACGGGGCGTACCTGGCTCGGGTGGCTCAGAGTGCACCAGATTCTCAGCATGTCTTTGATGTCCACCTCCGGGAGGCAGATGGGTGACGGGCTACGATCGCCAGCCGGGTCCGCTCGCTGCTGCAGCTCACTCGCCATGGATGACGCTCTTTGGAGCGATGTTCCTGTGTCTGACGCAGTCGCCGACTCGTTCATCTCGTAGCCACCAGCGATCAGGAACTCTTGTTGCTGTAGGCCTCTGGAAAAAATGGCTTCGCAGACCCCGTCTTCTTCCTCCTCTTTGTCGGGGAAGCGCTCGCCAGTCTGCCAACGGCTCACGTGCTGCTGCAACTTGCCGCGAGAGGCAACCGCTCTCAGCGGAAGTGACTGGCGCAACTTCAGGCCACTTTATTGGGAAACTCTCAAGACACAGGGAAATAAATGGGAGAGAAATGAAATACCGAACCAGATGCTATCGCAGGTAAAACCAATTAAATATAAACGAAAAGAGGAAGACGCCGAACAGAATAATTAGGAAAGGTCAATTAGAAGAAAAAGAAATCAAAAGCGCACAAATGACCCCACTGTGGGTATGAGCCATTGGCACCGAGGAAGAAGAGGACCGCGGAAAAAAGTGTTTTTAGTGCAGAGAAGCCTCTTCAAGGGCCCATGACACCAATTTTAAAATATTAACAGTGTAGTGCATCTTATTCCTGATGTGGCAAGAACTAAACTTCAAAGCTTCAACCCTATCGGAGCTGCGCAGATATTTTTCAAACTACAGTATTTTTTTTTCTTTGCGGCAACCGCTGGCCGATCTGACCACCGGCGTAGCCGGTTACGACATAAACCGATGCCGCGTCGCTTTCTGCATGTTCTGTGCACGAGTTACACGCTATAGTTGCGCGCAGCCGATTTACCGGACCAAATAGTAATCATGCCGCTAACCGAGGTTACCGCAAACTGATTTTCGATCTCTGTTAGCGCTTTTGCGCCGCATATGAGCTGGCCCGCTCGAACAACGTATACACTGCACTCTGATACACGTCTCAAAAGGAACACGTAATATGCGTACAGGACCGACCTGCGCTTTTGTAGTCTTCGAGTAGCGCCCGACAGCGCAGCTGCGTATAATGTATATATAAGGTGCGGCACGCTCCATCGAGGTACCGAACACCCCGTCCCTTCTTAGCTGCATCGATCGTTTAGTTGCTCGTTGTTAGGCCCAAGTCTCGCCTCAACCGCGTCATGAAACTATAAATTAAGCTCATGAGGCTTGCAGAACAGGATGCCGTAAGCTTACAGCAATGGTGCCGCCCACGAGCGCGGCTGACGACGGCGCTCTGGCCGTCTACTTCTCCATAATCGTCGCTAGGCCTACATTGCTTAGCATGGAAGCCACAGCGGACGCCATTTTGTAAGTGATCAGCGAGACGTTTTATTAAAAGGGTCACTCAATCATGAAACTTCCTGTCAACCCCATTGTTTTGTAGTGAAGAAAATTATTTTCGTCGATGTTTTAGCAGCAGAGCATGAGTATAAAACATGGCCACCACACCGGCGGAAGAAAAACTCCAAACGTATATGGGTGAATATTTCTCAAAAAGGATTTATGTTTTTAAATTCCCCTGCCTGGGTCCTAAAATTATTACGAGAAAATTAAATTTCAGCACACTTTTCTGACACTGGAGCAAGAGAGCTGCCGTATCGCTGGCGCGGACGGCTTGCGGAAGGCTCGAAGGGCACGGCCGGCGTGGCGTTGTTTCCGGCGGCCGGGGCAGTGCTGCCGCGGACGATGGCGGCGGTCGCGCTGAAGGTGGGTGTGTGGGAAGAACTAAATCGCGATTCACTACAGTCTGTGTTCAGTTTTCAGAAACATGCTTAGTACACTCATTGGGAGTCATGCTGGTTTTGAGCAAGCGCGAACACGTACAGGGCTGTGTTCGCGCATATAGGCGTACTCACGCCCATATACACCGTTTTATCGAGAGCAAGCAGAAGAGGAGGAAAATACTCTCTAACCAAATTCATTGCCCTGGCCCACTATTGCCAGTACCGAGTGAGCTGTGCAGCGCACGCTTCATGCATAGCAGAGTGGCTTTGCACCTCAATATATTGTCATTTGAGAGACCTAAATGTCTTTACTAGCACTCCTTTTTAGTAGTAATGCCATCGGGACAGCAATGCGTGTTTATGGACTGCACAAACAATCAAAGAAATCGCAAGATGATTGCCGAGGACCTATGCGGGAAGCATGCAAGGCCGAGTGCGGCTGTGATATGTTTCTGCTTCACCGCTTTACAGTCCATCCTGATTTAATTCGCCTATGAACGTTTTGTGTAAGCCACGCAGAATTAGTACCAATGACGGACTCACGAATATGATGCCCATTTTACTTCCTCCGCTGTAGTAAACACGCGCGCCGGGCAGGCCGTGCCTCCCGATAGCCCTCCGCGCCAACGATACTATCGGCGGATCTCTTCCGCCGGCGCCAGAAGAGCGTGCTAAAATCGGTTCTTCACTTAAATAATAAGCCGACAACAACAACAACAACAACAAAAAAAAAACAAGAACTTCCTTGTAGATCTCTGATCCATACCGCGTTGTTAGTAATTTCAATACGAACAAGTTTCTCAACACAGCCTGCTACAGCCTCTGGTGCGGCGCGCGAGGCTCATCGTCTGCAGGCTGGCTCCGCTGATATGATGTCACCGAAATTTACTCTTTCTTTTACTGATACAATGGGATCGGCAGTGAGGCAGTTCGACGAGAGACAGTTTACTCTAGCGCTGAGTAATTACAAAGCACCGTCGGATGTGCCTTCGATGCGAAACAATTAAGGCCTAGCGACGGCTAGGGAGAAGTACTTGGCGAGAGTGTCGTCGTCCGCCGCACCGGCAGGCGCACCGCACCGCCTTCGTAAGCGCTGCGGCACGTGCTGCGAATTTGTCGTCTTCGTTAATGGTGCAGCTGAGAGCGCACGTTTTTCGACGTTTTGCTCAACAATACGTCATGCAAATGATGCCGCTACTACAGGACGGGGATACGAAGTTGCTGCGCCGCCGGACGTACAGCGTGATCAAATCCTAGCTATATAACACGGCCACTGCACTCAAAGCATCATTGCGCCCGACGCGGCCATTCCATAAAGCTAGGCGGCAGGCCATGCGAAGGATCACCTCCGCGTCCCACTGTGCATATGTCGCTTTGCTTCGATAAGCGCCTGTATCCGACGCAATGCTGTTTTGAAAGCAGTGACCGTGTTATAGCTAGAAGTGGATCACCATATACGTACCTGGGTAAAAACGTCGACGGTTGGTGCTTTAGACACTACTTTTTTTTATGTGCTGTTCTTGAACCGTGGTGTAACTTGAAAGTATACCTCGTTGAAGCAGGACAGCTCGATTGTATGCTGTTCTCACTTGGTAGCCGGCGCATCACAGAAACGCATGCATTCGCCAAGCTCGGTATACGTGATAGCAGCGGTTAGCGGCATAACCTCGGTGAACGCTGCCCGTGCCTTTAATGCGAAATGAAAGCAGTGCAACATCGAATATAAATATGCACGGTCGAGAGGAAATACATGACATAAAATGGGTCGTACTTCAAGTTAAATTAATGCGGCGATGACTGGGAAATCATCTTTCGCAGTATGTGTATTCCGCGTTCGATAGCTGCCCGTGCGGTTCATTTGCTGTGTGTTTGTGTGTACAGTGACCATTGCGAATATAAAATATAAATTAATGTACGTGTATCGTCAAAGATACAATAGGTACATCCTCACAGTTATCTCTGACGAGTTCGGCCTGCGGAAGCGGAGCGCAGTCCTTCGCAGTCGCCACGGCCGTTAGTGCTGTTTCCAACAGCTGCCGTCATGCCAAACGGATTGTATACGGTTTGCTGGCGCGCTCAAATAAAACACAAAATAGTACCAAGGTGTAGGATAGCTTTCACAAACACCGCGAAACAGCACTTTTATACGGCCGCACCGCGGCATCAACAGGCACAGCACAGAACAAGATGGCGTCAGGAGGAGCCGGAGCGGACTTTCGCAGTTTGGCTCATACGGGGCGCCACCATAAAACTAAGATGGCTGCGCCCAGGCATCGAAACTAAAATCGTATTGACTTAGGCAGAACCACTATGCTGCAGACAGATCCAAGCCTGCATAGGAAGATCCTGGGGCCCTATTCTCGACACACATGGCTGCAGTTCGGCGCCATTTTTGTTCTCTGATTGTTTCGCAGAACAGTCACGTGTTTCAAATTTGTGGCGCGAAATTTTGGTGTGTCTAATTAGTTGTTGTTGTTATGAACTTTATTTTCCACCGATGTAGGAGGCCCCCTACTCCCCGCCCCCGGCACGCAGGCCTATGGGACGGAGGCCGGGGCCTCCGCGACTAAAGACAGGCGAAGCGACAGTGTTTCTTCGCGAGTTCAGCCGCCAGGCGGACAGCTTGCTGCTGGTTGGCGGGGGACTCGCTCCGCAGTAGCAGTTCCCAGGCTTCTCTACTATTTATGTTTTCCTTGGCGCCAGGGGAATCAAGGCATTGCTAGATTATGTGATCCAGAGTACCCCTTTCTCCGCAGGTTTCGCATTTATCGTCCGCCTTTTCCTCTACTTGCGCGTGGAAAAGCTAGACGGGACTTGGGAAATTCCCAGCTTGCAAGCGCCGCCAAGCGACGGCTGCCTTGTTAGTTAGCGTTCGGTCCGGTGGTGGCAGGGACCTTCTGCTAAGTCGGTAGTGTTCTAAAATTTCCTTATAAGTTTGCAGCCTCTCGTCCATCCCATCGCAATCAGGCGGCTCTACGGCTGCCCGGAAGTAGAGAGCTCGGGCTAGCTCGTGCGCCGCCTCGTTGCCGGGGACGGACTCGTGCGCGAGGGTCCAAATAATTCGAATCTTTCTTTCAAGTTTTCCTTTCTCTAAAATTTTGGCTGCCTCCTTCGAGACCCTCCCTTTTCCAAAGTTCCAGACAGCTGTTTTGCTGTCACTAATAACTATGCTGGCTTCCGTTCCAACGCAAGCGAGCGCTATTGCAATTTTTCAGCAGTGTCGAATTAGCTTTTTGCGGTGACGTAAGAATGACGCGAGCGTGAAAACGGATTTTTAGTAGCGGTATTCATGATGCATGGAGGGTATATATAAGTAACTGTGGAGGGAAAACAGAGGTATATATGACAGAAAGGGAAGCACTTATTACGCTTGCATTACGAATGGGCTGAAATGAACCACCCATTGTCAAGAGCCGACTCCTGAAATCTGATTGGCTGACGTTGTGTGGCGGAAAATACGTCAAACATAAACATTTATTGATGACGTCAAAATGACGTTTCATTACGTAAAGGATGTTCTGTCATTGCTGTAAATGACCTAAGTTGGGCGCCGCATTTTGGACTACTCGAGGCGGCCGGGAAACAAACGTGGCGAATTCGACGTGCAATGTAGGCGGCTGTTAACTTACCGCAGTTTGGTACAGATTTTGGTGGGTTGTTAAGTAAGCTGACACATCTTTTGTAATTGCAGAAAGCACTGAAACGACGTTATAAGGGAAATTATCAGCTGCGTCATCTTTTAGAAGATTAATAATGAAGACGCAGATTTACAGCCGCACGAGTGTTGTACCTACCCTCCCGTTGCAAATGCTTTGCTCTCATAGAGAAACCATCGATCCGCGTCGTCGTTGCCCAGCGCAGCAATGCGGCCCGCTAACTCAAGCGCTTAATCTGCGCGAGACGAGGCATTTTAGAGAGCAACAGAAGGGGAAGTTGGGCAAGTTGTAGGTTGTTGATGATGGTTTCGTGGGCGCTGTTTAACACAGAGACAAAAGAAGAAGAAGAGAAATAAAGGCACCAGTTCTGTGTTTTCTTCTCTTTATTTCTGTGTTAAACAGCGTCCACCAAACCATCATGAATCTCAAAGAGCACCACGGTACCTTCTAATCATCTGTCTGATTGGTTCGTGAGTACAACCTGAGTGGTCATATGATTCGATGGTTGTGCAGGAACAGCGACAGGCAGCGAGGGATCACCAAAGACTTTCTTAAACGTTGGCCCTAAACACTGCCCTTTTTACCTTGCATTATTCACTCACTGCAATGTTAATGAATTGAACAGCCTTTCTACGATGAGCAAAGCAAGCAAAAATACCCACAGCTTCTATTTTAATAAAGAAATGTATGTTTCATGTACATGGCACATGTTCGCTTGCCATATGTGATGTGTTTCGTATATAAAGTTTTCTTTTAATATGCATGCGGGCTCACCATTTGCTTGTTTTTTAGAAAGAAATAAGTACTCCGGAGCACGTTATGACGGTACGCTCTAATCATATGATGTAGTTGAGTGACATTTTGTGTTGATTCCTTTTTTTTAATACAGCCTCAAAATATTCTCACTTTATTGATATGCATTTTACCGTTTCGACAGTAAGGAATACGCGCGCGCGGAGCCGCCCTAGCTTCATACCATGATTGGTTGGTAGGTTGGGAACTTTGGGATATTCACGGGGAGGGGGGGGGGGAGGGGGGGAACCGGACACGGGTTATGCCGGCCTAATGTCGCGGCGGCACTCTTGGTGTCCGGGGGATGGGGAAGTGGGATGTTGGGAGGGGTGGGGGGGGGGGGGAGATCGTCTTGTCGTCGTGGCCCGCACCAAGCAAACAGCCCGATGAGCGTCGGCAGGTCGGTGGTCCGGTGCGCAGCCTCCGGTGCAGCAGCGCTTGCGGGTGGTCCAGGCGAGGCCTGGTACTGCGCCTCTGCGAGGCACAGGAAGGACTGCTAGTTACAGCAGGACACCACGCCGATTGGGGCAACCGCCGCAGCAGGGGAGACCGCGATAGACTGCTGCCAAGGCAGCAGTGCGGCGGGTGGCGCTGTGGAGACCGTCCGTAGACAGCGCGCCAAGGCCCGCGAGCAGGGAGCCCACGGGAAACTGTGTCGCTGGAGAATCCGGGCGGCAGCAGGGAGGCCCGCTGATTTACCTCTGCCGTGGCAGAGGTGCGGCGGTTGACGCTGAAGAAACCGCTGGCAAGGCGGCGCGTCGAGGGCCGTGAGCACAAGGCCCACGGGAATGCTGGCGAAGCAGCGGGGGAACCGCAGAAGCGGCAGGGGACGCGGGTGCGTCAGGGCCCGCGGACCGTGAAGTCCGCGGGAGACTGGCAGTGGCCAGCAGGGATGCGCCCACGGAGGAGCTGCAGTGGGCCGCCGCAGTAGCCATGAGCCCGGTCCAACGCAAGGGCGCGCCGCAAACGTGGAGGCAACGAGGGGAGTTATGCGGGGAAATCCAGGTCACCGGCACAGCACTGGGTCGACGCCTCGAGGGCGGAAGGGGCGCACTGTGAGGGTCCGGTGATCCTGGAGTCGGTTGCAGCACTGGGTCGCACCTCTCACGCAGCAGCTACGAGGTGCGCGAAGGAAGTCACGGGTCCGGGGCACTACGGCAGCAGGAAGGTTGGCAGAAGCCAGCGAGATGGGGACGATGACCCAGGGAATGTGCACCAGCGGGCTGGAGCAGGGAGGACTGAACCCCCGAAGGGGGCGAACAGGACGCACAAATGCGTGAGGGACGGTCAAGGCTGACGAGAGCGCGGCGAGAGCGGGAGCGCACGAGCTCGCCGGAGCGAGCGCCGCACGCACCCGCTCTCGCCGAGCTCTGAGAGGCGACTGACGCGGAACGCGCCTAGTCGCAGAGGAGCGAAAGACGCGTGTCCGTTCCCCTCGAAGATCCGAAGGAGACTGCCACCATGATTTCCTCAATCATCTTTCGCTTTCTTTTCTTATTGTCCGTTTATCCCCCTCTGCACGTGTACGGTAAGCTGAGAATCGCCTAATTAACCTTCCTGCTATTCAGTTCTGTTTTGTTCTCTTTCTCGGATATCTTTTACGTTTCGCAAGAGCTTATCGCACGCCAGCGCATGAAAATTTAACCGACTAGGAGTGAGGCCCAGCGTATGCCTTCTACGTCGTGTGTGTGTGGAACACGCTTTTTCTCTCTGCGCTGCTTTCCGCGCTCTACACAGCTCAAGCCGACACAATATGTTATAACCGTAGCTTTTCATAACGCTGTTTTTCGAAAAAGAAAAAGATGGGTAGCACAGCCAGTATCTAACAGTAATTGATACTTTGAGACTGCGAGCGTTGTCCTCACGGATGGACATTACCGGCTGCGCCGGCGCCTCTTCATCAGTGCTGGAGCTACTTTGGAAATCTGTCGATTCCTTCTGTTTTCGACCAAGTCCTTAAACGTTTTAGTTTCTGCATTTAAAAGCCGCTAAGTGAATGTGAGAGGTCATCAGCGCTTATGAACAGCAATGCTACTTCCCCCTCTCATTTTGCACCAACCCACTGCGATTATTCCATTATTTAAGCTCTTCAGCTGAAACTCGCGCAGCCTTTCCGTGCGTAGCTGATGCCGAATGTTCGACCGCAAGTATGTCATGACACACCGATACCGCAACGCCACAATATACTTCACTCGCCTCACTGCAACTCGAGGCTTCCGAATCACGGAATGCACTGCAGAGTATCGGTTCCTGCAGGAGCACCGTCGATTTTCATAATTGGCGCCAATATATAGTAGCAGACGACAGCGCGCTTTTTTCTGTCACTTTATTTCTCTTTTTCTTCACAATGCGTAACCCGATTGTGTGCTTACGTAACCTGGCACCGTCCTACTGCACACGTCACGCGTACGTCACAATTTGAACAAAATGGCGAATTGTCGAGAATAGGGCCCCTGTTTGAGTCATGGCGCATATATCTATCAGAAGCGGGAGAATGTTAATCGTTCCTTAGGAACCACTCTCTCTTCTTGCGCCCCCAGTAGTAGTAAGTGGTTATTTATTAGTGTTTCGAAATCTGGCGATTTACAGCTCCTTCGTAGACACACCTTGAAGATGTGTTTAGAGTGGTTTACTGGCAAAAACCCAAAGTAAACGTCACAATGTAAAATGAGCATAATGCAAAGGAGAATTACTGATGAGAGCCAGAAGATGGGAAGGACCTTGCACCCTTTGCAGAGTATTTACTAAGCCCAAAATGTAAACAGTTTTCACCGTTCACGCACCAGTGTCTGGAGCCTGTTTCACATAACACATATAAGTTCACTGTATATTTAAGGCCATGTGCACGTAGTGTCCTGCTGCTAATGGATCGCAAGTCCGGTCCACGCATGCAAGTAGCCAAAGTGCCATGGATCGCCACCTCAAACTTGAAGAATAAATTGAGACAGATTTTTAGCGCTGTGTTTTCCAACAAGAACTTATTTTTAGGTGCGCATTTCTCTCTTAAACCGAAATCATAATCGACACCATTCAGCCATGATTTGGCTCTGTATTCGTAATGCAACTTTCAGTAAATGCGTAGCTTCCTGCCGACCACAAGGCAAACTTGTCAGAACAGTTCACAGCATGCCACCTTTTTTTTATCTTATCTCCGTCGTGATTGGGGAAATTACCTCTGATTACGCAAAAGCAAAGAGCCTTTATCGGCGGCGAACGATTGATTCATCTGGTGCAATTTAACAGTCTAGAAGAAATACTGTGAAGTATGAATTTTTTCATTGAAGATATTAACTATTGCACACAATCGACGAGTGCACCAAACACAAAAGGCAGCACCATGCATGTTTGACGCCCAAAATACTACAACCCTTACAGACTGCATTCACGTCAACGTGTCCATGCTGCATTTTCACCACGTCGCCGAAATGTTTGCAGAGCTAACTGATGTTGAGGCTAATAACATACGCGCTAAAATGCAGTGGTTATATATGACATTAATATCTGCGATGCACTATGCAAGAACCATGACCATCGCTGTGGGAAATTTCAGTATGAGCATCCGGGAAGTCAGCATTTTCCTATTTCCTACCAGGGAGCTTGATTGCTTTGTACGGTTAATGTGCAGTGCACGCTATTGCACCATCCCTCATGTCTATGCGCTCACTACATGTAAGTGCTTGCAGTAATAATTCCAGTCAATAAAAACAGCCCCATTACAATCTCCTCTGTACACCTCATAGAGGGTGCACGCTTTCTTGTAGCAGCATGATTGTAGTCGCGCTCATGGGGGCACTTTTGAGAAAAGTGTGCATTCATAGGGCAGGCACAACCTATTTAAATGAGCCAACCAAAGCGCTGACATGCACCAGGTCAAACACATCGAAAGAGGACGCCACATGGTTCTTGCCGATGCGGAGAATGCATGTTTACTAAAAAACAGTACAGGAAACGTTTTGCGCCACTCAAATGTAAAATACTCTGCATTTTCGTAAAGCTAGAGCATACTCCGAAAGCTTGCCGCAATACTTTAAATTAAAGGCGCGGTCAGTGATAAAGTAATGTGAAGAGGCGTATTTTTCATGGCTCGTGGGCTCCATCATATTTCGATGCTCAGGGAAACGGAATATTTAAGCTACATTGATTAAACTTTGCTAAAGTAAAGTTTAAGCAATTTTTACCTGTGTACCTGAAAGCTTATCTGTAACTGTTATGCATGACCAGATATAAATGTTTGATTTTGCATCGCCATTCACTTACGCGCCGTCGCGCCACCAGCCGTCGCGGAGAGCGCGACCGGTTTTCCGAGGCGCGTGGACGGGAATCCCGAGGACGAAACTGCTCGCTTGTTTTGAACTTAAATATGCAATTATGCTCTTTGATGTGATGTTTTCTCGGCCAATATAGGCCCAAAGGTGGTCCCCGGCTGGCTTCCAACTACTTCTTCGTCCGGAAAAGGCTCCGCTCCACCGTCCGTGTGCGTCAGGCGGGCCCATGTCGTTCGCGGACTGCGCACCCGCTCCGATGGACTCCCGCCAAACTCCCTGTGCCTCGCTACCGCTGTCTTTATCTTTCCCTGCTGACGCACCGATCACATGCCACCCCCGTGGTTGACTGACAGCAAGCTCATGCGTTATGGCATTGCTCGCTTATGCACCAATGCAAATAGGAAAGAGGGCGCGTAGTTTTAAAGGAGTATAGGAGGTATTCACGTGTAGGCTGCAAGAAGCGGCGTATATAGTTGAGACCTACGCCCTAGATAGAGGACTATCTTGCTTTCCTCAAAAATCTCCACTGTTCTCAATGTGCAGCAAAGCACAACTAACACGAGAATCCCACCTACCGCACCTACACAAACCAGTGGAGGTATATGTGGGAGGGAGCCAGGTACCGAGAGTCAGTACCATTAGGATCCTGGGATATTTCCTACAGCAGAATAGGAAAAACGCCACCATCCTTAAAAAGCATCAGACGTATGTCAACCAGGTAACGGGGATATTCAGGCATCTCTCTCAGGAACAAAGGCCTCAGAGAACACTGCCCAATAGCTTCGTGCCTTCATAATCAGGAAGATAGCTTGTGGCACCCCCTTTCTCAATCTCAATCCTGGTGAAGAAGAGAAGTTAGAGAAAGTGATCAGAACGTCATTCTAAAGGGCTTTAGGCATCACCCCCCCCCCCCCCCCCCAACTCGTCAACAGAGAAGCTTCTAGCTATGGGAATGCATAATACCTGGGAAGAGATTGCTGAAGCGGTCAGGGATGCCCAGATCTGGCGGCTCAACTCCACAATAGTGGGCTTAAAAATACTATAACAACAACAGCTTCCGTCCGGTGTGCTACCCTATGTCGCTGAACACCTGGAGCTTGAGACGCTGAAACTATTTAAAATTGCAATTATCGATAAGAATATGCACCCGATTCATGACAAGGAACGAAGAACGCATAGAGCAAAATTTATTCAAAGCAAACTAATAAACGACCCTCCTGAGGAATCAGCCTATTGCGATGCTGCCTGCGGGCTAAAATGGGCCGCGGTCATAGCAGTGGTAGATGGGAACCACTCCAAGAAAGTCATTGGATCCATTATTTCGCGTAACGCATTAATAGCTGAAGAGGCTGCGATAGCGCTAGCATGCACTCTAAAGCCAAATCTATCCTCTCAGATAATAAGGCGGCTGCTAGGAACTTCTTCAAAGCCTATTTTCCAAGCAGGTGGCCAGTCTACTAAGAAAGCGCTTTCAAAACGGGAGGTTTCAGTCATCTGGGTTCCAGCTCACGAGGGTCTTCCAGGCAATGAGGCTGCCCATTGCCTCGCTCGAGATGTATACGCCCGAGCGGCCATAGAGACACCGCTACCCGAAAACAAAGTACCCCTCATTACCTACAAGGAGCTCTCTGAGACTCCCGGACTAAGCAGAAGGATCTACTCATCACCAGATAGGTCCTTAACACCGTCAGAATGCAGGGCTTGGCGAAAAATTCAGGCCAATAGTTTCTTTCCTCATGTTACTCTGCATAATGAGTTCACAGCTGACCGAGAGGCTTGCAATCTCTGCAACGTACCTCTGAGTCAAAATCATTTCATATGTGCCCCAATTCTCCGGGAGAGAAAGAAACTGATCCCATTGATCAAATTACCTGGGATTCCTATGTCCGCAGCTCAAATGCGGATGAACAGAAGATCGTTCTACGCCTGGCAGAGGAGGCTTACTCAAAGACTTTCTCTGCGGCCACGGCGCAGGAAAGCCGGCAAGAAGATCCTCCCCCTGGCTGAGCCCCTGCCGCGAGGTCCATGCCGGTGTAAATAAAGTTTTCTCTCTCTCTGAGGTCGTATTACCAGATGGCGCGTCCATCGTCACGCCTCGCCCGCCATATCAGAGGTCGTCGGTGGTATCGGCGCTCCCAGTATCAGGTTCGCTCTCAGGTGCCCGCCGTACATTGGAAGTGATCCGTAAAGATTGATCAATTTGTTAAATACTTCCACATCCACTTTCGTTGTGGAGCCCTTTATGCACACGGAGTCTGGAGCGGCACTTTCGTGCTCCGGTACATAACACTGCCTGTTCGGTGTTGCAACACGGATTCACCCATGCAACAGCTAAACAGCAGAAGTGGCCGGCTGCCCGTTGGGCGCTACACGACTTGCAGCTCATTAAATTTGTTGTTAGGTGCCATTGAGGCAGAACACATCTTGAAGAGAGAGCGCATTATTAATGGCCCCAATTCCAAACTGACGTGGCCAAGGAATGCACATTTCTAGTGGCGCTAGTCGACAAACTGCAGGTCGACGCTTACATAGGCGCTGTTCCAACAGTAAAGCGAAGCAATGCAGTTGCTTAATTTGGGTGACAGAAGGTCGAGCAAATACTTTCACACACTCGCTACATAAACGGTTCACCTAGCGAGCATATTTGAGCAACGTAGCTCTGCTTAAAATGCACATAACCTACGAAACCTAGGTTCACAGCAACGCGATGTGCAGCGATAACTTTTGATACAGTTGTAACACGTCACTTGCAAGTCAAACGCCAGCTAAAACAACAGTCACATCGCAATTTACTCGCCTCTAAAAACGGCACGCCGGCCGTCGACGCTCTCACACACGCGTGGCTCTTGGCTTCGCTCTCTTGTCCAAAAATTAACACTTGCATCGATTTGTACGTTTTAATATCTTCATCTGTCGCAAAACTTGTGAGTGCACTTCACAAGCAGGCCCCGATATCGAGGAATTCAATGCGAAGCAGTGGTCTTGTAGTACGCCGCACACCACGACGAAGTTAGCAGTCGTACGAGCCGATGTTTTCACGAAGTCGAACAGTTTATCGAGGCCGACGTTTTTCTTGTTCCACGAAGTACACGGGTGCAAGTACATATCTTCTCGCGGTTATCGCTGGCGCACGGAGAAATTCCGACAAGAGACGAAAAGCGCAGGCAGGATCACGAGTTTACTTCCGCGCTGGTTGCGGCGCCCGCACACACGACCATGCATATGGCGAATGCCGCGCCCCTGGCTGTGACGTCACGTGCATACCTCCTGTCATAACCTCCTTTATATACTCTGTGCCTGTCAACTCCGCGCTCCGCGGCCGTCGCCGCCGCTCCTCCTCCGTTGACAAGTTACGCCGCTGGCTGCCGAGAGATGGCGAAAGCGACGTAGGGTCACGGGCTGCTTCAAGGGAACACCGAATGGCAAAGAAAGCACAGGTATCTCAGGAGGAAATCGACCAAAAATGGGAATCATATCGACAAAAGAAACTTCAGGTGCAGGCCCTCGTCCGAAGTAAAATAAGACAGTCCACCGATCGCTGGATGGCTGATATACACGATGCCTCGAGAGGCGGAGCAAGAAAATTTTGGAACCGTATAAGCTGGCTAGGGAAGAAGAATCAAAGAAAGCAGGATCGGATTCAAGATAACGAGGGAAATTGTTTAAAGGGAGATAACGCAGTGAACTACATTACATCAGTTATAGCCGAGTCATTTAAGAGCGACGATAGGGTAATCTCCGCAAATCAGGAAGCAACACAAGGTAGCAGAATACAAAGCAGCTTAGAACTGACCAATCTAAACTGGAAAAAGGCAGAAAAAAATATTCCTAAAAACACATCTACAGGAGATGGAATTCCGATCAAGCTGATTAATGAACTCGGTCCAAAAAGTAAGGAAACGCTGTTAAAAGCTCTGGAAACAGTCATAACGAATAAGCAAATTCCGGACAGCTGGCGGCAGAGTAAAATGAATTTGATTTATAAAGGGAAAGGAGACAGGATGCACATAAAATCCTACAGGCCGATTACCATAACATCTGTTATGTACAGGTTAGCCATGCAGGCGGTGAAATTAATGGTGCAAGCATGGGTTGAAAGTAACAAGATGCTCGGAGAACTTCAGAACGGCTTTAGAAATGGTAGGCGCTTAGATGATAGCCTGTTCGTGCTTACCCAATGCAACGAAATATCTAGAGTGGAAAATAGACCTTTGTATTTGGCCTTCCTGGACATAAACGGGCGTACGACAACCTAAGCAGGGAACTCCCGTGGAACATATTAAAAGAATGTATCGGTTATGAGATGATAGAGTTCCTACAGGAAATATACCGGGATAACAAAGTAGAAATTACGTGGGAAGGGATAGGAAGTACGGAGGATGTCATAGTATGCAAAGGATTAAGACAAGGCTGTCCTCTATCACCGGTGCTGTTCATGCTTTATACGATAAACCTGGAACGGAGGATACAAGACAGTAACCTAGGTTTTAACCTGTCATATAGATTAGGTGGAAAGGCGGTAGAGCAGCGCCTCCCCGGTTTGACGTATGCAGACGATATTGTGCTGCTAGCTGAGAGTCTGGAAGAATTGCAAACTCTAGTTAAGTATTGCGGAGACGAAGGGGACGCTCTAGGCTTCAGTTTCAGCGCGGTTAAGTCGGGTCTGATGATTTTCAACGGCTCAACTGATCAGGGTCTTAAAATACAAGGCCTTGAAATACCTAGAGTAGCAGAATATAAATATCTGGGGGTATGGGTAAACGAAGGATTGGCATACATTGGAAAGCATGAGCAATCACTTAAGGCCAAAGGGCGAAGGAATGCCTGGATAATGAAGCATAAGGCATTGTGGGGATACAATAGGTATGAGGTTTTGAGAGGTATTTGGAAAGGAATTATGGTGCCCGGACTTACTTTCGGAAATGCGGTTTCGTGCCTAAAATCAGAGGTACAGTCGACATTAGAAACTAATCAGAGATCCGTTGGACGATTAGCGCTAGGTGCCCACGGCAAAACTACAAATGAGGCGGAACACGGAGATATGGGCTGGGCATCTTTCGAAGTGCGGGAAGCTCAGAGTAAAATATTATTTGAGGAACGCCTGAGGAAATTGTACAGTAACAGATGGGCAGCTAAAGTATTTAAATACCTGTACCTAAAAAGCGTTGACTCACAATGGAGGAAAAGAACTAGGAAACTAACTAGTAAGTATGCTAGTAACAAGGACGGAGAAATAAAGAGCATTAAGCAACAGGTGAAAAACACAGAAGGTAAAAATTGGATAAATTCGATGGAAAAGAAACAGGGTGTGGAATTATACCGAAAGTGGAAAATGCAGATCAGGAAGGAAGATTTCTTTGATAACTCAAGATGCAGTGCCCTACTTTTTGAAGCTAGATCAGGGTGCCTTAGAACACGCAGCTACAAAAAGACATTTAACAATGGAGATGACGCATGTGCTATATGTGGAAACTCCAGTGAAACAATTGCCCATATTATACTTGAATGTAATGGTATCCATCCGGAAGTTGGTGCAGGCGCAATCACTGTTCCTGAAGCTCTGGGGTTTAGAGATAACAGTGGCCGGGTGAATAAACCGGCGGTGGAAACTAGCAAAAAACGACTGGAAGATTGGTGGCTTAAAGGCAGAGAAGTGACATAATGTTAGTAATGTAGGAACAAATTTAATAAATAGAATGATGGTTTAGTTAACCATTCTAAATCAATAATTAAGATATAGGGAGAAAAATGAGCATGATAGCTGAGCGTTTCAAAGGGGACGCTCCTATATTCCATCCATCCATCCATCCATCCATCCATCCATCCATCCATCCATCCATCCATCCATCCATCCATCCATCCATCCATCCATCCATCCATCCATCCATCCATCCATACATCCATTGTTACAGTTGGTGTCGCTTGCGCCACCAACTTGAGCGTTTCAAAGGGGACGCTCCTATATTCCATCCATCCATCCATCCATCCATCCATCCATCCATCCATCCATCCATTGTTACAGTTGGTGTCGCTTGCGCCTCGGTATCGCACCGCTGCCACCAATTGTTAGGTTTGGGTCGCGTGGCTCTGGGTAGCGTACCGCTGCCAGCAGTTATTACGTGCGGCGCGCGGCCCCTCGGTAGCGTTGGCCTGGCGGCTCCGTGGACGGCGGACGGCACCAAAGGTGCCAGCAAAGACGAGGCGTCTTTTAACGAAACAACCTTTACTGCAACATCATGAAGAAACGGGCAGTGAAGCTGACCCGGAGAGATTACAGACACTCTCACACAGCTGGTGTCTAGCGTCGTGCCAACGGCGCGTCAGAGTAGTCTCTATCTCAGCGCAGTCGGCCGCTGCCTTTTATAGTTTTTCCAGTTCACAGGGAAAGGGTAAACCCTCACAGGAAAGGGAGAGCCAAACATGTTGGTTCACGACGAATGACTCAATCGCAGGTGTTCCGACCTCATCTCCTCCACCTCCTGCAGACAGGAGAGGGCGACGCACTCTCCCTCGAGCTCCAGGCTTGGCCAGCTTTTGCACACACACGCACGCACACACATTTGGCGCGTGGCAGGATAACGTTGAGACTTGTCGGCGGGAGGAAACGTTGCGCGGCCGATGAACGGCGCCGAAATGGCCGATCCGCTCGCGGTTCTGCCTGTTGCTATGCGGTGGCCGCGTCAGCTGTCCCACTTCTCGGTGGAGAAACGTAACAGACTGCCCCGCCGGGGGAGGGAGATCCCGAAGGGCAGGGGACTGCATCCGCTGTCCGGAGGGATCGGGATGTTGCTGCTAACCGGGGTCGCCCGACTCTGTTTCTCTTGAGCCAGTCAGCCTGAAGAAGCCCTTGGCAAGTCCGGGTTTCCAAGGCACTGCAACTTGTCTTCAGGAGAGATTTCTGACAACCCACAACGTCACAACCACGCTAAAAACTCAACTGGTCAGCCAGCAAGCACGGCACAATCTTCACTAAGTTATGCCAGACTATTTCCCTCTTATGCCCCCATTTATATTAAAGGGCAGCTCAGCAGCACTTGGAACGCGTCCACAAATTTGAAAATCGCCTTTTCAAAACAGCACTTAACAAAGATAATACAATACAAAGGTTCAAAATCCTATGCCAGGAAGAAAAACACCAACTAGTGAATACAGGCTTCTTCTCACGTCATTGGCTCCGACTTTAGCCATCGGTGTTACCGTTGAGATCACCCTTTTCACTAAAGCTACGGCTGTCCGTTTCGCGGGACAACCTTACCTTCCTGTTTCTGGGCAAAGAAACACATGAGCACGAATCACTCATTTTTCTAAACAGCCTATCCCTCTCCTTACGCTTTGCGCACCAGTCACGCGATTTCTCGGCACGGGCGCATTTGTGCCTTCGGGATAATCGCTTTCTTTTCCGCGATAGCCTCAACTTGCTCCATTCTTTCTCGCGACTGCCTTTCCGGTTTTTTTCTACGGCAGCACTGGAACACAGGCGTTTTGCTTTCTTTTCGCAATCGTTTGAGTGTCCTCTCCTTACGATGGCAGCATTCTTTATCGTGCCTGCCCTTTCGCGTTTTTCGTCGGCAGCACGGGAATACTAGCCTTCTGCTTTCTTTCTGCAATCGTTTGCTCTCCTTAGGATGGCAGCATTCTTTCTCGCGCCTGCCTTTCCGCATTTTTCGGTAGCAGCACTTGAATACTCTAGTCCTACTTTCTTTCGGCGCGAGCTCTGGCAAGCTAGCGGTAACCGGAGCTAGTAGGACACCGGTGTCATCGAATTGGTCAAAGCAGTCAAAGTGCGGTGCCGCGTCTGCATCGAGGCCAGCAGCGCATGACTCACCTTCAGACAAGTCCGAACAACAACTGCTCACGCCAGTCGCGTCAATCCCCCTTCTAGGCATTTGCTCTGGCGGCTCGCCACTCAGTGCGTCGCCTCGCTCAGAGCTAACCGGGGCACGGTCAAGCTCCTTCGACAGCTGGGGCGCTTCGGATTGCGCGAGGGTCATATGTGCCACGTACGCGTTCTCACTGAGGTTGCTTTCGCGAATACAACCTGGGGCACGATCGATTCTGACTCCGCTCTGGTCGTTCGCTGTCGCCTTCGCAAGTCTCGCTCTCCACAGCGGACGCGCACTCCTCGTCGGTCTGCCCTGGCTGATCACAACTCGCGGGCTGCGCAGTGTCCCTGATCGGCACTTCGTTTTTCTGCGTGCCCTGCTCTACGAGACAGCTGATTTCGGAAGCCGAAATTTTCTCCTCTCCTAGCTCGTTTCCAGCTCCGTCGCGCTCTACACAAGCTTCTGCTTCTGACTCGAGAGACGGTTCAGTTACTGATAGTTGCCCACACTCATTTGATGGAACTGTATCTCCTGCAGCTACTTGGGTCGGCATGCAGTTCACCTCGCTTAACGGCGTCAATTCGGACTTCTCGCCGATTAAGCCTGCGCTAACCGTCCCGGCTAGTGGCTCGACCAAGGTAACACAATACTCCTCTGTTTGAGGCTCGGTCTGCTCGCTACTGCGGTCACGTTGCTCGGCCGCTTCCCAAAGCTGTTTCTCACACTCCGGTGCAAGTTCGATTTGCTCCGGAACTTCCGCACTGTCTAGCCATTCGTTTACAGCGGCTTTCAACTGATAGGCCAAATCAAAGTATGCCGTGTTACAATGTTTCTCGCTCTCATATCTTTTCCGAAGATCCTGAGGCGTTATCTGATATCGTATCAGCAATGACTCTTTTAGTTCATCGTAATTTTTCAAGCGGTCGCCAACCAATCGCTCGATTTCTTCCGACGCTTCAGCGGAGAGAAGAGCTACCAACTTCTGCGCCCAACCATCTCGCTCGAAACGTTTACTTCTGCAGACATTCTCAAACTCTGCCAAATACTCGGCCACATCATCGGCAATGAGGAACGGTGGCGGACCATCTCGCGGTATTGAACCGTTACACTGAATGGCATTGCAAGCTTTAATCCTTTCCACGCTCCTTCTATGTGCTGAAATCTCCAGCTGCATCAGTTTCCTACGTTCACGCATCTCTTTCTCGTGACGTTCACGTTCCTCTTTCTCGTGACGTTCGTCAATGATCTCAAGGCATTCCGAAAACTTGTCATCTTCAGCTTCCAACGCAAGAATAGCCTTTAACACTTCTGGTTTTCTGAGTTTGTCTGACAAATTCAGACCCAGCTCCTCCGCAAGCTCCAGCAATTTCGGTTTCCGCAACGACTTCAAATCCAAACCCATGGCTGTTGCGAATGCTGCCTTCTCTACTGCCCACTATTACCTTGCTGCAATTAACCCAGTAACAACGACAACACAATTACCAGCTCTGTTCTCTACTTAACAAAAGCCTGGCAAAACTCAGTAGAAGAAAGTCCCGCACTCACCAAACCTCGCAGCCAAGAATCCAACGCAGTCGTTCCGCTGCAGGCAACCAGTCATCACACAGGGCTCGTTGCACTGCTCCCGCCTTTTCGCTAAGCTGCTTGATTCACGGGTCACGCCTCGGACATCTCCGCTCTTCCCACCAGATGTTGCACCTCGGTCAGGCCTGGTTCGTTTCACTGACCACGGTCACTGCTTGGTCGTCCTCGTCTCTCCGCTGTTCACCAGTTGTTGGACGACGGTATCGCCTGGCTCGTCCCTCCAACCACGGTTACGGCTTGGTCGTCGTCGTCCCACCGCTGTTCACCAATTGTTACAGTTGGTGTCGCGTGCGCCTCGGTATCGCACCGCTGCCACCAATTTTTAGGTTTGGGTCGCGTGGCTCTGGGTAGCGTAGCGCTGCCAGCAGTTATTACGTGCGGCGCGCGGCCCCTCGGTAGCGTTGGCCTGGCGGCTCCGTGGACGGCGGACGGCATCAAAGGTGCCAGCAAAGACGAGGCGTCTTTTAACGAAACAACCTTTACTGCAACATCATGAAGAAACGGGCAGTGAAGCTGACCCGGAGAGATTACAGACACTCTCACACAGCTGGTGTCTAGCGTCGTGCCAACGGCGCGTCAGAGTAGTCTCTATCTCAGCGGAGTCGGCCGCTGCTTTTTATAGTTTTTCCAGTTCACAGGGAAAGGGTAAACCCTCACAGGAAAGGGAGAGCCAAACATGTTGGTTCACGACGAATGACTCAATCGCAGGTGTTCCGACCTCATCTCCTCCACCTCCTGCAGACATGAGAGGGCGACGCACTCTCCCTCGAGCTCCAGGCTTGGCCAGCTTTTGCACACACACGCACGCACACACATTTGGCGCGTGGCAGGATCACGTTGAGACTTGTCGGCGGGAGGAAACGTTGCGCGGCCGATGAACGGCGCCGAAATGGCCGATCCGCTCGCGGTTCTGCCTGTTGCTATGCGGTGGCCGCGTCAGCTGTCCCACTTCTCGGTGGAGAAACGTAACACCATCCATCCAATCCATCCATCCATCCATCCATCCATCCATCCATCCATCCATCCATCCATCCATCCATCCATCCATCCAATCCATCCACCCGTCCGTCCACCCGTCCGTCCGTCCGTCCGTCCACCCACCTTCGCCAGGCGAGAGCCGGGTGCGCCGTTTGTGTGCCGGGTGCGCCGTGTTGCAAAGCGGTCCGGATAGCCACGCGCTGCCGCTGTCTCGCTGTTTCGTGGACTGTTCTGCTGTGTGCAGGGTCATGCTTCTACTTTTCTCTGCCTTCGGGTGCTGCAGGAATACAGCATTGCACCAACTGGTAAGTGCCAACTTTGCTTTGTCCTTCCGGCGATCGCTGCGTAGTATTCAGCTGCTTTGAGGCTTGCAAAAAATAGTGACAGCACCAATGTGTTTATTAGGCGTCAATATTGCAATAGTAATGTTAGATGTGCACCTGTGCTTTCTGGACTGCAATGCTAATTGCTTCCCTGCCTAGCTCGTCTGCGTAGTGTGTTAGTGTACGTCCTGCGAAGCTTTTTTTTTTTTTGTTGCAGTATACGCTAATTACGAAAATTTGTGATAAAATAGAAACACAAGATTTACCTATTGTGAAGATGACTACTTTAAAGTGAGTTAAACCAAATCTTGCAAAGCCTATATTAGTTTCCCTTCTCGCACTCAACCGCATTAAGGCCTGTGAGAAATAATGACAGCACCAGAAGTGTGTTTATTACGCGTCAGTAAGGTAATAATATTGTCACGTACAAGGTGATTGAGGATATAAAGAATAGCAAAGGGGTTAGCTCCGATACAACAGCGGTGAGCAGCACAGACGCAAAACCCGCAAGCGACACTTCGTCGTTCTTCACTCAGTCATGCGCCACCTGGCAACGCTAGGTGGCATTACTCCCTCTTCCGAAAAAAAAAAAGAAAAAAAAGAAGTGAACACGGGCGGTGAGAACGGTGTGCAAAGTAAGAGAGTCGTCACAGGAGGTGGCCGTGCGTTATCGTTGGTAGTACGGCTTCAGCCGCACAATGTGCACAATGTCCGAGCTGGGCTTTCGATGTTTTGAAAGTGCGGCGCCGTCTGGAATAACTTCATAACTGACATCACTCACACGACGCAACACTTTGTACGGCCCGAAGTAGCGGGAAAGGAGTTTCTCTGACAAGCCTGGACGGCGAACTGGTGTCCACACCCAGACTTGATCCCCAGGTTTGTAGTGAACCTGGCGGTGCCGGAGGTTGTAGCGGTCCGCGTCAGAGGTCTGCTGCCGCCCGATGTGCATACGGGCAAGCGTCGTGTAACTCAACTCAAATATGTGGTCGATGAGCTGCGAAGTGAAAGCTGTCCCTCTGTCGGTAATGACATACGAAGGGGCGCCATGCCGCAAGACTATGTTATGCATGAAAAACTCGGCTACTTCGGAAGCTGTGGCATGAGGGATTGCCTTTGTCTCAGCGTATCGGGTCAGGTAGTCAGTAGCGACTACTATCCATTTGTTTCCCGCCTGCGACAAAGGGAAAGGACCAAGGAGGTCCATGCCGATTTGGTCGAACGGAATACGTGGTGCTCTAACGGGCTTGAGAAATCCGGCAGGCTTCAGGGGCGGTGTTTTACGGCGCTGGCATTCGCGACAGCTTCTTACATAGCGTTTCACAGTTGCGGAGAGTCCTGGCCAGTAATACATGTTGCGGACTCGAGCAAGCGTCCGTGAGTAACCCAAATGACCAGACGTCGGTTCGTCGTGGCAAGCAAGTAGAATATCCGCACGGAGCTCGCATGGTACTACCAGGAGGAAAGCTTTCTTGGCCTTGGGAGTTTCTTTTATACAAGACGCCTTGCTGCATACAGAATGAACCAATGTGCCGAGATAGGCGTCGAGGGAGCGTCGTATCACGCCCTTCCAGATAATCGATGAATGGAAGGATGTCTGGATCAGCTCTTTGTCGATCCCTGAGCTCAGATGCACTGAGAGCTCCTAGAAAGCCGTTGTCGCTATCGGTTGCAGCATCGTCAGTGTCAACGGGGGCTCGTGACAGCGCGTCAGCGTCTTCGTGTTTGCGGCGTGACTTATAAACAATAGTTATGTCAAATTCCTGAAGTCGTAAACTCCAGCGTGCAAGTCGTCCCGATGGATCTCGCAGATTTGCCAACCAGCATAAACAATGATGGTCCGTGACGACTTTAAATGGTCGGCCGTAAAGATAGGGGCGAAACTTCATAGTGGCCCACACGACCGCCAGGCATTCCTTTTCCGAGGTGGAGTAGTTGGTTTCGGCGCGAGAGAGTGTGCGGCTAGCATAGGCTATTACTCGCTCAATCTCGTCTTGATGCTGAACAAGGACCGCGCCAAGACCGATACTACTGGCGTCAGTGTGCACCTCTGTGTCAGCCGCTTCATCGAAGTGCGCCAGAACAGGGGATGTTTGAAGGCGCTCGCGAAGCAAAGAAAAGGCCGTCTGCTGCTCAGAGTTCCACACAAAGGCGGTGTCCTTCCTTGTGAGGCGCGTTAGAGGTTCCGCTATTTGAGAGAAGTCCGCAATGAACCGCCGATAATATGCGCACAGGCCGAGAAAGCGCTGAACAGCCCTCTTGTTAGCTGGAACGGGAAACCGTGCGACGGCAGCAGTCTTTTCGGGATCCGGGCGCACCCCATCGGCGCTCACAACATGGCCAAGGAACTTGAGTTGTGTATACCCGAAGTGGCATTTCTCGGGCTTCAGCGTGAGGTCAGCAGAACGGAGCGCTTCCAGTACAGCTCGAAGGCGTTCGAGGTGTTGGTCAAATGTTTCGGAAAAAACAACTACGTCGTCCAAGTACACAAGACAGATCTGCCACTTGAGGCCAGTGAGGACGGTGTCCATCATCCTTTGGAATGTAGCTGGGGCAGAGCACAATCCAAATGGGAGTACTTTGAATTCATATAGGCCATCTGGAGTTACAAATGCGGTTTTTTCTCGGTCTCTTTCGTCTACTTCGATTTGCCAATAGCCGCTTTTCAAATCAATAGATGAAAAATACTTCGCACGTCGCAATCTGTCCAGTGAGTCATCGATGCGCGGCAACGGGTATACATCTTTCTTTGTCACATTATTCAATTTCCGATAGTCGACGCAAAATCGAAGAGTGCCGTCTTTCTTCTTGACCAGGACTACTGGTGAGGACCACGGGCTTTGTGAAGGCTGCACAACACCATCATCCAGCATCTCCTGAACCTGCGTCTGGATCACTTCTCGTTCTTTGGCAGACACACGATAAGGCTGCTGTCGTATAGGGCGAGCGTCTTCGTAAGTAATGATGCGATGTTGCGTGATGGGCGTTTGACGAACCTTCGAGGAAGAAGCAAAACTGTGCTTGAAGTCCAGCAACAGTAGCTCTAAGGCCCGCCGTTTCTCCTTCGACAAAAGGCAGTTAATGTCGATGTTGTCAAGAGATGGCTCATTAGTTTCGACTGCCGTGGATGTAAAACAGACCGGATCGTGCGTAACAGGGTCAGCGAAAGCGATAGCAGTTCCCGGAAACAAGTGCCGGTGCTCATTAGAAAAATTTGTGACAAGGAGTGCAGCCCGGCCATTGTGAAGCGACAATAAACTTCGAGCAGCGCAGATGCCTTGAGCAAGCAGGAGTGAATGGTTCGCTTCCGCTACAGCATCGCCGGCACGGAAATCGTCACAGGTGACTTCCACAAGAACACTGCTTCGCGGCGGCAGCGAGACGCTCTCGGCGGAAACGCGAAGTGCGGCACTGCAAGGACTGTTACTATCTCGTTCGGCAGATTGTCCCATCGAAAATGTGACACGTCTATTTCGCAGGTCGATAACTGCTCCGTATTCTCGCAGAAAGCGCAGAAAGTCAATGCCGAGGATAAGGTCACGGGAACAGTCACTCAAAACGACGCAACTAACGATGAACGTATATCTGTTAATCTGAATACGAGCCGTGCACATCCCCTTTGGGGTAACTATATGACCGCCGGCGGTTCGAAGGTACACACCTGGCCAAGCAGTGAGCACCTTCCTCAAAACAGTCGCCATGCGACCACTCAAAATCGAATAATCCGCACCGGTGTCCACTAATGCATTGACTGGAGTGCGACCGTCTAAAATAACAGGAATGTCCAGAGAAACGCTTTTGGCTTCCCTAGGGGACGGTACCAGCAGCTCGCGGTCGGATCGAAGCGGCGACGACGGGAGGTCTTCAACGCAGCGACTACCAGCGGCCTCGCCCCCGAACGTCGCTGTTTTCAGTTTTCCCGACCAGGGCTAGACGAGCGGCCTTGCCCCTCTCGCGAGGAGCCTTGGGTGGACGTCGATGAGCGCCTTGGTGAAGGGGAGCGGGACTGACGCTGCGAACGAGATGAACGCTGTTCCGCCAGGTACTCTTCAATAACGCGGGGTCGTTGACCAAACCGGGGAGGAGGCGAGTCGATGCGGAAGCCTTGAAGACCGAGGCGTCGATAAGGACAATCCCGGTAGAGATGGCCTGGTTCACCGCAGTGGAAGCAGAGTGGACGGCGGTCAGGCGTGCGCCAAATGTCGGCTTTGCGTCGGGGCAGGGGACGTTCGTTGAAGTACTGCACTGGTTGCACCGAGGGCAGCGGAACTGTAGGCGGCGCGGGAATGGGTGGCGGTGAAGGAGGAGCCTGACTCTGCAGAACTTCCGCATATGTGGGACGGTTTTCGGTCCCCGACAGCAATGGCGGGCTCGTAACTAGAGGCGAAAGAGGGCTCTTGAGCGCCTGTCGTACCTCCTCTTGCACTATAGCAGAAACGGAAGCTGGCGATTGCTGCAGGGGGTTCCAGAATTTTCTCAGTTCTTCGCGCACGACACTGCGAATTAGTTCGCGCAAAGCATCAGGATGCCGCTCGGAAGATGCAAATGACTCCGCAGTTGTGCCAGTATGGAGAGGTTGGTTATAAGCCGCGGCACGTTGTTGGAGCACCCTTTCCATTGTGGCGGCCTCCGCAAGAAATTCATTTACAGTCGACGGTGGGTTGCGCACAAGTCCTGCGAACAGTTGCTCTTTCAAACCATGCATTAAGTGCCTGACCTTTTTGTCCTCGGACATGGCGGGATCGGCTCGCCTGAAGAGGCGCGTCATGTCCTCGACGTATGCTTGGACACTCTCATTCGGCATCTGGATGCGGGAGTGAATGGCACGTTCTGCATGTTCGCGACGATCCGCGCTAGTGTAGGCCTCGAGCAGTTGACGACGGAATTCCTGCCACGATGTTAACATTTGCTCTCGGTTCTCGAACCAGATCCGGGCGCCATCCTCAAGGCTGAAGTAGACGTTCCTTAGTTTGGCAGTATCGTCCCACTGGTTCAAAGCAGCGACACGCTCAAACTGAAGGAACCAGTCCTCCACATCCTCAAAGAGGTCACCATGAAAAGGCTTCGGTACTCGAGGGGCCTGCAAGGTGTAGTTACAGGCCGGTGCGACGCCCGTTACCTGCTGAGCAGAAGCACTAGATGTCATGGCGGCGGGTGATGGCTGAAACTCCGGAGACAGTCCCTGGAGCCGTCGACTGCAGCGATGCACGGGGGTGTCCAATGGCACAGGGCTGGCGCGACGTCTTTCAGATGGAGACTCTTGCATAGGTGATCTTACCCCGCACCTCCACCAGAATGTCACGTACAAGGTGATTGAGGATATAAAGAATAGCAAAGGGGTTAGCTCCGATACAACAGCGGTGAGCAGCACAGACGCAAAACCCGCAAGCGACACTTCGTCGTTCTTCACTCAGTCATGCGCCACCTGGCAACGCTAGGTGGCAATATTAAATGTGCACGTGTATTTTCTGGACTGCGATGCGAACTTCCTCCCTGGTTAGCTCGTCTGTGTGGTATGTTACATGTGCTCCAGCGCAGTATTTTTTGTTTCGCTAACTGCGCAATTCTGCAAAAAAATAAAAAACACAAGCTTTTCCTATTGTGACGATTATTTTGGAGTGATCGAAACAGAAAGATGCAACGTGTATATTTGTCTTTCCTTGTTTTTCTAGTTAAAAAAAAAAAAAAAAAAACGTTTGTACGACGCGCTGAATCATTGAAAGTAACAGCTGATACCAAAATTGTTCTCCTTACAGATCTCAATGGCATACTGCGATGCAATTGTTCCAATAATCTGTAAATCAAGCTGGCTTCTGAAGTGCTATCAGTGACAGCAGTCACCGTGAACTTTTTCCCTACTTGTGGCAGCTATTCATCACACCACTTCTACATGGTACTCTTGAAGCGCAATTGATGTTGTGAAATGTGTAAATAAATGCTGGTGCCTTTCTTCTTAAATTTTGTTTTATTGCAGCGTAGACTAGCATTGCAATTTTTCTATTACCATTGGTGTTAGCGGAGCAGTCATGCAGTTTTTCGAGCCATGCGCAATTTCTTGAAACAGCCTGACATAAAATGTCATATAGCGTTGGGTGTTATTGCCTAACAAGTATCATGATCACTTGTTATGCTTAGTGGATGTCGGCCTTACAAGTAAATATGCTGAATATGCACGACTCATGCTTAGGAACAGTTATCTCGCTAGCGAATAACAGCGCTCCCGCCCCGCGCCGACATTCGTACCCGTGCGACCCGTGTGCCTCGACCCCTACGTCAGCGGCGCCCTCAGCGAGGGGACCGCGCAACTTTACTCGACGGCGCCGATCTATTGTTCGCGCGGCGCGTTGACAGGCATAGAGTATAAAGGAGGCTATGCTCCTGCAGACTGTTTTGAGGAAAGCAAGCAGGAATAGAAGAAAACACTCTCTAACCAGATTCATTGCGCCGGCCCATTGTTGCCAGTACCGAGTTGGCTGTGCATTCGCACATTTCATGCAATATATGTCTCACCAGAAAACAGCGTGAAGCAGCGTGGCGATGTCGTCGAGAGATAGAAAGGTTAACACGTAGACCGGCAGAGTCGGAAAAGCAGCCGAACGGTGGCGGACGGAGAAACGAGAGATGTGAGCGCGCTGAAGATGCGAGGAAGCGGGAGGCGATCGTCTCCCATCATGCTTTGCCTGGATCCGACAGGGGATGGCACGGCGCTGCAATTTGTGGAAAGATCTATTGAAGACATCCCGTAATGAACATTACTAACGAAGCTAATCGTGTGAACAAAGCGGGCGTTAGGTTGTTTCTTTCGGCGAAGAATAAATAGAGTGGATTGTGCAAACGAGAGAACGACGATGGAAGCAAGAAAAAAAGCTGCCACAAGAAGTACAAGAAGGTTGTCGACTGATGCGTTGGGGTTGTTTATAAGATCCCGACGTCATGTGGCCATTTTTACATCGGCAAGACGGACGCTGCATCAACGATAGACTATATGAACATGCTAAAGGTGTCGAAAACAGGTCACCCTGAAACCATCTTGCAATGCATTGCGGACAATGTAGACTGCAAGGCGCATCTCAGTGATACCGCTATTCTCGCCCGATATAAATAATGTGTGTGCTTGTGAGCACGAAAAATCGCTGGCAACGGAAAAGTGAGGCGTATGTTAGGCAGAATGTGAAGGACACGCAACATCGTCGTCAGATGAACGTAGATTAGCTATGCTCTGTAGTACTGCAATATTAAAGTACACCGTCTAGTCCCATAGGCCGTGTCCGCAGACCGTTGGATGAGCGGTGCCTTGCCAAACACGTATACAAACTCGTGAACGGCGTTAAACTGTAGCGGGAATGCCGCCGCGAAAGCAGCTTTTCGCTTAATTATTTGTGTTAGGCACTTCCGCTTAGCCAGTGTAGTTGTTTTCACTGCAATCAAAACAGAAGCCGATCACAATTCGTCATCTCATCAACTTGAGGCTTATTACGGATCATACACATGGCCTTAGATGTCCACAAAAATAGATATTATGTCGCGCACTCCACTAAATTCAACAATAGCAGCACATATCTTTCTTTCCTACAATGTTTTTTTTTTTTTTTGTAAATGTATGAACAGAGACTTGCGTATGTTTCCTGTCAGCGTACGCTCCCTGAGCTGAAGCATCTGCATCTTAGCTGGAGCTTATCTCCCCGCTACGCGCAGCTTCCAAGACACAATTGTAAGCGCTTGGGGCCATCTTTCGACAGCAAGTTCCGCACGAAAAAGACGATTTAGGAGTCAGCTTTTCACCGCGTGGACCAGCAACGCAATTCGCCGGCACAGCCGGCGGAAGGAACTCCACAAAACAGAGCGACTTCAGTGATGGGCTGCCACCACTTCACACATATGTTGTTGTGGCGCCAGACCTCACCGCTGATGCGAAGGTCATGAAAAACAAGAGCACCTAGAGACGAAATAACAGTGTTAGTTCACATACGATAGATCGTCCATGCGCAAGACGTTCAGTTGTACGAGCGCAAAGGCCGCGCGTTCAGCCGAACCAAGAAAGTTTAGAAATAACCGCTATGCTGGCTGCGTAACTTCGGCCCATTTCCGGGGAGAAAAAATTGCAGGGGGCACTTTAGACTGCTAAAGTGAAGAGAGGTGAAAGCTTTTTCGTGCGGTGGTTGCTGAGTCTTTTGCGCGTTATATTTACTGAACTGTGGATGACTGCTTACTGACTCTTTAGCCCCTGTAAAATGATTCGACAAAGTCAGACATTAAGGTTTATCACGTTTAATTATTCATGTATGTGACCCTTTCCGCGAACGGACGGACGGACGCACGCAAGGTCGCACACTAGCTTTTCTCCTTGGCGGTCCTTAGCGCGCGTCCATTGCAGTGCTCATTCAAGTGTGGGATTGGACATACGGCATCGCTCTTACCACATGACATCTACACAATCAGGAATCGCCTCAAGTGAATTCGACGCGCACGACCTTATAGGTTTCTTCCCATGATGCCACCACTCTCTTTCCATGACTCACCGCGCCGCCGTCTTCTCCTATGACGTCACGTTGTTGCTAGGATGCGCCATGACATCGTCGGCGGCGGTTTCCATGGCAACCGCGTTGGCATAATTCTAGACACGGAGAACTTAGATTACTTTCTCACAATATGTTCGGCTGGTGATCGGAGGGGTAGGTGTTTGATTCCCACTGAAGCACGATTTTCTTCGGTGTTGTGCCGGTGGGGTTATCACACAGTAGCCCACCGTCAACGGGGTTGGGCCAAGGAGTTGGTAACGCAGCGCTCGTCACCCGTTTCGTGAACGAGGGCTGTCAGCTCCCTGGGCGGTAGCGATGAATCCAAGTCGGCGTTGGTGAGATGAAGAAAAGGCTTTATACACTATTTACAGGTATTTAAACAAGGATTTCGGCTCTGGGGCCGAAAGCTAACATAGCCATACGCGACTGTTCTCGCGCAGCGACGGCCGGGGAGATTCCGCCGCGTCCGCACTGTCAGGGGGCGAACTGCTCCCGATGGACGCTAGTGACGAACTCACACTCGGAGTCTCGAACGGAAGCACTTGACTCTCCGTAACCGAGAAACCGTTGACGCTCAAATGGTCCAATCCGAAGGCAGCACTTTCGCAGGGCCAATGGGAGAGCTTGCTGCGCTCTCGCTTCAAATATGCCGCGGGGCGAGAAGGGGTTCACCGTCAGGGCCACGGCGCGCCGTGCTGTCTGGACGCTCAGCTCATGTTGAAACACGTCGCTTCTCTCCCTTTGGCACGGCTCGCCTCTAGTGCACTGGTGCTTTGCAGAGAAGTATCCAGAGTTTGTGAAGGAGGCGTTCGCCGAAGAAGTTTGGCGTCCGGCTGAATTTCTGGGCGGCTTTGGCCAGGCACAACAGCACCCCCGCCATCAGACAATGCGCAGGGAAGACGAGCTGCTCGCGTGTGGCTCGGATGCCGGGCGCGCGTTCGCCAGGTTCTCCAAGCTCACGTCCAGTGTCCGGGCGCCAGGTAGCCTCACGTTCCTCGGGTTCCACTCGCCAGGTCAGGATCTCTGCCGACAGCCTTGTTGCCGGGCCACGCCGATCAACTTCGCTCGGGTCGCTCCGATGCCTTTGGCACTCGCCACTGGTCACGGTAGACTTTTCTGCGGCTTGCAAAACCGACCGACAACAGGCAACACCCAACACAAGCAAGTACCCTCGGTCACCCGTCAGACACCAGACAGGCAAAATTTCAAATTCAATTAGCTATATAAATTGTTGTCCCATTTTTGCTCCCACTACAACAAGAGACAAGTGTATAGGATGCAGTGTACAAGGTTCAAACAACAATTTTGCACATTAATGGTACATTAAATAGCAGGGAAAGTAATAATCAGTAATGGAAAAGAGTCTCCTTGAAATCGCTTGGACCGTAGACCGTAACTGAGGAAGCAAGGAGGTCATTCAATTTTGCCCCGATCTGCCTAGAGCATTACCGTTAGCGACGAAACGCTCGTCGAAGGCAGCTATGTCTCGAATGCATGACTCAAGCATCCGAGTTCGTACTCTGTTGCTCTCTTCCGCAAGCGGCAGAATGCGTAGCAGTATTCGGGCGGTTTGGCTCTCCTCCCTCCGCTACAGCCTCGGCTGTCCATTTCTCTACGAGACCTTTCTTTCCACTTTGGGTGTGAAAGAACTGACGTGCACAATTTGCTCGCTTTGTTGAACGATCTGTCTCGTTCCTTACGCTTTGCGCACCAATCGCGCATTTTCTCAGCACGGGTGCATTTGTGCCGCTGAGATCGCCGCTTCTTTTCATTTCGCGATCGTTTGCGTTTTCTCACCTTTCGGTGACAGCATTCTTTCATGCACCTGCCTTTCCGCTCGTTTCGGCGGCTGCACTTGAATGTTTGCTTTCTTTCTTATGGTGCCAGCTCTTTCAAGCTGCCGGTAACCGGAGCTAGTATGGCGCCAACATCCTCGGAGTGCGGCGCCGCGCCTGCATCGCGGCCAGCAGCCCATGACTCACTGCCAGTCGCGTCCGAACAAGGACAAGGCTCGCTCACGCCAGCCCCCGAGCTAGGCATATCCTCTGCAGGCTCGCCACTCAAGTTACTCTGATCCGCCGGTGTGCCGCATCGCTCAGCGCTAACCGGCGCACGATCAAGGTCGTCCGACAGCTGGGGCGCTTCGGATCGCATGAGGTCCATGTTTGCACTAGGGTTGTTTTCGCCAACACAATTGAGCACGTCAGGACAGGAAGATTCGTGGCTCCTATCTAGTCGCTCGCTGTGGACTTCACAGGTGTGATTTTCGACAGCGTCCGCGTCATGGGTCTGCCTTAGCTGTTCAACACTCGTGGGCTGCGCAGTTTCCATGAGCACAACTTCGTTTTTCTGTGTGTCATGATCTACGTCGACTCTGACTTCGGAAATTGCCAATTTGTCGTCTCCTAGCCTGACTACATCTCCGCCACGCTGTACAACTGCTGCTTCTGAGTTGTCAGGCGGTTGATTTACTGCCAATTCCCCACTCTCGATTGGTGGAATCGGATTGCTTACAGCTACGTGAGGCGGCGTGCAGGATGGTGTCACTGCGGATTTCTCGCCGATGGAGTCGGCTCTAACCGTCTCAGCTGCCAGTGGCTCGACCAAGGTAACCCCAGGTACTTCTGCTCGAGGCTCGATCGGCTCGCTGCTGCGGTCGCGTTGCTCGGCCGCTTCCCCAAGCTGTTTCTCACACTCCGGTGCAAGTTCGATTTGCTCCGGAACTTCCGCACTGTTTAGCCATTCGCTTACAGTGGCTTTCAACTGATAGGCCAAATCAGAGTACGACTTGTAACAATGTTTCTCGCTCTCATATCTTTTTCGAAGATCATGAGGCGTTATCTGATATCGTATCAGCAATGACTCTTTTAGTTCATCGTAATTTTTCAAGCGGTCGCCAATCAATCGCTTGATTTCTTCCGACGCTTCAGCGGAGAGAAGAGCTACCAACTTCTGCGCCCAACTATCTCGCTCGAAACGTTTACTTCTGCAGACATTCTCGGAGTCTGCCAAATACACTGCCATATCCTCGGCGATGAGGAACGGTGGTGGACAGTCTCGCGGTATTGAACCGTTACAATGAATGGCATTAAAAGCTTTAATCTTTCCCACGCTCATTCCATGTGCTGAAATCTCCAGCTGCATCAGTTGCCTTACGCGGGCGTCCTCTTTCTCGAAACGTTCCCTACGTTCACGCATCTCCTTCTCGTGACGTTCCCTGCGTTCACGCATCTCTTTCTCGTGACGTTCTCTACGTTCACGTTCCACTTTCTCGTGATGTTCTCTACGTTCACGTTCCTCTTTCTCGCGACGTTCCTTCCCTTCTTTCTCGCGACGTTCTTTCTCCTGCTTATAGCGTTCTAGCTTTTCACGCTCATCGCGCCTTTGGCGTTCTAGCTTTTCACGCTCCTCGCGCTTTTGGAGTTCTAGCCTTTTGGCTTCCTCCTTCCCTTTTCTCTCTTGAATATCATCCCAGGCCTCTGCGGCTTCCTCAACCGTCACTTCCTCTGCCTGCATGATCTCAAGAATATCCTTTTTCCTTTTTGTTGAGCCCAAATCGATGCCCAACTCCTCACAAATTTGGAGAAGTTCTTTGACCTTGTAACTCTCCATCTTTTACCGGCCTCTTGTTGTTTGCCTTTTTAGAATAGTGTACTATCCGTTCGCTATCTCGCTCCTAGCAAGAGATGCGCAAGCCTTTCTCACACTAATTCTCTTCTCAACATCCCCTGGTTTTCAAAACACTTCCTGTAGGCTTGAAACACGCAAGGTTAACACAATGCTACGCTCAGCCTTTCTCTAAGCTACCCTGTGTGTTAGAGAAGTCTGGCGTTTGAGGGAAACTTCAGGTACTCACCGCGCCGAGGTGCCTGACGCCGGTCGATCCCACCGCTGCCACCAATGTTGTGCCGGTGGGGTTATCACACAGTAGCCCACCGTCAACAGGGTTGTGCCAAGGAGTTGGTAACGCAGCGCTCGTCACCCGTTTCGTGAACGAGGGCTGTCAGCTCCCTGGGCGGTAGCGATGAATCCAAGTCGGCGTTGGTGAGATGAAGAAAAGGCTTTATACACTATTTACAGGTATTTAAACAAGGATTTCGGCTCGGGGCCGAAAGCTAACATAGCCATACGCGACTGTTCTCGCGCAGCGACGGCCGGGGAGATTCCGCCGCGTCCTGCTCCCGATGGACGCTAGTGACGAACTCACACTCGGAGTCTCGAACGGAAGCACTTGAGACTCCGTCGCCGAGAACCGTTGACGCTCAAAATGGTCCAATCCGACGGCAGCACTTTCGCAGGGCCAATGGGAGAGCTTGCTGCGCTCTCGCTTCAAATATGCCGCGGGGCGAGAAGGGGTTCACCGTCAGGGCCACGGCGCGCCGTGCTGTCTGGACGCTCAGCTCATGTTGAAACACGTCGCTTCTCTCCCTTTGGCACGGCTCGCCTCTAGTGCACTGGTGCTTTGCAGAGAAGTATCCAGAGTTTGTGAAGGAGGCGTTCGCCGAAGAAGTTTGGCGTCCGGCTGAATTACTGGGCGGCTTTGGCCAGGCACAACATCGGCTAAGTGGTGCGCCATTTGAGGA
Source organism: Amblyomma maculatum (assembly GCF_055883805.1). Classification (NCBI taxonomy): domain Eukaryota; kingdom Metazoa; phylum Arthropoda; class Arachnida; order Ixodida; family Ixodidae; genus Amblyomma; species Amblyomma maculatum. The sequence goes on from NC_139344.1 coordinate 238,176,792, forward strand.
AGCACCAAATGAAAGACGCAGCATGGTCGCCTGGGTCGGAAGCCCTGCATGTCAGCTTCCTATATTCGTGAATCGCGAGTTGATGTCATCGGTCATGACCATACGTGACGTCAATATGATGTCACATCCGGTCATGACGTCACGTCTTGTCACGGCCGATGACGCCACAATCTTGCGGTATCCCGCGGAATATCACAAAGTGTGGTATTTCTCGCGAACGGACAACCCGGGGAGTCATGGGCCATAAAAGGCTTTATTAGTCTTAAAACATGTGCAGTGTTGGAACACGACGTGTCCATGGCGGGACATCACGATCCCCCTTCCTGGGCCCCTGATCCAAGACCGGCGAGCCAGAGGTTGTGCAACCTATTTATACAAAGTGACCACGCGATCCTGTGACGTTAGTATACAGTCCTCAGATACTCCACTATCCAAATACCAGTCGTAACCGGCCTCCCGACATAAATATAATGCCGTGTTCTAACTAAGCCGTTCGAACGTGCCGGGAATGCCTAGGAGTGTCATTACTGACTCGACATCCAAGAGCCATGGAAGGTTATTTTCTATCCCACCTCAGATGAGCAACCCGAGTCAGCAGGTCCTCCCAACTTTGTGGCAGCCTGTGATATACATATTTATAGTTTCATGCCATTATCTACAGTGTGCGTGCAAGAAGCTTTCTTTAATTTTATAGTGTTTGATAAAGACATATCACTTACGCACTTATCACCAGACATTTGAATGAAGAAAGCCTCTGCCATCACGTGCCGTCTAGTCACGACTGCGCTAAAGATTTTGGTTCTAGTCAGCAATGACCGGCATGGTTTATCAGGCGTAGCCGAAGAGCATGCGCCGCAGTCTATAAAATTGGACGCTTTCCCGTTATTCATTGAAAGCTGATGCTCCCCCAGTCGTTCATTTATACACCGGCCCATTTGGCCTATAAGTATACTTTTCCACATGTCTGGAGGATTTCATATACGACCTCAACTGAATACCTCCATATCGAGTGACGTGATGTTTCGTGCATTCTCGCGCGCACCTTTCCCCGGAGACGATTCAGGGACAGAACTACGCCAACTTGCGCGGTGGCACACCGTAACGATTGGCAACATTCTTTAGGTTGAGGGACACCGTATGAATATAGGGTACAACCGCCAGTCTGCTCTTTGGTTGATCGCCACCTTCGGGAGGTGTTCCAACTTTCAACTTTTCTAGAAGCTTCTCTGCTGCAGCAACTATGATTGACATGGGGAAACCAGCTTTCTGATACCTGGTAACCTGATTGGTGAGGCTGTCATTCACCAGGTGAACACATGACTTCTGCAAGGCTTTCTTCAGACATAACAAAACAATGACGTGTTTTACCGCCATAGAATGTGCAGGTTCAAACGATAACAGGTCTTTCCGCCCTCGAGGCGAGTACATCCAACACGCGTGAACTAGTGTTAAGGTGAGGTTAATATATGTATACTGTAATCTATTACGGTCATGTATATCGTAGGTAAAGGTTAAACCCACCGCGTGACGGGCTGGTATATAAATGAACGACTGGGAGAGCATCAGCTTTCAGTGAATAACAGAAAAGGGTCCAATTTGCCCTTACATTGCGGGGCATGCTCTTCGGCTACGCTTGATAATCCATGCCTGCCTTTGCTGGCTGTAGAACTAAAATCTTGAGGGCCAGACGTCAGACGTGACCTCACGACACGTGAGTTGACAGAGGCTGTTTTCATTGAATATTCTGGTGATACGTGCGTACGTAAATTCTCTATCAAACAGTATAGAAATAAAAGTTCCTGGCACGTGCTGTGTACATAATGGCATGAATATATATATATATATATATATATATATATATATATATATATATATATATATATATATATATATATATATATATATATATATATATATATATATATATATATATATATTTTTTTTTTTTTCTGAACAGTCAGTCGTGAGTATGCGCCCGTCCTTGAGCACTTCTCGTCCGTGTCCTTTTTCTTTGCGTGTTTCCTTTGCTTAAACTAAAGTCTGGCTTCGTCGGAGGGGGGTCTCTAGTGATTCCAGTGCGGGTGGAAAGAGAAATATATAAAGAGGCAGAGAGAGAGACAGAAAGAAAGCGGCTGGTGGCCTGCTTCGCACATCATTTTGTACAAAGAGGAGAGATTATATATTTCTCTGTCATGGCTTTTAGAAAATATGTTAATGGTTCTTATTAACATTCATACCGAAATTTCAGTATGAATGATTTGGAAACCACTGACAAAAATAAAAGAAATAGCAGCCTGCTGCGTACTCATGCAGTCCTTATATATTTGAGCACATGGGGTCTCAGACCCCTCTTAAATACTGATGGGGGATCTCAGAACCCCCTGAGACCCTCCTGGAGACGACGCAGAGACATTGGAGTGAATCGGTGCTACCACTATACCGAAGAAGCGAGAATACATTGGGAAATCCCAATAAACAGCTTGACCTGCTGACAGTGCCACCCTGAGTCCGTTTTCGGGGCCACGGGTGTGACCGGAGATAGCGGCGTGGCGTTTGGCTCTGGCAGCGGCGCCGCAGCCCCATAGAACCCACCGAGAGGTTTTACACGAAGCGTAATGCTAATATATGCCGAAAAAACGTCACCGTAAAACGGTTGCCGATGGACCTTTCAAGGTCAAGTGAAAACCGTGCCGGGAAAAACGTTTGGGTGGCGCCGATGCGGAGGCCACCTAACTCCAACTTTATGTGTCTGCCGACGTACATGGCACCACAGCGTTTAAGTGTGAACTGCGCATAAACTTCAAGAGTCGGAAAACGCGCCAGAGAAATTATGGATGCCTTGTGGAGTAAATATGATATCGTAGCGTTGGTTGATTGAATAGGTTTGGTTTGGTTTGTGGGGTTTAACGTCCCAAAGCAACTCAGGCTATGAGAGAAGCCGTAGTGGAGGACTCCGGAAATTTCGACCAACTCGGGTTCTTTAACGTACATTGACATCGCACAGCACAAGGACGCCTTGCTTTTCGCCTCCATCGAAAAGCGGCCGCCGAGGCCGGGATTCGATCCCGCGTCCTTGGGAACAGTAGTCGAGCGCCGTAACCACTGTGCCACCCCGGCGGGGTAAGTTGATTGAATAAGGATGGCTGATAATGCGATTGATTCATTCATTCATTGGTTAGTGAGTAGGGATTGGTGACTGTGGAATGAAATCATCGTGGTATAGACGAGAAATATCGTGTCTGTGTCGCTCAGTCTGAACGCCTCTGATGGAACATATGTGGCTGGTATACTAATGCGGCAACGTCGCCTGGCATTGTACAAGATAAGTGTTATAGTCTGGGGGCTTTGTTTGGTGGTGCTTGACTACCAAGGAGACTTAGTAAGGTGGAAAACGCTCGTTAAGAGGCAGATAGATGGTCACAGGCATTAGAAGTCGGGCAATCAGCGCCCTCGCTCTACTCTTAAGGCGAAGCTCAAGCCTCCTCAATTTCGGCCAGAGTTCCTCTGGTTTGACTTTGAAATGTTTGACCTTGAGGTTATCAGAAGGTCAAATACCCGACACATGAAACTGGACTTTTGAGTTGAGTAGAGCTATCTATTTTAACAGATATCTCTACTCAACGCAAAAGCCCAGTTTGAATGGCTTGTTCTATGCAACCATTTTAGGTTTTCTAGAATAAGCCATTTAAACTAAATCAACTTCAGAAAAAATTATAGGGACGCTTAACTGATTCTCCTGAAGTCCTGAGCTGCCCTTTCTCTCCTACTACTGCTATAGGAGGCGACGGTAGGTAATTTACTAGAAGCCTGCCTTACACTTCGGCCGGCACACAAGCTATACCTTGCTCTGGCCAACCTCATGACACAATTTTCTTGACACGTGGCCCCCACCTGCTTTTATACGTCTAGGTCACTTATGCCGAAGGGCACCAGGTACGTGAAAAATTGTCTTCGATAGGCTTGGAACACCATTTCCTTGCTATATGTTTGCCCTGCAGCCAGATGTGCTCCTTTCGCGTTAATTTTTAGGCGGCTGTGAATTCAATCTACCCCCGACGCTCTCGGCCAGGCCAGGTGACCAGCACATCTGCCTAGTTCTAGCCCACTTGCAAACTCGAGCATGTACGTGGTCTCTAGACATCACCTACCCTGGCGACCAATTAACTCTCTGCAATATCGCCCTCGTCGGGCGTCATCAGTTAGGAAAACTTTTCGAATCCCGGAATTTCTGCCCAATTAGACTCTCATGCTTCGTATTAATAGCTTGAAGTATGCCATCGTCCTCAACAGGCTTATACCCGGTGCGGTACACAAATAGCCACTCTCGTGAACCACCAAATAACCCTGTTTGTTCTGTGAGAGGTTAGGCCACGGTGTATATGGTCTCATTCTTACTGATTGCGTACACTCGCCTGATTTCCTGCCCCAACCTCGCTGCGTTTGCCTTCTCCTTGAATCCGGGATGAAAAATAAAACCACACATGTGCTCTTTATTTACAAATGCAACTAGTTGCACACGTTTCCTTTCCAATGAAGGAAAAATGAGGACATAGCGCTGAAGGTCAAAAAAAAAAAAAAAAAAAACGAGTCCTCGTCGTTGTTCACTGGTCATGGACCAGCACCGTTTCCTTCTCCCCCTTCGCAGATCCAGATCTGCTGCTCAGGATCGCCGATCGAGTTCGGTTGCTGGGGATTGAACTCTCTTCAGCCGAATCGTGAGCTCCTTCTGCAGAGAGCGGAAAAGAGATAAAGCGCTTTACAAATTAGGGGACCCTTAATTACATCACATCTTGAGAAAGCGATTGCATTAAAATAGGAAGTCTGCTCGGCCTGCTTCCTTTATTCAGCCATTGGCGCTGGCCCTATACGCTCAGACTGTGCACCTGCCAACGCTCTGTCTTCACTGAGATACTCGTATTCTCCAATCTATACAGTAGACACAAATGTGGCACGGATTCGTGCCTCCAGTTCAACTTGATACACAGAGCTGCCTAGACATGTGCGCACAAAACCACACGCAGCTGCCAACTGTCGCCGATCCCATCACCACGCTAGACTAATGTGACCATATTTTCGGCAATTTCACGAGGTCTGAATGACCTTGTATCACCCACGCAGAGGAATGTGAATAAAAAGAAAAAGTCGAGCGGTGTGTGTTCGGGGCGCAAGCCGGGCACGCGCACATCAATCCCGGGAGGCTGATACGTTCAACATCTTTTTCTGGTGCTCCGCATGTAACCCTGTGAAGACTGAGAGTGATGATCCGGGCTTAGAAATTACCGACCCCGGTAACCCTGCCTCTTCAGGCGACCTTCCACCTGGCGCTACCTCGCACCCACAGGACGTTGCGGCCATTCAGCTTCAACTTAAATCGTTCGGGCGCAAGAACACTCAGATGTGATTCCCCCAGGTGGACGCCATCTTCCACCTTCACCGCGTCACCTCAGAGACTTCTCGGTATTCGAGACGCGCGCCTTCAGTTCCTGCTCATCGGCGAAGTGCTCAGAGACCGTCGCCCATCCCAGCTGCTCACTAGCACGCGGTTGCTCCTGGAAGAAAGCGCGGTCTATTTTAACGCTGCGCTGTAGAAGGCGCGCTACCTACAGCGTTTGCGGCAGTCCATCGGCCTCATCTTGGCTGTTGCAGAGTAAGTGTCTTTCGGCAATCTCGCACAGTTAGCTGATCGACTTCACGACGCGATATCTCGTTAGGTCGCCGCCCTCACTTCTACAACTCAGTCCTCCGCCATCTCCCTGACAAGAGGCAGGGACTACGCAGCACGCCGTTTCGGTTCAATCCCTTCGGACGTCCTCACAAGCCCATCGTGGTTCCTCCCCAGGTGGTCACCGCCGTTCTCCTTCCTCGCTTGGCACCCGCTCGGGCAAATCTCCGACCTCACTGTTCGCTGGTATCACCGTACTTTCCAGCTTGTGCTTACCGGCGCACTTCTAATGCAATTGGTCAGGAAACGCGATGCGAGATCAGTGATGGTGGCATGTGACCTCGCTTTTTGACCAAACCGCCTTTTCTTAGTCCTGGACAGCATTTCCGGCCCGCGCTTTCTCGTCAACATAGGCGCAGAGGTTAGCGTGCACTGTCGGTCTCAAGACTGACCACACATGTTTGCCGATTGAACCTGCCCTCCGGGCGCCGATCTCTTCTTCCATCACCACGTATGGTCTGTGGTCGCTCACTCTCGACATTTGCCTGCGACGGACGTTCCGACTGGTCTTCATTGTTGCCGACGCTCATCACCCTATCTTCGGTTGCGACTTTCTGACCCATTTCGACCTAGACGTCAGAATGCTCCGCAATTGCCTCATCGACAGCAAGACGTGTCTTTCACTGGAATTATATCGGCTGTCTCACTGGCATCCGCAAGCTAATTCCGACGTGCGTACGCTAATGTGCTTGAAGACTTTCGAGATGTCGCGAAGCCCTGCAACTTCAACTAACCACGGAGGCACAGTGCCACCCAGCACATTGTATACTTGTGGTCAACTCGTCGCCGCACGCCCACGTCGCATCTTCGGTGAGAGTCTGGCAATTGCTAAACGGGAATTCGAGCACATGCTCCCAACTGGGCGAAATTCGACCTTCGTCCAGCACTTTGGCCTCACCACTACACCGGGTGCCTAAGATGGACCCAGGAGACTGGAGACCATGCGGAGACTTCCAGGCACTCAATGCTCGAACGGTCCACGGCAGCTATCCCCTCCCACACATCTAAGATTTCACCGCACACTTGGAAGCATGCAAGATCTTCAGCAAAATGAACCTTGAAACGCTTACTACCAGATCCCCGTTGAGCCTGCAGATATGCAAAAGACAGCCATCACACCTTTCGACCTGTTTGAGTATGTACGCATGCCCTTCGGCCTTCGCAACGCAGCTCAGATATTTCAACGATGTATTTCTAAGATGACGCGTGGACCTTCGGCTGTATTCGCCTACATCGATGACATCCTCATAGCGAGTTCGAAACCTCAAGAGCACAAGCGTCACCTTCGTGAACTCTTTCACCAATGTCAACCATTTGGCCTATGGTCAGCGCCCAGAACTGTATCCTCGGGTCTTCTGAGCTCGAGTTCCTGGGACACCAAATCTTGATGTTCGGAATATGTCCACTGCTTCCCTCATCATGGCAGTAAAAACTAGACTTTCTAGCTCCCACTACCCTGTGCAAGCTGCAAGATTTTCTGGGCCTAGTCATTTTCTACGACGGTTTAATATGCGCTGCGCTGAGCTTCTGTATCCACTGATGGTCACCGGTGGGCCTGCTTGTGTCTTGCCTGTCAGACCTCCAAAGTGACCCGGCACACAGACTCCAACTAAAATCCCTTGATAATTTGAAACTAGCGACACTCTCCTCCGCGCCGCGCTTTCTTCCTCGATTCTCCTCGCACGGCGGCGGCGAGCGCTGCGCACGACACGCTTTTTCTCCTTGGCGCCCGCCGGCCGGCCGCAGCAGTGAGTGAAGCGCGAGCTTTTAGGCCAGGTCTGCGCTTCAGGAGTGCAAAAAAGTTTTGAAAAATTGCGAGAAAAGCATCTAGAATGCCGCAAGTAACGTTCATGAATTGATTGGTTTCTTCTTAGAACTGTTTGAATGGGGAATACTGATAAACAAAGCATTCAGGCTAGTTCTGTGCTGCAGACACTTTTTAAGGCACATGATAAGGTGTTTTATTTTGTGCACCTAATCTAGTACTGCCTCTGACTTTATGTTTTTTTTAGAGCGTGAACTCTGTCATCGCGGTAAGACTTCGGAAAACGATCCAGGCTGGTGCTTTGAACTTCAAGATCAGAGAAGGTCAAAGCAGGACAGTCTATCTCGATACTGTCAAGCTATCTGTCTAAGCGTAGTATATGTCACGTGATCAACCATGAGATTGGATTATTGGTTAATTGTACATGTATTTTGATCAATTTCTGGCCCAAATTATATTGAATTTAGTAAATTGCAATTAAAATCTACATTTTAACTGCAGCATCGAACCGTATACCGTTGGAAAGCTTAGGCCAAGTGTAATGGCACTGTGCTAGTTTGCGATCCACAATAATCTGCGTTAATTAGTTATTTTTGTATAAAAGCAAACTTTGAGCTGTTCCTTGCCGCTTCGGGGCAAGGAACATGTTTGCCACGGCAGTCTTGATATGATGCTGGTGGAGGAATTAAATAATTTTATGAGTACACGGCCACTCACTGACTTCGCATGTGGTTAAAAGACAGCAGAGTACACTGGGAGAAGTGGTGGGCCCTATTGCCGACACACTTAAGTTCTGGGGAAAGCATGCTGTGCCCTCATGCGCTATGTAAAAGAGCGTAATTTCGTTGAACGCAACAATAAAAAAAAATTACAGGGTGCACATAAGTCTTCAACGTTCGGAAATGAGAAAGCATATAATAGCCAATTCATTAACTATCGCTATCCAATCTATCACTATATCTACTAATGCCGTCAAGTAACCTATCATAACTGTCACTATCCGCAAAGAACACTATCACCTAACTATCCGGGCCTATTACTATCATTTACTATTAATATCCGTAACAGTCACAATCATTAGCTATCACTATTCATAACCACCACTATTTAATCTGATGCCGTCCCATGACCCATTCATATACCTCAATTTTCATTGACTTACGTTGTCAGTCATATCTCTATTATCTCATAATATCTGACGAGACAACTATACATTGACTTTTAATTCTTATACTTTCTTGTTTTCTCATAAATGGAGGTAGGAAAAGAGCAAGCCACAGAAATAACTGACTACTATCAGCGCGACGTTCATGTTTCTGTCGAAGAGGCTTCCTTTGCTTTATTTAGGACAGGTCGGTGAGAACATTGATGGAACTGCGTTGGGCCTCAGCTTTTTTTTTTTTTTTTTCGAGTTCGTCTAATATTGGCGGCTCAAACTGGTCTTCAGTGAAATGTAGCTAGAACATAGAGCGAGGAGTTAATCACCCAGGCTAGGTGAACAAAAAAATCTTCTTGCATACAATTGAAATTAGTAATATGTTACAGTGCTAAGAATTGTTGCTTGCAAAATGTTCCCCTACTTTTACATCATAACTACGTTATTCATTGATTAAGTTTCGTAAATACAGAAAATTGATGCAATGATTCCGACTGATTTGACATCGATGCGAAAACTTTTCTCGCAGTAAATGAATAAGCGGAATCGCGGTTTTAGAGCTCCAGCTTTCAAAGTGAAGGCAACCTGCCAACGCCTAGTAGTCATGGTCAAAGTGAAGCGTGTGTGATCATGTGAACACCCCCTGCCCATTGGCCGTATCCCTGATAAAACGAAGGCATATTTTTTAACCCACGCATGCGTCGAAGCATAGCAGGACACATTCAAGAATTGAAAAAAAAAAAAAAAATGCTGTACGACCTAACTAGTGCAGATTACCCGCAATACCGCGGGTTTACTTCCCAAAAAGTTTTTCAGGGCCAGCATTCATTGCTCCTGAGTAGCCGACGTACGCTACAAGTACAAGCTGGAAAGACTAGCTAGTCTACAGGCCCCAATTTTGATTTTTAGTGAAGGAGGCCAGGGATCCTAGCATGATCGCGACAAATTCAATCGAGAGAATGTACTTGTCCAGTTATCACTGACAGCAAGAAGCAGTTATAGTGCCGTATGTCTGACTGTACAGAAGTCGACAGCGTGTGAAATGATGGAGCCTCGCCGAATATTCAGCATGCTGCAGAGGACAACCTTATTTTTATACAATGAACATTGTGCCGCTGCAAAAAGATTGAGGAGCAAGCAGGAATAGAAAACGCAGCGTCAGGTGACGCGTTATTACGGGGAGTGAGAAAGGCGCCTTACGTCGCAAACAACTCTGTTCTTTCTAGGAATAAACTTCTTTCGACTAATCTTGTGAATCCATTGACTTGCGCAAGCCGTCAGCTTGCCTTGGGGTATCATGAATACCGCATAACCATCTTCAGGCCGCTTGCTGCAGTTGTACGCGCAACAGCACGGCATAGAGCTTGCACACTGCAATAAAAGCACAGCGCGCAATATTCGCTCGCCGAGCCTAGGAGAAAAAGGGCGCGAAGGAAAAAGAAGAACACAAGGAAAACGCCGGACGCGCGTTGGTTTTCAAGGGCAACGGCAGGGAGACCAATCGTCGCTCAGGAAATTGGGCGGAGAGCCGGCCTTCAGCGAAGGGGCGCGCAAGGGGCGAGGAGGAGGCCAGGAGGTAACGCGACGGCGGCAAAGTTCAATTGGCGTAACTTTCAAAGTATCAAGGGAACTCCAACCAGTCTTTTCTGCCACCTAGCGCTCGCTTCAACCCCGTACATTTCGACTTGGTTGGACCGCCACGCCCATCTCACGAGTGCCGGTACATTGTCACAATGGTTGACCGCGTCACCCGTTGGCCTGAAGCCGTGTCCATTTCGGACATCACTGCGGAAACTATTGCGAAATACTCTGTATCAAAGTGGGTTTCCCACATCGACTGCCCCAGCATTGTTACAACGGATCGTGGCGGCCAATTTGATTATACCCTCTTAACTTACGTCAACAATTTGTTTACACTAAGCACTGCAGTACCACCCTGGCGCAAACAGCATGGTCGAACGGTTTCATCGTAAGCGCAAGGCTGCTCTCACTACGCGCCTGGACCGGGAGCACAGGGTCGACCGCTTCCAATGGTCCTGGGCCTACGCTCCGTCCTTCGTCACGAACTGAGCTGCTCAGCAGCCGAACTCGTCTTCGGAGTACCTACCGGCTGTCCGGAGACTAGTTCGTTCCTTCAGCTCCCTTGTCACGGCCTTCAATACACCTGTTTTTATCTTTTATGAATCCTCTCAGAATATGGCAAAAAAATGTAATAGAACGAGAGAGGGAGCCCGGAGCAGCGAAGCTTTGCCGGGCTTAATGCACTTTAGGATAAAATAAAAGGAGCTAAACGCCCAAAATGAGAACAAAAACGTAATTTAGAGGGAAAAACATGGATTTAATATATACATATATATATATATATGTATCTGAAGAAAGTAAACAAAGAACGCAACTACCTATTTACAACAAGCTGTTCAACACGCAACGTCTTCAACACTGCATTCAGCAGCGGCGCCCATGCCCACCTCTCTTCTGAACGGCACATTTTTCGCTTACTGGCCTAGGGTCTTCCACCCACGTTTTTGTCCGGCGAGACACTGTAAAGGCGCCTCATACACCCTCCTACAATAGGCCCTATCTTGTCCTCTACAAGACGCCCAAGACTGACAATCCTACTAAGGGGTCGCGAAGAGGTGGTGTCGCTGGACCGTCTTAAGCCGGCCTACCTCGAGAAGCCTCCCGGCTGAGCTTCCTTGATCTCGTCGGCGTATCCGCCGTTCTCTATTCCGCCCTAGTAGTAGTAGGAAGTAGTCACTACTTCCAAGACTGCTCTCTTACTGCTCCCTTTGTTTCTCGCCTGAAGTCTTTTTGCTCATCAGATATAACAACGTCTCAATACCCGACGTTGCTTCGGAATCCGGTCGCTTGTGCAATTTTAATTCAAATGGTTCAACACATAAGCAGCACTAGACCTGACTATTGTCGCTGACATCATTCTGTTAAGTGAACAATTTGCTTGCTATTTCGCATTCTTTAAATTATGTGCCGCAGGGTTTATTTTGCTACGTATCTCCTCTGAAAGGTTACCTATGCGTTTTCTTTTTCTCTTTATTTCTGTCCTAATCCAGTATATATATATATATATATATATATATATATATATATATATATATATATATATATATATATATATATATATATATATATTATTCTTTTTGAAACATTCCTTCCAATTATGTACGTAATCATTTAAAGTTGATTTCCTTTTCTTTTCTCTCTCTAATATTTTTCTTGAATCCATTGTTTTTCTTCCCTCTTTTCTTTTTTTTTTTTTCTGGCTGCCTCATTACTTGGGTGCATTTTTGACCTGTTTCCTGTTGTGGCGTGCACGCTGCTGCTGCCAACAGTCCATCCTTGGCTCTACAAGCACCAGTGGATTTCCGTTAGATCCTGTACTTGAGACTGGGAATGAGGGACTCCTCGGAGTATTCTGCCGACCCCCAACCACGCTCTGTACAGAGGAGGAAGATTGCTCTTCCTTTCAGCCTGTCTGATTCGGACACGCCCGCTTGCCTGCATGGGGGCGCCTATGGCTGTAGTGCGCAGGTCACTTATGCCTACTGGATCACGTTTCTACGTGTCCATTAGGCTGTAGTGCGCAGGTCGTGGCGTGCCCATCGATGCCGCCAACTCTCCATCTTGGTTTTTACAAGCACCAGCGGACGACCTGCTGATCCTGTGCTTGAGCCTGACGGTGGTGGGGGCGAGGGTCTCATCGGAGAGTCCTGAAGACCCCCTACCACGCTCTGCACAGGGGAGGGCTCCGTGCTCCTGTGTTGAGCAGAGTGCTTAAGGCATGCCTTTTAGTTTTTCTGGATGTGCCAGTGACTGCAGTCACTCTTGCCTACAGAGCCAGGTTCGTATGGGCAGCATGCATACTGCTATGAAATGAGTGGAGTCGTGTTTATTTTTCTTATTCCTCTGTGATATGTGGCATTTTACTTATTTTGCCTTTTCTGCTGCGGTTGTCACACGAGTCCGGTATCGTGATGCAGTAGTTTTTTTTTTTTTTTATGCATCTTCCTCCATCGTTTCTCTTACCCGTGCATTTTGCGGTTAATATAATTTGGTTTAGTGACGGACGTCTTTTCGCATCAGACAAGATTTAATAGTTTTTTTTTTTCTCTCTTAATGTTTTGTCTAGGTTTTGCCATTCTTTCTCATCCCCTACCTCTTGTCTGTGGTGTCGGCAATTTTTTTTCTTTTGCTTGATTCTTCTGTTCCTAAAATCATTATTTTTTTTCTCTTTAATTTGTGGACCAACGATTACAATGCCGTAAAAGACTGCAATTCCCTATTGTTCACCCGATTTTTATTTCTTTGTTTGGACGGTCCTGTTTACTTTTCTACCTCAGTCTTCCTTTTTCTTATGTTTTGGGTTTTGTACGTCAGCCTCCCTCTCCGTACGTTATTTGTCATTTGGTATGACTGTTGTTTCGCTGCTGTTCCCTTCTTTTCTGGTTCTGGTTCCTGTTTTGTTTCATTTGCAGGTCTTGATGCTACCTTCTGGGTTTTTCCTTTTATTCTTCTTAAACCAGCGTGGACCACCTTGCGACATGGACCTGTTTTTTTTTTAGTTTTTTTTTAATACCTTCTATCGCTTTTAAAAAGTGCTTTTTTTTTTTTATCTCGAGCTTCTGCTCTTTTTTATTTATTTTTAATTGGTTTTAAGCCTGGCAAAGATTTTGCTGGTCCGGACTCCCTCTCACTTTTTTTTGTTTTTTTTTCTCAGTTCGAGAGGACAAATAAAATGGAAAATGGCCTCTCAGCAGCATCCTTTTCACCGTCCAGTCTAGGCAGGATAGGGTACCCCCAAGCGCCCCCCCCCCCCCCCCCCCCCCTCTTCATTCCGCTGGTTGGTAGGACGATGAGGCCTGTAGCGCACAAGCGGCGGACTGCGGAGAAAATTGGAGCGGCGCGTGCCAGGGACGTACGCCGGGCACGGGCAATTCGGTCCTGGGAGCCTGATATGTTGCACACCTTCTGGTGCTCCGCCGTAACCCGACTGATAGATTGAAACCACGTTTATTCTACATTCGAAGCCGCTACGGTGAAAAGGAGGGAGGGCGTGGTAAAATAGAAGAAATAATCTGCTTCCGTTTTATCGACGGACTTCATGGAGTTAGCTAAGTGGTAGCTGCATGCGTCTCGTGGACGTTGTGGAGCTGATCGCCGACCAGCGGCACCTAGCTCCGACGGATAAGTGCAAGGACTGGCCGCCAGAGCGCGATGGCACTGTATGAGGTGAAAGATTAAGGCAGGCACAGGTCCAGAGAGGAGAAGGCCATGGTCCCCGTTTAATGGTGTCTAGAGCACGAAGCCGAGATTATATATTGAGCGGACATTTCCATAACAAGTGGACACAGCGGGCGTCGTGCCACCTCGGGAAAAACGGTTCAGCAAGAAAGGCGTAAGAATGGTGGCTGTATCCGCCGCAGCAGGATCGATTCTCGCCGCGTAAATACCTTCGGTGGAAGCGCAAATATAGAGGGGGTTGCCCACTGGCGTGAGGTAGGCGGCACGATGTAGTTTGATCGAATGACTGTCCGCGATAGGATCTGCTACCTAATGTGGTAACGAAGGAAGGAGATGGAGCATCGGAAACTCTGGCTAGCGCAGTAGAGAGATGAGCACGCGCTAGATCTATGAGCCTTCTCATTTTCAGGGATACCGCAATGACCGTGGACTCAATGAATGGTGACATGCTGACCGCGTTCGCGGCCCAAGGATGCGTTATGCCTTGTCTTCTGCAGTACAGAGCCCTTATTATAACGTTGGCGCATGCCCGACAGGCAACTTGACAGTCTGTATACACGTGACTGTGAATGGGATCAGTTTGAAACGAAGTTGTGAAAACCGATTCCAAAAAGTCTAAGATGGCCATTAGCTCGGCCTGGGTACTGGGTACTGAATGGCGCTAATGCCAATGTATGGTGATATCGGTCCTGATTTCCGGTTGTCTCGTCGTACGAAGCAGTGGCATAGCAAGTTTGACTGCTGCCCTCTGCAGGAAGTGCAGCGTCCGTGCACACTACACGTTCAGATGAAGGCAATGAGCTCGTAGCCTTTGCATGCCTTCTGGCGTAATGCCGACGCCGAATTCGCTAATGAGCATCCATATGAAGTGGAAGTGGGTTCCCCTCAGTGGGTGACGTGATTTCCAACGGCGAAGTCTTGCTGGAAAAATGGGCGATACGTGGACATCGTGCCCGAGGAGCAAGAGTATGTGCTGCCCAGCGTTTGTGCTAAGGAGCCTCTTCTCCTGCGTGCGAGTGTGCATGTCAAAGAGCTCTGACAGGTCATTGAGCTTGCTGAAGCTCTTGAGCGCATTAAGAGGTGTGTACTTCAGAAATCCCGTGACGATGCGTCTGGCCTCGTTCAGTAAGCGGTTGAGCGCGAGCAACTGGGTACGGTTTAGAGGATGATACGGCAGTACATGATGCTGGCGTCGAGAAAACCTTCGAAGAATTGCCGCATTTCACGTTCGTTTACTGTGCCTGAGCGGGTCACTGATTATGCGAAAAACGTGCAGAACTTCTTTGGTAGTCTTCGCGACGCGTTTGATACAAGTGTTAGCTGTGAATTTTTCGTCCAGGTGCATACCAAGCATTTGGATAGCGGGTTTTCGCTGCTCGACGGATTGGTTGCCGATGGAAAGTTCTAAATGCTGTTTCTCTTCCTGTTTTCTTGAGGTGGACCGGCCACCGTGAATGACAACGCACTCGGTTTTATCCGGGGCAGTGTGTAAACCAGTTTCCTTGATAGTCATGAATGATGTCAGAACTCTTTGTAAGACATCCTCCTGCTCACCGATAGACCCCTGATGTGTAAACACTGTGACGTTGTTGGCTTAAACCACTCGCTTCAGCAAGTCCATAAGGTGTCTCGGTAGCTCGTTCATAACTATATGAAAAAAAAGTTGGGAAGATCACGGAACCCGGAGGGACGCCTATACCTAGTTCACGCGGATAGAACTGGTCTCCTGGCCAACGTGGAATTGGTAGCTTCGCCCCTCTTAGATACTAGCTATGAAGTTGTATATTTTCTCGTTTAATCCAAGGTTGCGAACTTTTGTCATAATGGTGCCGTGTGAGACACCAACGAACTGTTTGCCTGTCCACTACAAACAGCCCGTGGTTGCACCGAGGTAGGGTCAAGGGTATCCTCTTTGAGACGGAGCAGTACATCTTGTGTGCATAGTCCAAGGAGGAATCCATGCATACTGTGTAGGGGGCAAAATGTTGACATCTGCAAGGTACCACATCAATCGCATGTTGACCATGATATTCATTACTCTTTACACACGCAATAGATTAAGCAGATAGGACGGAGGTTGGATGAGGTGTGTAGTGGCTTGTCAAGCTTCGGAATGGCTTTGACCGCTGAGAACTTCCGAGTGGAGGGCAGTACCACAGCATCCCAGACTCAGTTAAACTCTTCGTGGAAAGCTTGCTTGTAGTTGGGGGTAAACTGCGTAGGCCGGCCACGTACTCCTATCTGATGGACTCCCGGAGTACTACGCGCATTAGCATAATGCGGGGCATGCTCCAGCTCGGCATAGGGAAGGGTCTGATGCGTGGTTCCCTGTCCTCGAAAGGTTCATCCTTCGTACATGGTGTCTGTGGTTCAAGACATCTGCAGGAAGAATACCTGAGCGGCCTGATTGAGCCCAGATTATTTCTTGGAGTACCACGCACGCCGGTCTTCCGCTGGCAGAGGAGAGAACGCCGGATGGCCCAAAATTTAGATGGATGAGTTTGCCCGTTAACAGATTCACACATAGTCATCTCATCGAGCGGTCTGATGAGAGCGTATTTGTATAATTTTCAACGGAGCGTTATGTTATGTAACCTTGTTTTGTGGTACGCAGCACGACCAGGCCTCCTGTACTGTCCGGGAATCCAACGTCTTTTATTCCATAGGTTGACAAAGGCCGATCAGGCTCGGGTGGTCAGGAGGAACCCGAAGGCTCTTGGCGGCCCTCGTTTGGCTTCGCATAGTTGTGGCACCAACTTTTTAATGTTCTTGGGTGGAGACGTCTGCCCCAGTACCTCACGGAATTTATCGCAGTGTGCAGTGTGGCTTAGCCTTGTAGTGGCGGCTTGCTTAACCTTCGTGTTGACATGGCCTGTGCGAAAATGTATAAGTATAGGAAAGTGTTCACATCCCATGCAGTCATCCAACAACTACCATCGAAATTTTTGTGGACGGGTGCTCAGTGTAAGATCTGGTGGCGTGTGCGTCTACTTGAGGACATGTCTCTCCTATACAAGTGTGGGTTTGGGATGTGTTGAAGAAGTGCCAGCCCGTAATATTCATCATAGCCCATTATTTGCAGCCCTGGCCCATTGACCTCCTGAAGGGCGATAGCTAATCGTCTTACCTCGGACTCTTGCCTGCTGAAGAACCGGGCGATTATGTCCGCACGTTTGCTGCGAAGCGACCGTAATTGCATTGTGGGACGGTTTCTCACAACAATGGCCCTCAGGAGTTAGCCATGGTGAGGCTGTGTGGCGTTAGAGATACTTCAGTTTGGACCTGCCTGAGAGGTAGCTAGAGCACGCGCTGCCGCGGTTGTTGGATGAATAGTGCCAACGGGAAACGTGTCCGAAAGCATAAGGCGCTCCATGTTGGTGTGGATGCTTGTTTCTATGGCCTGGCTAATACGTTGTTGGACCCTGGCGTATGAACTGCTCTAATTGTGAGGATACTGCAAGAGCCCTGTCTTTAGCTTATCTACTTCCTTTTGAGTTGACTTTGGCGTTCCTTACAAAACAGACTGCTTAGTGAGCGCACTGGGTGAACTTGGTGAAACTGACGAAGCATTTTTATGACTGGCTGTTATTCGTCTTTCTTCTGTTCAGCAACTTTTGCGTAGGTGTTTGGCTGCTTTCTAGGTCTGCGAGGTGGTGTAGAAACTGCGCCGTGTTACCTTGGCTACCGGTGTGGACGAGTTTTGTTCCATTCCGTTCTCGTATTCGCTGTTCTGGCGGCCCCGTGCTCGCCTTTTCTTGCGTTCATGTTTTGCAGGCGGTTTACGCTTTTTGCGCAATTTGTTAGTTTACTTGACACCATTTTGGACCATTTTTGGCCGTAGTCAAATGAGAACCACCGCAATTCCGGCATCTCGGTTTCGTGTTAATGTATGGCGTGCCTGTCGCTACAAGCCGCAAGTGGAGAATCCTGATGCGTCCGCGTTGGGGCATTGCTCCTTACGATGCCCAACCTTGTGATATATACCACAAGCCACAACTCGTGGACGGTACGAAAACACACGGACTGTGACGGCAGTCCGACCTTGTAGGGCAGGCTGTTGCCTTCAAAAGTGATCATGGCAATGCCTTTGTCACCAAGTGGGCGCACCTGCAGGATTTTGCCCTTGTGGCAATACAAATAGCTCATTACTTCCTCAGAAGTCATATCGCCCGCATTTCTAACAATTCCTCTGATTTTATTATGGTCAGAGGTTTCGCATGCTTGAAACGGGGCGTCCTTCCCACTGATCGGCACCCAGCTAACTTGGACCAACGTTTTAGAACATTCGGTTTGCCCTAGCACCGTAAAAGAAATTCAGAGGGGTTCAGAGTCGCCTGTGCTAACCTCCAGTATTTTTTTCACTACAGTTGAATAATTAGTATAGACGAATCAGCTATTTTTTATTATTGACTTTAGAAAAAAAGTGTGAATGTAAATGTCATAGGTCTTCTCGAGAAACGGATAGCTACGTAGTTTCCATCACGCTACGACTTACGCCTAAATATTTATAGGTTTTCAAAAAAAATGTCACGTGACCAGCTGTTATTTTAAATCATTTGCCTTGTGCGTACATCCACCTTAATCGTAGAGAGCACGACCAAGAAAAGCGGCTTTTGTTATCTCGGACGCGTCTCGAGGGTTTAAAGTGACGCCGCAGTCATGAGAAATTTTTTTATTGCGTCAGGCGTCGTTTTCGGCAGGTAAAAATATCCCTTTGTGTAAACGCTAGTTTGATGGAAATAATGTAGGTAGCTGTTTTTAATTAAAACGAATAACTAATTAGTCTTTACAAATTAACCAACTGTAGTGAATGAAAAGGTGCTGGAGGCTAGCATAGGCAACTCTGAACATATCCGAATTTGATTCACTGTGCCAGGTCATACCGTATTTTCTAAAAAACGGTGTCCAAGTTAGCTGCGACAGCCTATGTACCGAGAAGTGCATTGCGAGCCTCCTGATCCACCACGTCAACGGTGAGCTGGATGCTGTGGCCTAAGTAGTGGACCGAAAACTCTGGTTTTACATCTTCCTCAGGGAGACGGTGATGAGTTAAATGTGGCGCGTAATGACTGTCTGTCCGTGTAAAGTATTCATCAATGATGCGCCATGGTTGTTTAGGACAAAGGATGATGGTGTGTTGGTATATTTGCGCGGGGCCCTGTCGGTCGGCGTTGACACGCCTTTCGTGCCGTTCTGTTTTTACCGCTGATAACTTTGTTCCAGACGCCTCCTTCGTTCCGAGAAATAATGGGAGTGGGCAGCGTTTAATTGACTTTGGCCGGTCGTCTGGGGATAGTCGTACATGCTGCGGGTAGTGTATTGCCGGTCGATCGTCAACAGGAACGGTTCTCGCGCTCTTTTCAGTCCGTTTAGGGCGGTGGAAATGAAGCGAGATTCATGAAAAGTATTCTGACACTTGCCTTCCGTGCTGTTAGACTCCTCAATGTCGGCAAGGGCAGAAAAGCGGTTGCTGCATGGCAGCAGCTGCATCCTTGGAGCCATTACGGCCCCGTGCGCATTCTTCACAAGAATCCATGGGCTTGACTGGCCCACAGCGGTTTCTGACGCAAGGTCGACACCTTCGGGGACGATACCTGGTCGTTTGTTGTGGTCCTGCGAGGTCAAACAGGCAAGGAAAAAAAAAAAAGAGAACTTCGACGGGGTAATACCTGGCAGCGGTGGCCGCCAACAGAAAGCCGGATGGCAGGGACAATTATGGGCTCAGATAGCAGCGTCCCAGACAGCAGTCACTGAAGCGGGAAATAACAGTCCAGTTAGGCAGTAGCACACTCGCAAACACGCCCGCCGCTCTCTGTGGCCGGAAGTCGAATCTACTGTATCCCCGTGAAGACCAAAAACCTTACTTAGGTCGATACAGTAGGAAGCGGAATTTCGGCTTCAATTAGGCGTTCATTCTATCACGTTACACTTTCGCTTCATTCTTGTTGCTGTTATAGCGATGAATTGCACGTGATGTCTGAAAGTTGAATTCAAGCACCACGCGGTTTTATCTCCCCGTCGCTTCGGCCATCGAGACTGCTCTCCTCGGCTACAATCCTGAGGATGCGTGCACGTTGATAGTGGGTACTAAAGTTAACTAAATCCAATGTCTACTTTTAACGAGTGAGCCTTACAGCCATCACGCCAGGGAAATATTACCCGCCACCGTCGGTGTCGATCCTTTGAGGCCTCGTAGCCTTCAAAAATCACCACCTCTGGAAGGCGGCAGCTGGTGAGTGATACGGCAAGGCACTGTTGGATCGGTGGCTTGTGTGACTTCACGAAACCAGACGACATGGTCGAGATGGAAGCAGCTGCCAACTAGGACAGCTCCATTGCTCCATCGAACACACTGGGATCCTTGCACTTCTCTTATTAAGCCTTGCAGCCTCGAAAAATGCAGATCATGCCTCTGGCAGGTGGAGACCGGGTGCAAAGCCAGACAAAAAAGACACGTAGAAGACGGGGCGACAAAGTTTTTCTCTTCATTTCGTTGTCACCTGTCATTTATTTACATGGGTGGTAAAAAGTAACTAACGTCCAGAAGAAAAGCAATAATCACGCACAGATGCCAATCTCATCATGTGCGATTTTTACTGAGAGAAATATGAGTTTTATATCTCTTTCTCTGTCGGTGCTTCTCCGGCGGGGAGAGAAACTATTACAGTCGATTTAGGCTATTTGGCTTAATGTGAAGTATGCGCGTTAGCATTTTCGCGTTTCACTTCGCTTTCACTGGTGACCTTCGTGGTGGCTTGCAATAAACGTTTGGGAAATGATAAAGCCCCTTACGAGGGAAATCCGATATGGTTCCATCCTGGAGTTACTGCGCACGGATAGAAGTTGATGAGCATGACGGCGTGCAATGTACACAGCGCGAGAGAGTGGCAGAATTACACTGATTAGGGATGGCGTAGTGCTCTCGTGCAGTGGCCAAGGAAGCTTGCCTATCTCCCGCGGGATGAAAGCGCAGTCTGACCACATTTATGTTAATATATACACACGCTCATTTTTTTTTTTTTTTATTCGGGATCGCTACATGTACTCCTTCTGCAAGTAAATGCCATGCCCCTCGACTCACACGCGTGACTTTATCACAGAAAAAGAGCCCGTGATCACCGCTATGATGCGAATGGTCGGGTAGCCTGGCCTCTGATATCTGCGTTAAAAGTGAGGATGACGCGTCGCAGTTTACCTGCGATAGTGGCCGGTGATGGAGAAATTGTGCTTCAGTTTGAAGCCTGATCTTATAATTATTCTGGTTTCCTTGTTGTTTGCATACATGTGGCATAACTTGCGGTAGCTTATCGATTGAGGCTAACAGGACCCTTGAAAACAGTAACATTGTCTCACTTTGTGAACCAACCGAACAAGGGTTGAGAGGGAGCCTCAGTTCGCAAACCAACGTTTCGACGATGAGACTCGTCTGTGCGAATTAGTCCTCCAGACCAAAAGTTGTCTTGTGAGCAGAGGTTCCCCCTTTACCCTATAGTTCGATTCTCTTTCATACGGTGTAGCCATATTCTTCCCCTCGCTATACACTCTCTCACTTCGTCAGGTTCGCTGGAGCCGAAACAGGCACCAGCAAATCAAGAATAGGATTCGTGTGCAGTTTTCAGCTACTGCATCCAACGCTGAGAACGGACGACCATGGGTGACATAATCCGCGGAAAAATGCTGTCGTATACAGCTCTCGATATAACTAACAGGTTTCGCGCTGTGTTTTACTTGATACACATCAGGCATTATCTTGGAGTAAGGCCAGGTAGGAGCGAAGGTATCCTCAACTGGAACTTAAATATATTACCCTTTCTGAAAAAAAAAAAAAAAAAAAAAAGAAATCTTTTTCGACGAACGAGGATGACTACATCGCAGTATTCGCCGCTACAAAATACCACTTTGTATACTTGAAACCGTGATTGTTTCATGAAATTAAACATGTCTCGTGATTTCGAGATCACGGCGATCAATACAGGTCCTTCCGACATACAATCACCACATTAATATTAGAAAACAAATGATTTCTGTCATGTTTACTTAGCGAAGATGTACCTGAAGCAGAATTATCAGTCATTCGGCGTGCCCAGCTCAGTTAACCACTCTCGATCAACTGTCAGATTCAACAGTAATTAAGCCCTGACTTATGCATTGATTTCCTGATTTCGGTGTTTCTCGTAAAGCTAGAAGGGTAAAATATAGGAACCACAGAGCATTTTAGCCTGGGGATGACCATGAATTATCACTGGCGTGGTTTAGACGATTTACCTCGATTTTCTGTGATTTCGCGTTGTCACAAGCTGCCTCACCTATTATACAGCGGAAGATGCGGGAGCTTATGGCTGGAATATAGAGCGAAATTCACGGGACTCCGTCGCTCCTCTGGACAAGATTCGACAAGCCGATGGGGCAGCGACCGCCTGTCCTTGACGCGGCTGCTGCGTAGTCGGCCGAGGGTATAAAATAACCGACAGCAGAACGCCCTCACCAGTGCGTTTGGGAAGATTCAAACTTCCGGCCACTCCGCGGTGCTCCGAAAGCGTATTGTGTTCTTCGGGCCCGCGATCGACGCATCGTCCTCTGCACCTGTACGGCCGCCGCTACCGAGCAACACAGCCTTCGACGCCTCAGCAAACAAGAAAGACGTGAGAACTTCGGACTGTTGTTCAATCGAACATTATTTTCGCTTTGTTAACTTTTGACCTGACTTAGTAGTATTTTACGCTGTGTTCTTATGTAACTTTTGCTCATACTTATAATATCTGAAATACCTGCTTTATTATCTTTATAGTCTTCATATTTTTATCACAGTGTTTTGTTCATTGTCGGGTTAATTTTTTTTTTTCTCTTATCATTTATTTCTTCGTCTTTATCAATATCTTGTCGTGGCGTTGTATTCTCTTTCATTGTACTCTATTATTATCAGTGTAATTTTGGTCTGCTATTTATAAACCTTTAATTGTTTGTAAAAGAAAGTGACCTATTTGTACTTATTCCTCAATCACACACCGACACACGTGCTTCACGGGTTGACCGGCCTAACTTTTAAATGTGTTCACAACCCTCATAGAGGAACGACGAGTAATCGTAAAGAGGATCCCGCACCTCTTGTGACCGTAAAGGCGGGGGTTTGTGACATAATTGGCGTCCGCGAACAGGACTGGTCAACCAAGTGTCGGTGAGGGAGAGAGGAGTAGGTGCAATTTTTTTAGTGTTGTATCCTAGCACTGCATAACGCTTTCCACCTAACATGGCTGATGCAGAGTTAGAACGGCTTGTTGAGTATGGCCGAACTTTTGGCTTTGAGGGTCAAGAGCTGCTCAAATGGGTAGATCAGGAGCGAGCTCGTCGCAGAGAAGAACGCAATGAGGAACGTACGCGGCGGAAAGAGGAGGCAGAACTAGAATCTAAACTCCGGATGGCGGAGATGGAGAAAGAAAAGGAGTTACTGATGCTCCGACGAGACCTACCTAATAATCCGGCAACTGACGCTAACAGCACCGGAGAGTCAAGGTCAGAAACGGGGGAGAGTCAAGCTGCTCGGCCCGAACGCATAAGCCCGCACAAGCTGATGCCGGTTTTTAATGAGGGCAGGGACGACCTTGACGCTTACCTCATGCGTTTCGAGCGCGTCGCTGAGAGTCAGAATTGGCCTCGCGACCAGTGGGCTACAGCCCTTAGTCTATGTTTAAGCGGCGAAGCGCTCAGCGTTTTTAGTCGCATGTCTGCGTCCGAGTGCTTGGACTACAACAAGCTCCGGCAGGCACTCATGATTCGCTTCCGTATGACAGAGGAAGGGTTCAGAGAAAAATTCAGGTCTGCTAGTCCCCGGAACGAGGAAACGTGTTCACAGTTCGTGACGCGTCTTCAGAACTTCCTAGACAGATGGATAGAGCTGTCGGACACAAAGAAAGAGTACGCAGATCTCTTTGACCTGATTCTAAAGGAACAGTTCCTTTCTAACTGCGCCACTCCGCTACAAATGTTTTTGAAAGAAAAGAAGGACACATCCTTCTCTGAAACAGTAGCAAGGGCAGAAAAGTATATGGAGGCCCATGGCTGGTCAAACTTCGGAAAGCGAAGCACCCCGAAGAATAAGGCAGAAAACGCCGTCTCCAAGACGACCGAGAGAAGGGAAACTTTGCTTCAATCATCGGATGCGAAGAGCAGCGATGAAAAGAAATGTTTTATTTGTTCACGCACGGGACACCGCCCCGAAAATTGCCGGGCCGCCCCATCCGACGGATCGGGACCGCCCAAGAAATGCCACAAATGCGGAAAACCAGGTCATCCAAGCTGGAGATGCTGGGCAAATGGGGCCCCGAAACAGAGAGAAGAAAATCGGGAGTCCGCTGCAGTATGTGTTGAGAACGGATACCTCGAACTTAAGGATGGAGGGAAGATCCCCGTCATCAACGCTGGGTTCACCAGTAAAGAATGCGCCGTCAGGGAATGCTTACCTGTCGTAGCCGGCATGATCGGAGGCCAGACAGTCCGAGTCCTGAGAGACACAGGCTGCAACACGGTGGTGGTAAGAAAGGACTTAGTACGGAAAGAAGATATCACCGATACGAAGTCTCCAGTTTACCTACTTGACCGCTCAGTCCTAATGCTCCCAGAAGCTTGGGTCGATGTCGACACCCCGTACTTTCAGGGACGACTTCTCGCTAAGTGTATGGAGAATCCCTTGTACGATTTGGTGCTGGGAAATGTGGAAGGTGCTAGGCCAGCAGACGACCCCGATCCGAACTGGCACAAGACAACAGAAAGCGAGACTACGAAGTCCACTGCAGTAAAAGTTGAAGAGCTAGCGCCTGACACCGAGAGCCCCGCACCCATTTCGGATGCCGTTGAAGCTTGTCCGGTAGTGACTAGAGCGCAGGCGTGCAGGGATAAAACGCTGAAAAAGCTTAAAGTCCTGCAAGGCCTCCCTAGTGTATGCCGCGAAGAGTTGGTTCAAGAGCAAGAGAATGACGCGACCCTACGCTCGTGTTTCGATCGCGTAGGCCCGCCGCAAGCGAAGAAAGGAAAGGGTAGCCACCAGTTTTTCATTGCTAACGGCGTCCTTCAAAGGAAATACGTCGCCGAGTCGGGCGGGGAGTACACTCAAGTTGTTGTGCCCCAAAAGTACAGATCAGCTATTCTCAAGCTGGCACATGATGGGTTGATGGGAGGCCACCAAGGCGCGAAGAAAACCCTACTGAAGCTTCAGACAGAATTCTTCTGGCCAGCAATGCAGGCTGACGCTAAGCGGTTCGTTGCCTCTTGCGATCTGTGCCAACGCACAACTCCGAAGGGTCACACCACACGAGCGCCTTTGGTTCGAGTGCCCGTCATTGAGACACCGTTTCAAAGGGTGGCAATCGACATCGTTGGTCCACTCAACCCGAAGTCCGCTCAAGGCAATCGGTACATCCTGACCATGGTGGACTATGCCACTCGGTACCCTGATGCAGTCGCACTTCCTAGCGTCGAGACCGAAAGGGTAGCCGAAGCACTTGTCGAAATGTTTTCCCGTGTAGGAGTGCCCAGAGAGGTCCTCAGTGACAGGGGCACGAATTTTACGTCCGAAGTAATGAAGGAGGTTAGCCGTCTGTTGTCAGTAAAACAGCTGCATACCTCTCCCTACCACCCGATAGCGAACGGCCTAGTCGAACGGTTTAACGGCACGCTTAAACAAATGCTCAAGCGCATGTGTCAAGAGAGACCAACCGATTGGGATCGCTACCTGGCTCCACTTTTGTTTGCATACAGGGAAGTGCCCCAAGAAAGCCTCGGCTTTTCCCCATTCGAACTGTTATATGGGCGAAATGTGCGTGGACCCCTGGCTGTACTTAGAGAGCTTTGGACGAATGCAACCATCCCTAACGAGTTGCGAACGACGTACGAGTATGTGCTTGCTCTACGGGACAGACTGGAAAATACCTGTAAACTTGCCCACGAAGAGCTAGAGCGCGCAGGAGAGCGTTACAGCCGCTACTACAACATCAAGAGCCGCAAACGCTCACTCAAACCGGGAGAGAAGGTTCTTATTCTTCTTCCCACAGAGCACAATAAGCTGCTCATGCAATGGAAGGGTCCCTTTTCGGTCATCAGCCGCAGGGGCGATGTCGACTATGAAGTGGATTTGGGCCATGCCACAAAAATATTCCACATCAATATGCTGAAGAGATACCAGCAAAGGAAAGACGACACCATTGTTGCAGCTGTCGGTGCAGTAATATCGGCAGAAGAAGACACAGACGCTGGAGAGATTGAGCTTCCTAAGCCCTCCCAGACACAGTCTATCGGGGATGTACACATTTCCGAGAGATTGAGCCACGTACAGCAGAATGAAGCCAAGAAACTTCTGCAACAGTACGAAGGTATATTTTCGGACCTTCCGGGAAAGACCACGCTAATCAAGTGCCAACTGAAGTTACAGAGCGACCGGCCGATAAATGTAAAACAATATCCGCTACCGTACGCTTTGAGACAGGCAATTGCATCAGAAGTGGACGACTTACTCCGATTAGACATCATTGAGCCATCGGAGTCGCCCTACAATTCCCCTGTGATCGCCGTACGCAAGCCCGACGGGACGCATCGGCTATGCATTGACTTTCGGAAGTTAAACGAAGTCATCGCAGACGACGCCGAGCCCTTACCACGTGCGGACGACCTTATCGCCTCGGTAGGCCGCAAGAAATTCTTTTCCAAGCTGGACTTATCCAAGGGATATTGGCAAGTACCGTTGTCACCCGATTCAAAGGCGATGACTGCTTTCACGGTTGGCACGGGGCGCTTTCAATTCCGATATATGCCCTTCGGTATTAAGACGGCGCCAGCCATTTTTACGAAGCTGATGCGGAACATCTTGGCCGATATTCCCGACGTGGCGTACTACTTCGACGATGTTCTCATTGCCAGCGCGACATGGGAACAGCATCTCCAAACATTGTACGAGGTCTTTGCTCGAACTGAAGCGGCTGGTCTCACCATCAAACCGCTGAAATGCGAGATCGGAATGGAAACCGTCGCATTCCTGGGCCACCAAATTGCGTCCGGAGAATTGTCACCCCTCACCAAGACCCTACAGAAGATACAAGAAGCTTCACGGCCGACAACAAAGAAGCAGGTCCGATCCTTCTTAGGACTCACGGGTTACTACCGTGATTTCATCCCGAACTATGCTGACCTAACCTGTCCTCTGTCAGATCTAACACGGAAAGGTCAACCTTCAGTCGTGAGCTGGGGCCCCGAGCAAGAACGGGCTTTCAAGAACTTGCGGGAAAAACTGGCTGAGGCACCAATTCTGAAATTGCCAGACTTTGACCGGGAATTCGTCCTGCGAACAGATGCTTCTGATAGAGGTGTTGGAGCCGTTCTGCTTCAATCGCATGACGGAATCCTGCACCCAGTTTCCTATGCGAGCCGCAAGTTGCTCCCTCGAGAGGTAGCCTATTCAACCACTGAGAAAGAGGCTTTAGCGCTCGTTTGGGGAATCGAGAAATTTCAAGTCTGCCTCTACGGGAGAAGGTTTCTCGTCCAGACGGATCACCAGCCTTTGAAGTTCATAAAAGAAACAAAATCTGCAAACAGCCGCGTTCTTCGCTGGAGTATTAAGCTTCAGGAATACAACTTCCGTGTCGAGTATATTAAAGGCAGCGAGAACGTGGGAGCAGATTACATGTGCCGGCTGGAATAGTTGTTAAGCTTGCACTACTGCATAGCTGCATTGTGTTGATTGTGTAATGAAAATCGTACACGATGTGCCTGTATATATGTGCACTTGATTGTTATCAGTGATCCGTGACTTGTGACATGTGCGCAAGACATGACTGAAGAACTACAGTGTTGTGGTGTGTGCGGGTTCAGATCAGTGCGTATATGGTGCGCGTCATGAACGGTAGTGAGTGACGAACGATCTTCAGTGCACTGAACGGACCCAATCTACTGCACCCCTCTATAGGGGCGTAATAACATCGTTCTCGGCGCTTGTGGAGTTCTAGAATATTCCGAGGCAATATTCTTCAGTGGGGGGCAGTGTCACAAGCTGCCTCACCTATTATACAGCGGAAGATGCGGGAGCTTATGGCTGGAATATAGAGCGAAATTCACGGGACTCCGTCGCTCCTCTGGACAAGATTCGACAAGCCGATGGGGCAGCGACCGCCTGTCCTTGACGCGGCTGCTGCGTAGTCGGCCGAGGGTATAAAATAACCGACAGCAGAACGCCCTCACCAGTGCGTTTGGGAAGATTCAAACTTCCGGCCACTCCGCGGTGCTCCGAAAGCGTATTGTGTTCTTCGGGCCCGCGATCGACGCATCGTCCTCTGCACCTGTACGGCCGCCGCTACCGAGCAACACAGCCTTCGACGCCTCAGCAAACAAGAAAGACGTGAGAACTTCGGACTGTTGTTCAATCGAACATTATTTTCGCTTTGTTAACTTTTGACCTGACTTAGTAGTATTTTACGCTGTGTTCTTATGTAACTTTTGCTCATACTTATAATATCTGAAATACCTGCTTTATTATCTTT
Source organism: Amblyomma maculatum (assembly GCF_055883805.1). Lineage (NCBI taxonomy): Eukaryota > Metazoa > Arthropoda > Arachnida > Ixodida > Ixodidae > Amblyomma > Amblyomma maculatum. The sequence continues at coordinate 238,205,213 of NC_139344.1, forward strand.
ATAGTCTTCATATTTTTATCACAGTGTTTTGTTCATTGTCGGGTTAATTTTTTTTTTCTCTTATCATTTATTTCTTCGTCTTTATCAATATCTTGTCGTGGCGTTGTATTCTCTTTCATTGTACTCTATTATTATCAGTGTAATTTTGGTCTGCTATTTATAAACCTTCAATTGTTTGTAAAAGAAAGTGACCTATTTGTACTTATTCCTCAATCACACACCGACACACGTGCTTCACGGGTTGACCGGCCTAACTTTTAAATGTGTTCACAACCCTCATAGAGGAACGACGAGTAATCGTAAAGAGGATCCCGCACCTCTTGTGACCGTAAAGGCGGGGGTTTGTGACACGCGTCAACTGAACTGGCACAGCTCGGTACACGTGTCATAGCATGTATGCTGCCCGAGTGGAATGAACGAAATCTTTTATTTGCCATCAAATACAGATGGGGGGATTGTAGAAAAAAATCTGTCCATGGACAGCTTGACGGGTCCGCAATCCCTTTTTTCGGCAGCATGGCAGCATTACATATGTACACATACTCTTCATTAAAACACGCATACACATACGTAGTTAATATTATGTAAACATAGCACACATTAGTAAAAATTTAAACCAAGAGAACATAGGAACTCATTGTTACAAATGGAAAAGAAAACACCAGCATGCTAGACAATACTACGTAGAAATCAAATACATCTCCCGGAGGTCTTTGTAGGATGCCGTGAAAAGATCGAAACGGACAGAATTATAATAATTTAAAAGTGTCAGTATTGTGTACTTAAGATGCTGTTTCCCGTAATTTGAACGCGACGACGGTACTGACCAATCTTCGAAATGTCTCGTGATGTAACTTAGAATTCTGTCCTGTCATTGGGATAGGTTACGTAGATTGTTCACGTTCCTGTGGCTTTCCTGTTTGTACATACGACTTAGCGATATCTATAAAGATTGTAAACGGTAATTACACCAGACTTATTAAAGAAAGTTGATGTCGAAGCAGTATAAGAAGCATTATATGTGTGTCGGAGATACTTTTTCTGTAACAGGTGGATGTATTCTATATTAGTGGATGTTGTGTTTCCCCATACTAACTGACAATAGTTCGGGATTGAAAGAGTGAATTATAATGCAAAAGTTTGATGCGTGTGGGAAGAATATATTTTAAACGACCTATTACACTAGTTATTTGACTTATTCTGCTGAGAACATGCTTGACATCATTAGCCCAGGACAGGTTAGCGGAAGAGGTGACACCAAGGCATTTGAAATGCTCCACTAAATCGATGCATCGTGAGTTTATTTTAATATCTTGATTAATATAATCGCTTTTATTTTCCTTCCATTTATCTTGATTGCATTCACTTTCGACCCTTCCTCTAAAGATTTCATTGCACTGTTACATTGTTCAACAAGGAGATTAATATCATTGCCGGCTAAAAAAATACTAGTGTCGTCTGCATTAATAAACTTTGCATTGCAGTTAATATTGACGATATCATTCAGATATAGATTAAAAAGTAGACGCCCTAAAATACTTCCCTGCGACATGGGCTGCGGCCCTGTCAGCGCTCAACTGACGCGAAAACAGTCTGCTTGCAAGATGATGACTCCAAGACGTTTCCTAAGCTGTCTCCGCTACTTTCATTCTTGTTTTATTTCTGAATACTTCGCGCCGCTTTGTGCTGCAGGCTTTATCGGCGTTTATCACGCTCGCCATGCATCAGCAAAGCATATATATGCTCTCCGCGGATGTAGCGGGAGTACCTTACACCTTATCACTTTTCATCGGCGCAGCGCCAGCAGACGCGTGCATTGCCACGGTGTTCAAGCCTGGGTCTTGGGGCAGTGCAGACCACGTGACAGAGTGACATGTTTGATTGACGTCACTTTTCGCCCCGCCGCCGGCCCGCGGTTTTCAAATGGCACGAGAAATGGTCTAAAATAGTCGAGCCAAAGCGGAGAGGGTAATCGCATTTTCAAAATTCTAAATGCTTATCGTGTTATAACTAATGGCCGGCTACAAATCACTAATTACAAACGGGTGCCTATCGCCAATAGGTAATTATTTACCATCAATATTTAATTAAGAACTTTAATTTTTGACGTCCGCCAACACTGATATTACTAAACCGCAAAAAGCTTTTCTTTACCTCCAAATCCTCGGTTTTAAAAACCAACCAGCCCAGGCAACCTAGTGCGCTTTTGAAGATGCTTGCGAGCAACTATATATCGGCACACTTTCAATTATTGTCACCATATTAAGGTAATATTAATCGATATCCTGTTGACACTACCATCGGACGACCTCTTGCTTTAGTTTATGATTCTACTAAATGCTATCGAAACAAAATGGCTACAAGCAGAATGTAAAATGTGTGCACCCGGCGCATAATTGACGGCTGCGGAGTCTGTAATGATTGGCGATGTAAGAACAGCGATGACAACGATGCATTCTTTTCAAAAACAGCCACGAAAACCGCGAGTTCCTTCTACATATTGATGGCTATTTATTTAGTCTGCTGACAAAACTGGCTTCGCTTCTCTACAAGAAAATATAAAGCATAAATGTCGCGCACACGGCATTCGAAATCACCAAGTTATGCCTGTGTTTGAAAAGATGCGCTTGCAAACAGTACATTTACGACATTTTCAAACCATGCTTTAATAGAGAATAGCTGCATAATGCATAGGCACAATAGGTCTGACGTCTTTTCCGCCTAGAAAGGTTAGATGATGGACTTCGCATTCTACGAGACATTGATATCGTCACAGGGAAGTCGACTGTATACGCTACATTTCACGAAACGTCCTGGGGCAACCAGCATCGACCGCTTCAGTAAGACTTGACATAGGAGGCACTCGCTGTTTCTCTCTCATAAATATGACGTGCCATTTCTGTGCAGCCTTCTCGTTTCGGCGCACAGTACCATGTTGTGGCCCAAGGTGACACAACTTGTTTAATTTTGGGTGTTTAATAGGGTATAAATTTCGTGTTGCGCACTGTTGCAGAATGTGTCCGTCAAGAATATGAGAGGCCGAGAAGGCACTATCTTGCCTTCTGCCGCTATCGTGCCGACATGCATGTAAGAGATCAAGCGCACTCCGATAAAAGGTTACTGAAATTAGTACATCCTGCCAGTTTCGTTCTGCCGGCGAGAAAATAGGCGGCCAAATAGGTCTTAGTGCGGTAACTTGTCGTTTCAAGAGGGTCTCTATCTACTGCGCTCTCCTGATGGCTCAGCAGGGCTAAAAACCGGTCCTTGCTGCTGTGAAAGGGCTTCGATTACGCAGTCAACGGTACCTCGTAGGGGAGCTAGCGGGCAGTAAGCATCTTACAGGATTTCGGCGGATTCCACCAGATTAGCCGAGAATTTCAGAAAATTACGAATATTATTCAAACATAGCAAACTCTGTCTGTGATTTATTTTCATCATTCGTCTTTTTTCCTTCTCTCTAGCTATCGGCCCGTGGGAAATAAAAGTTTGACAATGGAACCCGCATTGCACGCCAGAGCAGCAAAATATAGGGCCTACCTCGAGTCGAAGGCCGCCGCGGATGTTCGCGCAATTACGCACCTGTAGACGTGATTTTTTGGGATATCTTGGTTGTCGGCGTTTCTTTTTTCGATATCCCTTGACTGGCGAAACATCCCCGGCAGGAAGGTTGAAGTTGATCTCGATCACCTCGCCACATGTCGTCTCCAGCTCCGCGGCCATCCAGGCGCTGGGGCCGCCCTTTGTTGTCAGCTGCCGACGACCGGAAAAAGAAGATTCTTGCAGGCACGCGACGAATACGTACAGCGCGTGCGCTTCGTCAGAAGTGAGACGTTCATGAAGCACTTGTATTAGGCTTTGTTTTGGCCGGCGGGTAGGCATGCAGATGTCTTGCGTTCTAACATAATAGAAGAAGGTCCTGATTTCAGATTCAGTCAGAAAATATCGTATGAAAAGTGAACGCTTTGCCGAAGAGCTGAGTATTCAAGAAGAACCAAGAAACTGAGCTTTTGTAGCTGCTGCTCATCAATGTTTGAGAATCCGATACCGAGCGTTTTTGTTTGTACGAGCTCCTATTAGCATTGTACAAGATTGACTGCAATAAGAATGTCGATAATACATTTCGGGGCCATTGAGCAATTAATATGTGCAGTCACATCTGAAGTTCTGTACAAGATTGACTGCAATAAGAATGTCGATAATACATTTCGGGGCCATTGAGCAATTAATATGTGCAGTCACATCTGAAGTTCGCGTAAAGAACTCCACAAAAGATCCAATGCCGCATAAATATGTCCCTAGAGGGCGTAAGCAAAAAATTAAAGAGCTCTCGAGGATATGTATTGGAGTAACGCGAAAGCACGGATGCTGTTTTTGGTTGCTTCTGGTTCCTTCTAGTTGCTTCACTTCTTGTTTACCCATTTTTGTCTTTGGTGCTTTCAAATTACCCGCTATTCCCTTCAATGCCCTTTTTCAGCTCTACTTCCGGTTGCGTGACGTCATATCCTCTATCTAGGTAACATTAATTCACTTGTTTATTCATTTTACTCTTTGGTACTTTCAAATTACGCACCAATCCCCTTCCAATCAGCTTTTCCGGCTCTACTTCCAGTTGCGTGACGTCACATTCTTGACGTCACCCTAATTGACTGCATCAACTAACTACTTTAGTCTTTGGTACTTTTAAATTGCGCGTCAATCCCTTCCTATGCCTTTTTTTGGCTCTACTTCCGGTTGCGTGACGTCACCTCCTTGATGTCACCATAATTCACTGCCTTAACTACTTTAGTCTTTGGTACTTCCAAATTGCGCACCAATTCTTTCCTATGCACATTTTTGGCTCGTCTTCAGGTTGCATGATGTCAAATTTTGATGTCACCCTAATTGACTGTAGTATTGACAATTGTAGTATTTGATACATTGAAATGAGGCGCCAAGCCATTCGCGAATGAGACCGTTTTTGCCATTACGTTTTCATTTTATGCCTCTAATTATTAACCTAATTAACCAAATGGCCTAATCATTTTTTCGCCCACAAAATTACATCACGCTGTATCAATTGACACTACTCATTAACCTCTACGACTTCTCAATTACTCACAGCTGCTGCAGTCACGATTTTGCAAATTGCGCGCCAGTCCCTTCCTATACCCTTTTCCGGTTGCGTGACCTTGCATCATCTACGTCACATCAATTCACCTCTTGTTTATTCATTTTAGTCTTTGGTACTTTCAAGTGGCGCGCCAATCCCTTCCTGTGCCCTTTTTCGGCTCTACTTCCGGTTGCGTGACGTCACATACTTGACGTCACCCTAACTGACTGCCTTAACTACTTTAGTCTTTGGTGCTTTCAAATTGCGCGTCAATCCCTTCCTATTCCCTTTTTCGGCTCTGCTTCTCGTTGTGTGACGTCACATCCTTGACATCACCCTAATTGACTGCCTTAGCTAACTACTTTAGTCTTTGGTACTTTAAAATTGCGTGTCAATCCCTTCCTATGCCTTTTTTGGCTCTACTTCCGGTTGCGTGACGTCACCTTCTTGACATCACCCTAATTGACTGCCTTAATACTTTAGTCTTTGGTACTTCCAAATTGCGCACCAATCCCTTCCTATGCCCATTTTTGGCTTGTCTTCAGGTTGCATGATGTCACATTTTGACGTCACCCTAATTGACTAATTTATTTAACAATTGTAGTAATTGATACATTGAAATGAGGCACCAAGCCATTCGCGAATGTGACCGTTTTTGCCATTACTTTTTCATTTTATGCCTCTAATTATTAACCTAATTACCTAATGGCCTAATCATTTTTTGCCCACATTACATCACGCTGTATCGATTGACACTCCTTAACCTCTACAACTTTTCCATTACCAACAACTGCGGCGGTCACGATTTTGCAAATTGCGCGCCAATCCCTTCCTATACCCTTTTCCGGCTCTACTTCCGGTTGCGTGACGTCACAACCTCTATCTGCATAACATTAATTCACTTCTTGTTTATTCATTTTAGTCTTTGGTACTTTCAAATTGCGCGTCAATCCCTTCCTATTCCCTTTTTCGGCTCTAATTCTTGTTGCGTGATGTCACATCCTTGACGTCACCCTAATTGACTGCTTTAGCTAACTACTTAGTCTTTGGTACTTTCAAATTGCGCGTCAATCACTTCCTATGCCTATTTTCGGCTCTACTTCCGGTTGCGTGACGTTACCTCCTTGACGTCACCCTAATTGACTGCCTTAACTACTTTAGTCTTTGGTACTTCCAAATTGCGCACTAATTCTTTCCTATGCCCATTTTTGGCTCGTCTTCAGGTTGCGTGATGTCACAGTTTGACGTCAACCTAATTGACTAATTTAAATAACAATTGTAATATTTGATACATTGAAATTAGGCGCGAAGCCAATCGCGAATGAGACCGTTTTTGCCATTACTTTTTCATTTTATGCCTCTAATTATTAACCTAATTAACCGAATGGCCTAATCATTTTTTCGCCCACAACATTACATCACGCTGTATCGATTCACACTACTCATTAACCTCTACGACTTCTCAATTACTCACAACTGCTGCGGTCACGATTTTGCAAATTGCGCGCCAATCCCTTCCTATACCCTTTTCCGGCTCTACTTTCGGTTGCGTGACGTCACATCATATTCGTCACATCAATTCACCTCTTGTTTATTCATTTTAGTCTTTGGTATTTTTAAGTTGCGTGCCAAACCCTTCCTGCGTCCTTTTTCTGCTCTACTTCCGTTTGCGTGAGGTCACATACTTGACGTCACCTTTATTGACTGATTTAATTATATTTAGGTATGTGATACATTCAAATGTTGTCCCTAGCTAATTTGACCATTTTCGCCTTTACTTTCTCATTTTTTTGCCTCTAAATAATTACTTTGTTAACTTATTACCCTACTTTTTTTCGCTCGCAGTACGTCTACCTCTATAGATTGACACCACTCGTTAATCTCTACGACTTTTAAATAACTCACAGCTGCTGCGGACACGATTTTGCGTGTTTTGCCTCTATTATTAACCTAATTAGTTTACTGACCTCATTATTTTGGACACAATATTACGTCACCCTCTATCGATTGACACCACTCATTAACCTCTACCACTTCGCAATTACAACTACTGTGGACAACTTTTACATTTTTTGCCTATAATTAATTACCTGATTAACTTATTGCCTAATTATTCTTTCCGCACCAACATTACGGTAGCCTCTGTTGATTGATACCACTCATTAACCTCTACCTCTTCTCTACTTGCAACTGCTGCAGACACAGTCTGCGGACATGGTCTGCGGACAGAAATCTTCGAACATAGCGAGGTAACGCTCTCGCGTTAATAACGTCATGAAGCAAAAACCACTGATCGCAGGGCAGCGCAGCTGCCCAGCACCATCATCCCCTTTCCTCTATTTTAGGTGGACTGGTTCGTACTCTGCAGCGATGTCCCTTCGATCCGGGCAATAGGGCAAATACCTGAAAGCACTGTGTATTGAAGACGCGAAAGAACGTCGCTAAACCGCCTATTGTTGACCGCAACACTCGTACAGGGATAAGTAGAATAGGCTACAGAAACCCAGGTTTGTTCTATGGCCACGTCAGCTTACGGCGACTCGAAACTCGTCCGCCTGGGAGTCGATCTCATGCGTCAAGGACCGTTGTTTTCGTCTGCGTTGCGCATAACGTAGCCGGCTGCGGGCCGTACGGGGCGTACCTGGCTCGGGTGGCTCAGAGTGCACCAGATTCTCAGCATGTCTTTGATGTCCACCTCCGGGAGGCAGATGGGTGACGGGCTACGATCGCCAGCCGGGTCCGCTCGCTGCTGCAGCTCACTCGCCATGGATGACGCTCTTTGGAGCGATGTTCCTGTGTCTGACGCAGTCGCCGACTCGTTCATCTCGTAGCCACCAGCGATCAGGAACTCTTGTTGCTGTAGGCCTCTGGAAAAAATGGCTTCGCAGACCCCGTCTTCTTCCTCCTCTTTGTCGGGGAAGCGCTCGCCAGTCTGCCAACGGCTCACGTGCTGCTGCAACTTGCCGCGAGAGGCAACCGCTCTCAGCGGAAGTGACTGGCGCAACTTCAGGCCCCTTTATTGTGAAACTCTCAAGACACAGGGAAATAAATGGGAGAGAAATGAAATACCGAACCAGATGCTATCGCAGGTAAAACCAATTAAATATAAATGAAAAGAGGAAGACGCCGAACAGAATAATTAGGAAAGGTCAATTAGAAGAAAAAGAAATCAAAAGCGCACAAATGACCCCACTGTGGGTATGAGCCATTGGCACCGAGGAAGAAGAGGACCGCGGAAAAAAGTGTTTTTAGTGCAGAGAAGCCTCTTCAAGGGCCCATGACACCAATTTTAAAATATTAACAGTGTAGTGCATCTTATTCCTGATGTGGCAAGAACTAAACTTCAAAGCTTCAACCCTATCGGAGCTGCGCAGATATTTTTCAAACTACAGTATTTTTTTTTCTTTGCGGCAACCGCTGGCCGATCTGACCACCGGCGTAGCCGGTTACGACATAAACCGATGCCGCGTCGCTTTCTGCATGTTCTGTGCACGAGTTACACGCTGTAGTTGCGCGCAGCCGATTTACCGGACCAAATAGTAATCATGCCGCTAACCGAGGTTACCGCAAACTGATTTTCGATCTCTGTTAGCGCTTTTGCGCCGCATATGAGCTGGCCCGCTCGAACAACGTATACACTGCACTCTGATACACGTCTCAAAAGGAACACGTAATATGCGTAAAGGACCGACCTGCGCTTTTGTAGTCTTCGAGTAGCGCCCGACAGCGCAGCTGCGTATAATGTATATATAAGGTGCGGCACGCTCCATCGAGGTACCGAACACCCCGTCCCTTCTTAGCTGCATCGATCGTTTAGTTGCTCGTTGTTAGGCCCATGTCTCGCCTCAACCGCGTCATGAAACTATAAATTAAGCTCATGAGGCTTGCAGAACAGGATGCCGTAAGCTTACAGCAATGGTGCCGCCCACGAGCGCTGCTGACGACGGCGCTCTGGCCGTCTACTTCTCCATAATCGTCGCTAGGCCTACATTGCTTAGCATGGAAGCCACAGCGGACGCCATTTTGTAAGTGATCAGCGAGACGTTTTATTAAAAGGGTCACTCAATCATGAAACTTCCTGTCAACCCCATTGTTTTGTAGTGAAGAAAATTATTTTCGTCGATGTTTTAGCAGCAGAGCATGAGTATAAAACATAGCCACCACATCGGCGGAAGAAAAACTCCAAACGTATATGGGTGAACATTTCTCAAAAAGGATTTATGTTTTTAAATTCCCCTTCCCGGGTCCTAAAATTATTACGAGAAAATTAAATTTCAGCACGCTTTTCTAACACTGGCGCAGGAGATCTGCCGTATCGCTGGCGCGGACGGCTTGCGGAAGGCTCGATGGGCACGGCCGGCGTGGCGTTGTTTCCGGCGGCGGGGACAGGGCTGCCGCGGACGATGGCGGCGGTCGCGCTGAAGGTGGGTGTGTGGCAAGAACTAAATCGTGATTCACTACAGTCTGTGTTCAGTTTTCAGAAACATGCTTAGTACACTCATTGGGAGTCATGCTGGTTTTGAGCAAGCGCGAACACGTACAGGGCTGTGTTCGCGCATATACACCGTTTTACCGAGAGCAAGCAGAAGAGGAGGAAAATACTCTCTAACCAAATTCATTGCACTGGCCCACTATTGCCAGTACCGAGTGAACTGTGCAGCGCACGCTTCATGCATAGCAGAGTGGCTTTGCACCTCGATATATTGTCATTTGAGAGACCTAAACACCTTTACTATCACTCCTTTTTAGTGGTAATGCCATCGGGACAGCAATGCGTGTTTATGGACTGCACAAACAATCAAAGAAATCGCAAGATGATTGCCGAGGACCTATGCGGGAAGCATGCAAGGCCGAGTGCGGCTGTGATATGTTTCTGCTTCACCGCTTTACAGTCCATCCTGATTTAATTCGCCTATGAACGTTTTGTGTAAGCCACGCAGAATTAGTACCAATGACGGACTCACGAATATGATGCCCATTTTACTTCCTCCGCTGTAGTAAACACGCGCGCCGGGCAGGCCGTGCCTCCCGATAGCCCTCCGCGCCAACGATACTATCGGCGGATCTCTTCCGCCAGCGTGTTACGACCGTGCATCCGCATTTACGCGCTCTATTGTTCGCCTGTGGGCATGGAAAAGTATTGTGAAAATGTGGTGATGGTCCATTGGCTCTAAGTGAGCCTGTTTCCAGGAATCCTGTTTTGTAAGCCTGTTTTGCTTTGTGGACACCCTGCAAATGCCAAATTGACCCTGTCAAGAGAACGTCTGGAAAAACACAAAGAAACGTCCCCCTGCGGGAAATAGCAGGAAGTGCTTTCTTTCTTTTGTTCACCCTTCCAGTCCAGAAGTGCTATCCTCCAGTGATGAATGCCTCCTCTCCAAAGGAGACGACAGAGTGACATGTCCGCTGACGTGCAGGACAAGAAAGGAGCATGACTCATACGGCCATTAAGTGATTTCTCGGGAATGCAGGAAAGATTTGCAATTGTCGAAAACGGACAATGCTGGGAGCGGATGCGGCGCCACGTGCACTCGGGTTTCTGAGAAGTAAAACCACTTGTCAGAACCAGCCTGTGGTTTCTTTGCTGAAGAATAGAAATGTCCCTCCTCTCCTCGCCGTTCCCAAGCTTTTCCCGCCAACAAGTGATCACGCCCAACGAATGAATGCCGGACCAGTCAGTGCTTCAGACCATCAGTGCAGTGATGTGTTCGATTGGATGCCGATACCTGAGGGGCGTGCCCTGGATTTGGTTGGTCGGCATCTTCAGAGAGGGGCTGGACATAGGGGGTTTTAAGGACGCTGCAGAGCACGAAATGTCGCTCTGGGCCCTGGGTAAACGGCTCATCCAGTCGCTTCTCGCTATGAACTATTAACGCTTGCCATTTTGCTGATGTACCCTTCTTTTTCGTGTAAATAATCTTGTAAATAAGTTTCTCAAAGTGCCATTAAACCTGCTTGTACATATTCCACCAACTTCGAAGATTCAATCCTACTTCAACCCCGAGTCTCTGCACGCTACCAAGTGAAGGCCGGGTCGACGTAGCCCCAGCGTCACAACAACTGGTGGCAGCGGTGGGATCTGAATCTACAAGCCACAACATCTGATGATTGGAGGTGGGATCTGGATCTACAAGCTACAACATCTGGTGATTCGAGGTGGATCAGAATCTACAAGCCACATCTGGTGATCGGAGGTGGCATCTCAAGCAACAAGCAGGCGCAACAATCGGCCAACAAGAGAGCAGCTCGGAACATCGATCGCATGTGTGGGTGAGTGCTTGGCTTTTCTTCTGATGTGGACCAGGTTCTAGAACAGGGTTAGATTTTAGAACTGGTAAAAAGTGTTGAAACGCCTTTAGGTTTGGTAGTTTGCACAGTTGTTTTGGAAGTAGCCGACACTCGGAGCGATCATGGACCTACAAAAGCTGCAGAAACCGGACCTGTTGCTATTGTGTGAGGAATTGGGAATTGATACAAGTGGTTTGGCACGAAAACCCTTGATTATAAAGGCAATCACTGATCTGGGAGCCGATGATGAGGAGCTCAGTGAAGCATGGAACCTCATCGAACAAAAAAAGGAGGAGCAGCTCATACAGCAGAAAGAGCGAGAAAAAGAGGAAAAGAGGCGGGAGCGTGAAATTGAGAGAGAAGCAAAAAAGCGGGAGCTAGAAATTGAGCTCCGGAAATTAGAAGTAGAGTTGAGCAAGAGGTCGGGCAATTGTCCCCAGCTAGCGGTACCTCTTCTCAACAAGGAGGCAGATTTCAAGATGTCAAAGTACATGCAGCCATATGTGATATCAGGGGATATCGGTCTGTATCTGGGTAACTTTGAGCGAACTTGCGAAGAACTGTCCTTCCAGCGAGACACGTGGTCTCAGAGATTATTGACGGTTCTGCCCTGCGAGGCAGCGGAGGTTGTCGCGCGGCTAAACAAGGAGGACGCGGACAACTACGAGAAGGTCAAAGCTTGCCTTCTGATTTTCGGAGACAGAGATGTGCAGGCCTTAACACGTTCAAAGGCGCGAGAACTAGCTACACTGCTCATTTCAGAAAAATCAACAGCGGAGGAAACGGCAGTTAAAACAGTGGTAAATGCGGAAAATAGCGGGTCAGAAAAGTTTGAGAGCGAGGCATCTCAGATAAGTCAACTTGAAAGTGAGCTTGATGAGACGCGGAATCAGGACGTTCTTGAGAGTAACATCTTGCCGCCAGTGTCTAGTAATCTCACAAGACTTTTAAGTGGAACCCGAGAGGACTTAGCTATGGAGCAAGCCGTGGTAAATCTAACGTTAAACCCCGAGGAGATGGGGGACAACTTGATTTGCCTCAGCGAAAAAGGAAGCAACGCTCAGGAGCTTCTCAAAAAGACGGAGCAGAGAGGAGAACTAAAGAAATCCCAGCTGTCCGATCTGGGCGAGATAATAACTGAGTTTGAGGCCTGCTTCGTGGACAGGCCAGGCAGGACTGATTTGACTGAGCACGATATTGAGCGGACTTCAGACGTGCCAGTGCGATCAAGGTGCTACCGATTTTCTCCAAGGCAAAGAGAAATTCTGGATAGGGAAGTAACTCGCATGCTGGAATTAGGAGTAATAAAACCCTCGGAAAGCGATTATGCTTCGCCTATGATCTTAGTAGAAGCTCCAGGTAAAGACCCTAGGCCTGTGGTAAACTACCGAAAGCTAAATTCTCTCACCAGGGATCAAGTGTATCCTATTCCGAATATTGAGGAGAGAGTAGAACAGGTCAGTAGAGCGGCATATGTGACTACGCTGGACCTTACTCGAGGATACTGGCAAGTACCGCTCACTGAACGCGCCAGCAGATACGCGGCTTTCGTCACTCCGACGGGCAGCTACCAGCCAACAATGATGAGTTTCGGGCTCAAAAATGCTCCATTTTGTTTTTCCCGACTCATGGATAGGGTGTTAAATGGGTGTGAAACATTCGCGGTGCCTTATTTAGATGACATTGCGGTTTTTTCCGACTCATGGGCGGACCATATGGTACATCTAAGAGCTGTACTGAGCCTTTTGCGTCAAGCTGGACTAACCGTAAAGGCCGAGAAATGTTGCCTGGCAAGGGCGACCGTGGACTACTTGGGTCACAATGTAGGTCAAGGTTTCAGGAAACCCAGCGAGATTAAGATTTCTGCGGTAGCAGACTACCCGCGGCCGAGCACGAAGACGGAAATTCGAGCATTCCTGGGTCTGACTGGGTACTACAATCACTACATCCCTAACTATTCAGCTTTGGCTAGCCCTCTGACCGACGCTCTCCGCAAGACAGAACCGACAAATGTAGTCTGGGACGAACAAAAGGAAGCCTCCTTCGTAAACCTGAAGGCTGTGCTGATTAGCCGTCCGGTATTGCGAGCTCCAGACTATGGCCGAGAATTCACGGTCCAATGTGATGCCAGTGATCGAGGGTTAGGTGCTGTTCTCTGCCAGAGAGATGACGACGGTAATGAGCACCCCGTGCTCTACTTGAGCAGAAAACTGAGTTCTAGAGAGAGGGCTTATTGCGCGTCAGAGAAAGAGTGCGCTTGCATTGTATGGGCCATTCAAAAATTGCAGTGCTATCTTGGAGGGGCCAAATTCACCGTAGAGACGGACCATTGTCCCCTGGCTTGGCTGCAAACTGCGACATCGAAGAACAGTCGCCTTCTTAGGTGGAGCTTGATTTTACAGCAGTACAATTTTGAAATAAGATACAAAAAGGGGAAGTTAAATGGGAATGCGCACGCGCTTAGCCGCTGTTTCTAAGCAGTCCGAGGTGTTCCTCACCATGTATCCAAATTGATAATCAGGTTTTTTTTTTTTTTTTTTTTTCCGTGCGCTTGTATATGTGTGACTATGTAAAGCAGCACGTTTGGTTTTCTAGGCATACGTGGGTCCTGAACGTCTTGAGAGTGGGCTTTTCTCGAACAACAATGGCAGTTTTCTTTTAACCTGGTCTCTTCAGACGGGAGCCGAGTGCTTGTTTAGACATGTGGTTGAGTTTCAGACAGCTCGAGAAATTTGGCCTACAACAATCAAGACAACGCGACAAGCAACAGCGAGCTTCAAGCGTTCACGTGCAGGCCATTAAGTCGTCTCTTCATGCAGCAGCGGCGACTGCTGCCCTCCGTGACTCTTCTGGCGGGGGAGGAGGCTGTTACGACCGTGCATCCGCATTTACGCGCTCTATTGTTCGCCTGTGGGCATGGAAAAGTATTGTGAAAATGTGGTGATGGTCCATTGGCTCTAAGTGAGCCTGTTTCCAGGAATCCTGTTTTGTAAGCCTGTTTTGCTTTGTGGACACCCTGCAAATGCCAAATTGACCCTGTCAAGAGAACGTCTGGAAAAACACAAAGAAACGTCCCCCTGCGGGAAATAGCAGGAAGTGCTTTCTTTCTTTTGTTCACCCTTCCAGTCCAGAAGTGCTATCCTCCAGTGATGAATGCCTCCTATCCAAAGGAGACGACAGAGTGACATGTCCGCTGACGTGCAGGACAAGAAAGGAGCATGACTCATACGGCCATTAAGTGATTTCCCGGGAATGCAGGAAAGATTTGCAATTGTCGAAAACGGACAATGCTGGGAGCGGATGCGGCGCCACGTGCACTCGGGTTTCTGAGAAGTAAAACCACTTGTCAGAACCAGCCTGTGGTTTCTTTGCTGAAGAATAGAAATGTCCCTCCTCTCCTCGCCGTTCCCAAGCTTTTCCCGCCAACAAGTGATCACGCCCAACGAATGAATGCCGGACCAGTCAGTGCTTCAGACCATCAGTGCAGTGATGTGTTCGATTGGATGCCGATACCTGAGGGGCGTGCCCTGGATTTGGTTGGTCGGCATCTTCAGAGAGGGGCTGGACATAGGGGGTTTTAAGGACGCTGCAGAGCACGAAATGTCGCTCTGGGCCCTGGGTAAACGGCTCATCCAGTCGCTTCTCGCTATGAACTATTAACGCTTGCCATTTTGCTGATGTACCCTTCTTTTTCGTGTAAATAATCTTGTAAATAAGTTTCTCAAAGTGCCATTAAACCTGCTTGTACATATTCCACCAACTTCGAAGATTCAATCCTACTTCAACCCCGAGTCT
Source organism: Amblyomma maculatum (assembly GCF_055883805.1). Classification (NCBI taxonomy): domain Eukaryota; kingdom Metazoa; phylum Arthropoda; class Arachnida; order Ixodida; family Ixodidae; genus Amblyomma; species Amblyomma maculatum. Next base: position 238,220,385 of record NC_139344.1, read on the forward strand.
CTGCACGCTACCAAGTGAAGGCCGGGTCGACGTAGCCCCAGCGTCACGACACAGCGCCAGAAGAGCGTGCTAAAATCGGTTCTTCACTTAAATAATAAGCCGACAACAACAACAACAAAAAAAACAAGAACTTCCTTGTAGATCTCTGATCCATACCGCGTTGTTAGTAATTTCAATACGAACAAGTTTCTCAACACAGCCTGCTACAGCCTCTGGTGCGGCGCGCGTGGCTCATCGTCTGCAGGCTGGCTCCGCTGATATGATGTCACCGAAATTTACTCTTTCTTTTACTGATACAATGGGATCGGCAGTGAGGCAGTTCGACGAGAGACAGTTTACTCTAGCGCTGAGTAATTACAAAGCACCGTCGGATGTGCCTTCGATGCGAAACAATTAAGGCCTAGCGACGGCTAGGGAGAAGTACTTGGCGAGAGTGTCGTCGTCCGCCGCACCGGCAGGCGCACCGCCTTCCTAAGCGCTGCGGCACGTGCTGCGAATTTGTCGTCTTCGTTAATGGTGCAGCTGAGAGCGCACGTTTTTCGACGTTTTGCTCAACAATACGTCGTGCAAATGATGCCGCTACTACAGGACGGGGATACGAAGTTGCTGCGCCGCCGGACGTACAGCGTGATCAAATCCTAGCTATATAACACGGCCACTGCACTCAAAGCATCATTGCGCCCGACTCGGCCATTCCATAAAGCTAGGCGGCAGGCCATGCGAAGGATCACCTCCGCGTCCCACTGTGCATATGTCGCTTTGCTTCGATAAGCGCCTGTATCCGACGCAATGCTGTTTTGAAAGCAGTGACCGTGTTATAGCTAGAAGTGGATCACCATATACGTACCTGGGTAAAAACGTCGACGGTTGGAGCTTTAGACACTACTTTTTTTTATGTGCTGTTCTTGAACCGTGGTGTAACTTGAAAGTATACCTCGTTGAAGCAGGACAGCTCGATTGTATGCTGTTCTCACTTGGTATCCGGCGCATCACAGAAACGCATGCATTCGCCAAGCTCGGTATACGTGATAGCAGCGGTTAGCGGCATAACCTCGGTGAACGCTGCCCGTGCCTTTAATGCGAAATGAAAGCAGTGCAACATCGAATATAAATATGCACGGTCGAGAGGAAATACATGACATAAAATGGGTCGTACTTCAAGTTAAATTAATGCGGCGATGACTGGGAAATCATCTTTCGCAGTATGTGTATTCCGCGTTCGATAGCTGCCCGTGCGGTTCATTTGCTGTGTGTTTGTGTGTACAGTGACCATTGCGAATATAAAATATAAATTAATGTACGTGTATCGTCAAAGATACAATAGGTACATCCTCACAGTTATCTCTGACGAGTTCGGCGTGCGGAAGCGGAGCGCAGTCCTTCGCAGTCGCCACGGCCGTTAGTGCTGTTTCCAACAGCTGCCGTCATGCCAAACGGATTGTATACGGTTTGCTGGCGCGCTCAAATAAAACACAAAATAGTACCAAGGTGTAGGATAGCTTTCACAAACACCGCGAAACAGCACTTTTATACGGCCGCACCGCGGCATCAACAGGCACAGCACAGAACAAGATGGCGTCAGGAGGAGCCGGAGCGGACTTTCGCAGTTTGGCTCATACGGGGCGCCACCATAAAACTAAGATGGCTGCGCCCAGGCATCGAAACTAAAATCGTATTGACTTAGGCAGAACCACTATGTTCAGACAGATCCAAGCCTGCATAGGAAGATCCTGGGGCCCTATTCTCGACACACATGGCTGCAGTTCGGCGCCATTTTTGTTCTCTGATTGTTTCGCAGAACAGTCACGTGTTTCAAATTTGTGGCGCGAAATTTTGGTGTGTCTAATTAGTTGTTGTTGTTATGAACTTTATTTTCCACCGATGTAGGAGGCCCCCTACTCCCCGCCCCCGGCACGCAGGCCTATGGGACGGAGGCCGGGGCCTCCGCGACTAAAGACAGGCGAAGCGACAGTGTTTCTTCGCGACTTCAGCCGCGAGGCGGACAGCTTGCTGCTGGTTGGCGGGGGACTCGCTCCGCAGTAGCAGTTCCCAGGCTTCTCTACTATTTATGTTTTCCTTGGCGCCAGGGGAATCAAGGCATTGCTAGATTATGGATCCAGAGTACCCCTTTCTCCGCAGGTTTCGCATTTATCGTCCGCCTTTTCCTCTACTTGCGCGTGGAAAAGCTAGACGGGACTTGGGAAATTCCCAGCTTGCAGGCGCCGCCAAGCGACGGCTGCCTTGTTAGTTAGCGTTCGGTCCGGTGGTGGCAGGGACCTTCTGCTAAGTCGGTAGTGTTCTAAAATTTCCTTATAAGTTTGCAGCCTATCGTCCATCCCATCGCAATCAGGCGGCTCTACGGCTGCCCGGAAGTAGAGAGCTCGGGCTAGCTCGTGCGCCGCCTCGTTGCCGGGGACGGACTAGTGCGCGAGGGTCCAAATAATTCGAATCTTTCTTTCAAGTTTTCCTTTCTCTAATATTTTGGCTGCCTCCTTCGAGACCCTCCCTTTTCCAAAGTTCCAGACAGCTGTTTTGCTGTCACTAATAACTATGCTGGCTTCCGTTCCAACGCAAGCGAGTGCTATTGCAATTTTTCAGCAGTGTCGAATTAGCTTTTTGCGGTGACGTAAGAATGACGCGAGCGTGAAAACGGATTTTTAGCAGCGGTATTCATGATGCATGGAGGGTATATATAAGTAACTGTGGAGGGAAAACAGAGGTATATATGACAGAAAGGGAAGCACTTATTACGCTTGCATTACGAATGGGCTGAAATGAACCACCCATTGTCAAGAGCCGACTCCTGAAATCTGATTGGCTGACGTTGTGTGGCGGAAAATACGTCAAACATAAACATTTATTGATGACGTCAAAATGACGTTTCATTACGTAAAGGATGTTCTGTCATTGCTGTAAATGACCTAAGTTGGGCTATAGTGCCTAGAATATACTGACTAGTGTGTCGAGCGCGCCGGCTGGGATGGCTCGAACAGCAATGAAAGCCGCCGGCGGCCGCATAGCGGCGCTGTGGTGCGAGAGGGTAGGAGCCGGTTTCTCGCGCACATTGCGCCGCGCTGCTGAGAGTTGGAAAGGGAGCTGCGCGTTGCTTTGGCTCACGTTTAATACTTTGTTTTTAACGCTCTTTCAGGAGCTTAGGATTGATATAACGTTTTAACGTGCTAATGTTAATATCGAATTGCTTTGTGCAGATTGCTCGAACTTGAAAGCTCAATCGGTACGTGAGCCACACGCTTACCAGGTAAACGCACATGAGAGCTTTCGCGTTTGGAGGAATTCAAACTCAAAGAATACAAGTCACGAAACACAGATTCGGTTTAATAGAACGAAGGCAGCATGTTTAATCAAAGGTGACAATGCGAGTGGAAGGCAATGCTGGCATGTTCTTCCCACTTGTCCAGATATCCTAAAAAGTCTTCCAAGAAACGCATGGGCTACCCGGCTTAAGTGCACGCTTGGTTATCCTGGAGTTCATTACTCGTATCAGGCGATTGATTAGCTTGACGAAGTCTTCTGTTGGTTGCACCCAAGTGTATATAGTCTCCACATCCCGCCGGTGCAAAAAAAGTCCTTTAATAACCTCATCTCCAAAAAGTTGGAATGCAAGGTCAACCTTCATCTTTTCAAAGTTATTGGGTCTTAAGCATAAGCTAGGCTGTCATCCACGGAAGGTATCCGCCTCCATGTAACCGGAATGAGAATGTCCTCAAACGGATGACGGCCTCCGTGGTGGTGTCTGCAGTGTAGCCTGGCTGCTACTCTGTTCACCCGCAATGCCCGATTCACTGGAGCCGGAGGAGTCGTTGCAGTCTTGAAAGCCAGCTTCGAGAAAACAGGAGCCCTCGTTGATTTCCGAGCCCGAATCGCCGGGTCCAGTCCCTGCGTCCCGCTTATGGCGTTTACGAGCTGGTTGCTGCTCGCATATGTTTCTTTCCTTCCTTTTTGGTGCCGTCTTGGGCACAAGGTGTGGAGGGTATAATGTTAATGTTTTGAAAATAACGATGTTCATATAACCATCTTCTACATGCTTTTGTTTCGCACCCCAGTTATGTAACCCCCCTCACATAATACTCCAATCGGAGCCCGTGAGGTATTTGAATAAAAAAAATTAATAAAAAAAAACAGCAGAACACAAACGAGGAACCTTTACTTACAGCGGCTAATTAAGGTACATCGCGGCCTGCGATTGCACAAGGTTTTGCTGAAGTCACCATCTTTTGAATGAAGAAGCTGACGAGGTTTTTTTTTTTTTTTTTTTTTTCTCAGATACACAATATGCACGAGATGCGGCAGGTTATAATCGCGATGAAGCTCGTTGGTAATGCCGCGCTTACGGTGAAACATGCGCCTAATATATAACTGCATCCATATGATATATGTGTAGCGCAAAAGGACAATCGAGGGACACAGAAAAGGTACACAACACGTACAGGTGTTGTCTGTAGCGCCTGATTGTGTACACTCTGTGCTACACACTGCTATGGAGCACCGTTACCGACTCGCCCAGGTTTGCATCCTTGTGAATATAACTGCATGCTCTAAAAATGTGTCTCGCCAACAAAAGCAGTTGCCGTTTACCTTCCGTCATTTCTATCGATGCTTCGTTTCCATTGTACAGAATGCGTACTTACGTAGCATCGGATAGCGCAGTAATACGTACGCTCCTTGTTCTAGCGGTAGCCCCGTTTGCCAAAAAAGCAAGTCTTCTCTGTGCACCACCGCTTTCTCTTTGGCATTTTACTCTGCAGTCTAGTGAGAGGCACTGGGGAAACAACAATCGGGAACCGTGCTTCTCCACTGGCGACACAGTAAAAAAAGAAGGGATACAGGCGAGCACAGAACGCGCGCACAAAACGAGAAAAAAAAACCGATGCAATCGTCGCCGAGCAGGTGGAAGTGCGGAACGACTCGCATGAGCAAACACCTACACCGTAAATAAACTACTGCACCTTCGTGAAAGCAAAAGACGCGCAGAAGCAGGTTTAACACGCACGCACAACACCAACAGATTGCCGTATTCTTATTCTGAAGAGAGAAAACTGCGTCGTCTGCTCAGGCGGCACCCTCCCGACAAGCAGCGCCCTCTGCCGCTAACGATTGGCTTTCATTGCAAATAGCGCCATCCTCGCCCATAGGGAAGCGCGGGCGCTCGTCACACTAGCCAGTATATTCTAGGTACTATAGTTGGGCGCGGAATTTGGGCTACTCGAGGCGGACGGGAAACAAACGTGGCGAATTCGACGTGCAATGTAGGCGGCTGTTAACTCACCGCAGTTTGGTACAGATTTTGGTGGGTTGTTAAGTAAGCTGACACATCTTTTGTAATTGCAGAAAGCACTGAAACGACGTTATAAGGGAAATTATCAGCTGCGTCATCTTTTAGAAGATTAATAATGAAGACGCAGATTTACAGAGTGTTGTACCTACCCTCCCGTTGCAAATGCTTTGCTCTCATAGAGAAACCATCGATCCGCGTCGTCGTTGCCCAGCGCAGCAATGCGGCCCGCTAACTCAAGCGCTTAATCTGCGCGAGACGAGGCATTTTAGAGATCAACAGAAGGGGAAGTTGGGCAAGTTGTAGGTTGTTGATGATGGTTTCGTGGGCGCTGTTTAACACAGAGACAAAAAAAGAAGAAGAGAAATAAAGGCACCAGTTCTGTGTTTTCTTCTCTTTATTTCTGTGTTAAACAGCGTCCACCAAACCATCATGAATCTCAAAGAGCACCACGGTACCTTCTAATTATCTGTCTGATTGGTTCGTGAGTACAACCTGAGTGGTCATATGATTCGATGGTTGTGCAGGAACAGCGACAGGCAGCGAGGGATCACCAAAGACTTTCTTAAACGTTGGCCCTAAACACTGCCCTTTTTACCTTGCATTATTTACTCACTGCAATGTTAATGAATTGAACAGCCTTTCTACGATGAGCAAAGCAAGCAAAAATACTCACAGCTTCTATTTTAATAAAGAAATGTATGTTTCATGTACATGGCACATGTTCGCTTGCCATATGTGATGTGTTTCGTATATAAAGTTTTCTTTTAATATGCATGCGGGCTCACCATTTGCTTGTTTTTTAGAAAGAAATAAGTACTCCGGAGCACGTTATGACGGTACGCTCTAATCATATGATGTAGTTGAGTGACATTTTGTGTTGATTCCTTTTTTTTAATACACCCTCAAAATATTCTCACTTTATTGATTTGCATTTTACCGTTTCGACAGTAAGGAATACGCGCGCGCGGAGCCGCCCTAGCTTCATACCATGATTGGTTGGTTGGTTGGGAACTTTGGGATATTCACGGGGTGGGGGGGGGGGGAGGGGGGGGAACCGGACACGGGTTATGCCGGCCTAATGTCGCGGCGGCACTCTTGGTGTCCGGGGGATGGGGAAGTGGGATGTTGGGAGGGGTGGGGGGGGGGGGGGGGAGATCGTCTTGTCGTCGTGGCCCGCACCAAGCAAACAGCCCGATGAGCGTCGGCAGGTCGGTGGTCCGGTGCGCAGCCTCCGGTGCAGCAGCGCTTGCGGGTGGTCCAGGCGAGGCCTGGTACTGCGCCTCTGCGAGGCACAGGAAGGACTGCTAGTTACAGCAGGACACCACGGCGATTGGGGCAACCGCCGCAGCAGGGGAGACCGCGATAGACTGCTGCCAAGGCAGCAGTGCGGCGGGTGGCGCTGTGGAGACCGTCCGTAGACAGCGCGCCGAGGCCCGCGAGCAGGGAGCCCACGGGAAACTGTGTCGCTCGAGAATCCGGGCGGCAGCAGGGAGGACCGCTGATTTACCTCTGCCGTGGCAGAGGTGCGGCGGTTGACGCTGAAGAAACCGCTGGCAAGGCGGCGCGTCGAGGGCCGTGAGCACAAGACCCACGGGAATGCTGGCGAAGCAGCGGGGAAACCGCAGAAGCGGCAGGGGACGCGGGTGCGTCAGGGCCCGCGGACCGTGAAGTCCGCGGGAGACTGGCAGTGGCCAGCAGGGATGCGCCCACGGAGGAGCTGCAGTGGGCCGCCGCAGTAGCCATGAGCCCGGTCCAAAGCAAGGGCGCGCCGCAAACGTGGAGGCAACGAGGGGAGTGCCGCGGGGAAATCCAGGTCACCGGCACAGCACTGGGTCGACGCCTCGAGGGCGGAAGGGGCACACTGTGAGGGTCCGGTGATCCTGGAGTCGGTTGCAGCACTGGGTCGCACCTCTCACGCAGCAGCTACGAGGTGCGCGAAGGAAGTCACGGGTCCGGGGCACTACGGCAGCAGGAAGGTTGGCAGAAGCCAGCGATATGGGGACGATGACCCAGGGAATGTGCACCAGCGGGCTGGAGCAGGGAGGACTGAACCCCCGAAGGGGGCGAACAGGACGCACGAATGCGTGAGGGTCGGTCAAGGCTGACGAGAGCGCGGCGAGAGCGGGAACGCACGAGCTCGGCGGAGCGAGCGCCGCACGCACCCGCTCTCGCCGAGCTCTGAGAGGCGACTGACGCGGAACGCGCCTAGTCGAAGGGGAGCGAAAGACGCGTGTCCGTTCCCCTCGAAGATCCGAAGGAGACTGCCACCATGATTTCCTCAATCATCTTTCGCTTTCTTTTCTTATTGTCCGTTTATCCCCCTCTGCACGTGTACGGTAAGCTGAGAATCGCCTAATTAACCTTCCTGCTATTCAGTTCTGTTTTGTTCTCTTTCTCGGATATCTTTTGCGTTTCGCAAGAGCTTATCGCACGCCAGCGCATGAAAATTTAACCGACTAGGAGTGAGGCCTAGCGTATGCCTTCTACGTCGTGTGTGTGTGGAACACACTTTCTTTTTTTTTTTTTTTGCGAAGTTTATTGCCTCAGGGCATAAGAGGAATGTCATGATGGATGAGGGATGTGGTCAAATAAATGAAAAAAGGTTGGCTGATGCAATGAAGTCGAGGAGTGTACGATGATGCGGTCCCAGTGTCCAAGCAGCATATGACTCCGGATTATGCGGGGAGAGGCCAGCTGCCACCAGGTGTCACCCGTTAATAATTAAGGGGGTATTATTAACGATGCGCCCTTAACGGTGCGCACACTCCCAGACACCCTTTGAGTGAGTGGGGGTAGCTGTTCCGGTCGCAAAGGAGATGCCCTCGACCTGCGTGGCAAGCTCAGCCGGAAATCAACTACCTTGTGGTGACAGAAGGGGGTGGTCGTTTGGTGCCCAGCGGTCGCCGGTTCAAACCAGAGAAAGGATCGGAGTCAGAAGTAACAAACAAAACACAATTTATGCACAGCAAGAGACGATACAAAGGAATACACAAGATCACTTGAAATACATAGACGAGAGGTTCACAGAATACAAACGCTAAGCATGCAATTACACAGGTATCCAATAACGTAGAGGCTTTACAATAGATCAAACACGAGAGAGTTACATAAACAAACACCAAATTGTTCACCGGGCACTGTTGCAGTCCGACGCCTCAAGAGTCACGATGTGGCCGCCATACGAGACGAGCGCCGCTCCCTTGAAAGTCCGTGGGCTTGCCAGCAGCGGGTGATCCCCGGGAGTCCAGCCGAAGCGCAGGCGATCACGTAGCAAAACGCTGACGAACTGAATGACTGACTGACTCAACAAGCGGCGCGGTCGCTTTAAATAGGGCGCGCCGCGTCTGTTTGTTAACATGCGCCAAAGCTAGCGCACACACACACATAGCTTCGCTGGTTATAGCTCCCTCTTCTCCTCCCGTCGAGCCGCGCGTCGTCATTGGCTAGGTCCCATAGAAGATGCTAGAATTTTCTGGCTGATTCCAGTCCGATGAATCACCGTCCTCCCCAGGCAATGGGAAAGAGGGTGACGGCAACGCGTACAAAGCTACGCGCTCTCCCGCGCGGGGAAGGGGCTTTGCTCTCCATGCCTTCCACGCGACGCCGTGCGGGCCTCGCGCCGTACCGGCTTGATGAAAATGGGCGCCGATTTCGTGACACCAGGTGCCGGATCCGCGTTGGCTTCAACGCTGGGCAATCCCACAGTAGGTGATGGATGTCTGCTTCTATATTTTCAGACTTGCAGATGGGGCACCCAGGGTGTGGATATAAATACCGAAATTGTGGCCACTTTCGGATCACTGCTGGTGTTAGGGCCACCCCAACTCTAATCCTCCGAAGCGCCACCTCCTCTGCACGGGTTAGACCGCGGGGGAGGCTTACCGTACACGGAGGTATAAGAGCACGTGTACGGCGCCAGAGGTGCTCCTTTCTTGTTAAAAGCAGGGTGGCATTGTCTAATTTTATGAGGTTTGGCGATGTCGATGTCGAGTTTGATATGCGGGTTGCAGCATCCAACACACTTTTTCTCTCTGCGCTGCTTTCCGCGCTCTACACAGCTCAAGCCGACACAATATGTTATAACCGTAGCTTTTCATAACGCTGTTTTTCGAAAAAGAAAAAGATGGGTAGCACAGCCAGTATCTAACAGTAATTGATACTTTGAGACTGCGAGCGTTGTCCTCACGGATGGACATTACCGGCTGCGCCGGCGCCTCTTCATCAGTGCTGGAGCTACTTTGGAAATCTGTCGATTCCTTCTGTTTTCGACCAAGTCCTTAAACGTTTTAGTTTCTGCATTTCAAAGCCGCTAAGTGAATGTGAGAGGTCATCAGCGCTTATGAACAGCAATGCTACTTCCCCCTCTCATTTTGCACCAACCCACTGCGATTATTCCATTATTTAAGCTCTTCAGCTGAAACTCGCGCAGCCTTTCCGTGCGTAGCTGATGCCGAATGTTCGACCGCAAGTATGTCATGACACACCGATACCGCAACGCCACAATATACTTCACTCGCCTCACTGCAACCCGAGGCTTCCGAATCACGGAATGCACTGCAGAGTATCGATTCCTGCAGGAGCACCGTCGATTTTCATACTTGGCGCCAATATATAGTAGCAGACGACAGCGCGCTTTTTTCTGTCACTTTATTTCTCTTTTTCTTCACAATGCGTAACCCGATTGTGTGCTTACGTAACCTGGCACCGTCCTACTCCACACGTCACGCGTACGTCACAATTTGAACAAAATGGCGAATTGTCGAGAATAGGGCCCCTGTTTGAGTCATGGCGCATATATCTATCAGAAGCGGGAGAATGTTAATCGTTCCTTAGGAACCACTCTCTCTTCTCGCGCCCCCAGTAGTAGTAAGTGGTTATTTATTAGTGTTTCGAAATCTGGCGATTTACAGCTCCTTCGTAGACACACCTTGAAGATGTGTTTAGAGTGGTTTACTGGCAAAAACCCCAAGTAAACGTCACAATGTAAAATGAGCATAATGCAAAGGAGAATTACTGATGAGAGCCAGAAGATGGGAAGGACCTTGCACCCTTTGCAGAGTATTTACTAAGCCCAAAATGTAAACAGTTTTCACCGTTCACGCACCAGTGTCTGGAGCCTGTTTCACATAACACATATAAGTTCACTGTATATTTAAGGCCATGTGCACATAGTGTCCTGTTGCTAATGGATCGCAAGTCCGGTCCACGCACAAGTAGCCAAAGTGCCATGGATCGCCACCTCAAACTTGAAGAATAAATTGAGACAGATTTTTAGCGCTGTGTTTTCCAACAAGAACTTATTTTTAGGTGCGCATTTCTCTCTTAAACCGAAATCATAATCGACACCATTCAGCCATGATTTGACTCTGTATTCGTAATGCAACTTTCAGTAAATGCGTAGCTTCCTGCCGACCACAAGGCAAACTTGTCAGAACAGTTCACAGCATGCCACCTTTTTTTTATCTTATCTCCGTCGTGATTGGGGAAATTACCTCTGATTACGCAAAAGCAAAGAGCCTTTATCGGCGGCGAACGATTGATTCATCTGGTGCAATTTAACAGTCTAGAAGAAATACTGTGAAGTATGAATTTTTTCATTGAAGATATTAACTATTGCACACAATCGACGAGTGCACCAAACACAAAAGGCAGCACCATGCATGTTTGACGCCCAAAATACTACAACCCTTACAGACTGCATTCACGTCAACGTGTCCATGCTGCATTTTCACCACGTCGCCGAAATGTTTGCAGAGCTAACTGATGTTGAGGCTAATAACATACGCGCTAAAATGCAGTGGTTATATATGACATTAATATCTGCGATGCACTATGCAAGAACCATGACCATCGCTGTGGGAACTTTCAGTATGAGCATCCGGGAAGTCAGCATTTTCCTATTTCCTACCAGGGAGCTTGATTGCTTTGTACGGTTAATGTGCAGTGCACGCTATTGCACCATCCCTCATGTCTATGCGCTCACTACATGTAAGTGCTTGCAGTAATAATTCCAGTCAATAAAAACAGCCCCATTACAATCTCCTCTGTACACCTCATAGAGGGTGCACGCTTTCTTGTAGCAGCATGATTGTAGTCGCGCTCATGGGGGCACTTTTGAGAAAAGTGTGCATTCATAGGGCAGGCACAACCTATTTAAATGAACCAACCAAAGCGCTGACATGCACCAGGTCAAACACATCGAAAGAGGACGCCACATGGTTCTTGCCGATGAGGGGAATGCATGTTTACTAAAAAACAGTACAGGAAACGTTTTGCGCCACTCAAATGTAAAATACTCTGCATTTTCGTAAAGCTAGAGCATACTCCGAAAGCTTGCCGCAATACTTTAAATTAAAGGCGCGGTCAGTGATAAAGTAATGTGAAGAGGCGTATTTTTCATGGCTCGTGGGCTCCATCATATTTCGATGCTCAGGGAAACGGAATATTTAAGCTACATTGATTAAACTTTGCTAAAGTAAAGTTTAAGCAATTTTTACCTGTGTACCTGAAAGCTTATCTGTAACTGTTATGCATGACCAGATATAAATGTTTGATTTTGCATCGCCATTCACTTACGCGCCGTCGCGCCACCAGCCGTCGCGGAGAGCGCGACCGGTTTTCCGAGGCGCGTGGACGGGAATCCCGAGGACGAAACTGCTCGCTTGTTTTGAACTTAAATATGCAATTATGCTCTTTGATGTGATGTTTTCTCGGCCAATATAGGCCCAAAGGTGGTCCCCGGCTGGCTTCCAACTACTTCTTCGTCCGGAAAAGGCTCCGCTCCACCGTCCGTGTGCGTCAGGCGGGCCCATGTCGTTCGCGGACTGCGCACCTGCTCCGATGGACTCCCGCCAAACTCCCTGTGCCTCGCTACCGCTGTCTTTATCTTTCCCTGCTGACGCACCGATCACATGCCACTCCCGTGGTTGACTGACAGCAAGCTCATGCGTTATGGCATTGCTCGCTTATGCACCAATGCAAATAGGAAAGAGGGCGCGTAGTTTTAAAGGAGTATAGGAGGTATTCACGTGTAGGCTGCAAGAAGCGGCGTATATAGTTGAGACCTACGCCCTAGATAGAGGACTATCTTGCTTTCCTCAAAAATCTCCACTGTTCTCAATGTGCAGCAAAGCACAACTAACACGAGAATCCCACCTACCGCACCTACACAAACCAGTGGAGGTATATGTGGGAGGGAGCCAGGTACCGAGAGTCAGCACCATTAGGATCCTGGGATATTTCCTACAGCAGAATAGGAAAAACGCCACCATCCTTAAAAAGCATCAGACGTATGTCAACCAGGTAACGGGGATATTCAGGCATCTCTCTCAGGAACAAAGGCCTCAGAGAACACTGCCCAATAGCTTCGTGCCTTCATAATCAGGAAGATAGCTTGTGGCACCCCCTTTCTCAATCTCAATCCTGGTGAAGAAGAGAAGTTAGAGAAAGTGATCAGAACGTCATTCTAAAGGGCTTTAGGCATCACCTCCCCCCCCCCCCCCCCCAACTCGTCAACAGAGAAGCTTCTAGCTATGGGAATGCATAATACCTGGGAAGAGATTGCTGAAGCGGTCAGGGAGGCCCAGATCTGGCGGCTCAACTCCACAATAGTGGGCCTAAAAATACTATAACAACAACAGCTTCCGTCCGGTGTGCTACCCTGTGTCGCTGAACTCCTGGAGCTTGAGACGCTGAAACTATTTAAAATTGCAATTATCGATAAGAATATGCACCCGATTCATGACAAGGAACGAAGAACGCATAGAGCAAAATTTATTCAAAGCAAACTAATAAACGACCCTCCTGAGGAATCAGCCTATTGCGATGCTGCCTGCGGGCTAAAATGGGCCGCGGTCATAGCAGTGGCAGATGGGAACTACTCCAAGAAAGTCATTGGATCCATTATTTCGCGTAACGCATTAATAGCTGAAGAGGCTGCGATAGCGCTAGCATGCACTCTAAAGCCAAATCTATCCTCTCAGATAATAAGGCGGCCGCTAGGAACTTCTTCAAAGCCTATTTTCCAAGCAGGTGGCCAGTCTACTAAGAAAGCGCTCTCAAAACGGGAGGTTTCAGTCATCTGGGTTCCAGCTCACGAGGGTCTTCCAGGCAATGAGGCTGCCCATTGCCTCGCTCGAGATGTATACGCCCGAGCGGCCATAGAGACACCGCTACCCGAAAACAAAGTACCCCTCATTACCTACAAGGAGCTCTCTGAGACTCCCAGACTAAGCTGAAGGATCTACTCATCACCAGATAGGTCCTTAACACCGTCAGAATGCAGGGCTTGGCGAAAAATTCAGGCCAATAGTTTCTTTCCTCATGTTACTCTGCATAATGAGTTCACAGCTGACCGAGAGGCTTGCAATCTCTGAAACGTACCTCTGAGTCAAAATCATTTCATATGTGCCCCAATTCTCCGGGAGAGAAAGAAACTGATCCCATTGATCAAATTACCTGGGATTCCTATGTCCGCAGCTCAAATGCGGATGAACAGAAGATCGTTCTACGCCTGGCAGAGGAGGCTTACTCAAAGACTTTCTCTGCGGCCACGGCGCAGGAAAGCCGGCAAGAAGATCCTCCCCCTGGCTGAGCCCCTGCCGCGAGGTCCATGCCGGTGTAAATAAAGTTTTCTCTCTCTCTGAGGTCGTACTACCAGATGGCGCGTCCATCGTCACGCCTCGCCCGCCATATCAGAGGTCGTCGGTGGTATCGGCGCTCCCAGTATCAGGTTCGCTCTCAGGGGCCCGCCGTACATTGGAAGTGATCCGTAAAGATTGATCAATTTGTTAAATACTTCCACATCCACTTTCGTTGTGGAGCCCTTTATGCACATGGAGTCTGGAGCGGCACTTTCGTGCTCCGGTACATAACACTGCCTGTTCGGTGTTGGAACACGGATTCACCCATGCAACAGCTAAACAGCAGAAGTGGCCGGCTGCCCGTTGGGCGCTACACGACTTGCAGCTCATTAAATTTGTTGTTAGGTGCCATTGAGGCAGAACACATCTTGAAGAGAGAGCGCATTATTAATGGCCCCAATTCCAAACTGACGTGGCCAAGGAATGCACATTTCTAGTGGCGCTAGTCGACAAACTGCAGGTCGAAGCTTACATAGGCGCTGTTCCAACAGTAAAGCGAAGCAATGCAGTTGCTTAATTTGGGTGACAGAAGGTCGAGCAAATACTTTCACACACTCGCTACATAAACGGTTCACCTAGCGAGCATATTTGAGCAACGTAGATCTGCTTAAAATGCACATAACCTACGAAACCTAGGTTCACAGCAACGCGATGTGCAGCGATAACTTTTGATACAGTTGTAACACGTCACTTGCAAGTCAAGCGCTAGCTAAAACAGCAGTCACATCGCAATTTACTCGCCTCTAAAAACGGCACGCCGGCCGTCGACGCTCTCACACACGCGTGGCTCTTGGCTTCGCTCTCTTGTTCAAAAGTTAACACTTGCATCGATTTGTACGTTTTAATATCTTCATCTGTCGCAAAACTTGTGAGTGCACTTCACAAGCAGGCCCCGATATCGAGGAATTCAATGCGAAGCAGTGGTCTTGTAGTACGCCGCACACCACGTCGAAGTTAGCAGTCGTACGAGCCGATGTTTTCACGAAGTCGAACAGTTTATCGAGGCCGACGTTTTTCTTGTTCCACGAAGTACACGGGTGCAAGTACATATCTTCTCACGGTTATCGCTGGCGCACGGAGAAATTCCGACAAGAGACGAAAAGCGCAGGCAGGATCACGAGTTTACTGCCGCGCTGGTTGCGGCGCCCGCACACACGACCATGCATATGGCGAATGCCGCGCCCCTGGCTGTGACGTCACGTGCATACCTCCTGTCTTAGCCTCCTTTATATACTCTGTGCCTGTCAACTCCGCGCTCCGCGGCCGTCGCTCCTGCTCCGTTGACAAGTTACGCCGCTGGCTGCCGAGAGATGGCGAAAGCGACGTAGGGTCACGGGCTGCTTCAAGGGAACACCGAATGGCAAAGAAAGCACAGGTATCTCAGGAGGAAATCGACCAAAAATGGGAATCATATCGACAAAAGAAACTTCAGGTGCAGGCCCTCGTCCAAAGTAAAATAAGACAGTCCACCGATCGCTGGATGGCTGATATACACGATGCCTCGAGAGGCGGAGCAAGAAAATTTTGGAACCATATAAGCTGGCTAGGGAAGAAGAATCAAAGAAAGCAGGATCGGATTCAAGATAACGAGGGAAATTGTTTAAAGGGAGATAACGCAGTGAACTACATTACATCAGTTATGGCCGAGTCATTTAAGAGCGACGATAGGGTAATCTCCGCAAATCAGGAAGCAACACAAGGTAGCAGAATACAAAGCAGCTTAGAACTGACCAATCTAAACTGGGAAAAGGCAGAAAAAAATATTCCTAAAAACACATCTACAGGAGATGGAATTCCGATCAAGCTGATTAATGAACTCGGTCCAAAAAGTAAGGAAACGCTGTTAAAAGCTCTGGAAACAGTCATAACGAATAAGCAAATTCCGGACAGCTGGCGGCAGAGTAAAATGAATTTGATGTATAAAGGGAAAGGAGACAGGATGCACATAAAATCCTACAGGCCGATTACCATAACATCTGTTATGTACAGGTTAGCTATGCAGGCGGTGAAATTAATGGTGCAAGCATGGGTTGAAAGTAACAAGATGCTCGGAGAACTTCAGAACGGCTTTAGAAATGGTGAAATGGTAGGCGCTTAGATGATAGCCTGTTCGTGCTTACCCAATGCAACGAAATATCTAGAGTGGAAAATAGACCTTTGTATTTGGCCTTCCTGGACATAAACGGGCGTACGACAACGTAAGCAGGGAACTCCCGTGGAACATATTAAAAGAAGGTATCGGTTATGAGATAATAGAGTTCCTACAGGAAATATACCGGGATAACAAAGTAGAAATTACGTGGGAAGGGATAAGAAGTACGGAGGATGTCAAAGTATGCAAAGGATTAAGACAAGGCTGTCCTCTATCACCGGTGCTGTTCATGCTTTATACGATAAACCTGGAACGGAGGATACAAGACAGTAACCTAGGTTTTAACCTGTCATATAGATTAGGTGGAAAGGCGGTAGAGCAGCGCCTCCCCGGTTTGATGTATGCAGACGATATTGTGCTGCTAGCTGAGAGTCTGGAAGAATTGCAAACTCTAGTTAAGTATTGCGGAGACGAAGGGGACGCTCTAGGCTTCAGTTTCAGCGCAAT
Organism: Amblyomma maculatum; assembly: GCF_055883805.1. Taxonomy (NCBI): domain Eukaryota; kingdom Metazoa; phylum Arthropoda; class Arachnida; order Ixodida; family Ixodidae; genus Amblyomma; species Amblyomma maculatum. The sequence continues at coordinate 238,236,922 of NC_139344.1, forward strand.
TAAGTCGGGTCTGATGATTTTCAACGGCTCAACTGATCAGGGTCTTAAAATACAAGGCCTTGAAATACCTAGAGTAGCAGAATATAAATATCTGGGGGTATGGGTAAACGAAGGATTGGCATACATTGGAAAGCATGAGCAATCACTTAAGGCCAAAGGGCGAAGGAATGCCTGGATAATGAAGCATAAGGCATTGTGGGGATACAATAGGTATGAGGTTTTGAGAGGTATTTGGAAAGGAATTATGGTGCCCGGACTTACTTTCGGAAATGCGGTTTCGTGCCTAAAATCAGAGGTACAGTCGACATTAGAAACAAATCAGAGATCCGTTGGACGATTAGCACTAGGTGCCCACGGCAAAACTACAAATGAGGCGGAACAGGGAGATATGGGCTGGGCATCTTTCGAAGTGCGGGAAGCTCAGAGTAAAATATTATTTGAGGAACGCCTGAGGAAATTGTACAGTAACAGATGGGCAGCTAAAGTATTTAAATACCTGTACCTAAAAAGCGTTGACTCACAATGGAGGAAAAGAACTAGGAAACTAACTAGTAAGTATGCTAGTAACAAGGACGGAGAAATAAAGAGCATTAAGCAACAGGTGAAAAACACAGAAGGTAAAAATTGGATAAATTCGATGGAAAAGAAACAGGGTGTGGAATTACACCGAAAGTGGAAAATGCAGATCAGGAAGGAAGATTTCTTTGATAACTCAAGATGCAGTGCCCTACTTTTTGAAGCTAGATCAGGGTGCCTTAGAAAACGCAGCTACAAAAAGACAATTAACAATGGTGATGACGCATGTGCTATATGTGGAAACTCCAGTCAAACAATTGCCCATATTATACTTGAATGTAATGGTATCCATCCGGAAGTTGGTGCAGGCGCAATCACTGTTCCTGAAGCTCTGGGGTTTAGAGATAACAGTGGCCGGGTGAATAAACCCGCGGTGGAAACTAGCAAAAAACGACTGGAAGATTGGTGGCTTAAAGGCAGAGAAGTGACATAATGTTAGTAATGTAGGAACAAATTTAATAAATAGAATGATGGTTTAGTTAACCATTCTAAATCAATAATTAAGATATAGGGAGAAAAATGAGCATGATAGCTACTGCTACCACCCCGTTTCAAAGGGGACGCTCCTATATTCCATCCATCCATCCATCCATCCATCCATCCATCCATTGTTACAGTTGGTGTCGCTTGCGCCTCGGTATCGCACCGCTGCCACCAATTGTTAGGTTTGGGTCGCGTGGCTCTGGGTAGCGTACCGCTGCCAGCAGTTATTACGTGCGGCGCGCGGCCCCTCGGTAGCGTTGGCCTGGCGGCTCCGTGGACGGCGGACGGCACCAAAGGTGCCAGCAAAGACGAGGCGTCTTTTAACGAAACAACCTTTACTGCAACATCATGAAGAAACGGGCAGTGAAGCTGACCAGGAGAGATTACAGACACTCTCACACAGCTGGTGTCTAGCGTCGTGCCAACGGCGCGTCAGAGTAGTGTCTATCTCAGCGGAGTCGGCCGCTGCTTTTTATAGTTTTTCCAGTTCACAGGGAAAGGGTAAACCCTCACAGGAAAGGGAGAGCCAAACATGTTGGTTCACGACGAATGACTCAATCGCAGGTGTTCCGACCTCATCTCCTCCACCTCCTGCAGACAGGAGAGGGCGACGCACTCTCCCTCGAGCTCCAGGCTTGGCCAGCTTTTGCACACACACGCACGCACACACATTTGGCGCGTGGCAGGATCACGTTGAGACTTGTCGGCGGGAGGAAGCGTTGCGCGGCCGATGAACGGCGCCGAAATGGCCGATCCGCTCGCGGTTCTGCCTGTTGCTATGCGGTGGCCGCGTCAGCTGTCCCACTTCTCGGTGGAGAAACGTAACAGACTGCCCCGCCGGGGGAGGGAGATCCCGAAGGGCAGGGGACTGCATCCGCTGTCCGGAGGGATCGGGATGTTGCTGCTAACCGGGGTCGCCCGACTCTGTTTCTCTTGAGCCAGTCAGCCTGAAGAAGCCCTTGGCAAGTCCGGGTTTCCAAGGCACTGCAACTTGTCTTCAGGAGAGATTTCTGACAACCCACAACGTCACAACCACGCTAACAACTCAACTGGTCAGCCAGCAAGCACGGCACAATCTTCACTAAGTTATGCCAGACTATTTCCCTCTTATGCCCGCATTTATATTAAAGGGCAGCTCAGCAGCACTTGGAACGCGTCCACAAATTTGAAAATCGCATTTTCAAAACAGCACTTCAAACAAAGATAATACAATACAAAGGTTCAAAATCCTATGCCAGGAAGAAAAACACCAACTAGTGAATACAGGCTTCTTCTCACGTCATGGGCTCCGACTTTAGCCATCGGTGTTACCGTTGAGATCACCCTTTTCACTAAAGCTACGGCTGTCCGTTTCGCGGGACAACCTTACCTTCCTGTTTCTGGGCAAAGAAACACATGAGCACGAGTCACTCATTTTTCTGAACAGCCTATCCCTCTCCTTACGCTTTGCGCACCAGTCACGCGATTTTTCGGCACGGGCGCATTTGTGCCTTCGGGATAGTCGCTTTCTTTTTCGCGATAGCCTCAACTTGCTCCATTCTTTCTCGCGACTGCCTTTCCGGTTTTTTCTACGGCAGCACTGGAACACAGGCGTTTTGCTTTCTTTTCGCAATCGTTTGAGTGTCCTCTCCTTACGATGGCAGCATTCTTTATCGCGCCTGCCCTTTCGCGTTTTTCGTCGGCAGCACGGGAATACTAGCCTTCTGCTTTCTTTCTGCAATCGTTTGCTCTCCTTAGGATGGCAGCATTCTTTCTCGCGCCTGCCTTTCCGCATTTTTCGGTAGCAGCACTTGAATACTCTAGTCCTACTTTCTTTCGGCGCGAGCTCTGGCAAGCTAGCGGTAACCGGAGCTAGTAGGACACCGGTGTCATCGAATTGGTCAAAGCAGTCAAAGTGCGGTGCCGCGTCTGCATCGAGGCCAGCAGCGCATGACTCACCTTCAGACAAGTCCGAACAACAACTGCTCACGCCAGTCGCGTCAATCCCCCTTCTAGGCATTTGCTCTGGCGGCTCGCCACTCAGTGCGTCGCCTCGCTCAGAGCTAACCGGGGCACGATCCAGCTCCTTCGACAGCTGGGGCGCTTCGGATTGCACGAGGGTCATATGTGCCACGTACGCGTTCTCACTGAGGTTGCTTTCGCGAATACAACCTAGCATGGTATTGGGGCACGGACGATTCTGACTCCGCTCTGGTCGTTCGCTGTCGCCTTCGCAAGTCTCGCTCTCCACAGCGGACGCGCACTCCTCGTCGGTCTGCCCTGGCTGATCACAACTCGCGGGCTGCGCAGTGTCCCTGATCGGCACTTCGTTTTTCTGCGTGCCCTGCTCTACGAGACAGCTGATTTCGGAAGCCGAAATTTTCTCCTCTCCTAGCTCGTTTCCAGCTCCGTCGCGCTCTACACAAGCTTCTGCTTCTGACTCGAGAGACGGTTCAGTTACTGATAGTTCCCCACACTCATTTGATGGAACTGTATCTCCTGCAGCTACATGGGTCGGCATGCAGTTCACCTCGCTTAACGGCGTCAATTCGGACTTCTCGCCGATTAAGCCTGCGCTAACCGTCCCGGCTAGTGGCTCGACCAAGGTAACACAATACTCCTCTGTTTGAGGCTCGGTCTGCTCGCTACTGCGGTCACGTTGCTCGGCCGCTTCCCAAAGCTGTTTCTCACACTCCGGTGCAAGTCCGATTTGCTCCGGAACTTCCGCACTGTCTAGCCATTCGTTTACAGCGGCTTTCAACTGATAGGCCAAATCAAAGTATGGCGTGTTACAATGTTTCTCGCTCTCATATCTTTTCCGAAGATCCTGAGGCGTTATCTGATATCGTATCAGCAATGACTCTTTTAGTTCATCGTAATTTTTCAAGTGGTCGCCAACCAATCGCTCGATTTCTTCCGACGCTTTAGCGGAGTGAAGAGCTACCAATTTCTGCGCCCAACCATCTCGCTCGAAACGTTTACTTCTGCAGACATTCTCGAACTCTGCCAAATACTCGGCCACATCCTCGGCAATGAGGAACGGTGGCGGACCATCTCGCGGTATTGAACCGTTACACTGAATGGCATTGCAAGCTTTAATCCCTTCCACGCTCCTTCTATGTGCTGAAATCTCCAGCTGCATCAGTTTCCTACGTTCACGCATCTCTTTCTCGTGACGTTCACGTTCCTCTTTCTCGTGACGTTCGTCAATGATCTCAAGGCATTCCGAAAGCTCGTCACCTTCAGCTTCCAACGCAAGAATAGCCTTTAACACTTCTGGTTTTCTGAGTTTGTCTGACAAATTCAGACCCAGCTCCTCCGCAAGCTCCAGCAATTTCGGTTTCCGCAACGACTTCAAATCCAAACCCATGGCTGTTGCGAATGCTGCCTTCTCTACTGCCCACTATTGCCTTGCTGCAATTAACCCAGTAACAATGACAACACAATTACCAGCTCTGTTCTCTACTTAACAAAAGCCTGGCAAAACTCAGTAGAAGAAAGTCCCGCACTCACCAAACCTCGCAGCCAAGAATCCAACGCAGTCGTTCCGCTGCAGGCAACCAGTCATCACACAGGGCTCGTTGCACTGCTCCCGCTTTTTCGCTAAGCTGCTTGATTCACGGGTCACGCCTCGGACATCTCCGCTCTTCCCACCAGATGTTGCACCTCGGTCAGGCCTGGCTCGTTTCACTGACCACGGTCACTGCTTGGTCGTCCTCGTCTCTCCGCTGTTCACCAGTTGTTGGACGACGGTATCGCCTGGCTCGTCCCTCCAACCACGGTTACGGCTTGGTCGTCGTCGTCCCACCGCTGTTCACCAATTGTTACAGTTGGTGTAGCGTGCGCCTCGGTATCGCACCGCTGCCACCAATTGTTAGGTTTGGGTCGCGTGGCTCTGGGTAGCGTACCGCTGCCAGCAGTTATTACGTGCGTCGCGCGGCCCCTCGGTAGCGTTGGCCTGGCGGCTCCGTGGACGGCGGACGGCATCAAAGGTGCCAGCAAAGACGAGGCGTCTTTTAACGAAACAACCTTTACTGCAACATCATGAAGAAACGGGCAGTGAAGCTGACCCGGAGAGATTACAGACACTCTCACACAGCTGGTGTCTAGCGTCGTGCCAACGGCGCGTCAGAGTAGTCTCTATCTCAGCGGAGTCGGCCGCTGCTTTTTATAGTTTTTCCAGTTCACAGGGAAAGGGTAAACCCTCACAGGAAAGGGAGAGCCAAACATGTTGGTTCACGACGAATGACTCAATCGCAGGTGTTCCGACCTCATCTCCTCCACCTCCTGCAGACATGAGAGGGCGACGCACTCTCCCTCGAGCTCCAGGCTTGGCCAGCTTTTGCACACACACGCACACACATTTGGCGCGTGGCAGGATCACGTTGAGACTTGTCGGCGGGAAGAAACGTTGCGCGGCCGATGAACGGCGCCGAAATGGCCGATCCGCTCGCGGTTCTGCCTGTTGCTATGCGGTGGCCGCGTCAGCTGTCCCACTTCTCGGTGGAGAAACGTAACACCATCCATCCAATCCATCCATCCATCCATCCATCCATCCATCCACCCATCCATCCATCCATCCATCCATCCATCCATCCATCCATCCATCCATCCATCCATCCATCCATCCAATCCATCCACCCGTCCGTCCACCCGTCCGTCCGTCCGTCCACCCACCTTCGCCAGGCGAGAGCCGGGTGCGCCGTGTTGCAAAGCGGTCCGGATAGCCACGCACTGCCGCTGTCTCGCTGTTTCGTGGACTGTTCTGCTGTGTGCAGGGTCATGCTTCTACTTTTCTCTGCCTTCGGGTGCTGCAGGAATACAGCATTGCACCAACTGGTAAGTGCCAACTTTGCTTTGTCCTTCCGGCGATCGCTGCGTAGTATTCAGCTGCTTTGAGGCTTGCAAAAAATAGTGACAGCACCAATGTGTTTATTAGGCGTCAATATTGCAATAGTAATGTTAGATGTGCACCTGTGCTTTCTGGACTGCAATGCTAATTGCTTCCCTGCCTAGCTCGTCTGCGTAGTGTGTTAGTGTACGTCCTGCGAAGCTTTTTTTTTTTTTTTGCAGTATACGCTAATTACGAAAATTTGTGATAAAATAGAAACACAAGATTTACCTATTGTGAAGATGACTACTTTAAAGTGAGTTAAACCAAATCTTGCAAAGCCTATATTAGTTTCCCTTCTCGCACTCAACCGTATTAAGGCCTGTGAGAAATAATGACAGCACCAGAAGTGTGTTTATTACGCGTCAGTAAGGTAATAATATTAAATGTGCACGTGTATTTTCTGGACTGCGATGCGAACTTCCTCCGTGGTTAGCTCGTCTGTGTGGTATGTTACATGTGCTCCAGCGCAGAATTTTTTGTTTCGCTAACTGCGCAATTCTGTAAAAAAATAAAAAACACGAGCTTTTCCTATTGTGACGATTATTTTGGAGTGATCGAAACAGAAAGATGCAACGTGTATATTTGTCTTTCCTTGTTTTTCTAGTTAAAAAAAAAAAAAAACGTTTGTACGACGCGCTGAATCATTGAAAGTAACAGCTGATACCAAAATTGTTCTCCTTACAGATCTCAATGGCATACTGCGATGCAATTGTTCCAGTAATCTGTAAATCAAGCTGGCTTCTGAAGTGCTATCAGTGACAGCAGTCACCGTGAACTTTTTCCCTACTTGTGGCAGCTATTCATCACACCACTTCTACATGGTACTCTTGAAGCACAATTGCTGTTGTGAAATGTGTAAATAAATGCTGGTGCCTTTCTTCTTAAATTTTGTTTTATTGCAGCGTAGACTAGCATTGTAATTTTTCTATTACCATTGGTGTTAGCGGAGCAGTCATGCAGTTTTTCGAGCCATGCGCAATTTCTTGAAACAGCCTGACATAAAATGTCATATAGCGTTGGGTGTTATTGCCTAACAAGTATCATGATCACTTGTTATGCTTAGTGGATGTCGGCCTTACAAGTAAATATGCTGAATATGCACGACTCATGCTTAGGAACAGTTATCTCGCTAGCGAATAACAGCGCTCCCGCCCCGCGCCGACATTCGTACCCGTGCGACCCGTGCGCCTCGACCCCTACGTCAGCGGCGCCCTCAGCGAGGGGACCGCGCAACTTTACTCGACGGCGCCGCTCTCTTGTTCGCGCGGCGCGTTGACAGGCATAGAGTATAAAGGAGGCTATGCTCCTGCAGACTGTTTTGAGGAAAGCAAGCAGGAATAGAAGAAAACACTCTCTAACCAGATTCATTGCGCCGGCCCATTGTTGCCAGTACCGAGTTGGCTGTGCATTCGCACATTTCATGCAATATATGTCTCACCAGAAAACAGCGTGAAGCAGCGTGGCGATGTCGTCGAGAGATAGAAAGGTTAACACGTAGACCGGCAGAGTCGGAGAAGCAGCCGAACGGTGGCGGACGGAGAAACGAGAGATGTGAGCGCGCTGAAGATGCGAGGAAGCGGGAGGCGATCGTCTCCCATCATGCTTTGCCTGGATCCGACAGGGGATGGCACGGCGCTGCAATTTGTGGAAATATCTATTGAAGACATCCCGTAATGAACATTACTAACGAAGCTAATCGTGTGATCAAAGCGGGCGTTAGGTTGTTTCTTTCGGCGAAGAATAAATAGAGTGGATTGTGCAAACGAGAGAACGACGATGGAAGCAAGAAAAAAAGCTGCCACAAGAAGTACAAGAAGGTTGTCGACTGATGCGTTGGGGTTGTTTATAAGATCCCGACGTCATGTGGCCATTTTTACATCGGCAAGACGGACGCTGCATCAACGATAGACTATATGAACATGCTAAAGGTGTCGAAAACAGGTCACCCTGAAACCATCTTGCAATGCATTGCGGACAATGTAGACTGCAAGGCGCATCTCAGTGATACCGCTATTCTCGCCCGATATAAATAATGTGTGTGCTTGTGAGCACGAAAAATCGCTGGCAACGGAAAAGTGAGGCGTATGTTAGGCAGAATGTGAAGGACACGCAACATCGTCGTCAGATGAACGTAACTTAGCTATGCTCTGTAGTACTGCAATATTAAAGTACACCGTCTAGTCCCATAGGCCGTGTCCGCAGACCGTTGGATGAGCGGTGCCTTGCCAAACACGTATACAAACTCGTGAACGGCGTTAAACTGTAGCGGGAATGCCGCCGCGAAAGCAGCTTTTCGCTTAATTATTTGTGTTAGGCACTTCCGCTTAGCCAGTGTAGTTGTTTTCACTGCAATCAAAACAGAAGCCGATCACAATTCGTCATCTCATCAACTTGAGGCTTATTATGGATCATACGCATGGGCTTAGATGTCCACAAAAATAGATATTATGTCGCGCACTCCACTAAATTCAACAATAGCAGCACATATGTTTCTTTCCTACAATGTTTTTTTTTTTTTTTCTGTAAATGTATGAACAGAGACTTGCGTATGTTTCCTGTCAGCGTACGCTCCCTGAGCTGAAGCATCTGCATCTTAGCTGGAGCTTATCTCCCCGCTACGCGCAGCTTCCAAGACACAATTGTAAGCGCTTGGGGCCATCTTTCGACAGCAAGTTCCGCACGAAAAAGACGATTTAGGAGTCAGCTTTTCACCGCGTGGACCAGCAACGCAATTCGCCGGCACAGCCGGCGGAAGGAACTCCACAAAACAGAGCGACTTCAGTGATGGGCTGCCCCCACTTCACACATATGTTGTTGTGGCGCCAGACCTCACCGCTGATGCGAAGGTCATAAAAAACAAGAGCACCTAGAGACGAAATAACAGTGTTAGTTCACATACGATAGATCGTCCATGCGCAAGACGTTCAGTTGTACGAGCGCAGAGGCGCGCGCGTTCACCCGAACCAAGAAAGTTTAGAAATAACCGCTATGCTGGCTGCGTAACTTCGGCCCATTTCCGGGATGAAAAAATTGCAGGGGGCACTTTAGACTGCTAAAGTGAAGAGAGGTGAAAGGTTTTTCGTGCGGTGGTTTTTGAGTCTTTTGCGCGTTATATTTACTGAACTGTGGATGACTGCTTACTGACTCTTTAGCCCCTGTAAAATGATTCGACAAAGTCAGACATTAAGGTTTATCACGTTTAATTATTCATGTATGTGACCCTTTCCGCGAACGCACGGACGGACGCACGCAAGGTCGCACACTAGCTTTTCTCCTTGGCGGTCCTTAGCGCGCGTCAATTGCAGTGCTCATTCAAGTGTGGGATTGGACATACGGCATCGCTCTTACCACATGACATCTACACAATCAGGAATCGCCTCAAGTGAATTCGACGCGCACGACCTTATAGGTTTCTTCCCATGATGCCACCACTCTCTTTCCATGACTCACCGCGCCGCCGTCTTCTCCTATTACGTCACGTTGTTGCTAGGATGCGCCATGACATCGTCGGCGGCGGTTTCCATGGCAACCGCGTTGGCATAAATCTAGACACGGAGAACTTAGATTACTTTCTCACAATATGTTCGGCTGGTGATCGGAGGGGAAGGTGTTTGATTCCCACTGAAGCACGATTTTCTTCGGTGTTGTGCCGGTGGGGTTATCACATAGTAGCCCACCGTCAACAGGGTTGTGCCAAGGAGTTGGTAACGCAGCGCTCGTCACCCGTTTCGTGAACGAGGGCTGTCAGCTCCCTGGGCGGCAGCGATGAATCCAAGTCGGCGTTGGTGAGATGAAGAAAAGGCTTTATACACTATTTACAGGTATTTAAACAAGGATTTCGGCTCTGGGGCCGAAAGCTAACATAGCCATACGCGACTGTTCTCGCGCAGCGACGGCCGGGGAGATTCCGCCGCGTCCGCACTGTCAGGGGGCGAACTGCTCCCGATGGACGCTAGTGGTGACGAACTCACACTCGGAGTCTCGAACGGAAGCACTTGAGACTCCGTCGCCGAGAATCGTTGACGCTCAAAATTGTCCAATACGACGGCAGCACTTTCGCAGGGCCAATGGGAGAGCTTGCTGCGCTCTCGCTTCAAATATGCCGCGGGGCGAGAAGGGGTTCACCGTCAGGGCCACGGCGCGCCGTGCTGTCTGGACGCTCAGCTCATGTTGAAACACGTCGCTTCTCTCCCTTTGGCACGGCTCGCCTCTAGTGCATTGGTGCTTTGCAGAGAAGTATCCAGAGTTTGTGAAGGAGGCGTTCGCCGAAGAAGTTTGGCGTCCGGCTGAATTTCTGGGCGGCTTTGGCCAGGCACAACAGCACCCCCGCCATCAGACAATGCGCCGGGAAGACGAGCTGCTCGCATGTGGCTCGGATGCCGGGCGCGCTCGTTCGCCAGGTTCTCCAAGCTCACGTCCAGTGTCCGGGCGCCAGGTAGCCTCACGTTCCTCGGGTTCCACTCGCCAGGTCAGGATCTCTGCCGACAGCCTTGTTGCCGGGCCACGTCGATCAACTTCGCTCGGGTCGCTCCGATGCCCTTGGCACTCGCCACTGGTCACGGTAGACTTTTCTGCAGCTTGCAAAACCGACCGACAACAGGCAACACCCAACACAAGCAAGTACCCTCGGTCACCCGTCAGACACCAGACAGGCAAAATTTCAAATTCAATTAGCTATATAAATTGTTGTCCCCTTTTTGCTCCCACTACAACAAGAGACAAGTGTATAGGATGCAGTGTACAAGGTTCAAACAACAATCTTGCACATTAATGGTACATTAAATAGCAGGGAAAGTAATAATCAGTAATGGAAAAGAGCCTCCTTGAAATCACTTGGACCGTAGACCGTACCTGAGGAAGCAAGGAGGTCATTCAATTTTTCCCGATCTGCCTTGAGCATTACCGTTAGCGACGAAACGCTCGTCGAAGGTAGCTATGTCTCGAATGCATGACTCAAAGCATCCGAGTTCGCACTCTGTTGCTCTCTTCCGCAAGCGGCAGAATGCGTAGCAGTATTCGGGCGGTTTGGCTCTCCTCCCTCCGCTACAGCCTCGGCTGTCCATTTCTCTACGAGACCTTTCTTTCCACTTTGGGTGTGAAAGAACTGACGTGCACAATTTGCTCGCTTTGTTGAACGATCTGTCTCGTTCCTTACGCTTTGCGCACCAATCGCGCATTTTCTCAGCACGGGTGCATTTGTGCCGCTGAGATCGCCGCTTCTTTTCATTTCGCGATCGTTTGCGTTTTCTCACCTTTCGGTGACAGCATTCTTTCATGCACCTGCCTTTCCGCTCGTTTCGGCGGCTGCACTTGAATGTTTGCTTTCTTTCTTATGGTGCCAGCTCTTTCAAGCTGCCGGTAACCGGAGCTAGTATGGCGCCAACATCCTCGGAGTGCGGCGCCGCGCCTGCATCGCGGCCAGCAGCCCATGACTCACTGCCAGTCGCGTCCGAACAAGGACAAGGCTCGCTCACGCCAGCCCCCGAGCTAGGCATATCCTCTGCAGGCTCGCCACTCAAGTTACTCTGATCCGCCGGTGTGCCGCATCGCTCAGCGCTAACCGGCGCACGATCAAGGTCGTCCGACAGCTGGGGCGCTTCGGATCGCATGAGGTCCATGTTTGCACTAGGGTTGTTTTCGCCAACACAATTGAGCACGTCAGGACAGGAAGATTCGTGGCTCCTATCTAGTCGCTCGCTGTGGACTTCACAGGTGTGATTTTCGACAGCGTCCGCGTCATGGGTCTGCCATAGCTGTTCAACACTCGTGGGCTGCGCAGTTTCCATGAGCACAACTTCGTTTTTCTGTGTGTCATGATCTACGTCGACTCTGACTTCGGAAATTGCCAATTTGTCGTCTCCTAGCCTGACTACATCTCCGCCACGCTGTACAACTGCTGCTTCTGAGTTGTCAGGCGGTTGATTTACTGCCAATTCCCCACTCTCGATTGGTGCAATCGGATTGCTTACAGCTACGTGAGGCGGCGTGCAGGACGGTGTCACTGCGGATTTCTCGCCGATGGAGTCGGCTCTAACCGTCTCAGCTGCCAGTGGCTCGACCAAGGTAACCCCAGATACTTCTGCTCGAGGCTCGATCGGCTCGCTGCTGCGGTCGCGTTGCTCGGCCGCTTCCCCAAGCTGTTTCTCACACTCCGGTGCAAGTTCGATTTGCTCCGGAACTTCCGCACTGTTTAGCCATTCGCTTACAGTGGCTTTCAACTGATAGGCCAAATCAGAGTACGACTTGTAACAATGTTTCTCGCTCTCATATCTTTTTCGAAGATCATGAGGCGTTATCTGATATCGTATCAGCAATGACTCTTTTAGTTCATCGTAATTTTTCAAGCGGTCGCCAATCAATCGCTTGATTTCTTCCGACGCTTCAGCGGAGAGAAGAGCTACCAACTTCTGCGCCCAACTATCTCGCTCGAAACGTTTACTTCTGCAGACATTCTCGGAGTCTGCCAAATACACTGCCATATCCTCGGCGATGAGGAACGGTGGTGGACAGTCTCGCGGTATTGAACCGTTACAATGAATGGCATTAAAAGCTTTAATCTTTCCCACGCTCATTCCATGTGCTGAAATCTCCAGCTGCATCAGTTGCCTTACGCGGGCGTCCTCTTTCTCGAAACGTTCCCTACGTTCACGCATCTCCTTCTCGTGACGTTCCCTGCATTCACGCATCTCTTTCTCGTGACGTTCTCTACGTTCACGTTCCACTTTCTCGTGATGTTCTCTACGTTCACGTTCCTCTTTCTCGCGACGTTCCTTCTGCTTTTTCTCGCGACGTTCTTTCTCCTGCTTATGGCGTTCTAGCTTTTCACGCTCATCGCGCCTTTGGCGTTCTAGCTTTTCACGCTCCTCGCGCTTTTGGAGTTCTAGCCTTTTGGCTTCCTCCTTCCCTTTTCTCTCTTGAATATCATCCCAGGCCTCTGCGGCTTCCTCAACCGTCACTTCCTCTGCCTGCATGATCTCAAGAATATCATTTTTCCTTGTTGTTGAGCCCAAATCGATGCCCAACTCCTCACAAATTTGGAGAAGTTCTTTGACCTTGTAACTCTCCATCTTTTACCGGCCTCTTGTTGTTTGCCTTTTTAGAATAGTGTACTATCCGTTCGCTATCTCGCTCCTAGCAAGAGATGCGCAAGCCTTTCTCACACTAATTCCCTTCTCAACATCCCCTGGTTTTCAAAACACTTCCTGTAGGCTTGAAACACGCAAGGTTAACACAATGCTACGCTCAGCCTTTCTCTAAGCTACCCTGTGTGTTAGAGAAGTCTGGCGTTTGAGGGAAACTTCAGGTACTCACCGCGCCGAGGTGCCTGACGCCGGTCGATCCCACCGCTGCCACCAATGTTGTGCCGGTGGGGTTATCACACAGTAGCCCACCGTCAACAGGGTTGTGCCAAGGAGTTGGTAACGCAGCGCTCGTCACCCGTTTCGTGAACGAGGGCTGTCAGCTCCCTGGGCAGTAGCGATGAATCCAAGTCGGCGTTGGTGAGATGAAGAAAAGGCTTTATACACTATTTACAGGTATTTAAACAAGGATTTCGGCTCTGGGGCCGAAAGCTAACATAGCCATACGCGACTGTTCTCGCGCAGCGACGGCCGGGGAGATTCCGCCGCGTCCGCACTGTCAGGGGGCGAACTGCTCCCGATGGACGCTAGTGACGAACTCACACTCGGAGTCTCGAACGGAAGCACTTGACTCTCCGTAACCGAGAAACCGTTGACGCTCAAATGGTCCAATCCGAAGGCAGCACTTTCGCAGGGCCAATGGGAGAGCTTGCTGCGCTCTCGCTTCAAATATGCCGCGGGGCGAGAAGGGGTTCACCGTCAGGGCCACGGCGCGCCGTGCTGTCTGGACGCTCAGCTCATGTTGAAACACGTCGCTTCTCTCCCTTTGGCACGGCTCGCCTCTAGTGCACTGGTGCTTTGCAGAGAAGTATCCAGAGTTTGTGAAGGAGGCGTTCGCCGAAGAAGTTTGGCGTCCGGCTGAATTACTGGGCGGCTTTGGCCAGGCACATCATCGGCTAAGTGGTGCGCCATTTGAGGAAGCACCAAATGAAAGACGCAGCATGGTCGCCTGGATCGGAAGCCCTGCATGTCAGCTTCCTATATTCGTGAATCGCGAGTTGATGTCATCGGTCATGACCATACGTGACGTCAATATGATGTCACATCCGGTCATGACGTCACGTCTTGTCACGGCCGATGACGCCACAATCTTGCGGTATCCCGTGGAATATCACAAAGTGTGGTATTTCTCGCGAACGGACAACCCGGGGAGTCATGTGCCATAAAAGGCTTTATTAGCCTTAAAACATGTGCAGTGTTGGAACACGACGTGTCCATGGCGGGACATCACGATCCCCCTTCCTGGGCCCCTGATCCAAGACCGGCGAGCCAGAGGTTGTGCAACCTATTTATACAAAGTGACCACGCGATCCTGTGACGTTATTATACAGTCCTCAGATACTCCACTATCCAAATACCAGTCGTAACCGGCCTCCCGACATAAATATAATGCCGTGTTCTAACTAAGCCGTTCGAACGTGCCGGGAATGCCTAGGAGTGTCATTACTGACTCGACATCCAAGAGCCATGGAAGGTTATTTTCTATCCCACCTCAGATGAGCAACCCGAGTCAGCAGGTCCTCCCAACTTTGTGGCAGCCTGTGATATACATATTTATAGTTTCATGCCATTATCTACAGTGTGCGTGCAAGAAGCTTTCTTTAATTTTTATAGTGTTTGATAAAGACATATCACTTACGCACTTATCACCAGACTTTTGAATGAAGAAAGCCTCTGCCATCACGTGCCGTCTAGTCACGACTGCGCTAAAGATTTTGGTTCTAGTCAGCAATGACCGGCATGGTTTATCAGGCGTAGCCGAAGAGCATGCGCCGCAGTCTATAAAATTGGACGCTTTCCCGTTATTCATTGAAAGCTGATGCTCCCCCAGTCGTTCATTTATACACCGGCCCATTTGGCCTATAAGTATACTTTTCCACATGTCTGGAGGATTTCATATACGACCTCAGCTGAATACCTGCATATCGAGTGACGTGATGTTTCGTGCATTCTCGCGCGCACCTTTCCCCGGAGACGATTCATGGACAGAACGACGCCAACTTGCGCGGTGGCACACCGTAGCGATTGGCAACATTGTTTAGGTTGTGGGACACCGTATGAATATAGGGTACAACCGCCAGTCTGCTCTTTGGTTGGTCGCCACCTTCGGGAGGTGTTCCAACTTTCAACTTTTCTAGAAGCTTCTCTGCTGCAGCAACTATGATTGACATGGGGAAACCAGCTTTCTGATACCTGGTAACCTGATTGGTGAGGCTGTCATTCACCAGGTGAACACATGACTTCTGCAAGGCTTTCTTCAGACATAACAAAACAATGACGTGTTTTACCGCCATAGAATGTGCAGGTTCAAACGATAACAGGTCTTTCCGCCCTCAAGGCGAGTACATCCAACACGTGTGAACTAGTGTTAAGGTGAGGTTAATATATGTATACTGTAATCTATTACGGTCATGTATATCGTAGGTAAAGGTTAAACCCACCGCGTGACGGGCTGGTATATAAATGAACGACTGGGAGAGCATCAGCTTTCAGTGAATAACAGAAAAGGGTCCAATTTGCCCTTACATTGCGGGGCATGCTCTTCGGCTACGCTTGATAATCCATGCCTGCCTTTGCTTGCTGTAGAACTAAAATCTTGAGGGCCAGACGTGACCTCACGACACGTGAGTTGACAGAGGCTGTTTTCATTGAATATTCTGGTGATACGTGCGTACGTAATTTCTCTATCAAACAGTATAGAAATAAAAGTTCCTGGCACGTGCTGTGTACAAAATGGCATGAATATATATATATATATATATATATATATATATATATATATATATATATATATATATATATATATATATATATATATATATATATATATATATATATATATATATATATATATATATGTTTTTTTCTGAACAGTCGGTCGTGAGTATGCGCCCGTCCTTGAGCACTTCTCGTCCGTGTCCTTTTTTTTTGCGTGTTTCCTTTGCTTAAACTTAAGTCTGGCTTCGTCGGAGGGGGGTCTCTAGTGATTCGAGTGCGGGTGGAAAGAGAAATAAAGAGGCAGAGAGAGAGACAGAAAGAAAGCGGCTGGTGGCCTGCTTCGCACATCATTTTGTACAAAGAGGAGAGATTATATATTTCTCTGTCATGGCTTTTAGAAAATATGTTAATGGTTCTTATTAACATTCATACCGAAATTTCAGTATGAATGATTTGGAAACCACTGACAAAAATAAAAAAAAAATAGCAGCCTGCTGCGTACTCATGCAGTCCTTATATATTTGAGCACATGGGGTCTCAGACCCCTCTTAAATAATGATGGGGGATCTCAGAACCCCCTGAGACTCTCCTGGAGACGACGCAGAGACATTGGAGTGAATCGGTGCTACCACTATACCGAGGAAGCGAGAATACATTGGGAAATCCCAATAAACAGCTTGACCCGCTGACAGTGCCACCCTGAGTCCGTTTTCGGGGCCACGGGTGTGACCGGAGATAGCGGCGTGGCGTTTGGCTCTGGCAGCGGCGCCGCAGCCCCATAGAACCCACCGAGAGGTTTTACACGAAGCGTAATGCTAATATATGCCGAAAAAACGTCACCGTAAAACGGTTGCCGATGGACCTTTCAAGGTCAAGTGAAAACCGTGCCGGGAAAAACGTTTAGGTGGCGCCGATGCGGAGGCCACCTAGCTCCAACTTTATGTGTCTGCCGACGTACATGGCACCACAGCGTTTTAGTGTGAACTGCGCATAAACTTCAAGAGTCGGAAAACGCGCCAGAGAAATTATGGATGCCTTGTGGAGTAAATATGATATCGTAGCGTTGGTTGATTGAATAGGTTTGGTTTGGTTTGTGGGGTTTAACGTCCCAAAGCAACTCAGGCTATGAGAGAAGCCGTAGTGGAGGACTCCGGAAATTTCGACCAACTGGGGTTCTTTAACGTGCACTGACATCGCACAGCACACGGACGCCTTGCTTTTCGCCTCCATCGAAAAGCGGCCGCCGAGGCCGGGATTCGATCCCGCGTCCTTGGGAACAGTAGTCGAGCGCCGTAACCACTGTGCCACCCCGGCGGGGTAAGTTGATTGAATAAGGATGACTGATAATGCGATTGATTCATTCATTCATTGGTTAGTGAGTAGGGATTGGTGACTGTGGAATGAAATCATCGTGGTATAGACGAGAAATATCGTGTCTGTGTCACTCAGTCTGAACGCCTCTGATGGAACATATGTGGCTGGTATACTAATGCGGCAACGTCGCCTGGCATTGTACAAGATAAGTGTTATAGTCTGGGGGCTTTGTTTGGTGGTGCTTGACTACCAAGGAGACTTAGTAAGGTGGAAAACGCTCGTTAAGAGGCAGATAGATGGTCACAGGCATTAGAAGTCGGGCAATCAGCGCCCTCGCTCTACTCTTAAGGCGAAGCTCAAGCCTCCTCAATTTCGGCCAGAGTTCCTCTGGTTTGACTTTGAAATGTTTGACCTTGAGGTTATCAGAAGGTCAAATACCCGACACATGAAACTGGACTTTTGAGTTGAGTAGAGCTATCTATTTTAACAGATATCTTTACTCAACGCAAAAGCCCAGTTTGAATGGCTTGTTCTATGCAACCATTTTAGGTTTTCTAGAATAAGCCATTTAAACTAAATCAACTTCAGAAAAAAATTATAGGGACGCTTGATTCTCCTGAAGTCCTGAGCTGCCCTTTCTCTCCTACTACTGCTATAGGAGGCGACGGTAGGTAATTTACTAGAAGCCTGCCTTACACTTCGGCCGGCACACAAGCTATACCTTGCTCTGGCCAACCTCATGACACAATTTTCTTGACACGTGGCCCCCACCTGCTTTTATACGTCTAGGTCACTTATGCCGAAGGGCGCCAGGTACGTGAAAAATTGTCTTCGATAGGCTTGCAACACCATTTCCTTGCTATATGTTTGCCCTGCAGCCAGATGTGCTCCTTTCGCGTTAATTTTTAGGCGGCTGTGAATTCAATCTACCCCCGACGCTCTCGGCCAGGCCAGGTGACCAGCACATCTGCCTAGTTCTAGCCCACTTGCAAACTCGAGCATGTACGTGGTCTCTAGACATCACCTACCCTGGCGACCAATTAACTCTCTGCAATATCGCCCTCGTCGGGCGTCATCAGTTAGGAAAACTTTTCGAATCCCGGAATTTCTGCCCAATTAGACTCTCATGCTTCGTATTAATAGCTTGAAGTATGCCATCGTCCTCAACAGGCTTATACCCGGTGCGGTACACAAATAGCCACTCTCGTGAACCACCAAATAACCCTGTTTGTTCTGTGAGAGGTTAGGCCACGGTGTATATGGTCTCATGCTTACCGATTGCGTACACTCGCCTGGATTCCTGCCCCAACCTCGCTGCGTTTGCCTTCTCCTTGAATCCGGGATGAAAAATAAAACCACACATGTGCTCTTTATTTACAAATGCAACTAGTTGCACAAGTTTCCTTTCCAGTGAAGGAAAAATGAGGACATAGCGCTGAAGGTAAAAAAAAAAAAAAAAACGAGTCCTCGTCGTTGTTCACTGGTCATGGACCAGCACCGTTTCCTTCTTCCCCTTCGCAGATCCAGATCTGCTGCTCAGGATCGCCGATCGAGTTCGGTTGCTGGGGATTGAACTCTCTTCAGCCGAATCGTGAGCTCCTTCTGCAGAGAGCGGAAAAGAGATAAAGCGCTTTACAAATTAGGGGACCCTTAATTACATCACATCTTGAGAAAGCGATTGCATTAAAATAGGAAGTCTGCTCGCCCTGCTTCCTTTATTCAGCCATTGGCGCTGGCCCTATACGCTCAGACTGTGCACCTGCCAACGCTCTGTCTTCACTGAGATACTCGTATTCTCCAATCTATACAGTAGACACAAATGTAGCACGGATTCGTGCCTCCAGTTCAACTTGATACACAGAGCTGCCTAGACATGTGCGCAAAAAACCACACGCAGCTGCCAACTGTCGCCGATCCCATCACCACGCTAGACTAATGTGACCATATTTTCGGCCATTTCACGAGGTCTGAATGACCTTGTATCACCCACGCAGAGGAATGTGAATAAAAAGAAAATAAAGTCGAGCGGTGTGTGTTCGGGGCGCAAGCCGGGCACGCGCACATCAATTCCGGGAGGCTGATACGTTCAACATCTTTTTCTGGTGCTCCGCATGTAACCCTGTGAAGACTGACAGTGATGATCCGGGCTTAGAAATTACCGACCCCGGTAACCCTGCCTCTTCAGGCGACCTTCCACCTGGCACTACCTCGCACCCACAGGACGTTGCGGCCATTCAGCTTCAACTTAAATCGTTCGGGCGCAAGAACACTCATATGTGATTCCCCCAGGTGGAAGCCATCTTCCACCTTCACCGCGTCACCTCAGAGACTTCTCGGTACGAGCACCAACTTTCAAACCTCTCCTCAGAGGTGGCTGATGCGGTCGCGGACGTCATCTCTGGACTAGTGTGTCATGCCCCATAGTAGCTGCCATGTCGAGCAGAGCATTCTGGACCGCACCATGGTATTCGAGACGCGCGCCTTCAGTTCCTGCTCATCGGCGAAGTGCTCAGAGACCGTCGCCCATCCCAGCTGCTCACTATAGCACGCGGTAGCTCCTGGAAGAAAGCGCGGTCTATTTTAACGCTGCGCTGTAGAAGGCGCGCTACCTACAGCGTTTGCGGCAGCCCATCGGCCTCATCTTGGCTGTTGCAGAGTAAGTGTCTTTCGGCAATCTCGCACAGTTAGCTGATCGACTTCACGACGCGATATCTCGTTAGGTCGCCGCCCTCACTTCTACAACTCAGTCCTCCGCCATCTCCCTGACAAGAGGCAGGGACTGCGCAGCACGCCGTTTCGGTTCAATACCTTCGGACGTCCTCACAAGGCCATCGTGGTTCCTCCCCAGGTGGTCACCGCCGTTCTCCTTCCTCGCTTGGCACCCGCTCGGGCAAATCTCCGACCTCACTGTTCGCTGGTATCACCGTACTTTCCAGCTTGTGCTTACCGGCGCACTTCTAATGCAATTGGTCAGGAAACGCGATGCGAGATCAGTGATGGCGGCATGTGACCTCGCTTTTTGACCAAATTTACCGCCTTTTCTTAGTCCTGGACCGCATTTCCGGCCCGCGCTTTCTCGTCAACATAGGCGCAGAGGTTAGCGTACTGTCGGTCTCAAGACTGACCACACATGTTTGCCGATTGAACCTGCTCTCCGGGCGCCGATCTCTTCTTCCATCACCACGTATGGTCTGTGGTCGCTCACTCTCGACATTTGCCTGCGACGGACGTTCCGACTGGTCTTCATTGTTGCCGACGCTCATCACCCTATCTTCGGCTGCGACTTTCTTACCTATTTCCACCTAGACGTCAGAATGCTCCGCAATTGCCTCATCGACAGCGAGACGTGTCTTTCACTGGCATTATATCGGCTGTCTCACTGGCATCCGCAAGCTAATTCCGACGTGCGTACGCTAATGTGCTTGAAGACTTTCGAGATGTCGCGAAGCCCTGCAACTTCAACTAACCACGGAGGCACAGTGCCACCCAGCACATTGTATACTTGTGGTCAACTCGTCGCCGCACGCCCACGTCGCATCTTCGGTGAGAGTCTGGCAATTGCTAAACGGGAATTCGAGCACATGCTCCCAACTGGGCGAAATTCGACCTTCGTCCAGCACTTTGGCCTCACCACTACACCGGGTGCCTAAGATGGACCCAGGAGACTGGAGACCATGCGGAGACTTCCAGGCACTCAATGCTCGAACGGTTCACGGCAGCTATCCCCTCCCACACATCTAAGATTTCACCGCACACATGGAAGCATGCAAGATCTTCAGCGAAATGAACCTTGAAACGCTTACTACCAGATCCCCGTTGAGCCTGCAGATATGCAAAAGACAGCCATCACACCTTTCGACCTGTTTGAGTATGTACGCATGCCCTTCGGCCTTCGCAACGCAGCTCAGATATTTGAACGATGTATTTCTAAGATGACGCGTGGACCTTCGGCTGTATTCGCCTACATCGATGACATCCTCATAGCGAGTTCGAAACCTCAAGAGCACAAGCGTCACCTTCGTGAACTCTTTCACCGATGTCAACCATTTGGCCTATGGTCAGCGCCCAGAACTGTATCCTCGAGTCTTCTGAGCTCGAGTTCCTGGGACACCAAATCTTGATGTTCGGAATATGTCCACTGCTTCCCTCATCATGGCAGTCAAAACTAGACTTTTTAGCTCCCACTACCCTGTGCAAGCTGCAAGAGTTTCTGGGCCTAGTCATTTTCTACGACGGTTTAATACGCGCTGCGCTGAGCTTCTGTATCCACTGATGGTCACCGGTGGGCCTGCTTGTGTCTGGCCTGTCAGACCGCCAAAGTGACCCGGCACACAGACTCCAACTAAAATCCCTTGATAATTTGAAAGTAGCGACACTGTCCTCCGGGCCGCGCTTTCCTCCTCGATTCTCCTCGCACGGCGGCGGCGAGCGCTGCGCACGACACGCTTTTTCTCCTTGGCGCCCGCCGGCCGGCCGCAGCAGTGAGTGAAGCGCGAGCTTTTAGGCCAGGTCTGCGCTACAGGAGTGCAAAAAAGTTTTGAAAAATTGCGAGAAAAGCATCTAGAATGCCGCAAGTAACGTTCATGAATTGATTGGTTTCTTCTTAGAACTTTTTGAATGGGGAATACTGATAAACAAAGCATTCAGGCGAGTTCTGTGCTGCAGACACTTTTTAAGTCACATGATAAGGTGTTTTACTTTGTGCACCTAATCTAGTACTGCCTCTGACTTTATGTTTTTTTTAAAGCGTGAAATCTGTCACCGCGGTAAGACTTCGGAAAACGATCCAGGCTGGTGCTTTGAACTTCAAGATCAGAGAAGGTCAAAGCAGGGCAGTCTATCTCGATACTGTCAAACTATCTGTCTAAGCGTAGTATATGTCACGTGATCAACCATGAGATTGGATTATTGGTTAATTGTACATGTATTTTGATCAATTTCTGGCCCAAATTATATTGAATTTAGTAAATTGCAATTAAAATCTACATTTTAGCTGCAGCATCGAACCGTATACCGTTGGAAAGCTTAGGCCAAGTGTAATGGCACTGTGCTAGTTTGCGATCCACAATAATCTGCGTTAATTAGTTATTTTTGTATAAAAGCAAACTTTGAGCTGTTCCTTGCCGCTTCGGGGCAAGGAACATGTTTGCCACGGCAGTCTTGATATGATGCTGATGGAGGAATTAAATAATTTTATGAGTACACGGCCACTCACTGACTTCGCATGGGGTTAAAAGACAGCAGAGTACACTGGGAGAAGTGGTGGGCCCTATTGCCGACACACTTAAGTTCTGGGGAAAGCATGCTGTGCCCTCATGCGCTATGTAAAAGAGCGTAATTTCGTTGGACGCAACAATAAAAAAAATTACAGGGTGCACATAAGTCTTCAACGTTCGGAAATGAGAAAGCATATAACAGCCAATTCATTAACTATCGCTATCCAATCTATCACTATATCTACTAATGCCGTCAAGTAACCTATCATAACTTTCACTATCCGCAAAGAACACTATCACCTAACTATACGGGCCTATTACTATCATTTACTATTAATATCCGTAACAGTCACAATCATTAGCTATCACTATTCATAACCACCACTATTTAATCTGATGCCGTCCCATGACCCATTCATATACCTCAATTTTCATTGACTTACGTTGTCAGTCATATCTCTATTATCTCATAATATCTGACGAGACAACTATACATTGACTTTTAATTCTTATACTTTCTTGTTTTCTCATAAATGGAGGTAGGAAAAGAGCAAGCCACAGAAATAACTGACTACTATCAGCGCGACGTTCATGTTTCTGTCGAGGAGGCTTCCTTTGCTTTATTTAGGACAGGTCGGTGAGAACATTGATGGAACTGCGTTGGGCCTCAGCTTTTTTTTTTTTTTTTTTCGAGTTCGTGTAATATTGGCGGCTCAAACTGGTCTTCAGTGAAATGTAGCTAGAACATAGAGCGAGGAGTTAATCACCCAGGCTAGGTGAACAAAAAAATCTTCTTGCATACAATTGAAATTAGTAATATGTTACAGTGCTAAGAATTGTTGCTCCCAAAATGTTCCCCTACTTTTACATCATAACTACATTATTGATTGATTAAGTTTCGTAAATACAGAAAATTGATGCAATGATTCCGACTGATTTGACATCGATGCGAAAACTTTTCTCGCAGTAAATGAATAAGCGGAATCGCGGTTTTAGAGCTCCAGCTTCAAAGTGAAGGCAACCTGCCAACGCCTAGTAGTCATGGTCAAAGTGAAGCGTGTGTGATCATGTGAACACCCCCTGCCCATTGGCCGTATCCCTGATAAAACGAAGGCATATTTTTTAACCCACGCATGCGTCGAAGCATAGCAGGACACATTCAAGAATTGAAAAAAAAAAAAAAAATGCTGTACGACCTAACTAGTGCAGATCACCCGCAATACCTCGGGTTTACTTGCTACAGAGTTTTTCAGGGCCAGCATTCATTGCTCCTGAGTAACCGATGCACGCTACAAGTACAAGCTGGAAAGACTAGCTAGTCTACAGGCCCCAATTTTGATTTTTAGTGAAGGAGGCCAGGGATCCTAGCATGATCGCGACAAATTCAATCGAGAGACTGTACTTTTCCAGTTATCACTGACAGCAAGAAGCAGTTATAGTGCCGTATGTCTGACTGTACAGAAGTCGACAGCGTGTGAAATGATGGAGCCTCGCCGAATATTCAGCATGCTGCAGAGGACAACCTTATTTTTATACAATGAACGTTGTGCCGCTGCAAAAGGATTGAGGAACAAGCAGGAATAGAAAACGCAGCGTCAGGTGACGCGTTATTACGGGGAGTGAGAAAGGCGCCTTACGTCGCAAACAAATCTGTTCTTTCTAGGAATAAACTTCTTTCGACTAATCTTGTGAATCCATTGACTTGCGCAAGCCGTCAGCTTGCCTTGAGGTATCATGAATACCGCATAACCATCTTCAGGCCGCTTGCTGCAGTTGTACGCGCAACTGCACGGCATAGAACTTGCACACTGCAATAAAAGTACAGCGCGCAATATTCGCTCGCCGAGCCTAGGAGAAAAAGGGCGCGAAGGAAAAAGAAAAACACAAGGAAAACGCCGGACGCGCGTTGGTTTCCAAGGGCAACGGCAGGGAGACCAATCGTCGCTCAGGAAATTGGGCGGAGAGCCGGCCTTCAGCGAAGGGGCGCGCAAGGGGCGAGGAGGAGGCCAGGAGGTAACGCGACGGCGGCAAAGTTCAATTGGCGTAACTTTCAAAGTATCAAGGGAACTCCAACCAGTCTTTTCTGCCACCTAGCGCTCGCTTCAACCCCGTACATTTCGACTTGGTTGGACCGCCACCCCCATCTCACGAGTGCCGGTACATTGTCACAATGGTTCACCGCGTCACCCGTTGGCCTGAAGCCGTGTCCATTTCGGACATCACTGCGGAAACTATTGCGAAATACTCTGTATCAAAGTGGGTTTCCCACATCGACTGCCCCAGCATTGTTACAACGGATGGGGGCGGCCAATTTGATTATACCCTCTTAACTTACGTCAACAATTTGTTTACACTAAGCACTGCAGTGCCACCCTTGCGCAAACAGCATGGTCGAACGGTTTCATCGTAAGCGCAAGGCTGCTCTCACTACGCGCCTGGACCGGGAGCACAGGGTCGACCGCTTCCAATGGTCCTGGGCCTACGCTCCGTCCTTCGTCACGAACTGAGCTGCTCAGCAGCCGAACTCGTCTTCGGAGTACCTACCGGCTGCCCGGAGACTAGTTCGTTCCTTCAGCTCCCTTGTCACGGCCTTCAATGCACCTGTTTTTATCTTTTATGAATCCTCTCAGAATATGGCAAAAAAAAATGTAATAGAACGAGAGAGGGAGCCCGGAGCAGCGAAGCTTTGCCGGGCTTAATGCACTTTAGGATAAAATAAAAGGAGCTAAACGCCCAAAATGAGAACAAAAACGTAATTTAGAGGGAAAAACATGGATTTAATATATACATATATATATATATATGTATCTGAAGAAAGTAAACAAAGAACGCAACTACCTATTTACAACAAGCTGTTCAACACGCAACGTCTTCAACACTGCATTCAGCAGCGGCGCCCATGCCCACCTCTCTTCTGAACGGCGCATTTTTCGCTTACTGACCTAGGGTCTTTCACCCACGTTTTTATCCGGCGAGACACTGTAAAGGCGCCTCATACACCCTCCTACAATAGGCCCTATCTTGTCCTCTACAAGACGCCCAAGACTGACAATCCTACTAAGGGGTCGCGAAGAGGTGGTGTCGCTGGACCGTCTTAAGCCGGCCTACCTCGAGAAACCTCCCGCTGAGCTTCCTTGATCTCGTCGGCGTATCCGCCGTTCTCTATTCCGCCCTAGTAGTAGTAGGAAGTAGTCACTACTTCCAAGACTGCTCTCTTACTGCTCCTTTTGTTTCTCGCCTGAAGTCTTTTTGCTCATCAGATATAACAACGTCTCAATACCCGACGTTGCTTCGGAATCCGGTCGCTTGTGCAATTTTAATTCAAATGGTTCAACACATAAGCAGCACTATACCTGACTATTGTCGCTGACATCATTCTGTTAAGTGAACAATTTGCTTGCTATTTCGCATTCTTTAAATTATGTGCCGCAGGGTTTATTTTGCTACGTATCTCCTCTGAAAGGTTACCTTTGCGTTTTCTTTTTCGCTTTATTTCTGTCCTAATCCAGTATATATATATATATATATATATATATATATATATATATATATATATATAATATTTTTCTTGAATCCATTGTTTTTCTTCCCTCTTTTCTTTTTTTTTTTTCTGGCTGCCTCATTACTTGGGTGCATTTTTGACCTGTGTCCTGTTGTGGCGTGCACGCTGCTGCTGCCAACAGTCCATCCTTGGCTCTACAAGCACCAGTGTATTTCCGTTAGATCCTGTACTTGAGACTGGGAATGAGGGACTCCTCGGAGTATTCTGCCGACCCCCAACCACGCTCTGTACAGAGGAGGAAGATTGCTCTTCCTTTCAGCCTGTCTGATTCGGACACGCCCACTTGCCTGCATGGGGGCGCCTATGGCTGTAGTGCGCAGGTCACTTATGCCTACTGGATCACGTTTCTACGTGTCCATTAGACTGTAGTGCGCAGGTCGTGGCGTGCCCATCGATGCCGCCAACTCTCCATCTTGGTTTTTACAAGCACCAGCGGACGACCTGCTGATCCTGTGCTTGAGCCTGACGGTGGTGGGGGCGAGGGTCTCATCGGAGAGTCCTGAAGACCCCCTACCACGCTCTGCACAGGGGAGGGCTCCGTGCTCCTGTGTTGAGCAGAGTGCTTAAGGCATGCCTTTTAGTTTTTCTGGATGTGCCCGTGACTGCAGTCACTCTTGCCTACAGAGCCAGGTCCGTATGGGCAGCATGCATACTGCTATGAAATGAGTGGAGTCGTGTTTATTTTTCTTATTCCTCTGTGATATGTGGCATTTTACTTATTTTGCCTTTTCTGCTGCGGTTGTCACACGAGTCCGGTATCGTGATGCAGTAGTTTTTTTTTTTTTTTTTTATGCATCTTCCTCCATCGTTTCTCTTACCCGTGCATTTTGCGGTTAATATAATTTGGTTTAGTGACGGACGTCTTTTCGCATCAGAAAAGATTTAATAGTTTTTTTTTCTCTCTTAATGTTTTGTCTAGGTTTTGCCATTCTTTCTCATCTCCTACCTCTTGTCTGTGGTGTCGGCAATTTTTTTTCTTTTGCTTGATTCTTCTGTTCCTAAAATCAGTATTTTTTTTTCTCTTTAATTTGTGGACCAACGATTACAATGCCGTAAAAGACTGCAATTCTCTATTGTTCACCCGATTTTTGTTTCTTTGTTTTGGACGGTCCTGTTTACTTTTCTACCTCAGTCTTCCTTTTTCTTATGTTTCGGGTTTTGTACGTCAGCCTCCCTCTCCGTACGTTATTTGTCATTTGGTATGACTGTTGTTTTGCTGCTGTTCCCTTCTTTTCTGGTTCTGGTTCCTGTTTTGTTTCATTTGCAGGTCTTGATGCTACCTTCTGGGTTTTTCCTTTTATTCTTCTTAAACCAGCGTGGACCACCTTGCGACATGGACCTGGTTTTTTTTTTTAATTTTTTTTAATACCTTCTATCGCTTTTAAAAAGTGCTTTTTTTTTTATCTCGAGCTTCTGCTCTTTTTTAGTTATTTTTAATTGGTTTTAAGGCTGGCAAAGCTTTTGCTGGTCCGGACTCCCTCTCACTTTTTTTTTTTTTTTTTTTTTTTTTCTCAGTTCGAGAGGACACATAAAATGGAAAATGGCCTCTCAGCAGCATCCATTTCACCGTCCAGTCTAGGCAGGATAGGGTACCCCCAAGCGCCCCCCCCCCCCCCCCCCCCCCCCCCTCTTCATTCCGCTGGTTGGTAGGATGATGAGGCCTGTAGCGCACAAGCGGCGGACTGCGGAGAAAATTGGAGCGGCGCGTGCCAGGGACGTACGCCGGGCACGGGCAATTCGGTCCTGGGAGCCTGATATGTTGCACACCTTCTGGTGCTCCGCCGTAACCCGACTGATAGATTGAAACCACGTTTATTCTACATTCGAAGCCACTACGGTGAAAAGGAGGGAGGGCGTGGTAAAATAGAAGAAATAATCTGCTTCCGTTTTATCGACGGACTTCATGGGGTTAGCTAAGTGGTAGCTGCATGCGTCTCGTGGACGTTGTGGAGCTGATCGGCGACCAGCGGCACCTAGCTCCGACGGATAAGTGCAAGGACTGGCCGCCAGAGCGCGATGGCACTGTATGAGGTGAAAGATTAAGGCAGGCACAGGTCCAGAGAGGAGAAGGCCATGGTCCCCGTTTAATGGTGTCTAGAGCACGAAGCCGAGATTATATATTGAGCGGACATTTCCATAACAAGTGGACACAGCGGGCGTCGTGCCACCTCGGGAAAAACGGTTCAGCAAGAAAGGCGTAAGAATGGTGGCTGTATCCGCCGCAGCAGGATCGATTCTCGCCGCGTAAATACCTTCGGTAGAAGCGCAAATATAGAGAGGGGGTTGCCCACTGGCGTGAGGTAGGCGGCACGATGTAGTTTGATCGAATGACTGTACGCGATAGGATCTGCTACCTAATGTGGTAACGAAGGAAGGAGATGGAGCATCGGAAACTCTGGCTAGCGCAGTAGAGAGATCAGCACGCGCTAGTCTATGAGCCTTCTCATTTTCAGGGATACCGCAATGACCGTGGACTCAATGAATGGTGACATGCTGACCGCGTTCGCGGCCCAAGGATGCGTTATGCCTTGTCTTCTGCAGTACAGAGCCCTTATTATAACGTTGGCGCATGCCCGACAGGCAACTTGACAGTCTGTATACACGTGACTGTGAATGGGATCAGTTTGAAACGAAGTTGTGAAAACCGATTCCAAATAGTCTAAGATGGCCATTAGCTCGGCCTGGGTACTGGGTACTGAATGGCGCTAATGCCAATGTATGGTGATATCGGTCCTGATTTCCGGTTGTCTCGTCGTACGAAGCAGTGGCATAGCAAGTTTGACTGCTGCCCTCTGCAGGAAGTGCAGCGTCCGTGCACACTACACGTTCAGATGAATGCAATAAGCTCGTAGCCTTTGCATGCCTTTTGGCGTAATGCCGACGCCGAATTCGCTAATGAGCATCCATATGAAGTGGAAGTGGGTTCCCCTCAGTGGGTGACGTGATTTCCAACGGCGAAGTCTTGCTGGAAAAATGGGCGATACGTGGTCATCGTGCCCGAGGAGCAAGAGTATGTGCTGCCCAGCGTTTGTGCTAAGGAGCCTCGTCTCCTGCGTGCGAGTGTGCATGTCAAGGAGCTCTGACAGGTCATTGAGCTTGCTGAAGCTCTTGAGCGCATTAAGAGGTGTGTACTTCAGAAATCCCGTGACGATGCGTCTGGCCTCGTTCAGCAAGCGGTTGAGCGCGAGCAACTGGGTACGGTTTAGAGGATGATACGGCAGTACATGATGCTGGCGTCGAGAAAACCTTCGAAGAATTGCCGCATTTCACGTCCGTTTACTGTGCCTGAGCGGGTCACTGATTATGCGAAAAACGTGCAGAATTTCTTTGGTAGTCTTCGCGACGCCTTTGATACAAGTGTTAGCTGTGAATTTTTCGTCCAGGTGCATACCAAGCATTTGGATAGCGGGTTTTCGCTGCTCGAAGGATTGGTTGCCGATGGAAAGTTCTAAATGCTGTTTCTCTTCCTGTTTTCTTGAGGTGGACCGGCCACCGTGAATGACAACGCACTCGGTTTTATCCGGGGAAGTGTGTAAACCAGTTTCCTTGACGTAGTCATGAATGATGTCAGAACTCTTTGTAAGACATCCTCCTGCTCACCGATAGACCCGTGATGTGTAAACACTGTGACGTTGTCGGCTTAAACCACTCGCTTCAGCAAGTCCATAAGGTGTCTCGGTAGCTCGTTCATAACTATATAAAAAAAAAGTTGGGAAGATCACGGAACCCGGAGGGACGCCTACCTAGTTCACGCGGATAGAACTGGTCTCCTGGCCAACGTGGAACTGGTAGCTTCGCCCCTCTTAGATACTAGCTATGAAGTTGTATATTTTCTCTTTTAATCCAAGGTTGCGAACTTTTGTCATAATGGTGCCGTGTGAGACACCAACAAACTGTTTGCCTGTCCACTACAAACAGCCCGTGGTTGCACCGAGGTAGGGTCAAGGGTATCCTCTTTGAGACGGAGCAGTACATCTTGTGTGCATAGTCCAAGGAGGAATCCATGCATACTGTGTAGGGGGCAAAATGTTGACATCTGCAAGGTACCACATCAATCGCATGTTGACCATGATATTCATTACTCTTTACACACGCAATAGATTAAGGAGATAGGACGGAGGTTGGATGAGGTGTGTAGTGGCTTGTCAAGCTTCGGAATGGCTTTTACCGCTGAGAACTTCCGAGTGGAGGGCAGTACCACAGCATCCCAGACTCAGTTAAACTCTTCGTGGAAAGCTTGCTTGTAGTTGGGGGTAAACTGCGTAGGCCGGCCACGTACTCCTACCTGATGGACTCCCGGAGTACTACGCGCATTAGCATAATGCGGGGCATGCTCCAGCTCGGCATAGGGAAGGGTCTGATGCGTGGTTCCCTGTCCTCGAAAGGTTCATCCTTCGTACATGGTGTCTGTGGTTCAAGACATCTGCAGGAAGAATACCTGAGCGGCCTGATTGAGCCCAGATTATTTCTTGGAGTACCACGCACGCCGGTCTTCCGCTGGCAGAGAAGAGAACGCCGGATGGCCCAAAATTTAGATGGATGAGTTTGCTCGTTAACAGATTCACACATAGTCATCTCATCGAGCGGTCTGATGAGAGCGTATTTGTATAATTTTCAACGGAGCGTTATGTTATGTAACCTTGTTTTGTGGTACGCAGCACGACCAGGCCTCCTGTACTGTCCGGGAATCCAACGTCTTTTATTCCATAGGTTGACAA
Organism: Amblyomma maculatum; assembly: GCF_055883805.1. Taxonomy (NCBI): domain Eukaryota; kingdom Metazoa; phylum Arthropoda; class Arachnida; order Ixodida; family Ixodidae; genus Amblyomma; species Amblyomma maculatum. Next base: position 238,267,521 of record NC_139344.1, read on the forward strand.
AGGCCGATCAGGCTCGGGTGGCCAGGAAGAACCCGAAGGCTCTTGGCGGCCCTCGTTCGGCTTCGCATAGTTGTAGCACCAACTTTTTAATGTTCTTGGGTGGAGACGTCTGCCCCAGTACCTCACGGAATTTATCGCAGTGTGCAGTGTGGCTTAGCCTTGTAGTGGCGGCTTGCTTAACCTTCGTGTTGACATGGCCTGTGCGAAAATGTATAAGTATAGGAAAGTGTTCACATCCCATGCAGTCATCCAACAACTACCATCGAAATTTTTGTGGACGGGTGCTCAGTGTAAGATCTGGTGGCGTGTGCGTCTACTTGAGGACATGTCTCTCCTATACAAGTGTGGGTTTGGGATGTGTTGAAGAAGTGCCAGCCCGTAATATTCATCATAGCCCATTATTTGCAGCCCTGGCCCATTGACCTCCTGAAGGGCGATAGCTAATCGTCTTACCTCGGACTCTTGCCTGCTGAAGAACCGGGCGATTATGTCCGCACGTTTGCTGCGAAGCGACCGTAATTGCATTGTGGGACGGTTTCTCACAACAATGGCCCTCAGGAGTTAGCCATGGTGAGGCTGTGTGGCGTTAGAGATACTTCAGTTTGGACCTGCCTGAGAGGTAGCTAGAGCACGCGCTGCCGCGGTTGTTGGATGAATAGTGCCAACGGGAAACGTGTCCGAAAGCATAAGGCGCTCCATGTTGGTGTGGATGCTTGTTTCTATGGCCTGGCTAATACGTTGTTGGACCCTGGCGTATGAACTGCTCTAATTGTGAGGATACTGCAAGAGCCCTGTCTTTAGCTTATCTACTTCCTTTTGAGTTGACTTTGGCGTTCCTTACAAAACAGACTGCTTAGTGAGCGCACTGGGTGAACTTGGTGAAACTGACGAAGCATTTTTATGACTGGCTGTTATTCGTCTTTCTTCTGTTCAGCAACTTTTGCGTAGGTGTTTGGCTGCTTTCTAGGTCTGCGAGGTGGTGTAGAAACTGCGCCGTGTTACCTTGGCTACCGGTGTGGACGAGTTTTGTTCCATTCCGTTCTCGTATTCGCTGTTCTGGCGGCCCCGTGCTCGCCTTTTCTTGCGTTCATGTTTTGCAGGCGGTTTACGCTTTTTGCGCAATTTGTTAGTTTACTTGACACCATTTTGGACCATTTTTGGCCGTAGTCAAATGAGAACCACCGCAATTCCGGCATCTCGGTTTCGTGTTAATGTATGGCGTGCCTGTCGCTACAAGCCGCAAGTGGAGAATCCTGATGCGTCCGCGTTGGGGCATTGCTCCTTACGATGCCCAACCTTGTGATATATACCACAAGCCACAACTCGTGGACGGTACGAAAACACACGGACTGTGACGGCAGTCCGACTTTGTAGGGCAGGCTGTTGCCTTCAAAAGTGATCATGGCAATGCCTTTGTCACCAAGTGGGCGCACCTGCAGGATTTTGCCCTTGTGGCAATACAAATAGCTCATTACTTCCTCAGAAGTCATATCGCCCGCATTTCTAACAATTCCTCTGATTTTATTATGGTCAGAGGTTTCGCATGCTTGAAACGGGGCGTCCTTCCCACTGATCGGCACCCAGCTAACTTGGACCAACGTTTTAGAACATTCGGTTTGCCCTAGCACCGTAAAAGAAATTCAGAGGGGTTCAGAGTCGCCTATGCTAACCTCCAGTATTTTTTTTTCACTACAGTTGAATAACTAGTATAGACGAATCAGCTATTTTTTATTATTGACTTTAGAAAAAAAGTGTGAATGTAAATGTCATAGGTCTTCTCGAGAAACGGATAGCTACGTAGTTTCCATCACGCTACGACTTACGCCTAAATATTTATAGGTTTTCAAAAAAAAATGTCACGTGACCAGCTGTTATTTTAAATCATTTGCCTTGTGCGTACATCCACCTTAATCGTAGAGAGCACGACCAAGAAAAGCGGCTTTTGTTATCTCGGACGCGTCTCGAGGGTTTAAAGTGACGCCGCAGTCATGAGAAATTTTTTTATTGCGTCAGGCGTCGTTTTCGGCAGGTAAAAATATCCCTTTGTGTAAACGCTAGTTTGATGGAAATAATGTAGGTAGCTGTTTTTAATTAAAACAAATAACTAATTAGTCTTTACAAATTAACCAACTGTAGTGAATGAAAAGGTACTGGAGGCTAGCATATAGGCAACTCTGAACATATCCGAATTTGATTCACTGTGCCAGGTCATACCGTATTTTCTAAAAAACGGTGTCCAAGTTAGCTGCGACAGCCTATGTACCGAGAAGTGCATTGCGAGCCTCCTGATCCACCACGTCAACGGTGAGCTGGATGCTGTGGCCTAAGTAGTGGACCGAAAACTCTGGTTTTACATCTTCCTCAGGGAGACGGTGATGAGTTAAATGTGGCGCGTAATGACTGTCTGTCCGTGTAAAGTATTCATCAATGATGCGCCATGGTTGTTTAGGACAAAGGATGATGGTGTGTTGGTATATTTGCGCGGGGCCCTGTCGGTCGGCGTTGACACGCCTTTCGTGCCATTCTGTTTTTACCGCTGATAACTTTGTTCCAGACGCCTCCTTCGTTCCGAGAAATAATGGGAGTGGGCAGCGTTTAATTGACTTTGGCCAGTCGTCTGGGGATAGTCGTACATGCTGCGGGTAGTGTATTGCCGGTCGATCGTCAACAGGAACGGTTCTCGCGCTCTTTTCAGACCGTTTGGGGCGGTGGAAATGAAGCGAGATTCATGAAAAGTATTCTGACACTTGCCTTCCGTGCTGTTAGACTCCTCAATGTCGGCAAGGGCAGAAAAGCGGTTGCTGCATGGCAGCAGCTGCATCCTTGGAGCCATTACGGCCCCTTGCGCATTCTTCACAAGAATCCATGGGCTTGACTGGCCCACAGCGGTTTCTGACGCAAGGTCGACACCTTCGGGGACGACACCTGGTCGTTTGTTGTGGTCCTGCGAGGTCAAACAAGCAAGAAAAAAGAAAAGAGAACTTCGACGGGGTAATACCTGGCAGCGGTGGCCGCCAACAGAAAGCCGGATGGCAGGGACAATTATGGGCTCAGATAGCAGCGTCCCAGACAGCAGTCACTGAAGCGGGAAATAACAGTCCAGTTAGGCAGTAGCACACTCGCAAACACGCCCGCCGCTCTCTGTGGCCGGAAGTCGAATCTACTGTATCCCCGTGAAGACCAAAAACCTTACTTAGGTCGATACAGTAGGAAGCGGAATTTCGGCTTCAATTAGGCGTTCATGCTATCACGTTACACTTTCGCTTCATTCTTGTTGCTGTTATAGCGATGAATTGCACGTGATGTCTGAAAGTTGAATTCAAGCACCACGCGGTTTTATCTCCCCGTCGCTTCGGCCATCGTGACTGCTCTCCTCGGCTACAATCCTGAGGATGCGTGCACGTTGATAGTGGGTACTAAAGTTAACTAAATCCAATGTCTACTTTTAACGAGTGAGCCTTACAGCCATCACGGCAGGGAAATATTACCCGCCACCATCGGTGTCGATCCTTTGAGGCCTCGTAGCCTTCAAAAATCACCACCTCTGGAAGGCGGCAGCTGGTGAGTGATACGGCAAGGCACTGTTGGATCGGTGGCTTGTGTGACTTCACGAAACCAGACGACATGGTCGAGATGGAAGCAGCTGCCAACTAGGACAGCTCCATTGCTCCATCGTACACACTGGGATCCTTGCACTTCTCTTATTAAGCCTTGCAGCCTCGAAAAATGCAGATCATGCCTCTGGCAGGTGGAGACCGGGTGCAAAGCCAGACAAAAAAGATACGTAGAAGACGGGGCGACAAAGTTTTTCTCTTCATTTCGTTGTCACCTGTCATTTATTTACATGGGTGGTAAAAAGTAACTAACGTCCAGAAGAAAAGCAATAATCACGCACAGATGCCAATCTCATCATGTGCGATTTTTACTGAGAGAAATATGAGTTTTATATCTCTTTTTCTGTCGGTGCTTCTCCGGCGGGGAGAGAAACTATTACAGTCGATTTAGGCTATTTGGCTTAATGTGAAGTATGCGCGTTAGCATTTTCGCGTTTCACTTCGCTTTCAGCTCGAAGATTGAGTTTCAAGTTCAGGCTTCATTCAAATATGGGAGAAATCGGTGACTGGTGACCTTCCTTTCAATAAAATTTTGGGAAAGCATAAAGCCGCTTACAAGGACTATGCGATATGGTTGCATTCTGGAGTTACTGTGCACGGATGGATTGATGAGCACGACGACGTGCTGTGTGCACAGCGCGAGAGAGTGGCAGAATTACACTGATTAGGTATGGCGTAGTGCTCTCGTGCAGTGGCCAAGGAAGCTTGCCTATCTCCCGCGGGATGAAAGCGCAGTCTGACCACATTTATGTTAATATATACACACGCTCATTTTTTTTTTTTATTCGGGATCGCTACATGTACTCCTTCTGCAGGTAAATGCCATGCCCCTCGACTCACACGCGTGACTTTAGCACAGAAAAAGAGCCCGTGATCACCTCTATGATGCGAATTGTCACGTAGCCTGGCCTCTGATATCTGTGTCAAAAGTGACGATGACGCGTCGCACTTTACCTGCGATATTGGCCGGTGATGGAGAAATTGTGCTTCAGTTTGAAGCCTGATCTTATAATTATTCTGGTTTTCTTGTTGTTTGCATACATGTGGCATAACTTGCGGTAGCTTATCGATTGAGGCTAACAGGACCCTTGAAAACAGTAACATTGTCTCACTTTGTGAAACAACCGAACAAGGGTTGAGAGCGAGCCTCAGTTCGCAAACCAACGTTTCGACGATGAGACTCGTCTGTGCGAATTAGTCCTCCAGACCAAAAGTTGTCTTGTGAGCAGAGGTTCCCCCTTTACCCTATAGTTCGATTCTCTTTCATACGGTGTAGCCATATTCTTCCCCTCGCTATACACTCTCTCACTTCGTCAAGTTCACTGGAGCCGAAACAGGCACCAGCAAATCAAGAATAGGGTTCGTGTGCAGTTTTCAGCTACTGCATACAACGCTGAGAACGGACGACCATGGGTGACATAATCCGCGGAAAAATGCTGTCGTATACAGCTCTCGATATGACTAACAGGTTTCGCGCTGTGATTTACTTGATACACATCAGGCATTATCTTGGAGTAAGGCCAGGTAGGAGCGAAGGTATCCTCAACTGGAACCTAAATATATTACCCTTTCTGAAAAAAAAAAAAAATCTTTTTCGACGAACGAGGATGACTACATCGCAATATTCGCCGCTACAAAATACCACTTTGTATACTTGAAACCGTGATTGTTTGATGAAATTAAACATGTCTCGTGATTTCGAGATCACGGCGATCAATACAGGTCTTTCCGACATACAATCACCACATTAATATTAGAAAACAAATGATTTCTGTCATGTTTACTTAGCGAAGATGTACCTGAAGCAGAATTATCAGTCATTCGGCGTGCCCAGCTCAGTTAACCACTCTCGATCAACTGTCAGATTCAACAGTAATTAAGCCCTGACTTATGCATTGATTTCCTGATTTCGGTGTTTCTCGTAAAGCTAGAAGGGTAAAATATAGGAACCACAGAGCATTTTAGCCTGGGGATGACCATGAATTATCACTGGCGTGGTTTAGACGATTTACCTCGATTTTCTGTGATTTCGCGTCAACTGAACTGGCACAGCTCGGTACACGTGTCATAGCATGTATGCTGCCCGAGTGGAATGAACGAAATCTTTTATTTGCCATCAAATACAGATGGGGGGATTGTAGAAAAAAATCTGTCCATGGACAGCTTGACGGGTCCGCAATCCCTTATTTCGGCAGCATGGCAGCATTACATATGTACACATACTCTTCATTAAAACACGCATACACATACGTAGTTAATATTATGTAAACATAGCACACATTAGTAAAAATTTAAACCAAGAGAACATAGGAACTCATTGTTACAAATGGAAAAGAAAACACCAGCATGCTAGACAATACTACGTAGAAATCAAATACATCTCCCGGAGGTCTTTGTAGGATGCCGTGAAAAGATCGAAACGGACAGAATTATAATAATTTAAAAGTGTCAGTATTGTGTACTTAAGATGCTGTTTCCCGTAATTTGAACGCGACGACGGTACTGACCAATCTTCGAAATGTCTCGTGATGTAACTTAGAATTCTGTCCTGTCATTGGGATAGGTTACGTAGATTGTTCACGTTCCTGTGGCTTTCCTGTTTGTACATACGACTTAGCGATATCTATAAAGATTGTAAACGGTAATTACACCAGACTTATTAAAGAAAGTTGATGTCGAAGCAGTATAAGAAGCATTATATGTGTGTCGGAGATACTTTTTCTGTAACAGGTGGATGTATTCTATATTAGTGGATGTTGTGTTTCCCCATACTAACTGACAATAGTTCGGGATTGAAAGAGTGAATTATAAAGCAAAAGTTTGATGCGTGTGGGAAGAATATATTTTAAACGACCTATTACACTAGTTATTTGACTTATTCTGCTGAGAACATGCTTGACATCATTAGCCCAGGACAGGTTAGCGGAAGAGGTGACACCAAGGCATTTGAAATGCTCCACTAAATCGATGCATCGTGAGTTTATTTTATTATCTTGATTAATATAATCGCTTTTATTTTCCTTCCATTTATCTTGATTGCATTCACTTTCGACCCTTCCTCTAAAGATTTCATTGCACTGTTACATTGTTCAACAAGGAGATTAATATCATTGCCGGCTGAAAAAATACTAGTGTCGTCTGAATTAATAAATTTTGCATTGGAGTTAATATTGACGATATCATTCAGATATAGATTAAAAAGTAGACGCCCTAAAATACTTCCCTGCGACATGGGCCTTGGCTGCGGCCCTGTCAGCGCTCAACTGACGCGAAAACAGTCTGCTTGCAAGGTGATGACTCCAAGACGTTTCCTAAGCTGTCTCCGCTGCTTTCATTCTTGTTTTATTTCTGAATACTTCGCGCCGCTTTGTGCTGTACTGCAGGCTTTATCGGCGTTTATCACGCTCGCCATGCATCAGCAAAGCATATATATGCTCTCCGCGGATGTAGCGGGAGTACCTTACACCTTATCACTTTTCATCGGCGCAGCGCGAGCAGACGCGTGCATTGCCACGGTGTTCAAGCCTGGGTCTTGGGGCAGTGCAGACCACGTGACAGAGTGACATGTTTGATTGACGTCACTTTTTGCCCCGCCGCCGGCCCGCGGTTTTCAAATGGCACGAGAAATGGTCTAAAATAGTCGAGCCAAAGCGGAGAGGGTAATCGCATTTTCAAAATTCTAAATGTTTATCGTGTTATAACTAATGGCCGGCTACAAATCACTAATTACAAACGGGTGCCTATCGCCAATAGGTAATTATTTACCATCAATATTTAATTAAGAACTTTAATTTTTGACGTCCGCCAACACTGATATTACTAAACCGCAAAAAGCTTTTCTTTACCTCCAAATCCTCGGTTTTAAAAACCAACCAGCCCAGGCAACCTAGTGCGCTTTTGAAGATGCTTGCGAGCAACTATATATCGGCACACTTTCAATTATTGTCACCATATTAAGGTAATATTAATCGATATCCTGTTGACACTACCATCGGGCGACCTCTTGCTTTAGTTTATGATTCTACTAAATGCTATCGAAACAAAATGGCTACAAGCAGAATGTAAAATGTGTGCACCCGGCGCATAATTGACGGCTGCGGAGTCTGTAATGATTGGCGATGTAAGAACAGCGATGACAACGATGCATTCTTTTCAAAAACAGCCACGAAAACCGCGAGTTCCTTCTACATATTGATGGCTATTTATTTAGTCTGCTGACAAAACTGGCTTCGCTTCTCTACAAGAAAATATAAAGCATAAATGTCGCGCACACGGCATTCGAAATCACCAAGTTATGCCTGTGTTTGAAAAGATGCGCTTGCAAACAGTACATTTACGACATTTTCAAACCATGCTTTAATAGAGAATAGCTGCATAATGCATAGGCACAATAGGTCTGACGTCTTTTCCGCCTAGAAAGGTTAGATGATGGACTTCGCATTCTACGAGACATTGATATCGTCACGGGGAAGTCGACTGTATACGCTACATTTCACGAAACGTCCTGGGGCAACCAGCATCGACCGCTTCAGTAAGACTTGACATAGGAGGCACTCGCTGTTTCTCTCTCATAAATATGACGTGCCATTTCTGTGCAGCCTTCTCGTTTCGGCGCACAGTACCATTTTGTGGCCCAAGGTGACACAACTTGTTTAATTTTGGGTGTTTAATAGGGTATAAATTTCGTGTTGCGCACTGTTGCAGAATGTGTCCGTCAAGAATATGAGAGGCCGAGAAGGCACTATCTTGCCTTCTGCCGCTATCGTGCCGACATGCATGTAAGAGATCAAGCGCACTCCGATAAAAGGTTACTGAAATTAGTACATCCTGCCAGTTTCGTTCTGCCGGCGAGAAAATAGGCGGCCAAATAGGTCTTAGTGCGGTAACTTGTCGTTTCAAGAGGGTCTCTATCTACTGCGCTCTCCTGATGGCTCAGCAGGGCTAAAAACCAGTCCTTGCTGCTGTGAAAGGGCTTCGATTACGCAGTCAACGGTACCTCGTAGGGGAGCTAGCGGGCAGTAAGCATCTTACAGGATTTCGGCGGATTCCACCAGATTAGCCGAGAATTTCAGAAAATTACGAATATTATTCAAACATAGCAAACTCTGTCTGTGATTTATTTTCATCATTCGTCTTTTTTCCTTCTCTCTAGCTATCGGCCGGTGGGAAATAAAAGTTTGACAATGGAACCCGCATTGCACGCCAGAGCAGCAAAATATAGGGCCTACCTCGAGTCGAAAGCCGCCGCGGATGTTCGCGCAATTACGCACCTGTAGACGTGATTTTTTGGGATATCTTGGTTGTCGGCGTTTCTTTTTTCGATATCCCTTGACTGGCGAAACATCCCCGGCAGGAAGGTTGAAGTTGATCTCGATCACCTCGCCACATGTCGTCTCCAGCTCCGCGGCCATCCAGGCGCTGGGGCCGCCCTTTGTTGCCAGCTGCCGACGACCGGAAAAAGAAGATTCTTGCAGGCACGCGACGAATACGTACAGCGCGTGCGCTTCGTCAGAAGTGAGACGTTCATGAAGCACTTGTATTAGGCTTTGTTTTGGCCGGCGGGTAGGCATGCAGATGTCTTGCGTTCTAACATAATAGAAGAAGGTCCTGATTTCAGATTCAGTCAGAAAATATCGTATGAAAAGTGAACGCTTTGCCGAAGAGCTGAGTATTCAAGAAGAACCAAGAAACTGAGCTTTTGTAGCTGCTGCTCATCAATGTTTGAGAATCCGATACCGAGCGTTTTTGTTTGTACGAGCTCCTATTAGCATTGTACAAGATTGACTGCAATAAGAATGTCGATAATACATTTCGGGGCCATTGAGCAATTAATATGTGCAGTCACATCTGAAGTTCGCGTAAAGAACTCCACAAAAGATCCAATGCCGCATAAATATGTCCCTAGAGGGCGTAAGCAAAAAATTAAAGAGCTCTCGAGGATATGTATTGGAGTAACGCGAAAGCACGGATGCTGTTTTTGGTTGCTTCTGGTTCCTTCTAGTTGCTTCACTTCTTGTTTGCCCATTTTTGTCTTTGGTGCTTTCAAATTACCCGCTAATCCCTTCAATGCCCTTTTTCAGCTCTACTTCCGGTTGCGTGACGTCATATCCTCTATCTAGGTAACATTAATTCACTTGTTTATTCATTTTACTCTTTGGTACTTTCAAATTACGCACCAATCCCCTTCCAATCAGCTTTTCCGGCTCTACTTCCGGTTGCGTGACGTCACATTCTTGACGTCACCCTAATTGACTGCATCAACTAACTACTTTAGTCTTTGGTACTTTTAAATTGCGCGTCAATCCCTTCCTATGCCTTTTTTTGGCTCTACTTCCGGTTGCGTGACGTCACCTCCTTGATGTCACCATAATTCACTGCCTTAACTACTTTAGTCTTTGGTACTTCCAAATTGCGCACCAATTCTTTCCTATGCACATTTTTGGCTCGTCTTCAGGTTGCATGATGTCAAATTTTGATGTCACCCTAATTGACTGTAGTATTGACAATTGTAGTATTTGATACATTGAAATGAGGCGCCAAGCCATTCGCGAATGAGACCGTTTTTGCCATTACGTTTTCATTTTATGCCTCTAATTATTAACCTAATTAACCTAATGGCCTAATCATTTTTTCGCCCACAAAATTACATCACGCTGTATCAATTGACACTACTCATTAACCTCTACGACTTCTCAATTACTCACAGCTGCTGCAGTCACGATTTTGCAAATTGCGCGCCAGTCCCTTCCTATACCCTTTTTCGGTTGCGTGACCTTGCATCATCTACGTCACATCAATTCACCTCTTGTTTATTCATTTTAGTCTTTGGTACTTTCAAGTGGCGCGCCAATCCCTTCCTGTGCCCTTTTTCGGCTCTACTTCCGGTTGTGTGACGTCACATACTTGACGTCACCCTAACTGACTGCCTTAACTACTTTAGTCTTTGGTGCTTTCAAATTGCGCGTCAATCCCTTCCTATTCCCTTTTTCGGCTCTGCTTCTCGTTGTGTGACGTCACATCCTTGACATCACCCTAATTGACTGCCTTAGCTAACTACTTTAGTCTTTGGTACTTTAAAATTGCGTGTCAATCCCTTCCTATGCCTTTTTTGGCTCTACTTCCGGTTGCGTGACGTCACCTTCTTGACATCACCCTAATTGACTGCCTTAATACTTTAGTCTTTGGTACTTCCAAATTGCGCACCAATCCCTTCCTATGCCCATTTTTGGCTTGTCTTCAGGTTGCATGATGTCACATTTTGACGTCACCCTAATTGACTAATTTATTTAACAATTGTAGTAATTGATACATTGAAATGAGGCACCAAGCCATTCGCGAATGTGACCGTTTTTGCCATTACTTTTTCATTTTATGCCTCTAATTATTAACCTAATTACCTAATGGCCTAATCATTTTTTGCCCACATTACATCACGCTGTATCGATTGACACTCCTTAACCTCCACAACTTTTCCATTACCAACAACTGCGGCGGTCACGATTTTGCAAATTGCGCGCCAATCCCTTCCTATACCCTTTTCCGGCTCTACTTCCGGTTGCGTGACGTCACAACCTCTATCTGCATAACATTAATTCACTTCTTGTTTATTCATTTTAGTCTTTGGTACTTTCAAATTGCGCGTCAATCCCTTCCTATTCCCTTTTTCGGCTCTAATTCTTGTTGCGTGATGTCACATCCTTGACGTCACCCTAATTGACTGCTTTAGCTAACTACTTAGTCTTTGGTACTTTCAAATTGCGCGTCAATCACTTCCTATGCCTATTTTCGGCTCTACTTCCGGTTGCGTGACGTTACCTCCTTGACGTCACCCTAATTGACTGCCTTAACTACTTTAGTCTTTGGTACTTCCAAATTGCGCACTAATTCTTTCCTATGCCCATTTTTGGCTCGTCTTCAGGTTGCGTGATGTCACATTTTGACGTCAACCTAATTGACTAATTTAAATAACAATTGTAATATTTGATACATTGAAATTAGGCGCCAAGCCAATCGCGAATGAGACCGTTTTTGCCATTACTTTTTCATTTTATGCCTCTAATTATTAACCTAATTAACCGAATGGCCTAATCATTTTTTCGCCCACAACATTACATCACGCTGTATCGATTCACACTACTCATTAACCTCTACGACTTCTCAATTACTCACAACTGCTGCGGTCACGATTTTGCAAATTGCGCGCCAATCCCTTCCTATACCCTTTTCCGGCTCTACTTTCGGTTGCGTGACGTCACATCATATTCGTCACATCAATTCACCTCTTGTTTATTCATTTTAGTCTTTGGTATTTTTAAGTTGCGTGCCAAACCCTTCCTGCGTCCTTTTTCTGCTCTACTTCCGTTTGCGTGAGGTCACATACTTGACGTCACCTTTATTGACTGATTTAATTATATTTAGGTATGTGATACATTCAAATGTTGTCCCTAGCTAATTTGACCATTTTCGCCTTTACTTTCTCATTTTTTTGCCTCTAAATAATTACTTATTTAACTTATTACCCTACTTTTTTTCGCTCGCAGTACGTCTACCTCTATAGATTGACACCACTCGTTAATCTCTACGACTTTTAAATAACTCACAGCTGCTGCGGACACGATTTTGCGTGTTTTGCCTCTATTATTAACCTAATTAGTTTACTGACCTCATTATTTTGGACACAATATTACGTCACCCTCTATCGATTGACACCACTCATTAACCTCTACCACTTCGCAATTACAACTACTGTGGACAACTTTTACATTTTTTGCCTATAATTAATTACCTGATTAACTTATTGCCTAATTATTCTTTCCGCACCAACATTACGGTAGCCTCTGTTGATTGATACCACTCATTAACCTCTACCTCTTCTCTACTTGCAACTGCTGCAGACACAGTCTGCGGACATGGTCTGCGGACAGAAATCTTCGAACATAGCGAGGTAACGCTCTCGCGTTAATAACGTCATGAAGCAAAAACCACTGATCGCAGGGCAGCGCAGCTGCCCAGCACCATCATCCCCTTTCCTCTATTTTAGGTGGACTGGTTCGTACTCTGCAGCGATGTCCCTTCGATCCGGGCAATAGGGCAAATACCTGAAAGCACTGTGTATTGAAGACGCGAAAGAACGTCGCTAAACCGCCTATTGTTGACCGCAACACTCGTACAGGGATAAGTAGAATAGGCTACAGAAACCCAGGTTTGTTCTATGGCCACGTCAGCTTACGGCGACTCGAAACTCGTCCGCCTGGGAGTCGATCTCATGCGGCAAGGACCGTTGTTTTCGTCTGCGTTGCGCATAACGTAGCCGGCTGCGGGCCGTACGGGGCGTACCTGGCTCGGGTGGCTCAGAGTGCACCAGATTCTCAGCATGTCTTTGATGTCCACCTCCGGGAGGCAGATGGGTGACGGGCTACGATCGCCAGCCGGGTCCGCTCGCTGCTGCTGCTCACTCGCCATGGATGACGCTCTTTGGAGCGATGTTCCTGTGTCTGACGCAGTCGCCGACTCGTTCATCTCGTAGCCACCAGCGATCAGGAACTCTTGTTGCTGTAGGCCTCTGGAAAAAATGGCTTCGCAGACCCCGTCTTCTTCCTCCTCTTTGTCGGGGAAGCGCTCGCCAGTCTGCCAACGGCTCACGTGCTGCTGCAACTTGCCGCGAGAGGCAACCGCTCTCAGCGGAAGTGACTGGCGCAACTTCAGGCCCCTTTATTGTGAAACTCTCAAGACACAGGGAAATAAATGGGAGAGAAATGAAATACCGAACCAGATGCTATCGCAGGTAAAACCAATTAAATATAAACGAAAAGAGGAAGACGCCGAACAGAATAATTAGGAAAGGTCAATTAGAAGAAAAAGAAATCAAAAGCGCACAAATGACCCCACTGTGGGTATGAGCCATTGGCACCGAGGAAGAAGAGGACCGCGGAAAAAAGTGTTTTTAGTGCAGAGAAGCCTCTTCAAGGGCCCATGACACCAATTTTAAAATATTAACAGTGTAGTACATCTTATTCCTGATGTGGCAAGAACTAAACTTCAAAGCTTCAACCCTATCGGAGCTGCGCAGATATTTTTCAAACTACAGTATTTTTTTTTCTTTGCGGCAACCGCTGGCCGATCTGACCACCGGCGTAGCCGGTTACGACATAAACCGATGCCGCGTCGCTTTCTGCATGTTCTGTGCACGAGTTACACGCTATAGTTGCGCGCAGCCGATTTACCGGACCAAATAGTAATCATGCCGCTAACCGAGGTTACCGCAAACTGATTTTCGATCTCTGTTAGCGCTTTTGCGCCGCATATGAGCTGGCCCGCTCGAACAACGTATACACTGCACTCTGATACACGTCTCAAAAGGAACACGTAATATGCGTACAGGACCGACCTGCGCTTTTGTAGTCTTCGAGTAGCGCCCGACAGCGCAGCTGCGTATAATGTATATATAAGGTGCGGCACGCTCCATCGAGGTACCGAACACCCCGTCCCTTCTTAGCTGCATCGATCGTTTAGTTGCTCGTTGTTAGGCCCATGTCTCGCCTCAACCGCGTCATGAAACTATAAATTAAGCTCATGAGGCTTGCAGAACAGGATGCCGTAAGCTTACAGCAATGGTGCCGCCCACGAGCGCTGCTGACGACGGCGCTCTGGCCGTCTACTTCTCCATAATCGTCGCTAGGCCTACATTGCTTAGCATGGAAGCCACAGCGGACGCCATTTTGTAAGTGATCAGCGAGACGTTTTATTAAAAGGGTCACTCAATCATGAAACTTCCTGTCAACCCCATTGTTTTGTAGTGAAGAAAATTATTTTCGTCGATGTTTTAGCAGCAGAGCATGAGTATAAAACATAGCCACCACATCGGCGGAAGAAAAACTCCAAACGTATATGGGTGAACATTTCTCAAAAAGGATTTATGTTTTTAAATTCCCCTTCCCGGGTCCTAAAATTATTACGAGAAAATTAAATTTCAGCACGCTTTTCTAACACTGGCGCAGGAGATCTGCCGTATCGCTGGCGCGGACGGCTTGCGGAAGGCTCGATGGGCACGGCCGGCGTGGCGTTGTTTCCGGCGGCGGGGACAGGGCTGCCGCGGACGATGGCGGCGGTCGCGCTGAAGGTGGGTGTGTGGCAAGAACTAAATCGTGATTCACTACAGTCTGTGTTCAGTTTTCAGAAACATGCTTAGTACACTCATTGGGAGTCATGCTGGTTTTGAGCAAGCGCGAACACGTACAGGGCTGTGTTCGCGCATATACACCGTTTTACCGAGAGCAAGCAGAAGAGGAGGAAAATACTCTCTAACCAAATTCATTGCACTGGCCCACTATTGCCAGTACCGAGTGAACTGTGCAGCGCACGCTTCATGCATAGCAGAGTGGCTTTGCACCTCGATATATTGTCATTTGAGAGACCTAAACACCTTTACTATCACTCCTTTTTAGTGGTAATGCCATCGGGACAGCAATGCGTGTTTATGGACTGCACAAACAATCAAAGAAATCGCAAGATGATTGCCGAGGACCTATGCGGGAAGCATGCAAGGCCGAGTGCGGCTGTGATATGTTTCTGCTTCACCGCTTTACAGTCCATCCTGATTTAATTCGCCTATGAACGTTTTGTGTAAGCCACGCAGAATTAGTACCAATGACGGACTCACGAATATGATGCCCATTTTACTTCCTCCGCTGTAGTAAACACGCGCGCCGGGCAGGCCGTGCCTCCCGATAGCCCTCCGCGCCAACGATACTATCGGCGGATCTCTTCCGCCAGCGCCAGAAGAGCGTGCTAAAATCGGTTCTTCACTTAAATAATAAGCCGACAACAACAACAACAAAAAAAAAAACAAGAACTTCCTTGTAGATCTCTGATCCATACCGCGTTGTTAGTAATTTCAATACGAACAAGTTTCTCAACACAGCCTGCTACAGCCTCTGGTGCGGCGCGCGTGGCTCATCGTCTGCAGGCTGGCTCCGCTGATATGATGTCACCGAAATTTACTCTTTCTTTTACTGATACAATGGGATCGGCAGTGAGGCAGTTCGACGAGAGACAGTTTACTCTAGCGCTGAGTAATTACAAAGCACCGTCGGATGTGCCTTCGATGCGAAACAATTAAGGCCTAGCGACGGCTAGGGAGAAGTACTTGGCGAGAGTGTCGTCGTCCGCCGCACCGGCAGGCGCACCGCCTTCCTAAGCGCTGCGGCACGTGCTGCGAATTTGTCGTCTTCGTTAATGGTGCAGCTGAGAGCGCACGTTTTTCGACGTTTTGCTCAACAATACGTCGTGCAAATGATGCCGCTACTACAGGACGGGGATACGAAGTTGCTGCGCCGCCGGACGTACAGCGTGATCAAATCCTAGCTATATAACACGGCCACTGCACTCAAAGCATCATTGCGCCCGACTCGGCCATTCCATAAAGCTAGGCGGCAGGCCATGCGAAGGATCACCTCCGCGTCCCACTGTGCATATGTCGCTTTGCTTCGATAAGCGCCTGTATCCGACGCAATGCTGTTTTGAAAGCAGTGACCGTGTTATAGCTAGAAGTGGATCACCATATACGTACCTGGGTAAAAACGTCGACGGTTGGAGCTTTAGACACTACTTTTTTTTATGTGCTGTTCTTGAACCGTGGTGTAACTTGAAAGTATACCTCGTTGAAGCAGGACAGCTCGATTGTATGCTGTTCTCACTTGGTAGCCGGCGCATCACAGAAACGCATGCATTCGCCAAGCTCGGTATACGTGATAGCAGCGGTTAGCGGCATAACCTCGGTGAACGCTGCCCGTGCCTTTAATGCGAAATGAAAGCAGTGCAACATCGAATATAAATATGCACGGTCGAGAGGAAATACATGACATAAAATGGGTCGTACTTCAAGTTAAATTAATGCGGCGATGACTGGGAAATCATCTTTCGCAGTATGTGTATTCCGCGTTCGATAGCTGCCCGTGCGGTTCATTTGCTGTGTGTTTGTGTGTACAGTAACCATTGCGAATATAAAATATAAATTAATGTACGTGTATCGTCAAAGATACAATAGGTACATCCTCACAGTTATCTCTGACGAGTTCGGCGTGCGGAAGCGGAGCGCAGTCCTTCGCAGTCGCCACGGCCGTTAGTGCTGTTTCCAACAGCTGCCGTCATGCCAAACGGATTGTATACGGTTTGCTGGCGCGCTCAAATAAAACACAAAATAGTACCAAGGTGTAGGATAGCTTTCACAAACACCGCGAAACAGCACTTTTATACGGCCGCACCGCGGCATCAACAGGCACAGCACAGAATTCAAGATGGCGTCAGGAGGAGCCGGAGCGGACTTTCGCAGTTTGGCTCATACGGGGCGCCACCATAAAACTAAGATGGCTGCGCCCAGGCATCGAAACTAAAATCGTATTGACTTAGGCAGAACCACTATGTTCAGACAGATCCAAGCCTGCATAGGAAGATCCTGGGGCCCTATTCTCGACACACATGGCTGCAGTTCGGCGCCATTTTTGTTCTCTGATTGTTTCGCAGAACAGTCACGTGTTTCAAATTTGTGGCGCGAAATTTTGGTGTGTCTAATTAGTTGTTGTTGTTATGAACTTTATTTTCCACCGATGTAGGAGGCCCCCTACTCCCCGCCCCCGGCACGCAGGCCTATGGGACGGAGGCCGGGGCCTCCGCGACTAAAGACAGGCGAAGCGACAGTGTTTCTTCGCGACTTCAGCCGCGAGGCGGACAGCTTGCTGCTGGTTGGCGGGGGACTCGCTCCGCAGTAGCAGTTCCCAGGCTTCTCTACTATTTATGTTTTCCTTGGCGCCAGGGGAATCAAGGCATTGCTAGATTATGGATCCAGAGTACCCCTTTCTCCGCAGGTTTCGCATTTATCGTCCGCCTTTTCCTCTACTTGCGCGTGGAAAAGCTAGACGGGACTTGGGAAATTCCCAGCTTGCAGGCGCCGCCAAGCGACGGCTGCCTTGTTAGTTAGCGTTCGGTCCGGTGGTGGCAGGGACCTTCTGCTAAGTCGGTAGTGTTCTAAAATTTCCTTATAAGTTTGCAGCCTATCGTCCATCCCATCGCAATCAGGCGGCTCTACGGCTGCCCGGAAGTAGAGAGCTCGGGCTAGCTCGTGCGCCGCCTCGTTGCCGGGGACGGACTAGTGCGCGAGGGTCCAAATATTTCGAATCTTTCTTTCAAGTTTTCCTTTCTCTAATATTTTGGCTGCCTCCTTCGAGACCCTCCCTTTTCCAAAGTTCCAGACAGCTGTTTTGCTGTCACTAATAACTATGCTGGCTTCCGTTCCAACGCAAGCGAGCGCTATTGCAATTTTTCAGCAGTGTCGAATTAGCTTTTTGCGGTGACGTAAGAATGACGCGAGCGTGAAAACGGATTTTTAGCAGCGGTATTCATGATGCATGGAGGGTATATATAAGTAACTGTGGAGGGAAAACAGAGGTATATATGACAGAAAGGGAAGCACTTATTACGCTTGCATTACGAATGGGCTGAAATGAACCACCCATTGTCAAGAGCCGACTCCTGAAATCTGATTGGCTGACGTTGTGTGGCGGAAAATACGTCAAACATAAACATTTATTGATGACGTCAAAATGACGTTTCATTACGTAAAGGATGTTCTGTCATTGCTGTAAATGACCTAAGTTGGGCTATAGTGCCTAGAATATACTGACTAGTGTGTCGAGCGCGCCGGCTGGGATGGCTCGAACAGCAATGAAAGCCGCCGGCGGCCGCATAGCGGCGCTGTGGTGCGAGAGGGTGCGAGCCGGTTTCTCGCGCACATTGCGCCGCGCTGCTGAGAGTTGGAAAGGGAGCTGCGCGTTGCTTTGGCTCACGTTTAATACTTTGTTTTTAACGCTCTTTCAGGAGCTTAGGATTGATATAACGTTTTAACGTGCTAATGTTAATATCGAATTGCTTTGTGCAGATTGCTCGAACTTGAAAGCTCAATCGGTACGTGAGCCACACGCTAACCAGGTAAACGCACATGAGAGCTTTCGCGTTTGGAGGAATTCAAACTCAAAGAATACAAGTCACGAAACACAGATTCGGTTTAATAGAACGAAGGCAGCATGTTTAATCAAAGGTGACAATGCGAGTGGAAGGCAATGCTGGCATGTTCTTCCCACTTGTCCAGATATCCTAAAAAGTCTTCCAAGAAACGCATGGGCTACCCGGCTTAAGTGCACGCTTGGTTATCCTGGAGTTCATTACTCGTATCAGGCGATTGATTAGCTTGACGAAGTCTTCTGTTGGTTGCACCCAAGTGTATATAGTCTCCACATCCCGCCGGTGCAAAAAAAGTCCTTTAATAACCTCATCTCCAAAAAGTTGGAATGCAAGGTCAACCTTCATCTTTTCAAAGTTATTGGGTCTTAAGCATAAGCTAGGCTGTCATCCACGGAAGGTATCCGCCTCCATGTAACCGGAATGAGAATGTCCTCAAACGGATGACGGCCTCCGTGGTGGTGTCTGCAGTGTAGCCTGGCTGCTACTCTGTTCACCCGCAATGCCCGATTCACTGGAGCCGGAGGAGTCGTTGCAGTCTTGAAAGCCAGCTTCGAGAAAACAGGAGCCCTCGTTGATTTCCGAGCCCGAATCGCCGGGTCCAGTCCCTGCGTCCCGCTTATGGCGTTTACGAGCTGGTTGCTGCTCGCATATGTTTCTTTCCTTCCTTTTTGGTGCCGTCTTGGGCACAAGGTGTGGAGGGTATAATGTTAATGTTTTGAAAATAACGATGTTCATATAACCATCTTCTACATGCTTTTGTTTCGCACCCCAGTTATGTAACCCCCCTCACATAATACTCCAATCGGAGCCCGTGAGGTATTTGAATAAAAAAAATTAATAAAAAAAAACAGCAGAACACAAACGAGGAACCTTTACTTACAGCGGCTAATTAAGGTACATCGCGGCCTGCGATTGCACAAGGTTTTGCTGAAGTCACCATCTTTTGAATGAAGAAGCTGACGAGGTTTTTTTTTTTTTTTTTTTTTTTTTTATCAGATACACAATATGCACGAGATGCGGCAGGTTATAATCGCGATGAAGCTCGTTGGTAATGCCGCGCTTACGGTGAAACATGCGCCTAATATATAACTGCATCCATATGATATATGTGTAGCGCAAAAGGACAATCGAGGGACACAGAAAAGGTACACAACACGTACAGGTGTTGTCTGTAGCGCCTGATTGTGTACACTCTGTGCTACACACTGCTATGGAGCACCGTTACCGACTCGCCCAGGTTTGCATCCTTGTGAATATAACTGCATGCTCTAAAAATGTGTCTCGCCAACAAAAGCAGTTGCCGTTTACCTTCCGTCATTTCTATCGATGCTTCGTTTCCATTGTACAGAATGCGTACTTACGTAGCATCGGATAGCGCAGTAATACGTACGCTCCTTGTTCTAGCGGTAGCCCCGTTTGCCAAAAAAGCAAGTCTTCTCTGTGCACCACCGCTTTCTCTTTGGCATTTTACTCTGCAGTCTAGTGAGAGGCACTGGGGAAACAACAATCGGGAACCGTGCTTCTCCACTGGCGACACAGTAAAAAAAGAAGGGATACAGGCGAGCACAGAACGCGCGCACAAAACGAGAAAAAAAAACCGATGCAATCGTCGCCGAGCAGGTGGAAGTGCGGAACGACTCGCATGAGCAAACACCTACACCGTAAATAAACTACTGCACCTTCGTGAAAGCAAAAGACGCGCAGAAGCAGGTTTAACACGCACGCACAACACCAACAGATTGCCGTATTCTTATTCTGAAGAGAGAAAACTGCGTCGTCTGCTCAGGCGGCACCCTCCCGACAAGCAGCGCCCTCTGCCGCTAACGATTGGCTTTCATTGCAAATAGCGCCATCCTCGCCCATAGGGAAGCGCGGGCGCTCGTCACACTAGCCAGTATATTCTAGGTACTATAGTTGGGCGCGGAATTTGGGCTACTCGAGGCGGACGGGAAACAAACGTGGCGAATTCGACGTGCAATGTAGGCGGCTGTTAACTCACCGCAGTTTGGTACAGATTTTGGTGGGTTGTTAAGTAAGCTGACACATCTTTTGTAATTGCAGAAAGCACTGAAACGACGTTATAAGGGAAATTATCAGCTGCGTCATCTTTTAGAAGATTAATAATGAAGACGCAGATTTACAGAGTGTTGTACCTACCCTCCCGTTGCAAATGCTTTGCTCTCATAGAGAAACCATCGATCCGCGTCGTCGTTGCCCAGCGCAGCAATGCGGCCCGCTAACTCAAGCGCTTAATCTGCGCGAGACGAGGCATTTTAGAGAGCAACAGAAGGGGAAGTTGGGCAAGTTGTAGGTTGTTGATGATGGTTTCGTGGGCGCTGTTTAACACAGAGACAAAAAAAGAAGAAGAGAAATAAAGGCACCAGTTCTGTGTTTTCTTCTCTTTATTTCTGTGTTAAACAGCGTCCACCAAACCATCATGAATCTCAAAGAGCACCACGGTACCTTCTAATTATCTGTCTGATTGGTTCGTGAGTACAACCTGAGTGGTCATATGATTCGATGGTTGTGCAGGAACAGCGACAGGCAGCGAGGGATCACCAAAGACTTTCTTAAACGTTGGCCCTAAACACTGCCCTTTTTACCTTGCATTATTCACTCACTGCAATGTTAATGAATTGAACAGCCTTTCTACGATGAGCAAAGCAAGCAAAAATACTCACAGCTTCTATTTTAATAAAGAAATGTATGTTTCATGTACATGGCACATGTTCGCTTGCCATATGTGATGTGTTTCGTATATAAAGTTTTCTTTTAATATGCATGCGGGCTCACCATTTGCTTGTTTTTTAGAAAGAAATAAGTACTCCGGAGCACGTTATGACGGTACGCTCTAATCATATGATGTAGTTGAGTGACATTTTGTGTTGATTCCTTTTTTTTAATACACCCTCAAAATATTCTCACTTTATTGATTTGCATTTTACCGTTTCGACAGTAAGGAATACGCGCGCGCGGAGCCGCCCTAGCTTCATACCATGATTGGTTGGTTGGTTGGGAACTTTGGGATATTCACGGGGGGGGGGGGGGGGGAGGGGGGGGAACCGGACACGGGTTATGCCGGCCTAATGTCGCGGCGGCACTCTTGGTGTCCGGGGGATGGGGAAGTGGGATGTTGGGAGGGGTGGGGGGGGGGAGATCGTCTTGTCGTCGTGGCCCGCACCAAGCAAACAGCCCGATGAGCGTCGGCAGGTCGGTGGTCCGGTGCGCAGCCTCCGGTGCAGCAGCGCTTGCGGGTGGTCCAGGCGAGGCCTGGTACTGCGCCTCTGCGAGGCACAGGAAGGACTGCTAGTTACAGCAGGACACCACGGCGATTGGGGCAACCGCCGCAGCAGGGGAGACCGCGATAGACTGCTGCCAAGGCAGCAGTGCGGCGGGTGGCGCTGTGGAGACCGTCCGTAGACAGCGCGCCGAGGCCCGCGAGCAGGGAGCCCACGGGAAACTGTGTCGCTCGAGAATCCGGGCGGCAGCAGGGAGGACCGCTGATTTACCTCTGCCGTGGCAGAGGTGCGGCGGTTGACGCTGAAGAAACCGCTGGCAAGGCGGCGCGTCGAGGGCCGTGAGCACAAGACCCACGGGAATGCTGGCGAAGCAGCGGGGAAACCGCAGAAGCGGCAGGGGACGCGGGTGCGTCAGGGCCCGCGGACCGTGAAGTCCGCGGGAGACTGGCAGTGGCCAGCAGGGATGCGCCCACGGAGGAGCTGCAGTGGGCCGCCGCAGTAGCCATGAGCCCGGTCCAAAGCAAGGGCGCGCCGCAAACGTGGAGGCAACGAGGGGAGTGCCGCGGGGAAATCCAGGTCACCGGCACAGCACTGGGTCGACGCCTCGAGGGCGGAAGGGGCACACTGTGAGGGTCCGGTGATCCTGGAGTCGGTTGCAGCACTGGGTCGCACCTCTCACGCAGCAGCTACGAGGTGCGCGAAGGAAGTCACGGGTCCGGGGCACTACGGCAGCAGGAAGGTTGGCAGAAGCCAGCGATATGGGGACGATGACCCAGGGAATGTGCACCAGCGGGCTGGAGCAGGGAGGACTGAACCCCCGAAGGGGGCGAACAGGACGCACGAATGCGTGAGGGTCGGTCAAGGCTGACGAGAGCGCGGCGAGAGCGGGAACGCACGAGCTCGGCGGAGCGAGCGCCGCACGCACCCGCTCTCGCCGAGCTCTGAGAGGCGACTGACGCGGAACGCGCCTAGTCGAAGGGGAGCGAAAGACGCGTGTCCGTTCCCCTCGAAGATCCGAAGGAGACTGCCACCATGATTTCCTCAATCATCTTTCGCTTTCTTTTCTTATTGTCCGTTTATCCCCCTCTGCACGTGTACGGTAAGCTGAGAATCGCCTAATTAACCTTCCTGCTATTCAGTTCTGTTTTGTTCTCTTTCTCGGATATCTTTTGCGTTTCGCAAGAGCTTATCGCACGCCAGCGCATGAAAATTTAACCGACTAGGAGTGAGGCCTAGCGTATGCCTTCTACGTCGTGTGTGTGTGGAACACACTTTCTTTTTTTTTTTTTTGCGAAGTTTATTGCCTCAGGGCATAAGAGGAATGTCATGATGGATGAGGGATGTGGTCAAATAAATGAAAAAAGGTTGGCTGATGCAATGAAGTCGAGGAGTGTACGATGATGCGGTCCCAGTGTCCAAGCAGCATATGACTCCGGATTATGGGGGGAGAGGCCAGCTGCCACCAGGTGTCACCCGTTAATAATTAAGGGGGTATTATTAACGATGCGCCCTTAACGGTGCGCACACTCCCAGACACCCTTTGAGTGAGTGGGGGTAGCTGTTCCGGTCGCAAAGGAGATGCCCTCGACCTGCGTGGCAAGCTCAGCCGGAAATCAACTACCTTGTGGTGACAGAAGGGGGTGGTCGTTTGGTGCCCAGCGGTCGCCGGTTCAAACCAGAGAAAGGATCGGAGTCAGAAGTAACAAACAAAACACAATTTATGCACAGCAAGAGACGATACAAAGGAATACACAAGATCACTTGAAATACATAGACGAGAGGTTCACAGAATACAAACGCTAAGCATGCAATTACACAGGTATCCAATAACGTAGAGGCTTTACAATAGATCAAACACGAGAGAGTTACATAAACAAACACCAAATTGTTCACCGGGCACTGTTGCAGTCCGACGCCTCAAGAGTCACGATGTGGCCGCCATACGAGACGAGCGCCGCTCCCTTGAAAGTCCGTGGGCTTGCCAGCAGCGGGTGATCCCCGGGAGTCCAGCCGAAGCGCAGGCGATCACGTAGCAAAACGCTGACGAACTGAATGACTGACTGACTCAACAAGCGGCGCGGTCGCTTTAAATAGGGCGCGCCGCGTCTGTTTGTTAACATGCGCCAAAGCTAGCGCACACACACACATAGCTTCGCTGGTTATAGCTCCCTCTTCTCCTCCCGTCGAGCCGCGCGTCGTCATTGGCTAGGTCCCATAGAAGATGCTAGAATTTTCTGGCTGATTCCAGTCCGATGAATCACCGTCCTCCCCAGGCAATGGGAAAGAGGGTGACGGCAACGCGTACAAAGCTACGCGCTCTCCCGCGCGGGGAAGGGGCTTTGCTCTCCATGCCTTCCACGCGACGCCGTGCGGGCCTCGCGCCGTACCGGCTTGATGAAAATGGGCGCCGATTTCGTGACACCAGGTGCCGGATCCGCGTTGGCTTCAACGCTGGGCAATCCCACAGTAGGTGATGGATGTCTGCTTCTATATTTTCAGACTTGCAGATGGGGCACCCAGGGTGTGGATATAAATACCGAAATTGTGGCCACTTTCGGATCACTGCTGGTGTTAGGGCCACCCCAACTCTAATCCTCCGAAGCGCCACCTCCTCTGCACGGGTTAGACCGCGGGGGAGGCTTACCGTACACGGAGGTATAAGAGCACGTGTACGGCGCCAGAGGTGCTCCTTTCTTGTTAAAAGCAGGGTGGCATTGTCTAATTTTATGAGGTTTGGCGATGTCGATGTCGAGTTTGATATGCGGGTTGCAGCATCCAACACACTTTTTCTCTCTGCGCTGCTTTCCGCGCTCTACACAGCTCAAGCCGACACAATATGTTATAACCGTAGCTTTTCATAACGCTGTTTTTCGAAAAAGAAAAAGATGGGTAGCACAGCGAGTATCTAACAGTAATTGATACTTTGAGACTGCGAGCGTTGTCCTCACGGATGGACATCTGGAGCTACTTTGGAAATCTGTCGATTCCTTCTGTTTTCGACCAAGTCCTTAAACGTTTTAGTTTCTGCATTTCAAAGCCGCTAAGTGAATGTGAGAGGTCATCAGCGCTTATGAACAGCAATGCTACTTCCCCCTCTCATTTTGCACCAACCCACTGCGATTATTCCATTATTTAAGCTCTTCAGCTGAAACTCGCGCAGCCTTTCCGTGCGTAGCTGATGCCGAATGTTCGACCGCAAGTATGTCATGACACACCGATACCGCAACGCCACAATATACTTCACTCGCCTCACTGCAACCCGAGGCTTCCGAATCACGGAATGCACTGCAGAGTATCGATTCCTGCAGGAGCACCGTCGATTTTCATACTTGGCGCCAATATATAGTAGCAGACGACAGCGCGCTTTTTTCTGTCACTTTATTTCTCTTTTTCTTCACAATGCGTAACCCGATTGTGTGCTTACGTAACCTGGCACCGTCCTACTCCACACGTCACGCGTACGTCACAATTTGAACAAAATGGCGAATTGTCGAGAATAGGGCCCCTGTTTGAGTCATGGCGCATATATCTATCAGAAGCGGGAGAATGTTAATCGTTCCTTAGGAACCACTCTCTCTTCTCGCGCCCCCAGTAGTAGTAAGTGGTTATTTATTAGTGTTTCGAAATCTGGCGATTTACAGCTCCTTCGTAGACACACCTTGAAGATGTGTTTAGAGTGGTTTACTGGCAAAAACCCCAAGTAAACGTCACAATGTAAAATGAGCATAATGCAAAGGAGAATTACTGATGAGAGCCAGAAGATGGGAAGGACCTTGCACCCTTTGCAGAGTATTTACTAAGCCCAAAATGTAAACAGTTTTCACCGTTCACGCACCAGTGTCTGGAGCCTGTTTCACATAACACATATAAGTTCACTGTATATTTAAGGCCATGTGCACATAGTGTCCTGTTGCTAATGGATCGCAAGTCCGGTCCACGCACAAGTAGCCAAAGTGCCATGGATCGCCACCTCAAACTTGAAGAATAAATTGAGACAGATTTTTAGCGCTGTGTTTTCCAACAAGAACTTATTTTTAGGTGCGCATTTCTCTCTTAAACCGAAATCATAATCGACACCATTCAGCCATGATTTGACTCTGTATTCGTAATGCAACTTTCAGTAAATGCGTAGCTTCCTGCCGACCACAAGGCAAACTTGTCAGAACAGTTCACAGCATGCCACCTTTTTTTTATCTTATCTCCGTCGTGATTGGGGAAATTACCTCTGATTACGCAAAAGCAAAGAGCCTTTATCGGCGGCGAACGATTGATTCATCTGGTGCAATTTAACAGTCTAGAAGAAATACTGTGAAGTATGAATTTTTTCATTGAAGATATTAACTATTGCACACAATCGACGAGTGCACCAAACACAAAAGGCAGCACCATGCATGTTTGACGCCCAAAATACTACAACCCTTACAGACTGCATTCACGTCAACGTGTCCATGCTGCATTTTCACCACGTCGCCGAAATGTTTGCAGAGCTAACTGATGTTGAGGCTAATAACATACGCGCTAAAATGCAGTGGTTATATATGACATTAATATCTGCGATGCACTATGCAAGAACCATGACCATCGCTGTGGGAACTTTCAGTATGAGCATCCGGGAAGTCAGCATTTTCCTATTTCCTACCAGGGAGCTTGATTGCTTTGTACGGTTAATGTGCAGTGCACGCTATTGCACCATCCCTCATGTCTATGCGCTCACTACATGTAAGTGCTTGCAGTAATAATTCCAGTCAATAAAAACAGCCCCATTACAATCTCCTCTGTACACCTCATAGAGGGTGCACGCTTTCTTGTAGCAGCATGATTGTAGTCGCGCTCATGGGGGCACTTTTGAGAAAAGTGTGCATTCATAGGGCAGGCACAACCTATTTAAATGAACCAACCAAAGCGCTGACATGCACCAGGTCAAACACATCGAAAGAGGACGCCACATGGTTCTTGCCGATGAGGGGAATGCATGTTTACTAAAAAACAGTACAGGAAACGTTTTGCGCCACTCAAATGTAAAATACTCTGCATTTTCGTAAAGCTAGAGCATACTCCGAAAGCTTGCCGCAATACTTTAAATTAAAGGCGCGGTCAGTGATAAAGTAATGTGAAGAGGCGTATTTTTCATGGCTCGTGGGCTCCATCATATTTCGATGCTCAGGGAAACGGAATATTTAAGCTACATTGATTAAACTTTGCTAAAGTAAAGTTTAAGCAATTTTTACCTGTGTACCTGAAAGCTTATCTGTAACTGTTATGCATGACCAGATATAAATGTTTGATTTTGCATCGCCATTCACTTACGCGCCGTCGCGCCACCAGCCGTCGCGGAGAGCGCGACCGGTTTTCCGAGGCGCGTGGACGGGAATCCCGAGGACGAAACTGCTCGCTTGTTTTGAACTTAAATATGCAATTATGCTCTTTGATGTGATGTTTTCTCGGCCAATATAGGCCCAAAGGTGGTCCCCGGCTGGCTTCCAACTACTTCTTCGTCCGGAAAAGGCTCCGCTCCACCGTCCGTGTGCGTCAGGCGGGCCCATGTCGTTCGCGGACTGCGCACCCGCTCCGATGGACTCCCGCCAAACTCCCTGTGCCTCGCTACCGCTGTCTTTATCTTTCCCTGCTGACGCACCGATCACATGCCACTCCCGTGGTTGACTGACAGCAAGCTCATGCGTTATGGCATTGCTCGCTTATGCACCAATGCAAATAGGAAAGAGGGCGCGTAGTTTTAAAGGAGTATAGGAGGCATTCACGTGTAGGCTGCAAGAAGCGGCGTATATAGTTGAGACCTACGCCCTAGATAGAGGACTATCTTGCTTTCCTCAAAAATCTCCACTGTTCTCAATGTGCAGCAAAGCACAACTAACACGAGAATCCCACCTACCGCACCTACACAAACCAGTGGAGGTATATGTGGGAGGGAGCCAGGTACCGAGAGTCAGCACCATTAGGATCCTGGGATATTTCCTACAGCAGAATAGGAAAAACGCCACCATCCTTAAAAAGCATCAGACGTATGTCAACCAGGTAACGGGGATATTCAGGCATCTCTCTCAGGAACAAAGGCCTCAGAGAACACTGCCCAATAGCTTCGTGCCTTCATAATCAGGAAGATAGCTTGTGGCACCCCCTTTCTCAATCTCAATCCTGGTGAAGAAGAGAAGTTAGAGAAAGTGATCAGAACGTCATTCTAAAGGGCTTTAGGCATCACCTCCCCCCCCCCCCAACTCGTCAACAGAGAAGCTTCTAGCTATGGGAATGCATAATACCTGGGAAGAGATTGCTGAAGCGGTCAGGGAGGCCCAGATCTGGCGGCTCAACTCCACAATAGTGGGCCTAAAAATACTATAACAACAACAGCTTCCGTCCGGTGTGCTACCCTGTGTCGCTGAACTCCTGGAGCTTGAGACGCTGAAACTATTTAAAATTGCAATTATCGATAAGAATATGCACCCGATTCATGACAAGGAACGAAGAACGCATAGAGCAAAATTTATTCAAAGCAAACTAATAAACGACCCTCCTGAGGAATCAGCCTATTGCGATGCTGCCTGCGGGCTAAAATGGGCCGCGGTCATAGCAGTGGCAGATGGGAACTACTCCAAGAAAGTCATTGGATCCATTATTTCGCGTAACGCATTAATAGCTGAAGAGGCTGCGATAGCGCTAGCATGCACTCTAAAGCCAAATCTATCCTCTCAGATAATAAGGCGGCCGCTAGGAACTTCTTCAAAGCCTATTTTCCAAGCAGGTGGCCAGTCTACTAAGAAAGCGCTCTCAAAACGGGAGGTTTCAGTCATCTGGGTTCCAGCTCACGAGGGTCTTCCAGGCAATGAGGCTGCCCATTGCCTCGCTCGAGATGTATACGCCCGAGCGGCCATAGAGACACCGCTACCCGAAAACAAAGTACCCCTCATTACCTACAAGGAGCTCTCTGAAACTCCCAGACTAAGCAGAAGGATCTACTCATCACCAGATAGGTCCTTAACACCGTCAGAATGCAGGGCTTGGCGAAAAATTCAGGCCAATAGTTTCTTTCCTCATGTTACTCTGCATAATGAGTTCACAGCTGACCGAGAGGCTTGCAATCTCTGAAACGTACCTCTGAGTCAAAATCATTTCATATGTGCCCCAATTCTCCGGGAGAGAAAGAAACTGATCCCATTGATCAAATTACCTGGGATTCCTATGTCCGCAGCTCAAATGCGGATGAACAGAAGATCGTTCTACGCCTGGCAGAGGAGGCTTACTCAAAGACTTTCTCTGCGGCCACGGCGCAGGAAAGCCGGCAAGAAGATCCTCCCCCTGGCTGAGCCCCTGCCGCGAGGTCCATGCCGGTGTAAATAAAGTTTTCTCTCTCTCTGAGGTCGTACTACCAGATGGCGCGTCCATCGTCACGCCTCGCCCGCCATATCAGAGGTCGTCGGTGGTATCGGCGCTCCCAGTATCAGGTTCGCTCTCAGGGGCCCGCCGTACATTGGAAGTGATCCGTAAAGATTGATCAATTTGTTAAATACTTCCACATCCACTTTCGTTGTGGAGCCCTTTATGCACATGGAGTCTGGAGCGGCACTTTCGTGCTCCGGTACATAACACTGCCTGTTCGGTGTTGGAACACGGATTCACCCATGCAACAGCTAAACAGCAGAAGTGGCCGGCTGCCCGTTGGGCGCTACACGACTTGCAGCTCATTAAATTTGTTGTTAGGTGCCATTGAGGCAGAACACATCTTGAAGAGAGAGCGCATTATTAATGGCCCCAATTCCAAACTGACGTGGGCAAGGAATGCACATTTCTAGTGGCGCTAGTCGACAAACTGCAGGTCGAAGCTTACATAGGCGCTGTTCCAACAGTAAAGCGAAGCAATGCAGTTGCTTAATTTGGGTGACAGAAGGTCGAGCAAATACTTTCACACACTCGCTACATAAACGGTTCACCTAGCGAGCATATTTGAGCAACGTAGATCTGCTTAAAATGCACATAACCTACGAAACCTAGGTTCACAGCAACGCGATGTGCAGCGATAACTTTTGATACAGTTGTAACACGTCACTTGCAAGTCAAGCGCTAGCTAAAACAGCAGTCACATCGCAATTTACTCGCCTCTAAAAACGGCACGCCGGCCGTCGACGCTCTCACACACGCGTGGCTCTTGGCTTCGCTCTCTTGTTCAAAAGTTAACACTTGCATCGATTTGTACGTTTTAATATCTTCATCTGTCGCAAAACTTGTGAGTGCACTTCACAAGCAGGCCCCGATATCGAGGAATTCAATGCGAAGCAGTGGTCTTGTAGTACGCCGCACACCACGTCGAAGTTAGCAGTCGTACGAGCCGATGTTTTCACGAAGTCGAACAGTTTATCGAGGCCGACGTTTTTCTTGTTCCACGAAGTACACGGGTGCAAGTACATATCTTCTCACGGTTATCGCTGGCGCACGGAGAAATTCCGACAAGAGACGAAAAGCGCAGGCAGGATCACGAGTTTACTGCCGCGCTGGTTGCGGCGCCCGCACACACGACCATGCATATGGCGAATGCCGCGCCCCTGGCTGTGACGTCACGTGCATACCTCCTGTCATAGCCTCCTTTATATACTCTGTGCCTGTCAACTCCGCGCTCCGCGGCCGTCGCTCCTGCTCCGTTGACAAGTTACGCCGCTGGCTGCCGAGAGATGGCGAAAGCGACGTAGGGTCACGGGCTGCTTCAAGGGAACACCGAATGGCAAAGAAAGCACAGGTATCTCAGGAGGAAATCGACCAAAAATGGGAATCATATCGACAAAAGAAACTTCAGGTGCAGGCCCTCGTCCAAAGTAAAATAAGACAGTCCACCGATCGCTGGATGGCTGATATACACGATGCCTCGAGAGGCGGAGCAAGAAAATTTTGGAACCATATAAGCTGGCTAGGGAAGAAGAATCAAAGAAAGCAGGATCGGATTCAAGATAACGAGGGAAATTGTTTAAAGGGAGATAACGCAGTGAACTACATTACATCAGTTATAGCCGAGTCATTTAAGAGCGACGATAGGGTAATCTCCGCAAATCAGGAAGCAACACAAGGTAGCAGAATACAAAGCAGCTTAGAACTGACCAATCTAAACTGGGAAAAGGCAGAAAAAAATATTCCTAAAAACACATCTACAGGAGATGGAATTCCGATCAAGCTGATTAATGAACTCGGTCCAAAAAGTAAGGAAACGCTGTTAAAAGCTCTGGAAACAGTCATAACGAATAAGCAAATTCCGGACAGCTGGCGGCAGAGTAAAATGAATTTGATGTATAAAGGGAAAGGAGACAGGATGCACATAAAATCCTACAGGCCGATTACCATAACATCTGTTATGTACAGGTTAGCTATGCAGGCGGTGAAATTAATGGTGCAAGCATGGGTTGAAAGTAACAAGATGCTCGGAGAACTTCAGAACGGCTTTAGAAATGGTGAAATGGTAGGCGCTTAGATGATAGCCTGTTCGTGCTTACCCAATGCAACGAAATATCTAGAGTGGAAAATAGACCTTTGTATTTGGCCTTCCTGGACATAAACGGGCGTACGACAACGTAAGCAGGGAACTCCCGTGGAACATATTAAAAGAAGGTATCGGTTATGAGATAATAGAGTTCCTACAGGAAATATACCGGGATAACAAAGTAGAAATTACGTGGGAAGGGATAAGAAGTACGGAGGATGTCAAAGTATGCAAAGGATTAAGACAAGGCTGTCCTCTATCACCGGTGCTGTTCATGCTTTATACGATAAACCTGGAACGGAGGATACAAGACAGTAACCTAGGTTTTAACCTGTCATATAGATTAGGTGGAAAGGCGGTAGAGCAGCGCCTCCCCGGTTTGATGTATGCAGACGATATTGTGCTGCTAGCTGAGAGTCTGGAAGAATTGCAAACTCTAGTTAAGTATTGCGGAGACGAAGGGGACGCTCTAGGCTTCAGTTTCAGCGCAATTAAGTCGGGTCTGATGATTTTCAACGGCTCAACTGATCAGGGTCTTAAAATACAAGGCCTTGAAATACCTAGAGTAGCAGAATATAAATATCTGGGGGTATGGGTAAACGAAGGATTGGCATACATTGGAAAGCATGAGCAATCACTTAAGGCCAAAGGGCGAAGGAATGCCTGGATAATGAAGCATAAGGCATTGTGGGGATACAATAGGTATGAGGTTTTGAGAGGTATTTGGAAAGGAATTATGGTGCCCGGACTTACTTTCGGAAATGCGGTTTCGTGCCTAAAATCAGAGGTACAGTCGACATTAGAAACAAATCAGAGATCCGTTGGACGATTAGCACTAGGTGCCCACGGCAAAACTACAAATGAGGCGGAACAGGGAGATATGGGCTGGGCATCTTTCGAAGTGCGGGAAGCTCAGAGTAAAATATTATTTGAGGAACGCCTGAGGAAATTGTACAGTAACAGATGGGCAGCTAAAGTATTTAAATACCTGTACCTAAAAAGCGTTGACTCACAATGGAGGAAAAGAACTAGGAAACTAACTAGTAAGTATGCTAGTAACAAGGACGGAGAAATAAAGAGCATTAAGCAACAGGTGAAAAACACAGAAGGTAAAAATTGGATAAATTCGATGGAAAAGAAACAGGGTGTGGAATTACACCGAAAGTGGAAAATGCAGATCAGGAAGGAAGATTTCTTTGATAACTCAAGATGCAGTGCCCTACTTTTTGAAGCTAGATCAGGGTGCCTTAGAAAACGCAGCTACAAAAAGACAATTAACAATGGTGATGACGCATGTGCTATATGTGGAAACTCCAGTCAAACAATTGCCCATATTATACTTGAATGTAATGGTATCCATCCGGAAGTTGGTGCAGGCGCAATCACTGTTCCTGAAGCTCTGGGGTTTAGAGATAACAGTGGCCGGGTGAATAAACCCGCGGTGGAAACTAGCAAAAAACGACTGGAAGATTGGTGGCTTAAAGGCAGAGAAGTGACATAATGTTAGTAATGTAGGAACAAATTTAATAAATAGAATGATGGTTTAGTTAACCATTCTAAATCAATAATTAAGATATAGGGAGAAAGATGAGCATGATAGCTACTGCTACCACCCCGTTTCAAAGGGGACGCTCCTATATTCCATCCATCCATCCATCCATCCATCCATCCATTGTTACAGTTGGTGTCGCTTGCGCCTCGGTATCGCACCGCTGCCACCAATTGTTAGGTTTGGGTCGCGTGGCTCTGGGTAGCGTACCGCTGCCAGCAGTTATTACGTGCGGCGCGCGGCCCCTCGGTAGCGTTGGCCTGGCGGCTCCGTGGACGGCGGACGGCACCAAAGGTGCCAGCAAAGACGAGGCGTCTTTTAACGAAACAACCTTTACTGCAACATCATGAAGAAACGGGCAGTGAAGCTGACCAGGAGAGATTACAGACACTCTCACACAGCTGGTGTCTAGCGTCGTGCCAACGGCGCGTCAGAGTAGTGTCTATCTCAGCGGAGTCGGCCGCTGCTTTTTATAGTTTTTCCAGTTCACAGGGAAAGGGTAAACCCTCACAGGAAAGGGAGAGCCAAACATGTTGGTTCACGACGAATGACTCAATCGCAGGTGTTCCGACCTCATCTCCTCCACCTCCTGCAGACAGGAGAGGGCGACGCACTCTCCCTCGAGCTCCAGGCTTGGCCAGCTTTTGCACACACACGCACGCACACACATTTGGCGCGTGGCAGGATCACGTTGAGACTTGTCGGCGGGAGGAAGCGTTGCGCGGCCGATGAACGGCGCCGAAATGGCCGATCCGCTCGCGGTTCTGCCTGTTGCTATGCGGTGGCCGCGTCAGCTGTCCCACTTCTCGGTGGAGAAACGTAACAGACTGCCCCGCCGGGGGAGGGAGATCCCGAAGGGCAGGGGACTGCATCCGCTGTCCGGAGGGATCGGGATGTTGCTGCTAACCGGGGTCGCCCGACTCTGTTTCTCTTGAGCCAGTCAGCCTGAAGAAGCCCTTGGCAAGTCCGGGTTTCCAAGGCACTGCAACTTGTCTTCAGGAGAGATTTCTGACAACCCACAACGTCACAACCACGCTAACAACTCAACTGGTCAGCCAGCAAGCACGGCACAATCTTCACTAAGTTATGCCAGACTATTTCCCTCTTATGCCCGCATTTATATTAAAGGGCAGCTCAGCAGCACTTGGAACGCGTCCACAAATTTGAAAATCGCATTTTCAAAACAGCACTTCAAACAAAGATAATACAATACAAAGGTTCAAAATCCTATGCCAGGAAGAAAAACACCAACTAGTGAATACAGGCTTCTTCTCACGTCATGGGCTCCGACTTTAGCCATCGGTGTTACCGTTGAGATCACCCTTTTCACTAAAGCTACGGCTGTCCGTTTCGCGGGACAACCTTACCTTCCTGTTTCTGGGCAAAGAAACACATGAGCACGAGTCACTCATTTTTCTGAACAGCCTATCCCTCTCCTTACGCTTTGCGCACCAGTCACGCGATTTTTCGGCACGGGCGCATTTGTGCCTTCGGGATAGTCGCTTTCTTTTTCGCGATAGCCTCAACTTGCTCCATTCTTTCTCGCGACTGCCTTTCCGGTTTTTTCTACGGCAGCACTGGAACACAGGCGTTTTGCTTTCTTTTCGCAATCGTTTGAGTGTCCTCTCCTTACGATGGCAGCATTCTTTATCGCGCCTGCCCTTTCGCGTTTTTCGTCGGCAGCACGGGAATACTAGCCTTCTGCTTTCTTTCTGCAATCGTTTGCTCTCCTTAGGATGGCAGCATTCTTTCTCGCGCCTGCCTTTCCGCATTTTTCGGTAGCAGCACTTGAATACTCTAGTCCTACTTTCTTTCGGCGCGAGCTCTGGCAAGCTAGCGGTAACCGGAGCTAGTAGGACACCGGTGTCATCGAATTGGTCAAAGCAGTCAAAGTGCGGTGCCGCGTCTGCATCGAGGCCAGCAGCGCATGACTCACCTTCAGACAAGTCCGAACAACAACTGCTCACGCCAGTCGCGTCAATCCCCCTTCTAGGCATTTGCTCTGGCGGCTCGCCACTCAGTGCGTCGCCTCGCTCAGAGCTAACCGGGGCACGATCAAGCTCCTTCGACAGCTGGGGCGCTTCGGATTGCACGAGGGTCATATGTGCCACGTACGCGTTCTCACTGAGGTTGCTTTCGCGAATACAACCTAGCATGGTATTGGGGCACGAACGATTCTGACTCCGCTCTGGTCGTTCGCTGTCGCCTTCGCAAGTCTCGCTCTCCACAGCGGACGCGCACTCCTCGTCGGTCTGCCCTGGCTGATCACAACTCGCGGGCCGCGCAGTGTCCCTGATCGGCACTTCGTTTTTCTGCGTGCCCTGCTCTACGAGACAGCTGATTTCGGAAGCCGAAATTTTCTCCTCTCCTAGCTCGTTTCCAGCTCCGTCGCGCTCTACACAAGCTTCTGCTTCTGACTCGAGAGACGGTTCAGTTACTGATAGTTGCCCACACTCATTTGATGGAACTGTATCCCCTGCAGCTACATGGGTCGGCATGCAGTTCACCTCGCTTAACGGCGTCAATTCGGACTTCTCGCCGATTAAGCCTGCGCTAACCGTCCCGGCTAGTGGCTCGACCAAGGTAACACAATACTCCTCTGTTTGAGGCTCGGTCTGCTCGCTACTGCAGTCACGTTGCTCGGCCGCTTCCCAAAGCTGTTTCTCACACTCCGGTGCAAGTCCGATTTGCTCCGGAACTTCCGCACTGTCTAGCCATTCGTTTACAGCGGCTTTCAACTGATAGGCCAAATCAAAGTATGGCGTGTTACAATGTTTCTCGCTCTCATATCTTTTCCGAAGATCCTGAGGCGTTATCTGATATCGTATCAGCAATGACTCTTTTAGTTCATCGTAATTTTTCAAGTGGTCGCCAACCAATCGCTCGATTTCTTCCGACGCTTTAGCGGAGTGAAGAGCTACCAATTTCTGCGCCCAACCATCTCGCTCGAAACGTTTACTTCTGCAGACATTCTCGAACTCTGCCAAATACTCGGCCACATCCTCGGCAATGAGGAACGGTGGCGGACCATCTCGCGGTATTGAACCGTTACACTGAATGGCATTGCAAGCTTTAATCCCTTCCACGCTCCTTCTATGTGCTGAAATCTCCAGCTGCATCAGTTTCCTACGTTCACGCATCTCTTTCTCGTGACGTTCACGTTCCTCTTTCTCGTGACGTTCGTCAATGATCTCAAGGCATTCCGAAAGCTCGTCACCTTCAGCTTCCAACGCAAGAATAGCCTTTAACACTTCTGGTTTTCTGAGTTTGTCTGACAAATTCAGACCCAGCTCCTCCGCAAGCTCCAGCAATTTCGGTTTCCGCAACGACTTCAAATCCAAACCCATGGCTGTTGCGAATGCTGCCTTCTCTACTGCCCACTATTGCCTTGCTGCAATTAACCCAGTAACAATGACAACACAATTACCAGCTCTGTTCTCTACTTAACAAAAGCCTGGCAAAACTCAGTAGAAGAAAGTCCCGCACTCACCAAACCTCGCAGCCAAGAATCCAACGCAGTCGTTCCGCTGCAGGCAACCAGTCATCACACAGGGCTCGTTGCACTGCTCCCGCTTTTTCGCTAAGCTGCTTGATTCACGGGTCACGCCTCGGACATCTCCGCTCTTCCCACCAGATGTTGCACCTCGGTCAGGCCTGGCTCGTTTCACTGACCACGGTCACTGCTTGGTCGTCCTCGTCTCTCCGCTGTTCACCAGTTGTTGGACGACGGTATCGCCTGGCTCGTCCCTCCAACCACGGTTACGGCTTGGTCGTCGTCGTCCCACCGCTGTTCACCAATTGTTACAGTTGGTGTAGCGTGCGCCTCGGTATCGCACCGCTGCCACCAATTGTTAGGTTTGGGTCGCGTGGCTCTGGGTAGCGTACCGCTGCCAGCAGTTATTACGTGCGTCGCGCGGCCCCTCGGTAGCGTTGGCCTGGCGGCTCCGTGGACGGCGGACGGCATCAAAGGTGCCAGCAAAGACGAGGCGTCTTTTAACGAAACAACCTTTACTGCAACATCATGAAGAAACGGGCAGTGAAGCTGACCCGGAGAGATTACAGACACTCTCACACAGCTGGTGTCTAGCGTCGTGCCAACGGCGCGTCAGAGTAGTCTCTATCTCAGCGGAGTCGGCCGCTGCTTTTTATAGTTTTTCCAGTTCACAGGGAAAGGGTAAACCCTCACAGGAAAGGGAGAGCCAAACATGTTGGTTCACGACGAATGACTCAATCGCAGGTGTTCCGACCTCATCTCCTCCACCTCCTGCAGACATGAGAGGGCGACGCACTCTCCCTCGAGCTCCAGGCTTGGCCAGCTTTTGCACACACACGCACACACATTTGGCGCGTGGCAGGATCACGTTGAGACTTGTCGGCGGGAAGAAACGTTGCGCGGCCGATGAACGGCGCCGAAATGGCCGATCCGCACGCGGTTCTGCCTGTTGCTATGCGGTGGCCGCGTCAGCTGTCCCACTTCTCGGTGGAGAAACGTAACACCATCCATCCAATCCATCCATCCATCCATCCATCCATCCACCCATCCATCCATCCATCCATCCATCCATCCATCCATCCATCCATCCATCCACCCATCCATCCAATCCATCCACCCGTCCGTCCACCCGTCCGTCCGTCCGTCCACCCACCTTCGCCAGGCGAGAGCCGGGTGCGCCGTGTTGCAAAGCGGTCCGGATAGCCACGCACTGCCGCTGTCTCGCTGTTTCGTGGACTGTTCTGCTGTGTGCAGGGTCATGCTTCTACTTTTCTCTGCCTTCGGGTGCTGCAGGAATACAGCATTGCACCAACTGGTAAGTGCCAACTTTGCTTTGTCCTTCCGGCGATCGCTGCGTAGTATTCAGCTGCTTTGAGGCTTGCAAAAAACAGTGACAGCACCAATGTGTTTATTAGGCGTCAATATTGCAATAGTAATGTTAGATGTGCACCTGTGCTTTCTGGACTGCAATGCTAATTGCTTCCCTGCCTAGCTCGTCTGCGTAGTGTGTTAGTGTACGTCCTGCGAAGCTTTTTTTTTTTTTTTGCAGTATACGCTAATTACGAAAATTTGTGATAAAATAGAAACACAAGATTTACCTATTGTGAAGATGACTACTTTAAAGTGAGTTAAACCAAATCTTGCAAAGCCTATATTAGTTTCCCTTCTCGCACTCAACCGTATTAAGGCCTGTGAGAAATAATGACAGCACCAGAAGTGTGTTTATTACGCGTCAGTAAGGTAATAATATTAAATGTGCACGTGTATTTTCTGGACTGCGATGCGAACTTCCTCCGTGGTTAGCTCGTCTGTGTGGTATGTTACATGTGCTCCAGCGCAGAATTTTTTGTTTCGCTAACTGCGCAATTCTGTAAAAAAATAAAAAACACGAGCTTTTCCTATTGTGACGATTATTTTGGAGTGATCGAAACAGAAAGATGCAACGTGTATATTTGTCTTTCCTTGTTTTTCTAGTTAAAAAAAAAAAAAAAACGTTTGTACGACGCGCTGAATCATTGAAAGTAACAGCTGATACCAAAATTGTTCTCCTTACAGATCTCAATGGCATACTGCGATGCAATTGTTCCAGTAATCTGTAAATCAAGCTGGCTTCTGAAGTGCTATCAGTGACAGCAGTCACCGTGAACTTTTTCCCTACTTGTGGCAGCTATTCATCACACCACTTCTACATGGTACTCTTGAAGCACAATTGCTGTTGTGAAATGTGTAAATAAATGCTGGTGCCTTTCTTCTTAAATTTTGTTTTATTGCAGCGTAGACTAGCATTGTAATTTTTCTATTACCATTGGTGTTAGCGGAGCAGTCATGCAGTTTTTCGAGCCATGCGCAATTTCTTGAAACAGCCTGACATAAAATGTCATATAGCGTTGGGTGTTATTGCCTAACAAGTATCATGATCACTTGTTATGCTTAGTGGATGTCGGCCTTACAAGTAAATATGCTGAATATGCACGACTCATGCTTAGGAACAGTTATCTCGCTAGCGAATAACAGCGCTCCCGCCCCGCGCCGACATTCGTACCCGTGCGACCCGTGCGCCTCGACCCCTACGTCAGCGGCGCCCTCAGCGAGGGGACCGCGCAACTTTACTCGACGGCGCCGCTCTCTTGTTCGCGCGGCGCGTTGACAGGCATAGAGTATAAAGGAGGCTATGCTCCTGCAGACTGTTTTGAGGAAAGCAAGCAGGAATAGAAGAAAACACTCTCTAACCAGATTCATTGCGCCGGCCCATTGTTGCCAGTACCGAGTTGGCTGTGCATTCGCACATTTCATGCAATATATGTCTCACCAGAAAACAGCGTGAAGCAGCGTGGCGATGTCGTCGAGAGATAGAAAGGTTAACACGTAGACCGGCAGAGTCGGAGAAGCAGCCGAACGGTGGCGGACGGAGAAACGAGAGATGTGAGCGCGCTGAAGATGCGAGGAAGCGGGAGGCGATCGTCTCCCATCATGCTTTGCCTGGATCCGACAGGGGATGGCACGGCGCTGCAATTTGTGGAAATATCTATTGAAGACATCCCGTAATGAACATTACTAACGAAGCTAATCGTGTGATCAAAGCGGGCGTTAGGTTGTTTCTTTCGGCGAAGAATAAATAGAGTGGATTGTGCAAACGAGAGAACGACGATGGAAGCAAGAAAAAAAGCTGCCACAAGAAGTACAAGAAGGTTGTCGACTGATGCGTTGGGGTTGTTTATAAGATCCCGACGTCATGTGGCCATTTTTACATCGGCAAGACGGACGCTGCATCAACGATAGACTATATGAACATGCTAAAGGTGTCGAAAACAGGTCACCCTGAAACCATCTTGCAATGCATTGCGGACAATGTAGACTGCAAGGCGCATCTCAGTGATACCGCTATTCTCGCCCGATATAAATAATGTGTGTGCTTGTGAGCACGAAAAATCGCTGGCAACGGAAAAGTGAGGCGTATGTTAGGCAGAATGTGAAGGACACGCAACATCGTCGTCAGATGAACGTAACTTAGCTATGCTCTGTAGTACTGCAATATTAAAGTACACCGTCTAGTCCCATAGGCCGTGTCCGCAGACCGTTGGATGAGCGGTGCCTTGCCAAACACGTATACAAACTCGTGAACGGCGTTAAACTGTAGCGGGAATGCCGCCGCGAAAGCAGCTTTTCGCTTAATTATTTGTGTTAGGCACTTCCGCTTAGCCAGTGTAGTTGTTTTCACTGCAATCAAAACAGAAGCCGATCACAATTCGTCATCTCATCAACTTGAGGCTTATTATGGATCATACGCATGGGCTTAGATGTCCACAAAAATAGATATTATGTCGCGCACTCCACTAAATTCAACAATAGCAGCACATATGTTTCTTTCCTACAATGTTTTTTTTTTTTTTTCTGTAAATGTATGAACAGAGACTTGCGTATGTTTCCTGTCAGCGTACGCTCCCTGAGCTGAAGCATCTGCATCTTAGCTGGAGCTTATCTCCCCGCTACGCGCAGCTTCCAAGACACAATTGTAAGCGCTTGGGGCCATCTTTCGACAGCAAGTTCCGCACGAAAAAGACGATTTAGGAGTCAGCTTTTCACCGCGTGGACCAGCAACGCAATTCGCCGGCACAGCCGGCGGAAGGAACTCCACAAAACAGAGCGACTTCAGTGATGGGCTGCCCCCACTTCACACATATGTTGTTGTGGCGCCAGACCTCACCGCTGATGCGAAGGTCATAAAAAACAAGAGCACCTAGAGACGAAATAACAGTGTTAGTTCACATACGATAGATCGTCCATGCGCAAGACGTTCAGTTGTACGAGCGCAGAGGCCGCGCGTTCACCCGAACCAAGAAAGTTTAGAAATAACCGCTATGCTGGCTGCGTAACTTCGGCCCATTTCCGGGATGAAAAAATTGCAGGGGGCACTTTAGACTGCTAAAGTGAAGAGAGGTGAAAGGTTTTTCGTGCGGTGGTTTTTGAGTCTTTTGCGCGTTATATTTACTGAACTGTGGATGACTGCTTACTGACTCTTTAGCCCCTGTAAAATGATTCGACAAAGTCAGACATTAAGGTTTATCACGTTTAATTATTCATGTATGTGACCCTTTCCGCGAACGCACGGACGGACGCACGCAAGGTCGCACACTAGCTTTTCTCCTTGGCGGTCCTTAGCGCGCGTCAATTGCAGTG
Organism: Amblyomma maculatum; assembly: GCF_055883805.1. Taxonomy (NCBI): domain Eukaryota; kingdom Metazoa; phylum Arthropoda; class Arachnida; order Ixodida; family Ixodidae; genus Amblyomma; species Amblyomma maculatum. The sequence goes on from NC_139344.1 coordinate 238,308,583, forward strand.
CTCATTCAAGTGTGGGATTGGACATACGGCATCGCTCTTACCACATGACATCTACACAATCAGGAATCGCCTCAAGTGAATTCGACGCGCACGACCTTATAGGTTTCTTCCCATGATGCCACCACTCTCTTTCCATGACTCACCGCGCCGCCGTCTTCTCCTATTACGTCACGTTGTTGCTAGGATGCGCCATGACATCGTCGGCGGCGGTTTCCATGGCAACCGCGTTGGCATAAATCTAGACACGGAGAACTTAGATTACTTTCTCACAATATGTTCGGCTGGTGATCGGAGGGGAAGGTGTTTGATTCCCACTGAAGCACGATTTTCTTCGGTGTTGTGCCGGTGGGGTTATCACATAGTAGCCCACCGTCAACAGGGTTGTGCCAAGGAGTTGGTAACGCAGCGCTCGTCACCCGTTTCGTGAACGAGGGCTGTCAGCTCCCTGGGCGGCAGCGATGAATCCAAGTCGGCGTTGGTGAGATGAAGAAAAGGCTTTATACACTATTTACAGGTATTTAAACAAGGATTTCGGCTCTGGGGCCGAAAGCTAACATAGCCATACGCGACTGTTCTCGCGCAGCGACGGCCGGGGAGATTCCGCCGCGTCCGCACTGTCAGGGGGCGAACTGCTCCCGATGGACGCTAGTGGTGACGAACTCACACTCGGAGTCTCGAACGGAAGCACTTGAGACTCCGTCGCCGAGAATCGTTGACGCTCAAAATTGTCCAATACGACGGCAGCACTTTCGCAGGGCCAATGGGAGAGCTTGCTGCGCTCTCGCTTCAAATATGCCGCGGGGCGAGAAGGGGTTCACCGTCAGGGCCACGGCGCGCCGTGCTGTCTGGACGCTCAGCTCATGTTGAAACACGTCGCTTCTCTCCCTTTGGCACGGCTCGCCTCTAGTGCATTGGTGCTTTGCAGAGAAGTATCCAGAGTTTGTGAAGGAGGCGTTCGCCGAAGAAGTTTGGCGTCCGGCTGAATTTCTGGGCGGCTTTGGCCAGGCACAACAGCACCCCCGCCATCAGACAATGCGCCGGGAAGACGAGCTGCTCGCATGTGGCTCGGATGCCGGGCGCGCTCGTTCGCCAGGTTCTCCAAGCTCACGTCCAGTGTCCGGGCGCCAGGTAGCCTCACGTTCCTCGGGTTCCACTCGCCAGGTCAGGATCTCTGCCGACAGCCTTGTTGCCGGGCCACGTCGATCAACTTCGCTCGGGTCGCTCCGATGCCCTTGGCACTCGCCACTGGTCACGGTAGACTTTTCTGCAGCTTGCAAAACCGACCGACAACAGGCAACACCCAACACAAGCAAGTACCCTCGGTCACCCGTCAGACACCAGACAGGCAAAATTTCAAATTCAATTAGCTATATAAATTGTTGTCCCCTTTTTGCTCCCACTACAACAAGAGACAAGTGTATAGGATGCAGTGTACAAGGTTCAAACAACAATCTTGCACATTAATGGTACATTAAATAGCAGGGAAAGTAATAATCAGTAATGGAAAAGAGCCTCCTTGAAATCACTTGGACCGTAGACCGTACCTGAGGAAGCAAGGAGGTCATTCAATTTTTCCCGATCTGCCTTGAGCATTACCGTTAGCGACGAAACGCTCGTCGAAGGTAGCTATGTCTCGAATGCATGACTCAAAGCATCCGAGTTCGCACTCTGTTGCTCTCTTCCGCAAGCGGCAGAATGCGTAGCAGTATTCGGGCGGTTTGGCTCTCCTCCCTCCGCTACAGCCTCGGCTGTCCATTTCTCTACGAGACCTTTCTTTCCACTTTGGGTGTGAAAGAACTGACGTGCACAATTTGCTCGCTTTGTTGAACGATCTGTCTCGTTCCTTACGCTTTGCGCACCAATCGCGCATTTTCTCAGCACGGGTGCATTTGTGCCGCTGAGATCGCCGCTTCTTTTCATTTCGCGATCGTTTGCGTTTTCTCACCTTTCGGTGACAGCATTCTTTCATGCACCTGCCTTTCCGCTCGTTTCGGCGGCTGCACTTGAATGTTTGCTTTCTTTCTTATGGTGCCAGCTCTTTCAAGCTGCCGGTAACCGGAGCTAGTATGGCGCCAACATCCTCGGAGTGCGGCGCCGCGCCTGCATCGCGGCCAGCAGCCCATGACTCACTGCCAGTCGCGTCCGAACAAGGACAAGGCTCGCTCACGCCAGCCCCCGAGCTAGGCATATCCTCTGCAGGCTCGCCACTCAAGTTACTCTGATCCGCCGGTGTGCCGCATCGCTCAGCGCTAACCGGCGCACGATCAAGGTCGTCCGACAGCTGGGGCGCTTCGGATCGCATGAGGTCCATGTTTGCACTAGGGTTGTTTTCGCCAACACAATTGAGCACGTCAGGACAGGAAGATTCGTGGCTCCTATCTAGTCGCTCGCTGTGGACTTCACAGGTGTGATTTTCGACAGCGTCCGCGTCATGGGTCTGCCATAGCTGTTCAACACTCGTGGGCTGCGCAGTTTCCATGAGCACAACTTCGTTTTTCTGTGTGTCATGATCTACGTCGACTCTGACTTCGGAAATTGCCAATTTGTCGTCTCCTAGCCTGACTACATCTCCGCCACGCTGTACAACTGCTGCTTCTGAGTTGTCAGGCGGTTGATTTACTGCCAATTCCCCACTCTCGATTGGTGCAATCGGATTGCTTACAGCTACGTGAGGCGGCGTGCAGGACGGTGTCACTGCGGATTTCTCGCCGATGGAGTCGGCTCTAACCGTCTCAGCTGCCAGTGGCTCGACCAAGGTAACCCCAGATACTTCTGCTCGAGGCTCGATCGGCTCGCTGCTGCGGTCGCGTTGCTCGGCCGCTTCCCCAAGCTGTTTCTCACACTCCGGTGCAAGTTCGATTTGCTCCGGAACTTCCGCACTGTTTAGCCATTCGCTTACAGTGGCTTTCAACTGATAGGCCAAATCAGAGTACGACTTGTAACAATGTTTCTCGCTCTCATATCTTTTTCGAAGATCATGAGGCGTTATCTGATATCGTATCAGCAATGACTCTTTTAGTTCATCGTAATTTTTCAAGCGGTCGCCAATCAATCGCTTGATTTCTTCCGACGCTTCAGCGGAGAGAAGAGCTACCAACTTCTGCGCCCAACTATCTCGCTCGAAACGTTTACTTCTGCAGACATTCTCGGAGTCTGCCAAATACACTGCCATATCCTCGGCGATGAGGAACGGTGGTGGACAGTCTCGCGGTATTGAACCGTTACAATGAATGGCATTAAAAGCTTTAATCTTTCCCACGCTCATTCCATGTGCTGAAATCTCCAGCTGCATCAGTTGCCTTACGCGGGCGTCCTCTTTCTCGAAACGTTCCCTACGTTCACGCATCTCCTTCTCGTGACGTTCCCTGCATTCACGCATCTCTTTCTCGTGACGTTCTCTACGTTCACGTTCCACTTTCTCGTGATGTTCTCTACGTTCACGTTCCTCTTTCTCGCGACGTTCCTTCTGCTTTTTCTCGCGACGTTCTTTCTCCTGCTTATGGCGTTCTAGCTTTTCACGCTCATCGCGCCTTTGGCGTTCTAGCTTTTCACGCTCCTCGCGCTTTTGGAGTTCTAGCCTTTTGGCTTCCTCCTTCCCTTTTCTCTCTTGAATATCATCCCAGGCCTCTGCGGCTTCCTCAACCGTCACTTCCTCTGCCTGCATGATCTCAAGAATATCATTTTTCCTTGTTGTTGAGCCCAAATCGATGCCCAACTCCTCACAAATTTGGAGAAGTTCTTTGACCTTGTAACTCTCCATCTTTTACCGGCCTCTTGTTGTTTGCCTTTTTAGAATAGTGTACTATCCGTTCGCTATCTCGCTCCTAGCAAGAGATGCGCAAGCCTTTCTCACACTAATTCCCTTCTCAACATCCCCTGGTTTTCAAAACACTTCCTGTAGGCTTGAAACACGCAAGGTTAACACAATGCTACGCTCAGCCTTTCTCTAAGCTACCCTGTGTGTTAGAGAAGTCTGGCGTTTGAGGGAAACTTCAGGTACTCACCGCGCCGAGGTGCCTGACGCCGGTCGATCCCACCGCTGCCACCAATGTTGTGCCGGTGGGGTTATCACACAGTAGCCCACCGTCAACAGGGTTGTGCCAAGGAGTTGGTAACGCAGCGCTCGTCACCCGTTTCGTGAACGAGGGCTGTCAGCTCCCTGGGCAGTAGCGATGAATCCAAGTCGGCGTTGGTGAGATGAAGAAAAGGCTTTATACACTATTTACAGGTATTTAAACAAGGATTTCGGCTCTGGGGCCGAAAGCTAACATAGCCATACGCGACTGTTCTCGCGCAGCGACGGCCGGGGAGATTCCGCCGCGTCCGCACTGTCAGGGGGCGAACTGCTCCCGATGGACGCTAGTGACGAACTCACACTCGGAGTCTCGAACGGAAGCACTTGACTCTCCGTAACCGAGAAACCGTTGACGCTCAAATGGTCCAATCCGAAGGCAGCACTTTCGCAGGGCCAATGGGAGAGCTTGCTGCGCTCTCGCTTCAAATATGCCGCGGGGCGAGAAGGGGTTCACCGTCAGGGCCACGGCGCGCCGTGCTGTCTGGACGCTCAGCTCATGTTGAAACACGTCGCTTCTCTCCCTTTGGCACGGCTCGCCTCTAGTGCACTGGTGCTTTGCAGAGAAGTATCCAGAGTTTGTGAAGGAGGCGTTCGCCGAAGAAGTTTGGCGTCCGGCTGAATTACTGGGCGGCTTTGGCCAGGCACATCATCGGCTAAGTGGTGCGCCATTTGAGGAAGCACCAAATGAAAGACGCAGCATGGTCGCCTGGATCGGAAGCCCTGCATGTCAGCTTCCTATATTCGTGAATCGCGAGTTGATGTCATCGGTCATGACCATACGTGACGTCAATATGATGTCACATCCGGTCATGACGTCACGTCTTGTCACGGCCGATGACGCCACAATCTTGCGGTATCCCGTGGAATATCACAAAGTGTGGTATTTCTCGCGAACGGACAACCCGGGGAGTCATGTGCCATAAAAGGCTTTATTAGCCTTAAAACATGTGCAGTGTTGGAACACGACGTGTCCATGGCGGGACATCACGATCCCCCTTCCTGGGCCCCTGATCCAAGACCGGCGAGCCAGAGGTTGTGCAACCTATTTATACAAAGTGACCACGCGATCCTGTGACGTTATTATACAGTCCTCAGATACTCCACTATCCAAATACCAGTCGTAACCGGCCTCCCGACATAAATATAATGCCGTGTTCTAACTAAGCCGTTCGAACGTGCCGGGAATGCCTAGGAGTGTCATTACTGACTCGACATCCAAGAGCCATGGAAGGTTATTTTCTATCCCACCTCAGATGAGCAACCCGAGTCAGCAGGTCCTCCCAACTTTGTGGCAGCCTGTGATATACATATTTATAGTTTCATGCCATTATCTACAGTGTGCGTGCAAGAAGCTTTCTTTAATTTTTATAGTCTTTGATAAAGACATATCACTTACGCACTTATCACCAGACTTTTGAATGAAGAAAGCCTCTGCCATCACGTGCCGTCTAGTCACGACTGCGCTAAAGATTTTGGTTCTAGTCAGCAATGACCGGCATGGTTTATCAGGCGTAGCCGAAGAGCATGCGCCGCAGTCTATAAAATTGGACGCTTTCCCGTTATTCATTGAAAGCTGATGCTCCCCCAGTCGTTCATTTATACACCGGCCCATTTGGCCTATAAGTATACTTTTCCACATGTCTGGAGGATTTCATATACGACCTCAGCTGAATACCTGCATATCGAGTGACGTGATGTTTCGTGCATTCTCGCGCGCACCTTTCCCCGGAGACGATTCATGGACAGAACGACGCCAACTTGCGCGGTGGCACACCGTAGCGATTGGCAACATTGTTTAGGTTGTGGGACACCGTATGAATATAGGGTACAACCGCCAGTCTGCTCTTTGGTTGGTCGCCACCTTCGGGAGGTGTTCCAACTTTCAACTTTTCTAGAAGCTTCTCTGCTGCAGCAACTATGATTGACATGGGGAAACCAGCTTTCTGATACCTGGTAACCTGATTGGTGAGGCTGTCATTCACCAGGTGAACACATGACTTCTGCAAGGCTTTCTTCAGACATAACAAAACAATGACGTGTTTTACCGCCATAGAATGTGCAGGTTCAAACGATAACAGGTCTTTCCGCCCTCAAGGCGAGTACATCCAACACGTGTGAACTAGTGTTAAGGTGAGGTTAATATATGTATACTGTAATCTATTACGGTCATGTATATCGTAGGTAAAGGTTAAACCCACCGCGTGACGGGCTGGTATATAAATGAACGACTGGGAGAGCATCAGCTTTCAGTGAATAACAGAAAAGGGTCCAATTTGCCCTTACATTGCGGGGCATGCTCTTCGGCTACGCTTGATAATCCATGCCTGCCTTTGCTTGCTGTAGAACTAAAATCTTGAGGGCCAGACGTGACCTCACGACACGTGAGTTGACAGAGGCTGTTTTCATTGAATATTCTGGTGATACGTGCGTACGTAATTTCTCTATCAAACAGTATAGAAATAAAAGTTCCTGGCACGTGCTGTGTACAAAATGGCATGAATATATATATATATATATATATATATATATATATATATATATATATATATATATATATATATATATATATATATATATATGTTTTTTTCTGAACAGTCGGTCGTGAGTATGCGCCCGTCCTTGAGCACTTCTCGTCCGTGTCCTTTTTTTTTGCGTGTTTCCTTTGCTTAAACTTAAGTCTGGCTTCGTCGGAGGGGGGTCTCTAGTGATTCGAGTGCGGGTGGAAAGAGAAATAAAGAGGCAGAGAGAGAGACAGAAAGAAAGCGGCTGGTGGCCTGCTTCGCACATCATTTTGTACAAAGAGGAGAGATTATATATTTCTCTGTCATGGCTTTTAGAAAATATGTTAATGGTTCTTATTAACATTCATACCGAAATTTCAGTATGAATGATTTGGAAACCACTGACAAAAATAAAAAAAAAATAGCAGCCTGCTGCGTACTCATGCAGTCCTTATATATTTGAGCACATGGGGTCTCAGACCCCTCTTAAATAATGATGGGGGATCTCAGAACCCCCTGAGACTCTCCTGGAGACGACGCAGAGACATTGGAGTGAATCGGTGCTACCACTATACCGAGGAAGCGAGAATACATTGGGAAATCCCAATAAACAGCTTGACCCGCTGACAGTGCCACCCTGAGTCCGTTTTCGGGGCCACGGGTGTGACCGGAGATAGCGGCGTGGCGTTTGGCTCTGGCAGCGGCGCCGCAGCCCCATAGAACCCACCGAGAGGTTTTACACGAAGCGTAATGCTAATATATGCCGAAAAAACGTCACCGTAAAACGGTTGCCGATGGACCTTTCAAGGTCAAGTGAAAACCGTGCCGGGAAAAACGTTTAGGTGGCGCCGATGCGGAGGCCACCTAACTCCAACTTTATGTGTCTGCCGACGTACATGGCACCACAGCGTTTTAGCGTGAACTGCGCATAAACTTCAAGAGTCGGAAAACGCGCCAGAGAAATTATGGATGCCTTGTGGAGTAAATATGATATCGTAGCGTTGGTTGATTGAATAGGTTTGGTTTGGTTTGTGGGGTTTAACGTCCCAAAGCAACTCAGGCTATGAGAGAAGCCGTAGTGGAGGACTCCGGAAATTTCGACCAACTGGGGTTCTTTAACGTGCACTGACATCGCACAGCACACGGACGCCTTGCTTTTCGCCTCCATCGAAAAGCGGCCGCCGAGGCCGGGATTCGATCCCGCGTCCTTGGGAACAGTAGTCGAGCGCCGTAACCACTGTGCCACCCCGGCGGGGTAAGTTGATTGAATAAGGATGACTGATAATGCGATTGATTCATTCATTCATTGGTTAGTGAGTAGGGATTGGTGACTGTGGAATGAAATCATCGTGGTATAGACGAGAAATATCGTGTCTGTGTCACTCAGTCTGAACGCCTCTGATGGAACATATGTGGCTGGTATACTAATGCGGCAACGTCGCCTGGCATTGTACAAGATAAGTGTTATAGTCTGGGGGCTTTGTTTGGTGGTGCTTGACTACCAAGGAGACTTAGTAAGGTGGAAAACGCTCGTTAAGAGGCAGATAGATGGTCACAGGCATTAGAAGTCGGGCAATCAGCGCCCTCGCTCTACTCTTAAGGCGAAGCTCAAGCCTCCTCAATTTCGGCCAGAGTTCCTCTGGTTTGACTTTGAAATGTTTGACCTTGAGGTTATCAGAAGGTCAAATACCCGACACATGAAACTGGACTTTTGAGTTGAGTAGAGCTATCTATTTTAACAGATATCTTTACTCAACGCAAAAGCCCAGTTTGAATGGCTTGTTCTATGCAACCATTTTAGGTTTTCTAGAATAAGCCATTTAAACTAAATCAACTTCAGAAAAAAATTATAGGGACGCTTGATTCTCCTGAAGTCCTGAGCTGCCCTTTCTCTCCTACTACTGCTATAGGAGGCGACGGTAGGTAATTTACTAGAAGCCTGCCTTACACTTCGGCCGGCACACAAGCTATACCTTGCTCTGGCCAACCTCATGACACAATTTTCTTGACACGTGGCCCCCACCTGCTTTTATACGTCTAGGTCACTTATGCCGAAGGGCGCCAGGTACGTGAAAAATTGTCTTCGATAGGCTTGCAACACCATTTCCTTGCTATATGTTTGCCCTGCAGCCAGATGTGCTCCTTTCGTGTTAATTTTTAGGCGGCTGTGAATTCAATCTACCCCCGACGCTCTCGGCCAGGCCAGGTGACCAGCACATCTGCCTAGTTCTAGCCCACTTGAAAACTCGAGCATGTACGTGGTCTCATGACATCACCTACCCTGGCGACCAATTAACTCTCTGCAATATCGCCCTCGTCGGGCGTCATCAGTTAGGAAAACTTTTCGAATCCCGGAATTTCTGCCCAATTAGACTCTCATGCTTCGTATTAATAGCTTGAAGTATGCCATCGTCCTCAACAGGCTTATACCCGGTGCGGTACACAAATAGCCACTCTCGTGAACCACCAAATAACCCTGTTTGTTCTGTGAGAGGTTAGGCCACGGTGTATATGGTCTCATGCTTACCGATTGCGTACACTCGCCTGGATTCCTGCCCCAACCTCGCTGCGTTTGCCTTCTCCTTGAATCCGGGATGAAAAATAAAACCACACATGTGCTCTTTATTTACAAATGCAACTAGTTGCACAAGTTTCCTTTCCAGTGAAGGAAAAATGAGGACATAGCGCTGAAGGTAAAAAAAAAAAAAAAAAACGAGTCCTCGTCGTTGTTCACTGGTCATGGACCAGCACCGTTTCCTTCTTCCCCTTCGCAGATCCAGATCTGCTGCTCAGGATCGCCGATCGAGTTCGGTTGCTGGGGATTGAACTCTCTTCAGCCGAATCGTGAGCTCCTTCTGCAGAGAGCGGAAAAGAGATAAAGCGCTTTACAAATTAGGGGACCCTTAATTACATCACATCTTGAGAAAGCGATTGCATTAAAATAGGAAGTCTGCTCGCCCTGCTTCCTTTATTCAGCCATTGGCGCTGGCCCTATACGCTCAGACTGTGCACCTGCCAACGCTCTGTCTTCACTGAGATACTCGTATTCTCCAATCTATACAGTAGACACAAATGTAGCACGGATTCGTGCCTCCAGTTCAACTTGATACACAGAGCTGCCTAGACATGTGCGCAAAAAACCACACGCAGCTGCCAACTGTCGCCGATCCCATCACCACGCTAGACTAATGTGACCATATTTTCGGCCATTTCACGAGGTCTGAATGACCTTGTATCACCCACGCAGAGGAATGTGAATAAAAAGAAAATAAAGTCGAGCGGTGTGTGTTCGGGGCGCAAGCCGGGCACGCGCACATCAATTCCGGGAGGCTGATACGTTCAACATCTTTTTCTGGTGCTCCGCATGTAACCCTGTGAAGACTGACAGTGATGATCCGGGCTTAGAAATTACCGACCCCGGTAACCCTGCCTCTTCAGGCGACCTTCCACCTGGCACTACCTCGCACCCACAGGACGTTGCGGCCATTCAGCTTCAACTTAAATCGTTCGGGCGCAAGAACACTCATATGTGATTCCCCCAGGTGGAAGCCATCTTCCACCTTCACCGCGTCACCTCAGAGACTTCTCGGTACGAGCACCAACTTTCAAACCTCTCCTCAGAGGTGGCTGATGCGGTCGCGGACGTCATCTCTGGACTAGTGTGTCATGCCCCATAGTAGCTGCCATGTCGAGCAGAGCATTCTGGACCGCACCATGGTATTCGAGACGCGCGCCTTCAGTTCCTGCTCATCGGCGAAGTGCTCAGAGACCGTCGCCCATCCCAGCTGCTCACTATAGCACGCGGTAGCTCCTGGAAGAAAGCGCGGTCTATTTTAACGCTGCGCTGTAGAAGGCGCGCTACCTACAGCGTTTGCGGCAGCCCATCGGCCTCATCTTGGCTGTTGCAGAGTAAGTGTCTTTCGGCAATCTCGCACAGTTAGCTGATCGACTTCACGACGCGATATCTCGTTAGGTCGCCGCCCTCACTTCTACAACTCAGTCCTCCGCCATCTCCCTGACAAGAGGCAGGGACTGCGCAGCACGCCGTTTCGGTTCAATACCTTCGGACGTCCTCACAAGGCCATCGTGGTTCCTCCCCAGGTGGTCACCGCCGTTCTCCTTCCTCGCTTGGCACCCGCTCGGGCAAATCTCCGACCTCACTGTTCGCTGGTATCACCGTACTTTCCAGCTTGTGCTTACCGGCGCACTTCTAATGCAATTGGTCAGGAAACGCGATGCGAGATCAGTGATGGCGGCATGTGACCTCGCTTTTTGACCAAATTTACCGCCTTTTCTTAGTCCTGGACCGCATTTCCGGCCCGCGCTTTCTCGTCAACATAGGCGCAGAGGTTAGCGTACTGTCGGTCTCAAGACTGACCACACATGTTTGCCGATTGAACCTGCTCTCCGGGCGCCGATCTCTTCTTCCATCACCACGTATGGTCTGTGGTCGCTCACTCTCGACATTTGCCTGCGACGGACGTTCCGACTGGTCTTCATTGTTGCCGACGCTCATCACCCTATCTTCGGCTGCGACTTTCTTACCTATTTCCACCTAGACGTCAGAATGCTCCGCAATTGCCTCATCGACAGCGAGACGTGTCTTTCACTGGCATTATATCGGCTGTCTCACTGGCATCCGCAAGCTAATTCCGACGTGCGTACGCTAATGTGCTTGAAGACTTTCGAGATGTCGCGAAGCCCTGCAACTTCAACTAACCACGGAGGCACAGTGCCACCCAGCACATTGTATACTTGTGGTCAACTCGTCGCCGCACGCCCACGTCGCATCTTCGGTGAGAGTCTGGCAATTGCTAAACGGGAATTCGAGCACATGCTCCCAACTGGGCGAAATTCGACCTTCGTCCAGCACTTTGGCCTCACCACTACACCGGGTGCCTAAGATGGACCCAGGAGACTGGAGACCATGCGGAGACTTCCAGGCACTCAATGCTCGAACGGTTCACGGCAGCTATCCCCTCCCACACATCTAAGATTTCACCGCACACATGGAAGCATGCAAGATCTTCAGCGAAATGAACCTTGAAACGCTTACTACCAGATCCCCGTTGAGCCTGCAGATATGCAAAAGACAGCCATCACACCTTTCGACCTGTTTGAGTATGTACGCATGCCCTTCGGCCTTCGCAACGCAGCTCAGATATTTGAACGATGTATTTCTAAGATGACGCGTGGACCTTCGGCTGTATTCGCCTACATCGATGACATCCTCATAGCGAGTTCGAAACCTCAAGAGCACAAGCGTCACCTTCGTGAACTCTTTCACCGATGTCAACCATTTGGCCTATGGTCAGCGCCCAGAACTGTATCCTCGAGTCTTCTGAGCTCGAGTTCCTGGGACACCAAATCTTGATGTTCGGAATATGTCCACTGCTTCCCTCATCATGGCAGTCAAAACTAGACTTTTTAGCTCCCACTACCCTGTGCAAGCTGCAAGAGTTTCTGGGCCTAGTCATTTTCTACGACGGTTTAATACGCGCTGCGCTGAGCTTCTGTATCCACTGATGGTCACCGGTGGGCCTGCTTGTGTCTGGCCTGTCAGACCGCCAAAGTGACCCGGCACACAGACTCCAACTAAAATCCCTTGATAATTTGAAAGTAGCGACACTGTCCTCCGGGCCGCGCTTTCCTCCTCGATTCTCCTCGCACGGCGGCGGCGAGCGCTGCGCACGACACGCTTTTTCTCCTTGGCGCCCGCCGGCCGGCCGCAGCAGTGAGTGAAGCGCGAGCTTTTAGGCCAGGTCTGCGCTACAGGAGTGCAAAAAAGTTTTGAAAAATTGCGAGAAAAGCATCTAGAATGCCGCAAGTAACGTTCATGAATTGATTGGTTTCTTCTTAGAACTTTTTGAATGGGGAATACTGATAAACAAAGCATTCAGGCGAGTTCTGTGCTGCAGACACTTTTTAAGTCACATGATAAGGTGTTTTACTTTGTGCACCTAATCTAGTACTGCCTCTGACTTTATGTTTTTTTTAAAGCGTGAAATCTGTCACCGCGGTAAGACTTCGGAAAACGATCCAGGCTGGTGCTTTGAACTTCAAGATCAGAGAAGGTCAAAGCAGGGCAGTCTATCTCGATACTGTCAAACTATCTGTCTAAGCGTAGTATATGTCACGTGATCAACCATGAGATTGGATTATTGGTTAATTGTACATGTATTTTGATCAATTTCTGGCCCAAATTATATTGAATTTAGTAAATTGCAATTAAAATCTACATTTTAGCTGCAGCATCGAACCGTATACCGTTGGAAAGCTTAGGCCAAGTGTAATGGCACTGTGCTAGTTTGCGATCCACAATAATCTGCGTTAATTAGTTATTTTTGTATAAAAGCAAACTTTGAGCTGTTCCTTGCCGCTTCGGGGCAAGGAACATGTTTGCCACGGCAGTCTTGATATGATGCTGATGGAGGAATTAAATAATTTTATGAGTACACGGCCACTCACTGACTTCGCATGGGGTTAAAAGACAGCAGAGTACACTGGGAGAAGTGGTGGGCCCTATTGCCGACACACTTAAGTTCTGGGGAAAGCATGCTGTGCCCTCATGCGCTATGTAAAAGAGCGTAATTTCGTTGGACGCAACAATAAAAAAAATTACAGGGTGCACATAAGTCTTCAACGTTCGGAAATGAGAAAGCATATAACAGCCAATTCATTAACTATCGCTATCCAATCTATCACTATATCTACTAATGCCGTCAAGTAACCTATCATAACTTTCACTATCCGCAAAGAACACTATCACCTAACTATACGGGCCTATTACTATCATTTACTATTAATATCCGTAACAGTCACAATCATTAGCTATCACTATTCATAACCACCACTATTTAATCTGATGCCGTCCCATGACCCATTCATATACCTCAATTTTCATTGACTTACGTTGTCAGTCATATCTCTATTATCTCATAATATCTGACGAGACAACTATACATTGACTTTTAATTCTTATACTTTCTTGTTTTCTCATAAATGGAGGTAGGAAAAGAGCAAGCCACAGAAATAACTGACTACTATCAGCGCGACGTTCATGTTTCTGTCGAGGAGGCTTCCTTTGCTTTATTTAGGACAGGTCGGTGAGAACATTGATGGAACTGCGTTGGGCCTCAGCTTTTTTTTTTTTTTTTTTCGAGTTCGTGTAATATTGGCGGCTCAAACTGGTCTTCAGTGAAATGTAGCTAGAACATAGAGCGAGGAGTTAATCACCCAGGCTAGGTGAACAAAAAAATCTTCTTGCATACAATTGAAATTAGTAATATGTTACAGTGCTAAGAATTGTTGCTCCCAAAATGTTCCCCTACTTTTACATCATAACTACATTATTGATTGATTAAGTTTCGTAAATACAGAAAATTGATGCAATGATTCCGACTGATTTGACATCGATGCGAAAACTTTTCTCGCAGTAAATGAATAAGCGGAATCGCGGTTTTAGAGCTCCAGCTTCAAAGTGAAGGCAACCTGCCAACGCCTAGTAGTCATGGTCAAAGTGAAGCGTGTGTGATCATGTGAACACCCCCTGCCCATTGGCCGTATCCCTGATAAAACGAAGGCATATTTTTTAACCCACGCATGCGTCGAAGCATAGCAGGACACATTCAAGAATTGAAAAAAAAAAAAAAAATGCTGTACGACCTAACTAGTGCAGATCACCCGCAATACCTCGGGTTTACTTGCTACAGAGTTTTTCAGGGCCAGCATTCATTGCTCCTGAGTAACCGATGCACGCTACAAGTACAAGCTGGAAAGACTAGCTAGTCTACAGGCCCCAATTTTGATTTTTAGTGAAGGAGGCCAGGGATCCTAGCATGATCGCGACAAATTCAATCGAGAGACTGTACTTTTCCAGTTATCACTGACAGCAAGAAGCAGTTATAGTGCCGTATGTCTGACTGTACAGAAGTCGACAGCGTGTGAAATGATGGAGCCTCGCCGAATATTCAGCATGCTGCAGAGGACAACCTTATTTTTATACAATGAACGTTGTGCCGCTGCAAAAGGATTGAGGAACAAGCAGGAATAGAAAACGCAGCGTCAGGTGACGCGTTATTACGGGGAGTGAGAAAGGCGCCTTACGTCGCAAACAAATCTGTTCTTTCTAGGAATAAACTTCTTTCGACTAATCTTGTGAATCCATTGACTTGCGCAAGCCGTCAGCTTGCCTTGAGGTATCATGAATACCGCATAACCATCTTCAGGCCGCTTGCTGCAGTTGTACGCGCAACTGCACGGCATAGAACTTGCACACTGCAATAAAAGTACAGCGCGCAATATTCGCTCGCCGAGCCTAGGAGAAAAAGGGCGCGAAGGAAAAAGAAAAACACAAGGAAAACGCCGGACGCGCGTTGGTTTCCAAGGGCAACGGCAGGGAGACCAATCGTCGCTCAGGAAATTGGGCGGAGAGCCGGCCTTCAGCGAAGGGGCGCGCAAGGGGCGAGGAGGAGGCCAGGAGGTAACGCGACGGCGGCAAAGTTCAATTGGCGTAACTTTCAAAGTATCAAGGGAACTCCAACCAGTCTTTTCTGCCACCTAGCGCTCGCTTCAACCCCGTACATTTCGACTTGGTTGGACCGCCACCCCCATCTCACGAGTGCCGGTACATTGTCACAATGGTTGACCGCGTCACCCGTTGGCCTGAAGCCGTGTCCATTTCGGACATCACTGCGGAAACTATTGCGAAATACTCTGTATCAAAGTGGGTTTCCCACATCGACTGCCCCAGCATTGTTACAACGGATGGGGGCGGCCAATTTGATTATACCCTCTTAACTTACGTCAACAATTTGTTTACACTAAGCACTGCAGTGCCACCCTTGCGCAAACAGCATGGTCGAACGGTTTCATCGTAAGCGCAAGGCTGCTCTCACTACGCGCCTGGACCGGGAGCACAGGGTCGACCGCTTCCAATGGTCCTGGGCCTACGCTCCGTCCTTCGTCACGAACTGAGCTGCTCAGCAGCCGAACTCGTCTTCGGAGTACCTACCGGCTGCCCGGAGACTAGTTCGTTCCTTCAGCTCCCTTGTCACGGCCTTCAATGCACCTGTTTTTATCTTTTATGAATCCTCTCAGAATATGGCAAAAAAAAATGTAATAGAACGAGAGAGGGAGCCCGGAGCAGCGAAGCTTTGCCGAGCTTAATGCACTTTAGGATAAAATAAAAGGAGCTAAACGCCCAAAATGAGAACAAAAACGTAATTTAGAGGGAAAAACATGGATTTAATATATACATATATATATATATATATGTATCTGAAGAAAGTAAACAAAGAACGCAACTACCTATTTACAACAAGCTGTTCAACACGCAACGTCTTCAACACTGCATTCAGCAGCGGCGCCCATGCCCACCTCTGTTCTGAACGGCGCATTTTTCGCTTACTGACCTAGGGTCTTTCACCCACGTTTTTATCCGGCGAGACACTGTAAAGGCGCCTCATACACCCTCCTACAATAGGCCCTATCTTGTCCTCTACAAGACGCCCAAGACTGACAATCCTACTAAGGGGTCGCGAAGAGGTGGTGTCGCTGGACCGTCTTAAGCCGGCCTACCTCGAGAAACCTCCCGCTGAGCTTCCTTGATCTCGTCGGCGTATCCGCCGTTCTCTATTCCGCCCTAGTAGTAGTAGGAAGTAGTCACTACTTCCAAGACTGCTCTCTTACTGCTCCTTTTGTTTCTCGCCTGAAGTCTTTTTGCTCATCAGATATAACAACGTCTCAATACCCGACGTTGCTTCGGAATCCGGTCGCTTGTGCAATTTTAATTCAAATGGTTCAACACATAAGCAGCACTATACCTGACTATTGTCGCTGACATCATTCTGTTAAGTGAACAATTTGCTTGCTATTTCGCATTCTTTAAATTATGTGCCGCAGGGTTTATTTTGCTACGTATCTCCTCTGAAAGGTTACCTTTGCGTTTTCTTTTTCGCTTTATTTCTGTCCTAATCCAGTATATATATATATATATATATATATATATATATATATATATAATATTTTTCTTGAATCCATTGTTTTTCTTCCCTCTTTTCTTTTTTTTTTTCTGGCTGCCTCATTACTTGGGTGCATTTTTGACCTGTGTCCTGTTGTGGCGTGCACGCTGCTGCTGCCAACAGTCCATCCTTGGCTCTACAAGCACCAGTGGATTTCCGTTAGATCCTGTACTTGAGACTGGGAATGAGGGACTCCTCGGAGTATTCTGCCGACCCCCAACCACGCTCTGTACAGAGGAGGAAGATTGCTCTTCCTTTCAGCCTGTCTGATTCGGACACGCCCACTTGCCTGCATGGGGGCGCCTATGGCTGTAGTGCGCAGGTCACTTATGCCTACTGGATCACGTTTCTACGTGTCCATTAGACTGTAGTGCGCAGGTCGTGGCGTGCCCATCGATGCCGCCAACTCTCCATCTTGGTTTTTACAAGCACCAGCGGACGACCTGCTGATCCTGTGCTTGAGCCTGACGGTGGTGGGGGCGAGGGTCTCATCGGAGAGTCCTGAAGACCCCCTACCACGCTCTGCACAGGGGAGGGCTCCGTGCTCCTGTGTTGAGCAGAGTGCTTAAGGCATGCCTTTTAGTTTTTCTGGATGTGCCCGTGACTGCAGTCACTCTTGCCTACAGAGCCAGGTCCGTATGGGCAGCATGCATACTGCTATGAAATGAGTGGAGTCGTGTTTATTTTTCTTATTCCTCTGTGATATGTGGCATTTTACTTATTTTGCCTTTTCTGCTGCGGTTGTCACACGAGTCCGGTATCGTGATGCAGTAGTTTTTTTTTTTTTTTTTATGCATCTTCCTCCATCGTTTCTCTTACCCGTGCATTTTGCGGTTAATATAATTTGGTTTAGTGACGGACGTCTTTTCGCATCAGAAAAGATTTAATAGTTTTTTTTTCTCTCTTAATGTTTTGTCTAGGTTTTGCCATTCTTTCTCATCTCCTACCTCTTGTCTGTGGTGTCGGCAATTTTTTTTCTTTTGCTTGATTCTTCTGTTCCTAAAATCAGTATTTTTTTTTCTCTTTAATTTGTGGACCAACGATTACAATGCCGTAAAAGACTGCAATTCTCTATTGTTCACCCGATTTTTGTTTCTTTGTTTTGGACGGTCCTGTTTACTTTTCTACCTCAGTCTTCCTTTTTCTTATGTTTCGGGTTTTGTACGTCAGCCTCCCTCTCCGTACGTTATTTGTCATTTGGTATGACTGTTGTTTTGCTGCTGTTCCCTTCTTTTCTGGTTCTGGTTCCTGTTTTGTTTCATTTGCAGGTCTTGATGCTACCTTCTGGGTTTTTCCTTTTATTCTTCTTAAACCAGCGTGGACCACCTTGCGACATGGACCTGGTTTTTTTTTTTAATTTTTTTTAATACCTTCTATCGCTTTTAAAAAGTGCTTTTTTTTTTATCTCGAGCTTCTGCTCTTTTTTAGTTATTTTTAATTGGTTTTAAGGCTGGCAAAGCTTTTGCTGGTCCGGACTCCCTCTCACTTTTTTTTTTTTTTTTTTTTTTTTTTTTTCTCAGTTCGAGAGGACACATAAAATGGAAAATGGCCTCTCAGCAGCATCCATTTCACCGTCCAGTCTAGGCAGGATAGGGTACCCCCAAGCGCCCCCCCCCCCCCCCCCCCCCCCTCTTCATTCCGCTGGTTGGTAGGATGATGAGGCCTGTAGCGCACAAGCGGCGGACTGCGGAGAAAATTGGAGCGGCGCGTGCCAGGGACGTACGCCGGGCACGGGCAATTCGGTCCTGGGAGCCTGATATGTTGCACACCTTCTGGTGCTCCGCCGTAACCCGACTGATAGATTGAAACCACGTTTATTCTACATTCGAAGCCACTACGGTGAAAAGGAGGGAGGGCGTGGTAAAATAGAAGAAATAATCTGCTTCCGTTTTATCGACGGACTTCATGGGGTTAGCTAAGTGGTAGCTGCATGCGTCTCGTGGACGTTGTGGAGCTGATCGGCGACCAGCGGCACCTAGCTCCGACGGATAAGTGCAAGGACTGGCCGCCAGAGCGCGATGGCACTGTATGAGGTGAAAGATTAAGGCAGGCACAGGTCCAGAGAGGAGAAGGCCATGGTCCCCGTTTAATGGTGTCTAGAGCACGAAGCCGAGATTATATATTGAGCGGACATTTCCATAACAAGTGGACACAGCGGGCGTCGTGCCACCTCGGGAAAAACGGTTCAGCAAGAAAGGCGTAAGAATGGTGGCTGTATCCGCCGCAGCAGGATCGATTCTCGCCGCGTAAATACCTTCGGTAGAAGCGCAAATATAGAGAGGGGGTTGCCCACTGGCGTGAGGTAGGCGGCACGATGTAGTTTGATCGAATGACTGTACGCGATAGGATCTGCTACCTAATGTGGTAACGAAGGAAGGAGATGGAGCATCGGAAACTCTGGCTAGCGCAGTAGAGAGATCAGCACGCGCTAGTCTATGAGCCTTCTCATTTTCAGGGATACCGCAATGACCGTGGACTCAATGAATGGTGACATGCTGACCGCGTTCGCGGCCCAAGGATGCGTTATGCCTTGTCTTCTGCAGTACAGAGCCCTTATTATAACGTTGGCGCATGCCCGACAGGCAACTTGACAGTCTGTATACACGTGACTGTGAATGGGATCAGTTTGAAACGAAGTTGTGAAAACCGATTCCAAATAGTCTAAGATGGCCATTAGCTCGGCCTGGGTACTGGGTACTGAATGGCGCTAATGCCAATGTATGGTGATATCGGTCCTGATTTCCGGTTGTCTCGTCGTACGAAGCAGTGGCATAGCAAGTTT
Organism: Amblyomma maculatum; assembly: GCF_055883805.1. Lineage (NCBI taxonomy): Eukaryota > Metazoa > Arthropoda > Arachnida > Ixodida > Ixodidae > Amblyomma > Amblyomma maculatum. Next base: position 238,327,963 of record NC_139344.1, read on the forward strand.
GACTGCTGCCCTCTGCAGGAAGTGCAGCGTCCGTGCACACTACACGTTCAGATGAATGCAATAAGCTCGTAGCCTTTGCATGCCTTTTGGCGTAATGCCGACGCCGAATTCGCTAATGAGCATCCATATGAAGTGGAAGTGGGTTCCCCTCAGTGGGTGACGTGATTTCCAACGGCGAAGTCTTGCTGGAAAAATGGGCGATACGTGGTCATCGTGCCCGAGGAGCAAGAGTATGTGCTGCCCAGCGTTTGTGCTAAGGAGCCTCGTCTCCTGCGTGCGAGTGTGCATGTCAAGGAGCTCTGACAGGTCATTGAGCTTGCTGAAGCTCTTGAGCGCATTAAGAGGTGTGTACTTCAGAAATCCCGTGACGATGCGTCTGGCCTCGTTCAGCAAGCGGTTGAGCGCGAGCAACTGGGTACGGTTTAGAGGATGATACGGCAGTACATGATGCTGGCGTCGAGAAAACCTTCGAAGAATTGCCGCATTTCACGTCCGTTTACTGTGCCTGAGCGGGTCACTGATTATGCGAAAAACGTGCAGAATTTCTTTGGTAGTCTTCGCGACGCCTTTGATACAAGTGTTAGCTGTGAATTTTTCGTCCAGGTGCATACCAAGCATTTGGATAGCGGGTTTTCGCTGCTCGAAGGATTGGTTGCCGATGGAAAGTTCTAAATGCTGTTTCTCTTCCTGTTTTCTTGAGGTGGACCGGCCACCGTGAATGACAACGCACTCGGTTTTATCCGGGGAAGTGTGTAAACCAGTTTCCTTGACGTAGTCATGAATGATGTCAGAACTCTTTGTAAGACATCCTCCTGCTCACCGATAGACCCGTGATGTGTAAACACTGTGACGTTGTCGGCTTAAACCACTCGCTTCAGCAAGTCCATAAGGTGTCTCGGTAGCTCGTTCATAACTATATAAAAAAAAAGTTGGGAAGATCACGGAACCCGGAGGGACGCCTACCTAGTTCACGCGGATAGAACTGGTCTCCTGGCCAACGTGGAACTGGTAGCTTCGCCCCTCTTAGATACTAGCTATGAAGTTGTATATTTTCTCTTTTAATCCAAGGTTGCGAACTTTTGTCATAATGGTGCCGTGTGAGACACCAACAAACTGTTTGCCTGTCCACTACAAACAGCCCGTGGTTGCACCGAGGTAGGGTCAAGGGTATCCTCTTTGAGACGGAGCAGTACATCTTGTGTGCATAGTCCAAGGAGGAATCCATGCATACTGTGTAGGGGGCAAAATGTTGACATCTGCAAGGTACCACATCAATCGCATGTTGACCATGATATTCATTACTCTTTACACACGCAATAGATTAAGGAGATAGGACGGAGGTTGGATGAGGTGTGTAGTGGCTTGTCAAGCTTCGGAATGGCTTTTACCGCTGAGAACTTCCGAGTGGAGGGCAGTACCACAGCATCCCAGACTCAGTTAAACTCTTCGTGGAAAGCTTGCTTGTAGTTGGGGGTAAACTGCGTAGGCCGGCCACGTACTCCTACCTGATGGACTCCCGGAGTACTACGCGCATTAGCATAATGCGGGGCATGCTCCAGCTCGGCATAGGGAAGGGTCTGATGCGTGGTTCCCTGTCCTCGAAAGGTTCATCCTTCGTACATGGTGTCTGTGGTTCAAGACATCTGCAGGAAGAATACCTGAGCGGCCTGATTGAGCCCAGATTATTTCTTGGAGTACCACGCACGCCGGTCTTCCGCTGGCAGAGAAGAGAACGCCGGATGGCCCAAAATTTAGATGGATGAGTTTGCTCGTTAACAGATTCACACATAGTCATCTCATCGAGCGGTCTGATGAGAGCGTATTTGTATAATTTTCAACGGAGCGTTATGTTATGTAACCTTGTTTTGTGGTACGCAGCACGACCAGGCCTCCTGTACTGTCCGGGAATCCAACGTCTTTTATTCCATAGGTTGACAAAGGCCGATCAGGCTCGGGTGGCCAGGAAGAACCCGAAGGCTCTTGGCGGCCCTCGTTCGGCTTCGCATAGTTGTAGCACCAACTTTTTAATGTTCTTGGGTGGAGACGTCTGCCCCAGTACCTCACGGAATTTATCGCAGTGTGCAGTGTGGCTTAGCCTTGTAGTGGCGGCTTGCTTAACCTTCGTGTTGACATGGCCTGTGCGAAAATGTATAAGTATAGGAAAGTGTTCACATCCCATGCAGTCATCCAACAACTACCATCGAAATTTTTGTGGACGGGTGCTCAGTGTAAGATCTGGTGGCGTGTGCGTCTACTTGAGGACATGTCTCTCCTATACAAGTGTGGGTTTGGGATGTGTTGAAGAAGTGCCAGCCCGTAATATTCATCATAGCCCATTATTTGCAGCCCTGGCCCATTGACCTCCTGAAGGGCGATAGCTAATCGTCTTACCTCGGACTCTTGCCTGCTGAAGAACCGGGCGATTATGTCCGCACGTTTGCTGCGAAGCGACCGTAATTGCATTGTGGGACGGTTTCTCACAACAATGGCCCTCAGGAGTTAGCCATGGTGAGGCTGTGTGGCGTTAGAGATACTTCAGTTTGGACCTGCCTGAGAGGTAGCTAGAGCACGCGCTGCCGCGGTTGTTGGATGAATAGTGCCAACGGGAAACGTGTCCGAAAGCATAAGGCGCTCCATGTTGGTGTGGATGCTTGTTTCTATGGCCTGGCTAATACGTTGTTGGACCCTGGCGTATGAACTGCTCTAATTGTGAGGATACTGCAAGAGCCCTGTCTTTAGCTTATCTACTTCCTTTTGAGTTGACTTTGGCGTTCCTTACAAAACAGACTGCTTAGTGAGCGCACTGGGTGAACTTGGTGAAACTGACGAAGCATTTTTATGACTGGCTGTTATTCGTCTTTCTTCTGTTCAGCAACTTTTGCGTAGGTGTTTGGCTGCTTTCTAGGTCTGCGAGGTGGTGTAGAAACTGCGCCGTGTTACCTTGGCTACCGGTGTGGACGAGTTTTGTTCCATTCCGTTCTCGTATTCGCTGTTCTGGCGGCCCCGTGCTCGCCTTTTCTTGCGTTCATGTTTTGCAGGCGGTTTACGCTTTTTGCGCAATTTGTTAGTTTACTTGACACCATTTTGGACCATTTTTGGCCGTAGTCAAATGAGAACCACCGCAATTCCGGCATCTCGGTTTCGTGTTAATGTATGGCGTGCCTGTCGCTACAAGCCGCAAGTGGAGAATCCTGATGCGTCCGCGTTGGGGCATTGCTCCTTACGATGCCCAACCTTGTGATATATACCACAAGCCACAACTCGTGGACGGTACGAAAACACACGGACTGTGACGGCAGTCCGACTTTGTAGGGCAGGCTGTTGCCTTCAAAAGTGATCATGGCAATGCCTTTGTCACCAAGTGGGCGCACCTGCAGGATTTTGCCCTTGTGGCAATACAAATAGCTCATTACTTCCTCAGAAGTCATATCGCCCGCATTTCTAACAATTCCTCTGATTTTATTATGGTCAGAGGTTTCGCATGCTTGAAACGGGGCGTCCTTCCCACTGATCGGCACCCAGCTAACTTGGACCAACGTTTTAGAACATTCGGTTTGCCCTAGCACCGTAAAAGAAATTCAGAGGGGTTCAGAGTCGCCTATGCTAACCTCCAGTATTTTTTTTTCACTACAGTTGAATAACTAGTATAGACGAATCAGCTATTTTTTATTATTGACTTTAGAAAAAAAGTGTGAATGTAAATGTCATAGGTCTTCTCGAGAAACGGATAGCTACGTAGTTTCCATCACGCTACGACTTACGCCTAAATATTTATAGGTTTTCAAAAAAAAAATGTCACGTGACCAGCTGTTATTTTAAATCATTTGCCTTGTGCGTACATCCACCTTAATCGTAGAGAGCACGACCAAGAAAAGCGGCTTTTGTTATCTCGGACGCGTCTCGAGGGTTTAAAGTGACGCCGCAGTCATGAGAAATTTTTTTATTGCGTCAGGCGTCGTTTTCGGCAGGTAAAAATATCCCTTTGTGTAAACGCTAGTTTGATGGAAATAATGTAGGTAGCTGTTTTTAATTAAAACAAATAACTAATTAGTCTTTACAAATTAACCAACTGTAGTGAATGAAAAGGTACTGGAGGCTAGCATATAGGCAACTCTGAACATATCCGAATTTGATTCACTGTGCCAGGTCATACCGTATTTTCTAAAAAACGGTGTCCAAGTTAGCTGCGACAGCCTATGTACCGAGAAGTGCATTGCGAGCCTCCTGATCCACCACGTCAACGGTGAGCTGGATGCTGTGGCCTAAGTAGTGGACCGAAAACTCTGGTTTTACATCTTCCTCAGGGAGACGGTGATGAGTTAAATGTGGCGCGTAATGACTGTCTGTCCGTGTAAAGTATTCATCAATGATGCGCCATGGTTGTTTAGGACAAAGGATGATGGTGTGTTGGTATATTTGCGCGGGGCCCTGTCGGTCGGCGTTGACACGCCTTTCGTGCCATTCTGTTTTTACCGCTGATAACTTTGTTCCAGACGCCTCCTTCGTTCCGAGAAATAATGGGAGTGGGCAGCGTTTAATTGACTTTGGCCAGTCGTCTGGGGATAGTCGTACATGCTGCGGGTAGTGTATTGCCGGTCGATCGTCAACAGGAACGGTTCTCGCGCTCTTTTCAGTCCGTTTGGGGCGGTGGAAATGAAGCGAGATTCATGAAAAGTATTCTGACACTTGCCTTCCGTGCTGTTAGACTCCTCAATGTCGGCAAGGGCAGAAAAGCGGTTGCTGCATGGCAGCAGCTGCATCCTTGGAGCCATTACGGCCCCTTGCGCATTCTTCACAAGAATCCATGGGCTTGACTGGCCCACAGCGGTTTCTGACGCAAGGTCGACACCTTCGGGGACGACACCTGGTCGTTTGTTGTGGTCCTGCGAGGTCAAACAAGCAAGAAAAAAGAAAAGAGAACTTCGACGGGGTAATACCTGGCAGCGGTGGCCGCCAACAGAAAGCCGGATGGCAGGGACAATTATGGGCTCAGATAGCAGCGTCCCAGACAGCAGTCACTGAAGCGGGAAATAACAGTCCAGTTAGGCAGTAGCACACTCGCAAACACGCCCGCCGCTCTCTGTGGCCGGAAGTCGAATCTACTGTATCCCCGTGAAGACCAAAAACCTTACTTAGGTCGATACAGTAGGAAGCGGAATTTCGGCTTCAATTAGGCGTTCATGCTATCACGTTACACTTTCGCTTCATTCTTGTTGCTGTTATAGCGATGAATTGCACGTGATGTCTGAAAGTTGAATTCAAGCACCACGCGGTTTTATCTCCCCGTCGCTTCGGCCATCGTGACTGCTCTCCTCGGCTACAATCCTGAGGATGCGTGCACGTTGATAGTGGGTACTAAAGTTAACTAAATCCAATGTCTACTTTTAACGAGTGAGCCTTACAGCCATCACGGCAGGGAAATATTACCCGCCACCATCGGTGTCGATCCTTTGAGGCCTCGTAGCCTTCAAAAATCACCACCTCTGGAAGGCGGCAGCTGGTGAGTGATACGGCAAGGCACTGTTGGATCGGTGGCTTGTGTGACTTCACGAAACCAGACGACATGGTCGAGATGGAAGCAGCTGCCAACTAGGACAGCTCCATTGCTCCATCGTACACACTGGGATCCTTGCACTTCTCTTATTAAGCCTTGCAGCCTCGAAAAATGCAGATCATGCCTCTGGCAGGTGGAGACCGGGTGCAAAGCCAGACAAAAAAGATACGTAGAAGACGGGGCGACAAAGTTTTTCTCTTCATTTCGTTGTCACCTGTCATTTATTTACATGGGTGGTAAAAAGTAACTAACGTCCAGAAGAAAAGCAATAATCACGCACAGATGCCAATCTCATCATGTGCGATTTTTACTGAGAGAAATATGAGTTTTATATCTCTTTTTCTGTCGGTGCTTCTCCGGCGGGGAGAGAAACTATTACAGTCGATTTAGGCTATTTGGCTTAATGTGAAGTATGCGCGTTAGCATTTTCGCGTTTCACTTCGCTTTCAGCTCGAAGATTGAGTTTCAAGTTCAGGCTTCATTCAAATATGGGAGAAATCGGTGACTGGTGACCTTCCTTTCAATAAAATTTTGGGAAAGCATAAAGCCGCTTACAAGGACTATGCGATATGGTTGCATTCTGGAGTTACTGTGCACGGATGGATTGATGAGCACGACGACGTGCTGTGTGCACAGCGCGAGAGAGTGGCAGAATTACACTGATTAGGTATGGCGTAGTGCTCTCGTGCAGTGGCCAAGGAAGCTTGCCTATCTCCCGCGGGATGAAAGCGCAGTCTGACCACATTTATGTTAATATATACACACGCTCATTTTTTTTTTTTATTCGGGATCGCTACATGTACTCCTTCTGCAGGTAAATGCCATGCCCCTCGACTCACACGCGTGACTTTAGCACAGAAAAAGAGCCCGTGATCACCTCTATGATGCGAATTGTCACGTAGCCTGGCCTCTGATATCTGTGTCAAAAGTGACGATGACGCGTCGCACTTTACCTGCGATATTGGCCGGTGATGGAGAAATTGTGCTTCAGTTTGAAGCCTGATCTTATAATTATTCTGGTTTTCTTGTTGTTTGCATACATGTGGCATAACTTGCGGTAGCTTATCGATTGAGGCTAACAGGACCCTTGAAAACAGTAACATTGTCTCACTTTGTGAAACAACCGAACAAGGGTTGAGAGCGAGCCTCAGTTCGCAAACCAACGTTTCGACGATGAGACTCGTCTGTGCGAATTAGTCCTCCAGACCAAAAGTTGTCTTGTGAGCAGAGGTTCCCCCTTTACCCTATAGTTCGATTCTCTTTCATACGGTGTAGCCATATTCTTCCCCTCGCTATACACTCTCTCACTTCGTCAAGTTCACTGGAGCCGAAACAGGCACCAGCAAATCAAGAATAGGGTTCGTGTGCAGTTTTCAGCTACTGCATACAACGCTGAGAACGGACGACCATGGGTGACATAATCCGCGGAAAAATGCTGTCGTATACAGCTCTCGATATGACTAACAGGTTTCGCGCTGTGATTTACTTGATACACATCAGGCATTATCTTGGAGTAAGGCCAGGTAGGAGCGAAGGTATCCTCAACTGGAACCTAAATATATTACCCTTTCTGAAAAAAAAAAAAAAATCTTTTTCGACGAACGAGGATGACTACATCGCAATATTCGCCGCTACAAAATACCACTTTGTATACTTGAAACCGTGATTGTTTGATGAAATTAAACATGTCTCGTGATTTCGAGATCACGGCGATCAATACAGGTCTTTCCGACATACAATCACCACATTAATATTAGAAAACAAATGATTTCTGTCATGTTTACTTAGCGAAGATGTACCTGAAGCAGAATTATCAGTCATTCGGCGTGCCCAGCTCAGTTAACCACTCTCGATCAACTGTCAGATTCAACAGTAATTAAGCCCTGACTTATGCATTGATTTCCTGATTTCGGTGTTTCTCGTAAAGCTAGAAGGGTAAAATATAGGAACCACAGAGCATTTTAGCCTGGGGATGACCATGAATTATCACTGGCGTGGTTTAGACGATTTACCTCGATTTTCTGTGATTTCGCGTCAACTGAACTGGCACAGCTCGGTACACGTGTCATAGCATGTATGCTGCCCGAGTGGAATGAACGAAATCTTTTATTTGCCATCAAATACAGATGGGGGGATTGTAGAAAAAAATCTGTCCATGGACAGCTTGACGGGTCCGCAATCCCTTATTTCGGCAGCATGGCAGCATTACATATGTACACATACTCTTCATTAAAACACGCATACACATACGTAGTTAATATTATGTAAACATAGCACACATTAGTAAAAATTTAAACCAAGAGAACATAGGAACTCATTGTTACAAATGGAAAAGAAAACACCAGCATGCTAGACAATACTACGTAGAAATCAAATACATCTCCCGGAGGTCTTTGTAGGATGCCGTGAAAAGATCGAAACGGACAGAATTATAATAATTTAAAAGTGTCAGTATTGTGTACTTAAGATGCTGTTTCCCGTAATTTGAACGCGACGACGGTACTGACCAATCTTCGAAATGTCTCGTGATGTAACTTAGAATTCTGTCCTGTCATTGGGATAGGTTACGTAGATTGTTCACGTTCCTGTGGCTTTCCTGTTTGTACATACGACTTAGCGATATCTATAAAGATTGTAAACGGTAATTACACCAGACTTATTAAAGAAAGTTGATGTCGAAGCAGTATAAGAAGCATTATATGTGTGTCGGAGATACTTTTTCTGTAACAGGTGGATGTATTCTATATTAGTGGATGTTGTGTTTCCCCATACTAACTGACAATAGTTCGGGATTGAAAGAGTGAATTATAAAGCAAAAGTTTGATGCGTGTGGGAAGAATATATTTTAAACGACCTATTACACTAGTTATTTGACTTATTCTGCTGAGAACATGCTTGACATCATTAGCCCAGGACAGGTTAGCGGAAGAGGTGACACCAAGGCATTTGAAATGCTCCACTAAATCGATGCATCGTGAGTTTATTTTATTATCTTGATTAATATAATCGCTTTTATTTTCCTTCCATTTATCTTGATTGCATTCACTTTCGACCCTTCCTCTAAAGATTTCATTGCACTGTTACATTGTTCAACAAGGAGATTAATATCATTGCCGGCTGAAAAAATACTAGTGTCGTCTGAATTAATAAATTTTGCATTGGAGTTAATATTGACGATATCATTCAGATATAGATTAAAAAGTAGACGCCCTAAAATACTTCCCTGCGACATGGGCCTTGGCTGCGGCCCTGTCAGCGCTCAACTGACGCGAAAACAGTCTGCTTGCAAGGTGATGACTCCAAGACGTTTCCTAAGCTGTCTCCGCTGCTTTCATTCTTGTTTTATTTCTGAATACTTCGCGCCGCTTTGTGCTGTACTGCAGGCTTTATCGGCGTTTATCACGCTCGCCATGCATCAGCAAAGCATATATATGCTCTCCGCGGATGTAGCGGGAGTACCTTACACCTTATCACTTTTCATCGGCGCAGCGCGAGCAGACGCGTGCATTGCCACGGTGTTCAAGCCTGGGTCTTGGGGCAGTGCAGACCACGTGACAGAGTGACATGTTTGATTGACGTCACTTTTTGCCCCGCCGCCGGCCCGCGGTTTTCAAATGGCACGAGAAATGGTCTAAAATAGTCGAGCCAAAGCGGAGAGGGTAATCGCATTTTCAAAATTCTAAATGTTTATCGTGTTATAACTAATGGCCGGCTACAAATCACTAATTACAAACGGGTGCCTATCGCCAATAGGTAATTATTTACCATCAATATTTAATTAAGAACTTTAATTTTTGACGTCCGCCAACACTGATATTACTAAACCGCAAAAAGCTTTTCTTTACCTCCAAATCCTCGGTTTTAAAAACCAACCAGCCCAGGCAACCTAGTGCGCTTTTGAAGATGCTTGCGAGCAACTATATATCGGCACACTTTCAATTATTGTCACCATATTAAGGTAATATTAATCGATATCCTGTTGACACTACCATCGGGCGACCTCTTGCTTTAGTTTATGATTCTACTAAATGCTATCGAAACAAAATGGCTACAAGCAGAATGTAAAATGTGTGCACCCGGCGCATAATTGACGGCTGCGGAGTCTGTAATGATTGGCGATGTAAGAACAGCGATGACAACGATGCATTCTTTTCAAAAACAGCCACGAAAACCGCGAGTTCCTTCTACATATTGATGGCTATTTATTTAGTCTGCTGACAAAACTGGCTTCGCTTCTCTACAAGAAAATATAAAGCATAAATGTCGCGCACACGGCATTCGAAATCACCAAGTTATGCCTGTGTTTGAAAAGATGCGCTTGCAAACAGTACATTTACGACATTTTCAAACCATGCTTTAATAGAGAATAGCTGCATAATGCATAGGCACAATAGGTCTGACGTCTTTTCCGCCTAGAAAGGTTAGATGATGGACTTCGCATTCTACGAGACATTGATATCGTCACGGGGAAGTCGACTGTATACGCTACATTTCACGAAACGTCCTGGGGCAACCAGCATCGACCGCTTCAGTAAGACTTGACATAGGAGGCACTCGCTGTTTCTCTCTCATAAATATGACGTGCCATTTCTGTGCAGCCTTCTCGTTTCGGCGCACAGTACCATTTTGTGGCCCAAGGTGACACAACTTGTTTAATTTTGGGTGTTTAATAGGGTATAAATTTCGTGTTGCGCACTGTTGCAGAATGTGTCCGTCAAGAATATGAGAGGCCGAGAAGGCACTATCTTGCCTTCTGCCGCTATCGTGCCGACATGCATGTAAGAGATCAAGCGCACTCCGATAAAAGGTTACTGAAATTAGTACATCCTGCCAGTTTCGTTCTGCCGGCGAGAAAATAGGCGGCCAAATAGGTCTTAGTGCGGTAACTTGTCGTTTCAAGAGGGTCTCTATCTACTGCGCTCTCCTGATGGCTCAGCAGGGCTAAAAACCAGTCCTTGCTGCTGTGAAAGGGCTTCGATTACGCAGTCAACGGTACCTCGTAGGGGAGCTAGCGGGCAGTAAGCATCTTACAGGATTTCGGCGGATTCCACCAGATTAGCCGAGAATTTCAGAAAATTACGAATATTATTCAAACATAGCAAACTCTGTCTGTGATTTATTTTCATCATTCGTCTTTTTTCCTTCTCTCTAGCTATCGGCCGGTGGGAAATAAAAGTTTGACAATGGAACCCGCATTGCACGCCAGAGCAGCAAAATATAGGGCCTACCTCGAGTCGAAAGCCGCCGCGGATGTTCGCGCAATTACGCACCTGTAGACGTGATTTTTTGGGATATCTTGGTTGTCGGCGTTTCTTTTTTCGATATCCCTTGACTGGCGAAACATCCCCGGCAGGAAGGTTGAAGTTGATCTCGATCACCTCGCCACATGTCGTCTCCAGCTCCGCGGCCATCCAGGCGCTGGGGCCGCCCTTTGTTGCCAGCTGCCGACGACCGGAAAAAGAAGATTCTTGCAGGCACGCGACGAATACGTACAGCGCGTGCGCTTCGTCAGAAGTGAGACGTTCATGAAGCACTTGTATTAGGCTTTGTTTTGGCCGGCGGGTAGGCATGCAGATGTCTTGCGTTCTAACATAATAGAAGAAGGTCCTGATTTCAGATTCAGTCAGAAAATATCGTATGAAAAGTGAACGCTTTGCCGAAGAGCTGAGTATTCAAGAAGAACCAAGAAACTGAGCTTTTGTAGCTGCTGCTCATCAATGTTTGAGAATCCGATACCGAGCGTTTTTGTTTGTACGAGCTCCTATTAGCATTGTACAAGATTGACTGCAATAAGAATGTCGATAATACATTTCGGGGCCATTGAGCAATTAATATGTGCAGTCACATCTGAAGTTCGCGTAAAGAACTCCACAAAAGATCCAATGCCGCATAAATATGTCCCTAGAGGGCGTAAGCAAAAAATTAAAGAGCTCTCGAGGATATGTATTGGAGTAACGCGAAAGCACGGATGCTGTTTTTGGTTGCTTCTGGTTCCTTCTAGTTGCTTCACTTCTTGTTTGCCCATTTTTGTCTTTGGTGCTTTCAAATTACCCGCTAATCCCTTCAATGCCCTTTTTCAGCTCTACTTCCGGTTGCGTGACGTCATATCCTCTATCTAGGTAACATTAATTCACTTGTTTATTCATTTTACTCTTTGGTACTTTCAAATTACGCACCAATCCCCTTCCAATCAGCTTTTCCGGCTCTACTTCCGGTTGCGTGACGTCACATTCTTGACGTCACCCTAATTGACTGCATCAACTAACTACTTTAGTCTTTGGTACTTTTAAATTGCGCGTCAATCCCTTCCTATGCCTTTTTTTGGCTCTACTTCCGGTTGCGTGACGTCACCTCCTTGATGTCACCATAATTCACTGCCTTAACTACTTTAGTCTTTGGTACTTCCAAATTGCGCACCAATTCTTTCCTATGCACATTTTTGGCTCGTCTTCAGGTTGCATGATGTCAAATTTTGATGTCACCCTAATTGACTGTAGTATTGACAATTGTAGTATTTGATACATTGAAATGAGGCGCCAAGCCATTCGCGAATGAGACCGTTTTTGCCATTACGTTTTCATTTTATGCCTCTAATTATTAACCTAATTAACCTAATGGCCTAATCATTTTTTCGCCCACAAAATTACATCACGCTGTATCAATTGACACTACTCATTAACCTCTACGACTTCTCAATTACTCACAGCTGCTGCAGTCACGATTTTGCAAATTGCGCGCCAGTCCCTTCCTATACCCTTTTTCGGTTGCGTGACCTTGCATCATCTACGTCACATCAATTCACCTCTTGTTTATTCATTTTAGTCTTTGGTACTTTCAAGTGGCGCGCCAATCCCTTCCTGTGCCCTTTTTCGGCTCTACTTCCGGTTGCGTGACGTCACATACTTGACGTCACCCTAACTGACTGCCTTAACTACTTTAGTCTTTGGTGCTTTCAAATTGCGCGTCAATCCCTTCCTATTCCCTTTTTCGGCTCTGCTTCTCGTTGTGTGACGTCACATCCTTGACATCACCCTAATTGACTGCCTTAGCTAACTACTTTAGTCTTTGGTACTTTAAAATTGCGTGTCAATCCCTTCCTATGCCTTTTTTGGCTCTACTTCCGGTTGCGTGACGTCACCTTCTTGACATCACCCTAATTGACTGCCTTAATACTTTAGTCTTTGGTACTTCCAAATTGCGCACCAATCCCTTCCTATGCCCATTTTTGGCTTGTCTTCAGGTTGCATGATGTCACATTTTGACGTCACCCTAATTGACTAATTTATTTAACAATTGTAGTAATTGATACATTGAAATGAGGCACCAAGCCATTCGCGAATGTGACCGTTTTTGCCATTACTTTTTCATTTTATGCCTCTAATTATTAACCTAATTACCTAATGGCCTAATCATTTTTTGCCCACATTACATCACGCTGTATCGATTGACACTCCTTAACCTCCACAACTTTTCCATTACCAACAACTGCGGCGGTCACGATTTTGCAAATTGCGCGCCAATCCCTTCCTATACCCTTTTCCGGCTCTACTTCCGGTTGCGTGACGTCACAACCTCTATCTGCATAACATTAATTCACTTCTTGTTTATTCATTTTAGTCTTTGGTACTTTCAAATTGCGCGTCAATCCCTTCCTATTCCCTTTTTCGGCTCTAATTCTTGTTGCGTGATGTCACATCCTTGACGTCACCCTAATTGACTGCTTTAGCTAACTACTTAGTCTTTGGTACTTTCAAATTGCGCGTCAATCACTTCCTATGCCTATTTTCGGCTCTACTTCCGGTTGCGTGACGTTACCTCCTTGACGTCACCCTAATTGACTGCCTTAACTACTTTAGTCTTTGGTACTTCCAAATTGCGCACTAATTCTTTCCTATGCCCATTTTTGGCTCGTCTTCAGGTTGCGTGATGTCACATTTTGACGTCAACCTAATTGACTAATTTAAATAACAATTGTAATATTTGATACATTGAAATTAGGCGCCAAGCCAATCGCGAATGAGACCGTTTTTGCCATTACTTTTTCATTTTATGCCTCTAATTATTAACCTAATTAACCGAATGGCCTAATCATTTTTTCGCCCACAACATTACATCACGCTGTATCGATTCACACTACTCATTAACCTCTACGACTTCTCAATTACTCACAACTGCTGCGGTCACGATTTTGCAAATTGCGCGCCAATCCCTTCCTATACCCTTTTCCGGCTCTACTTTCGGTTGCGTGACGTCACATCATATTCGTCACATCAATTCACCTCTTGTTTATTCATTTTAGTCTTTGGTATTTTTAAGTTGCGTGCCAAACCCTTCCTGCGTCCTTTTTCTGCTCTACTTCCGTTTGCGTGAGGTCACATACTTGACGTCACCTTTATTGACTGATTTAATTATATTTAGGTATGTGATACATTCAAATGTTGTCCCTAGCTAATTTGACCATTTTCGCCTTTACTTTCTCATTTTTTTGCCTCTAAATAATTACTTATTTAACTTATTACCCTACTTTTTTTCGCTCGCAGTACGTCTACCTCTATAGATTGACACCACTCGTTAATCTCTACGACTTTTAAATAACTCACAGCTGCTGCGGACACGATTTTGCGTGTTTTGCCTCTATTATTAACCTAATTAGTTTACTGACCTCATTATTTTGGACACAATATTACGTCACCCTCTATCGATTGACACCACTCATTAACCTCTACCACTTCGCAATTACAACTACTGTGGACAACTTTTACATTTTTTGCCTATAATTAATTACCTGATTAACTTATTGCCTAATTATTCTTTCCGCACCAACATTACGGTAGCCTCTGTTGATTGATACCACTCATTAACCTCTACCTCTTCTCTACTTGCAACTGCTGCAGACACAGTCTGCGGACATGGTCTGCGGACAGAAATCTTCGAACATAGCGAGGTAACGCTCTCGCGTTAATAACGTCATGAAGCAAAAACCACTGATCGCAGGGCAGCGCAGCTGCCCAGCACCATCATCCCCTTTCCTCTATTTTAGGTGGACTGGTTCGTACTCTGCAGCGATGTCCCTTCGATCCGGGCAATAGGGCAAATACCTGAAAGCACTGTGTATTGAAGACGCGAAAGAACGTCGCTAAACCGCCTATTGTTGACCGCAACACTCGTACAGGGATAAGTAGAATAGGCTACAGAAACCCAGGTTTGTTCTATGGCCACGTCAGCTTACGGCGACTCGAAACTCGTCCGCCTGGGAGTCGATCTCATGCGGCAAGGACCGTTGTTTTCGTCTGCGTTGCGCATAACGTAGCCGGCTGCGGGCCGTACGGGGCGTACCTGGCTCGGGTGGCTCAGAGTGCACCAGATTCTCAGCATGTCTTTGATGTCCACCTCCGGGAGGCAGATGGGTGACGGGCTACGATCGCCAGCCGGGTCCGCTCGCTGCTGCTGCTCACTCGCCATGGATGACGCTCTTTGGAGCGATGTTCCTGTGTCTGACGCAGTCGCCGACTCGTTCATCTCGTAGCCACCAGCGATCAGGAACTCTTGTTGCTGTAGGCCTCTGGAAAAAATGGCTTCGCAGACCCCGTCTTCTTCCTCCTCTTTGTCGGGGAAGCGCTCGCCAGTCTGCCAACGGCTCACGTGCTGCTGCAACTTGCCGCGAGAGGCAACCGCTCTCAGCGGAAGTGACTGGCGCAACTTCAGGCCCCTTTATTGTGAAACTCTCAAGACACAGGGAAATAAATGGGAGAGAAATGAAATACCGAACCAGATGCTATCGCAGGTAAAACCAATTAAATATAAACGAAAAGAGGAAGACGCCGAACAGAATAATTAGGAAAGGTCAATTAGAAGAAAAAGAAATCAAAAGCGCACAAATGACCCCACTGTGGGTATGAGCCATTGGCACCGAGGAAGAAGAGGACCGCGGAAAAAAGTGTTTTTAGTGCAGAGAAGCCTCTTCAAGGGCCCATGACACCAATTTTAAAATATTAACAGTGTAGTACATCTTATTCCTGATGTGGCAAGAACTAAACTTCAAAGCTTCAACCCTATCGGAGCTGCGCAGATATTTTTCAAACTACAGTATTTTTTTTTCTTTGCGGCAACCGCTGGCCGATCTGACCACCGGCGTAGCCGGTTACGACATAAACCGATGCCGCGTCGCTTTCTGCATGTTCTGTGCACGAGTTACACGCTATAGTTGCGCGCAGCCGATTTACCGGACCAAATAGTAATCATGCCGCTAACCGAGGTTACCGCAAACTGATTTTCGATCTCTGTTAGCGCTTTTGCGCCGCATATGAGCTGGCCCGCTCGAACAACGTATACACTGCACTCTGATACACGTCTCAAAAGGAACACGTAATATGCGTACAGGACCGACCTGCGCTTTTGTAGTCTTCGAGTAGCGCCCGACAGCGCAGCTGCGTATAATGTATATATAAGGTGCGGCACGCTCCATCGAGGTACCGAACACCCCGTCCCTTCTTAGCTGCATCGATCGTTTAGTTGCTCGTTGTTAGGCCCATGTCTCGCCTCAACCGCGTCATGAAACTATAAATTAAGCTCATGAGGCTTGCAGAACAGGATGCCGTAAGCTTACAGCAATGGTGCCGCCCACGAGCGCTGCTGACGACGGCGCTCTGGCCGTCTACTTCTCCATAATCGTCGCTAGGCCTACATTGCTTAGCATGGAAGCCACAGCGGACGCCATTTTGTAAGTGATCAGCGAGACGTTTTATTAAAAGGGTCACTCAATCATGAAACTTCCTGTCAACCCCATTGTTTTGTAGTGAAGAAAATTATTTTCGTCGATGTTTTAGCAGCAGAGCATGAGTATAAAACATAGCCACCACATCGGCGGAAGAAAAACTCCAAACGTATATGGGTGAACATTTCTCAAAAAGGATTTATGTTTTTAAATTCCCCTTCCCGGGTCCTAAAATTATTACGAGAAAATTAAATTTCAGCACGCTTTTCTAACACTGGCGCAGGAGATCTGCCGTATCGCTGGCGCGGACGGCTTGCGGAAGGCTCGATGGGCACGGCCGGCGTGGCGTTGTTTCCGGCGGCGGGGACAGGGCTGCCGCGGACGATGGCGGCGGTCGCGCTGAAGGTGGGTGTGTGGCAAGAACTAAATCGTGATTCACTACAGTCTGTGTTCAGTTTTCAGAAACATGCTTAGTACACTCATTGGGAGTCATGCTGGTTTTGAGCAAGCGCGAACACGTACAGGGCTGTGTTCGCGCATATACACCGTTTTACCGAGAGCAAGCAGAAGAGGAGGAAAATACTCTCTAACCAAATTCATTGCACTGGCCCACTATTGCCAGTACCGAGTGAACTGTGCAGCGCACGCTTCATGCATAGCAGAGTGGCTTTGCACCTCGATATATTGTCATTTGAGAGACCTAAACACCTTTACTATCACTCCTTTTTAGTGGTAATGCCATCGGGACAGCAATGCGTGTTTATGGACTGCACAAACAATCAAAGAAATCGCAAGATGATTGCCGAGGACCTATGCGGGAAGCATGCAAGGCCGAGTGCGGCTGTGATATGTTTCTGCTTCACCGCTTTACAGTCCATCCTGATTTAATTCGCCTATGAACGTTTTGTGTAAGCCACGCAGAATTAGTACCAATGACGGACTCACGAATATGATGCCCATTTTACTTCCTCCGCTGTAGTAAACACGCGCGCCGGGCAGGCCGTGCCTCCCGATAGCCCTCCGCGCCAACGATACTATCGGCGGATCTCTTCCGCCAGCGCCAGAAGAGCGTGCTAAAATCGGTTCTTCACTTAAATAATAAGCCGACAACAACAACAACAAAAAAAAAAACAAGAACTTCCTTGTAGATCTCTGATCCATACCGCGTTGTTAGTAATTTCAATACGAACAAGTTTCTCAACACAGCCTGCTACAGCCTCTGGTGCGGCGCGCGTGGCTCATCGTCTGCAGGCTGGCTCCGCTGATATGATGTCACCGAAATTTACTCTTTCTTTTACTGATACAATGGGATCGGCAGTGAGGCAGTTCGACGAGAGACAGTTTACTCTAGCGCTGAGTAATTACAAAGCACCGTCGGATGTGCCTTCGATGCGAAACAATTAAGGCCTAGCGACGGCTAGGGAGAAGTACTTGGCGAGAGTGTCGTCGTCCGCCGCACCGGCAGGCGCACCGCCTTCCTAAGCGCTGCGGCACGTGCTGCGAATTTGTCGTCTTCGTTAATGGTGCAGCTGAGAGCGCACGTTTTTCGACGTTTTGCTCAACAATACGTCGTGCAAATGATGCCGCTACTACAGGACGGGGATACGAAGTTGCTGCGCCGCCGGACGTACAGCGTGATCAAATCCTAGCTATATAACACGGCCACTGCACTCAAAGCATCATTGCGCCCGACTCGGCCATTCCATAAAGCTAGGCGGCAGGCCATGCGAAGGATCACCTCCGCGTCCCACTGTGCATATGTCGCTTTGCTTCGATAAGCGCCTGTATCCGACGCAATGCTGTTTTGAAAGCAGTGACCGTGTTATAGCTAGAAGTGGATCACCATATACGTACCTGGGTAAAAACGTCGACGGTTGGAGCTTTAGACACTACTTTTTTTTATGTGCTGTTCTTGAACCGTGGTGTAACTTGAAAGTATACCTCGTTGAAGCAGGACAGCTCGATTGTATGCTGTTCTCACTTGGTAGCCGGCGCATCACAGAAACGCATGCATTCGCCAAGCTCGGTATACGTGATAGCAGCGGTTAGCGGCATAACCTCGGTGAACGCTGCCCGTGCCTTTAATGCGAAATGAAAGCAGTGCAACATCGAATATAAATATGCACGGTCGAGAGGAAATACATGACATAAAATGGGTCGTACTTCAAGTTAAATTAATGCGGCGATGACTGGGAAATCATCTTTCGCAGTATGTGTATTCCGCGTTCGATAGCTGCCCGTGCGGTTCATTTGCTGTGTGTTTGTGTGTACAGTAACCATTGCGAATATAAAATATAAATTAATGTACGTGTATCGTCAAAGATACAATAGGTACATCCTCACAGTTATCTCTGACGAGTTCGGCGTGCGGAAGCGGAGCGCAGTCCTTCGCAGTCGCCACGGCCGTTAGTGCTGTTTCCAACAGCTGCCGTCATGCCAAACGGATTGTATACGGTTTGCTGGCGCGCTCAAATAAAACACAAAATAGTACCAAGGTGTAGGATAGCTTTCACAAACACCGCGAAACAGCACTTTTATACGGCCGCACCGCGGCATCAACAGGCACAGCACAGAATTCAAGATGGCGTCAGGAGGAGCCGGAGCGGACTTTCGCAGTTTGGCTCATACGGGGCGCCACCATAAAACTAAGATGGCTGCGCCCAGGCATCGAAACTAAAATCGTATTGACTTAGGCAGAACCACTATGTTCAGACAGATCCAAGCCTGCATAGGAAGATCCTGGGGCCCTATTCTCGACACACATGGCTGCAGTTCGGCGCCATTTTTGTTCTCTGATTGTTTCGCAGAACAGTCACGTGTTTCAAATTTGTGGCGCGAAATTTTGGTGTGTCTAATTAGTTGTTGTTGTTATGAACTTTATTTTCCACCGATGTAGGAGGCCCCCTACTCCCCGCCCCCGGCACGCAGGCCTATGGGACGGAGGCCGGGGCCTCCGCGACTAAAGACAGGCGAAGCGACAGTGTTTCTTCGCGACTTCAGCCGCGAGGCGGACAGCTTGCTGCTGGTTGGCGGGGGACTCGCTCCGCAGTAGCAGTTCCCAGGCTTCTCTACTATTTATGTTTTCCTTGGCGCCAGGGGAATCAAGGCATTGCTAGATTATGGATCCAGAGTACCCCTTTCTCCGCAGGTTTCGCATTTATCGTCCGCCTTTTCCTCTACTTGCGCGTGGAAAAGCTAGACGGGACTTGGGAAATTCCCAGCTTGCAGGCGCCGCCAAGCGACGGCTGCCTTGTTAGTTAGCGTTCGGTCCGGTGGTGGCAGGGACCTTCTGCTAAGTCGGTAGTGTTCTAAAATTTCCTTATAAGTTTGCAGCCTATCGTCCATCCCATCGCAATCAGGCGGCTCTACGGCTGCCCGGAAGTAGAGAGCTCGGGCTAGCTCGTGCGCCGCCTCGTTGCCGGGGACGGACTAGTGCGCGAGGGTCCAAATATTTCGAATCTTTCTTTCAAGTTTTCCTTTCTCTAATATTTTGGCTGCCTCCTTCGAGACCCTCCCTTTTCCAAAGTTCCAGACAGCTGTTTTGCTGTCACTAATAACTAT
The DNA here is from genome assembly GCF_055883805.1 of Amblyomma maculatum. NCBI lineage: Eukaryota > Metazoa > Arthropoda > Arachnida > Ixodida > Ixodidae > Amblyomma > Amblyomma maculatum. The sequence continues at coordinate 238,347,792 of NC_139344.1, forward strand.
GCTGGCTTCCGTTCCAACGCAAGCGAGCGCTATTGCAATTTTTCAGCAGTGTCGAATTAGCTTTTTGCGGTGACGTAAGAATGACGCGAGCGTGAAAACGGATTTTTAGCAGCGGTATTCATGATGCATGGAGGGTATATATAAGTAACTGTGGAGGGAAAACAGAGGTATATATGACAGAAAGGGAAGCACTTATTACGCTTGCATTACGAATGGGCTGAAATGAACCACCCATTGTCAAGAGCCGACTCCTGAAATCTGATTGGCTGACGTTGTGTGGCGGAAAATACGTCAAACATAAACATTTATTGATGACGTCAAAATGACGTTTCATTACGTAAAGGATGTTCTGTCATTGCTGTAAATGACCTAAGTTGGGCTATAGTGCCTAGAATATACTGACTAGTGTGTCGAGCGCGCCGGCTGGGATGGCTCGAACAGCAATGAAAGCCGCCGGCGGCCGCATAGCGGCGCTGTGGTGCGAGAGGGTGCGAGCCGGTTTCTCGCGCACATTGCGCCGCGCTGCTGAGAGTTGGAAAGGGAGCTGCGCGTTGCTTTGGCTCACGTTTAATACTTTGTTTTTAACGCTCTTTCAGGAGCTTAGGATTGATATAACGTTTTAACGTGCTAATGTTAATATCGAATTGCTTTGTGCAGATTGCTCGAACTTGAAAGCTCAATCGGTACGTGAGCCACACGCTAACCAGGTAAACGCACATGAGAGCTTTCGCGTTTGGAGGAATTCAAACTCAAAGAATACAAGTCACGAAACACAGATTCGGTTTAATAGAACGAAGGCAGCATGTTTAATCAAAGGTGACAATGCGAGTGGAAGGCAATGCTGGCATGTTCTTCCCACTTGTCCAGATATCCTAAAAAGTCTTCCAAGAAACGCATGGGCTACCCGGCTTAAGTGCACGCTTGGTTATCCTGGAGTTCATTACTCGTATCAGGCGATTGATTAGCTTGACGAAGTCTTCTGTTGGTTGCACCCAAGTGTATATAGTCTCCACATCCCGCCGGTGCAAAAAAAGTCCTTTAATAACCTCATCTCCAAAAAGTTGGAATGCAAGGTCAACCTTCATCTTTTCAAAGTTATTGGGTCTTAAGCATAAGCTAGGCTGTCATCCACGGAAGGTATCCGCCTCCATGTAACCGGAATGAGAATGTCCTCAAACGGATGACGGCCTCCGTGGTGGTGTCTGCAGTGTAGCCTGGCTGCTACTCTGTTCACCCGCAATGCCCGATTCACTGGAGCCGGAGGAGTCGTTGCAGTCTTGAAAGCCAGCTTCGAGAAAACAGGAGCCCTCGTTGATTTCCGAGCCCGAATCGCCGGGTCCAGTCCCTGCGTCCCGCTTATGGCGTTTACGAGCTGGTTGCTGCTCGCATATGTTTCTTTCCTTCCTTTTTGGTGCCGTCTTGGGCACAAGGTGTGGAGGGTATAATGTTAATGTTTTGAAAATAACGATGTTCATATAACCATCTTCTACATGCTTTTGTTTCGCACCCCAGTTATGTAACCCCCCTCACATAATACTCCAATCGGAGCCCGTGAGGTATTTGAATAAAAAAAATTAATAAAAAAAAACAGCAGAACACAAACGAGGAACCTTTACTTACAGCGGCTAATTAAGGTACATCGCGGCCTGCGATTGCACAAGGTTTTGCTGAAGTCACCATCTTTTGAATGAAGAAGCTGACGAGGTTTTTTTTTTTTTTTTTTTTTTTTTTATCAGATACACAATATGCACGAGATGCGGCAGGTTATAATCGCGATGAAGCTCGTTGGTAATGCCGCGCTTACGGTGAAACATGCGCCTAATATATAACTGCATCCATATGATATATGTGTAGCGCAAAAGGACAATCGAGGGACACAGAAAAGGTACACAACACGTACAGGTGTTGTCTGTAGCGCCTGATTGTGTACACTCTGTGCTACACACTGCTATGGAGCACCGTTACCGACTCGCCCAGGTTTGCATCCTTGTGAATATAACTGCATGCTCTAAAAATGTGTCTCGCCAACAAAAGCAGTTGCCGTTTACCTTCCGTCATTTCTATCGATGCTTCGTTTCCATTGTACAGAATGCGTACTTACGTAGCATCGGATAGCGCAGTAATACGTACGCTCCTTGTTCTAGCGGTAGCCCCGTTTGCCAAAAAAGCAAGTCTTCTCTGTGCACCACCGCTTTCTCTTTGGCATTTTACTCTGCAGTCTAGTGAGAGGCACTGGGGAAACAACAATCGGGAACCGTGCTTCTCCACTGGCGACACAGTAAAAAAAGAAGGGATACAGGCGAGCACAGAACGCGCGCACAAAACGAGAAAAAAAAACCGATGCAATCGTCGCCGAGCAGGTGGAAGTGCGGAACGACTCGCATGAGCAAACACCTACACCGTAAATAAACTACTGCACCTTCGTGAAAGCAAAAGACGCGCAGAAGCAGGTTTAACACGCACGCACAACACCAACAGATTGCCGTATTCTTATTCTGAAGAGAGAAAACTGCGTCGTCTGCTCAGGCGGCACCCTCCCGACAAGCAGCGCCCTCTGCCGCTAACGATTGGCTTTCATTGCAAATAGCGCCATCCTCGCCCATAGGGAAGCGCGGGCGCTCGTCACACTAGCCAGTATATTCTAGGTACTATAGTTGGGCGCGGAATTTGGGCTACTCGAGGCGGACGGGAAACAAACGTGGCGAATTCGACGTGCAATGTAGGCGGCTGTTAACTCACCGCAGTTTGGTACAGATTTTGGTGGGTTGTTAAGTAAGCTGACACATCTTTTGTAATTGCAGAAAGCACTGAAACGACGTTATAAGGGAAATTATCAGCTGCGTCATCTTTTAGAAGATTAATAATGAAGACGCAGATTTACAGAGTGTTGTACCTACCCTCCCGTTGCAAATGCTTTGCTCTCATAGAGAAACCATCGATCCGCGTCGTCGTTGCCCAGCGCAGCAATGCGGCCCGCTAACTCAAGCGCTTAATCTGCGCGAGACGAGGCATTTTAGAGAGCAACAGAAGGGGAAGTTGGGCAAGTTGTAGGTTGTTGATGATGGTTTCGTGGGCGCTGTTTAACACAGAGACAAAAAAAGAAGAAGAGAAATAAAGGCACCAGTTCTGTGTTTTCTTCTCTTTATTTCTGTGTTAAACAGCGTCCACCAAACCATCATGAATCTCAAAGAGCACCACGGTACCTTCTAATTATCTGTCTGATTGGTTCGTGAGTACAACCTGAGTGGTCATATGATTCGATGGTTGTGCAGGAACAGCGACAGGCAGCGAGGGATCACCAAAGACTTTCTTAAACGTTGGCCCTAAACACTGCCCTTTTTACCTTGCATTATTCACTCACTGCAATGTTAATGAATTGAACAGCCTTTCTACGATGAGCAAAGCAAGCAAAAATACTCACAGCTTCTATTTTAATAAAGAAATGTATGTTTCATGTACATGGCACATGTTCGCTTGCCATATGTGATGTGTTTCGTATATAAAGTTTTCTTTTAATATGCATGCGGGCTCACCATTTGCTTGTTTTTTAGAAAGAAATAAGTACTCCGGAGCACGTTATGACGGTACGCTCTAATCATATGATGTAGTTGAGTGACATTTTGTGTTGATTCCTTTTTTTTAATACACCCTCAAAATATTCTCACTTTATTGATTTGCATTTTACCGTTTCGACAGTAAGGAATACGCGCGCGCGGAGCCGCCCTAGCTTCATACCATGATTGGTTGGTTGGTTGGGAACTTTGGGATATTCACGGGGGGGGGGGGGGGGGAGGGGGGGGAACCGGACACGGGTTATGCCGGCCTAATGTCGCGGCGGCACTCTTGGTGTCCGGGGGATGGGGAAGTGGGATGTTGGGAGGGGTGGGGGGGGGGAGATCGTCTTGTCGTCGTGGCCCGCACCAAGCAAACAGCCCGATGAGCGTCGGCAGGTCGGTGGTCCGGTGCGCAGCCTCCGGTGCAGCAGCGCTTGCGGGTGGTCCAGGCGAGGCCTGGTACTGCGCCTCTGCGAGGCACAGGAAGGACTGCTAGTTACAGCAGGACACCACGGCGATTGGGGCAACCGCCGCAGCAGGGGAGACCGCGATAGACTGCTGCCAAGGCAGCAGTGCGGCGGGTGGCGCTGTGGAGACCGTCCGTAGACAGCGCGCCGAGGCCCGCGAGCAGGGAGCCCACGGGAAACTGTGTCGCTCGAGAATCCGGGCGGCAGCAGGGAGGACCGCTGATTTACCTCTGCCGTGGCAGAGGTGCGGCGGTTGACGCTGAAGAAACCGCTGGCAAGGCGGCGCGTCGAGGGCCGTGAGCACAAGACCCACGGGAATGCTGGCGAAGCAGCGGGGAAACCGCAGAAGCGGCAGGGGACGCGGGTGCGTCAGGGCCCGCGGACCGTGAAGTCCGCGGGAGACTGGCAGTGGCCAGCAGGGATGCGCCCACGGAGGAGCTGCAGTGGGCCGCCGCAGTAGCCATGAGCCCGGTCCAAAGCAAGGGCGCGCCGCAAACGTGGAGGCAACGAGGGGAGTGCCGCGGGGAAATCCAGGTCACCGGCACAGCACTGGGTCGACGCCTCGAGGGCGGAAGGGGCACACTGTGAGGGTCCGGTGATCCTGGAGTCGGTTGCAGCACTGGGTCGCACCTCTCACGCAGCAGCTACGAGGTGCGCGAAGGAAGTCACGGGTCCGGGGCACTACGGCAGCAGGAAGGTTGGCAGAAGCCAGCGATATGGGGACGATGACCCAGGGAATGTGCACCAGCGGGCTGGAGCAGGGAGGACTGAACCCCCGAAGGGGGCGAACAGGACGCACGAATGCGTGAGGGTCGGTCAAGGCTGACGAGAGCGCGGCGAGAGCGGGAACGCACGAGCTCGGCGGAGCGAGCGCCGCACGCACCCGCTCTCGCCGAGCTCTGAGAGGCGACTGACGCGGAACGCGCCTAGTCGAAGGGGAGCGAAAGACGCGTGTCCGTTCCCCTCGAAGATCCGAAGGAGACTGCCACCATGATTTCCTCAATCATCTTTCGCTTTCTTTTCTTATTGTCCGTTTATCCCCCTCTGCACGTGTACGGTAAGCTGAGAATCGCCTAATTAACCTTCCTGCTATTCAGTTCTGTTTTGTTCTCTTTCTCGGATATCTTTTGCGTTTCGCAAGAGCTTATCGCACGCCAGCGCATGAAAATTTAACCGACTAGGAGTGAGGCCTAGCGTATGCCTTCTACGTCGTGTGTGTGTGGAACACACTTTCTTTTTTTTTTTTTTGCGAAGTTTATTGCCTCAGGGCATAAGAGGAATGTCATGATGGATGAGGGATGTGGTCAAATAAATGAAAAAAGGTTGGCTGATGCAATGAAGTCGAGGAGTGTACGATGATGCGGTCCCAGTGTCCAAGCAGCATATGACTCCGGATTATGGGGGGAGAGGCCAGCTGCCACCAGGTGTCACCCGTTAATAATTAAGGGGGTATTATTAACGATGCGCCCTTAACGGTGCGCACACTCCCAGACACCCTTTGAGTGAGTGGGGGTAGCTGTTCCGGTCGCAAAGGAGATGCCCTCGACCTGCGTGGCAAGCTCAGCCGGAAATCAACTACCTTGTGGTGACAGAAGGGGGTGGTCGTTTGGTGCCCAGCGGTCGCCGGTTCAAACCAGAGAAAGGATCGGAGTCAGAAGTAACAAACAAAACACAATTTATGCACAGCAAGAGACGATACAAAGGAATACACAAGATCACTTGAAATACATAGACGAGAGGTTCACAGAATACAAACGCTAAGCATGCAATTACACAGGTATCCAATAACGTAGAGGCTTTACAATAGATCAAACACGAGAGAGTTACATAAACAAACACCAAATTGTTCACCGGGCACTGTTGCAGTCCGACGCCTCAAGAGTCACGATGTGGCCGCCATACGAGACGAGCGCCGCTCCCTTGAAAGTCCGTGGGCTTGCCAGCAGCGGGTGATCCCCGGGAGTCCAGCCGAAGCGCAGGCGATCACGTAGCAAAACGCTGACGAACTGAATGACTGACTGACTCAACAAGCGGCGCGGTCGCTTTAAATAGGGCGCGCCGCGTCTGTTTGTTAACATGCGCCAAAGCTAGCGCACACACACACATAGCTTCGCTGGTTATAGCTCCCTCTTCTCCTCCCGTCGAGCCGCGCGTCGTCATTGGCTAGGTCCCATAGAAGATGCTAGAATTTTCTGGCTGATTCCAGTCCGATGAATCACCGTCCTCCCCAGGCAATGGGAAAGAGGGTGACGGCAACGCGTACAAAGCTACGCGCTCTCCCGCGCGGGGAAGGGGCTTTGCTCTCCATGCCTTCCACGCGACGCCGTGCGGGCCTCGCGCCGTACCGGCTTGATGAAAATGGGCGCCGATTTCGTGACACCAGGTGCCGGATCCGCGTTGGCTTCAACGCTGGGCAATCCCACAGTAGGTGATGGATGTCTGCTTCTATATTTTCAGACTTGCAGATGGGGCACCCAGGGTGTGGATATAAATACCGAAATTGTGGCCACTTTCGGATCACTGCTGGTGTTAGGGCCACCCCAACTCTAATCCTCCGAAGCGCCACCTCCTCTGCACGGGTTAGACCGCGGGGGAGGCTTACCGTACACGGAGGTATAAGAGCACGTGTACGGCGCCAGAGGTGCTCCTTTCTTGTTAAAAGCAGGGTGGCATTGTCTAATTTTATGAGGTTTGGCGATGTCGATGTCGAGTTTGATATGCGGGTTGCAGCATCCAACACACTTTTTCTCTCTGCGCTGCTTTCCGCGCTCTACACAGCTCAAGCCGACACAATATGTTATAACCGTAGCTTTTCATAACGCTGTTTTTCGAAAAAGAAAAAGATGGGTAGCACAGCGAGTATCTAACAGTAATTGATACTTTGAGACTGCGAGCGTTGTCCTCACGGATGGACATCTGGAGCTACTTTGGAAATCTGTCGATTCCTTCTGTTTTCGACCAAGTCCTTAAACGTTTTAGTTTCTGCATTTCAAAGCCGCTAAGTGAATGTGAGAGGTCATCAGCGCTTATGAACAGCAATGCTACTTCCCCCTCTCATTTTGCACCAACCCACTGCGATTATTCCATTATTTAAGCTCTTCAGCTGAAACTCGCGCAGCCTTTCCGTGCGTAGCTGATGCCGAATGTTCGACCGCAAGTATGTCATGACACACCGATACCGCAACGCCACAATATACTTCACTCGCCTCACTGCAACCCGAGGCTTCCGAATCACGGAATGCACTGCAGAGTATCGATTCCTGCAGGAGCACCGTCGATTTTCATACTTGGCGCCAATATATAGTAGCAGACGACAGCGCGCTTTTTTCTGTCACTTTATTTCTCTTTTTCTTCACAATGCGTAACCCGATTGTGTGCTTACGTAACCTGGCACCGTCCTACTCCACACGTCACGCGTACGTCACAATTTGAACAAAATGGCGAATTGTCGAGAATAGGGCCCCTGTTTGAGTCATGGCGCATATATCTATCAGAAGCGGGAGAATGTTAATCGTTCCTTAGGAACCACTCTCTCTTCTCGCGCCCCCAGTAGTAGTAAGTGGTTATTTATTAGTGTTTCGAAATCTGGCGATTTACAGCTCCTTCGTAGACACACCTTGAAGATGTGTTTAGAGTGGTTTACTGGCAAAAACCCCAAGTAAACGTCACAATGTAAAATGAGCATAATGCAAAGGAGAATTACTGATGAGAGCCAGAAGATGGGAAGGACCTTGCACCCTTTGCAGAGTATTTACTAAGCCCAAAATGTAAACAGTTTTCACCGTTCACGCACCAGTGTCTGGAGCCTGTTTCACATAACACATATAAGTTCACTGTATATTTAAGGCCATGTGCACATAGTGTCCTGTTGCTAATGGATCGCAAGTCCGGTCCACGCACAAGTAGCCAAAGTGCCATGGATCGCCACCTCAAACTTGAAGAATAAATTGAGACAGATTTTTAGCGCTGTGTTTTCCAACAAGAACTTATTTTTAGGTGCGCATTTCTCTCTTAAACCGAAATCATAATCGACACCATTCAGCCATGATTTGACTCTGTATTCGTAATGCAACTTTCAGTAAATGCGTAGCTTCCTGCCGACCACAAGGCAAACTTGTCAGAACAGTTCACAGCATGCCACCTTTTTTTTATCTTATCTCCGTCGTGATTGGGGAAATTACCTCTGATTACGCAAAAGCAAAGAGCCTTTATCGGCGGCGAACGATTGATTCATCTGGTGCAATTTAACAGTCTAGAAGAAATACTGTGAAGTATGAATTTTTTCATTGAAGATATTAACTATTGCACACAATCGACGAGTGCACCAAACACAAAAGGCAGCACCATGCATGTTTGACGCCCAAAATACTACAACCCTTACAGACTGCATTCACGTCAACGTGTCCATGCTGCATTTTCACCACGTCGCCGAAATGTTTGCAGAGCTAACTGATGTTGAGGCTAATAACATACGCGCTAAAATGCAGTGGTTATATATGACATTAATATCTGCGATGCACTATGCAAGAACCATGACCATCGCTGTGGGAACTTTCAGTATGAGCATCCGGGAAGTCAGCATTTTCCTATTTCCTACCAGGGAGCTTGATTGCTTTGTACGGTTAATGTGCAGTGCACGCTATTGCACCATCCCTCATGTCTATGCGCTCACTACATGTAAGTGCTTGCAGTAATAATTCCAGTCAATAAAAACAGCCCCATTACAATCTCCTCTGTACACCTCATAGAGGGTGCACGCTTTCTTGTAGCAGCATGATTGTAGTCGCGCTCATGGGGGCACTTTTGAGAAAAGTGTGCATTCATAGGGCAGGCACAACCTATTTAAATGAACCAACCAAAGCGCTGACATGCACCAGGTCAAACACATCGAAAGAGGACGCCACATGGTTCTTGCCGATGAGGGGAATGCATGTTTACTAAAAAACAGTACAGGAAACGTTTTGCGCCACTCAAATGTAAAATACTCTGCATTTTCGTAAAGCTAGAGCATACTCCGAAAGCTTGCCGCAATACTTTAAATTAAAGGCGCGGTCAGTGATAAAGTAATGTGAAGAGGCGTATTTTTCATGGCTCGTGGGCTCCATCATATTTCGATGCTCAGGGAAACGGAATATTTAAGCTACATTGATTAAACTTTGCTAAAGTAAAGTTTAAGCAATTTTTACCTGTGTACCTGAAAGCTTATCTGTAACTGTTATGCATGACCAGATATAAATGTTTGATTTTGCATCGCCATTCACTTACGCGCCGTCGCGCCACCAGCCGTCGCGGAGAGCGCGACCGGTTTTCCGAGGCGCGTGGACGGGAATCCCGAGGACGAAACTGCTCGCTTGTTTTGAACTTAAATATGCAATTATGCTCTTTGATGTGATGTTTTCTCGGCCAATATAGGCCCAAAGGTGGTCCCCGGCTGGCTTCCAACTACTTCTTCGTCCGGAAAAGGCTCCGCTCCACCGTCCGTGTGCGTCAGGCGGGCCCATGTCGTTCGCGGACTGCGCACCCGCTCCGATGGACTCCCGCCAAACTCCCTGTGCCTCGCTACCGCTGTCTTTATCTTTCCCTGCTGACGCACCGATCACATGCCACTCCCGTGGTTGACTGACAGCAAGCTCATGCGTTATGGCATTGCTCGCTTATGCACCAATGCAAATAGGAAAGAGGGCGCGTAGTTTTAAAGGAGTATAGGAGGCATTCACGTGTAGGCTGCAAGAAGCGGCGTATATAGTTGAGACCTACGCCCTAGATAGAGGACTATCTTGCTTTCCTCAAAAATCTCCACTGTTCTCAATGTGCAGCAAAGCACAACTAACACGAGAATCCCACCTACCGCACCTACACAAACCAGTGGAGGTATATGTGGGAGGGAGCCAGGTACCGAGAGTCAGCACCATTAGGATCCTGGGATATTTCCTACAGCAGAATAGGAAAAACGCCACCATCCTTAAAAAGCATCAGACGTATGTCAACCAGGTAACGGGGATATTCAGGCATCTCTCTCAGGAACAAAGGCCTCAGAGAACACTGCCCAATAGCTTCGTGCCTTCATAATCAGGAAGATAGCTTGTGGCACCCCCTTTCTCAATCTCAATCCTGGTGAAGAAGAGAAGTTAGAGAAAGTGATCAGAACGTCATTCTAAAGGGCTTTAGGCATCACCTCCCCCCCCCCCCAACTCGTCAACAGAGAAGCTTCTAGCTATGGGAATGCATAATACCTGGGAAGAGATTGCTGAAGCGGTCAGGGAGGCCCAGATCTGGCGGCTCAACTCCACAATAGTGGGCCTAAAAATACTATAACAACAACAGCTTCCGTCCGGTGTGCTACCCTGTGTCGCTGAACTCCTGGAGCTTGAGACGCTGAAACTATTTAAAATTGCAATTATCGATAAGAATATGCACCCGATTCATGACAAGGAACGAAGAACGCATAGAGCAAAATTTATTCAAAGCAAACTAATAAACGACCCTCCTGAGGAATCAGCCTATTGCGATGCTGCCTGCGGGCTAAAATGGGCCGCGGTCATAGCAGTGGCAGATGGGAACTACTCCAAGAAAGTCATTGGATCCATTATTTCGCGTAACGCATTAATAGCTGAAGAGGCTGCGATAGCGCTAGCATGCACTCTAAAGCCAAATCTATCCTCTCAGATAATAAGGCGGCCGCTAGGAACTTCTTCAAAGCCTATTTTCCAAGCAGGTGGCCAGTCTACTAAGAAAGCGCTCTCAAAACGGGAGGTTTCAGTCATCTGGGTTCCAGCTCACGAGGGTCTTCCAGGCAATGAGGCTGCCCATTGCCTCGCTCGAGATGTATACGCCCGAGCGGCCATAGAGACACCGCTACCCGAAAACAAAGTACCCCTCATTACCTACAAGGAGCTCTCTGAAACTCCCAGACTAAGCAGAAGGATCTACTCATCACCAGATAGGTCCTTAACACCGTCAGAATGCAGGGCTTGGCGAAAAATTCAGGCCAATAGTTTCTTTCCTCATGTTACTCTGCATAATGAGTTCACAGCTGACCGAGAGGCTTGCAATCTCTGAAACGTACCTCTGAGTCAAAATCATTTCATATGTGCCCCAATTCTCCGGGAGAGAAAGAAACTGATCCCATTGATCAAATTACCTGGGATTCCTATGTCCGCAGCTCAAATGCGGATGAACAGAAGATCGTTCTACGCCTGGCAGAGGAGGCTTACTCAAAGACTTTCTCTGCGGCCACGGCGCAGGAAAGCCGGCAAGAAGATCCTCCCCCTGGCTGAGCCCCTGCCGCGAGGTCCATGCCGGTGTAAATAAAGTTTTCTCTCTCTCTGAGGTCGTACTACCAGATGGCGCGTCCATCGTCACGCCTCGCCCGCCATATCAGAGGTCGTCGGTGGTATCGGCGCTCCCAGTATCAGGTTCGCTCTCAGGGGCCCGCCGTACATTGGAAGTGATCCGTAAAGATTGATCAATTTGTTAAATACTTCCACATCCACTTTCGTTGTGGAGCCCTTTATGCACATGGAGTCTGGAGCGGCACTTTCGTGCTCCGGTACATAACACTGCCTGTTCGGTGTTGGAACACGGATTCACCCATGCAACAGCTAAACAGCAGAAGTGGCCGGCTGCCCGTTGGGCGCTACACGACTTGCAGCTCATTAAATTTGTTGTTAGGTGCCATTGAGGCAGAACACATCTTGAAGAGAGAGCGCATTATTAATGGCCCCAATTCCAAACTGACGTGGGCAAGGAATGCACATTTCTAGTGGCGCTAGTCGACAAACTGCAGGTCGAAGCTTACATAGGCGCTGTTCCAACAGTAAAGCGAAGCAATGCAGTTGCTTAATTTGGGTGACAGAAGGTCGAGCAAATACTTTCACACACTCGCTACATAAACGGTTCACCTAGCGAGCATATTTGAGCAACGTAGATCTGCTTAAAATGCACATAACCTACGAAACCTAGGTTCACAGCAACGCGATGTGCAGCGATAACTTTTGATACAGTTGTAACACGTCACTTGCAAGTCAAGCGCTAGCTAAAACAGCAGTCACATCGCAATTTACTCGCCTCTAAAAACGGCACGCCGGCCGTCGACGCTCTCACACACGCGTGGCTCTTGGCTTCGCTCTCTTGTTCAAAAGTTAACACTTGCATCGATTTGTACGTTTTAATATCTTCATCTGTCGCAAAACTTGTGAGTGCACTTCACAAGCAGGCCCCGATATCGAGGAATTCAATGCGAAGCAGTGGTCTTGTAGTACGCCGCACACCACGTCGAAGTTAGCAGTCGTACGAGCCGATGTTTTCACGAAGTCGAACAGTTTATCGAGGCCGACGTTTTTCTTGTTCCACGAAGTACACGGGTGCAAGTACATATCTTCTCACGGTTATCGCTGGCGCACGGAGAAATTCCGACAAGAGACGAAAAGCGCAGGCAGGATCACGAGTTTACTGCCGCGCTGGTTGCGGCGCCCGCACACACGACCATGCATATGGCGAATGCCGCGCCCCTGGCTGTGACGTCACGTGCATACCTCCTGTCATAGCCTCCTTTATATACTCTGTGCCTGTCAACTCCGCGCTCCGCGGCCGTCGCTCCTGCTCCGTTGACAAGTTACGCCGCTGGCTGCCGAGAGATGGCGAAAGCGACGTAGGGTCACGGGCTGCTTCAAGGGAACACCGAATGGCAAAGAAAGCACAGGTATCTCAGGAGGAAATCGACCAAAAATGGGAATCATATCGACAAAAGAAACTTCAGGTGCAGGCCCTCGTCCAAAGTAAAATAAGACAGTCCACCGATCGCTGGATGGCTGATATACACGATGCCTCGAGAGGCGGAGCAAGAAAATTTTGGAACCATATAAGCTGGCTAGGGAAGAAGAATCAAAGAAAGCAGGATCGGATTCAAGATAACGAGGGAAATTGTTTAAAGGGAGATAACGCAGTGAACTACATTACATCAGTTATAGCCGAGTCATTTAAGAGCGACGATAGGGTAATCTCCGCAAATCAGGAAGCAACACAAGGTAGCAGAATACAAAGCAGCTTAGAACTGACCAATCTAAACTGGGAAAAGGCAGAAAAAAATATTCCTAAAAACACATCTACAGGAGATGGAATTCCGATCAAGCTGATTAATGAACTCGGTCCAAAAAGTAAGGAAACGCTGTTAAAAGCTCTGGAAACAGTCATAACGAATAAGCAAATTCCGGACAGCTGGCGGCAGAGTAAAATGAATTTGATGTATAAAGGGAAAGGAGACAGGATGCACATAAAATCCTACAGGCCGATTACCATAACATCTGTTATGTACAGGTTAGCTATGCAGGCGGTGAAATTAATGGTGCAAGCATGGGTTGAAAGTAACAAGATGCTCGGAGAACTTCAGAACGGCTTTAGAAATGGTGAAATGGTAGGCGCTTAGATGATAGCCTGTTCGTGCTTACCCAATGCAACGAAATATCTAGAGTGGAAAATAGACCTTTGTATTTGGCCTTCCTGGACATAAACGGGCGTACGACAACGTAAGCAGGGAACTCCCGTGGAACATATTAAAAGAAGGTATCGGTTATGAGATAATAGAGTTCCTACAGGAAATATACCGGGATAACAAAGTAGAAATTACGTGGGAAGGGATAAGAAGTACGGAGGATGTCAAAGTATGCAAAGGATTAAGACAAGGCTGTCCTCTATCACCGGTGCTGTTCATGCTTTATACGATAAACCTGGAACGGAGGATACAAGACAGTAACCTAGGTTTTAACCTGTCATATAGATTAGGTGGAAAGGCGGTAGAGCAGCGCCTCCCCGGTTTGATGTATGCAGACGATATTGTGCTGCTAGCTGAGAGTCTGGAAGAATTGCAAACTCTAGTTAAGTATTGCGGAGACGAAGGGGACGCTCTAGGCTTCAGTTTCAGCGCAATTAAGTCGGGTCTGATGATTTTCAACGGCTCAACTGATCAGGGTCTTAAAATACAAGGCCTTGAAATACCTAGAGTAGCAGAATATAAATATCTGGGGGTATGGGTAAACGAAGGATTGGCATACATTGGAAAGCATGAGCAATCACTTAAGGCCAAAGGGCGAAGGAATGCCTGGATAATGAAGCATAAGGCATTGTGGGGATACAATAGGTATGAGGTTTTGAGAGGTATTTGGAAAGGAATTATGGTGCCCGGACTTACTTTCGGAAATGCGGTTTCGTGCCTAAAATCAGAGGTACAGTCGACATTAGAAACAAATCAGAGATCCGTTGGACGATTAGCACTAGGTGCCCACGGCAAAACTACAAATGAGGCGGAACAGGGAGATATGGGCTGGGCATCTTTCGAAGTGCGGGAAGCTCAGAGTAAAATATTATTTGAGGAACGCCTGAGGAAATTGTACAGTAACAGATGGGCAGCTAAAGTATTTAAATACCTGTACCTAAAAAGCGTTGACTCACAATGGAGGAAAAGAACTAGGAAACTAACTAGTAAGTATGCTAGTAACAAGGACGGAGAAATAAAGAGCATTAAGCAACAGGTGAAAAACACAGAAGGTAAAAATTGGATAAATTCGATGGAAAAGAAACAGGGTGTGGAATTACACCGAAAGTGGAAAATGCAGATCAGGAAGGAAGATTTCTTTGATAACTCAAGATGCAGTGCCCTACTTTTTGAAGCTAGATCAGGGTGCCTTAGAAAACGCAGCTACAAAAAGACAATTAACAATGGTGATGACGCATGTGCTATATGTGGAAACTCCAGTCAAACAATTGCCCATATTATACTTGAATGTAATGGTATCCATCCGGAAGTTGGTGCAGGCGCAATCACTGTTCCTGAAGCTCTGGGGTTTAGAGATAACAGTGGCCGGGTGAATAAACCCGCGGTGGAAACTAGCAAAAAACGACTGGAAGATTGGTGGCTTAAAGGCAGAGAAGTGACATAATGTTAGTAATGTAGGAACAAATTTAATAAATAGAATGATGGTTTAGTTAACCATTCTAAATCAATAATTAAGATATAGGGAGAAAGATGAGCATGATAGCTACTGCTACCACCCCGTTTCAAAGGGGACGCTCCTATATTCCATCCATCCATCCATCCATCCATCCATTGTTACAGTTGGTGTCGCTTGCGCCTCGGTATCGCACCGCTGCCACCAATTGTTAGGTTTGGGTCGCGTGGCTCTGGGTAGCGTACCGCTGCCAGCAGTTATTACGTGCGGCGCGCGGCCCCTCGGTAGCGTTGGCCTGGCGGCTCCGTGGACGGCGGACGGCACCAAAGGTGCCAGCAAAGACGAGGCGTCTTTTAACGAAACAACCTTTACTGCAACATCATGAAGAAACGGGCAGTGAAGCTGACCAGGAGAGATTACAGACACTCTCACACAGCTGGTGTCTAGCGTCGTGCCAACGGCGCGTCAGAGTAGTGTCTATCTCAGCGGAGTCGGCCGCTGCTTTTTATAGTTTTTCCAGTTCACAGGGAAAGGGTAAACCCTCACAGGAAAGGGAGAGCCAAACATGTTGGTTCACGACGAATGACTCAATCGCAGGTGTTCCGACCTCATCTCCTCCACCTCCTGCAGACAGGAGAGGGCGACGCACTCTCCCTCGAGCTCCAGGCTTGGCCAGCTTTTGCACACACACGCACGCACACACATTTGGCGCGTGGCAGGATCACGTTGAGACTTGTCGGCGGGAGGAAGCGTTGCGCGGCCGATGAACGGCGCCGAAATGGCCGATCCGCTCGCGGTTCTGCCTGTTGCTATGCGGTGGCCGCGTCAGCTGTCCCACTTCTCGGTGGAGAAACGTAACAGACTGCCCCGCCGGGGGAGGGAGATCCCGAAGGGCAGGGGACTGCATCCGCTGTCCGGAGGGATCGGGATGTTGCTGCTAACCGGGGTCGCCCGACTCTGTTTCTCTTGAGCCAGTCAGCCTGAAGAAGCCCTTGGCAAGTCCGGGTTTCCAAGGCACTGCAACTTGTCTTCAGGAGAGATTTCTGACAACCCACAACGTCACAACCACGCTAACAACTCAACTGGTCAGCCAGCAAGCACGGCACAATCTTCACTAAGTTATGCCAGACTATTTCCCTCTTATGCCCGCATTTATATTAAAGGGCAGCTCAGCAGCACTTGGAACGCGTCCACAAATTTGAAAATCGCATTTTCAAAACAGCACTTCAAACAAAGATAATACAATACAAAGGTTCAAAATCCTATGCCAGGAAGAAAAACACCAACTAGTGAATACAGGCTTCTTCTCACGTCATGGGCTCCGACTTTAGCCATCGGTGTTACCGTTGAGATCACCCTTTTCACTAAAGCTACGGCTGTCCGTTTCGCGGGACAACCTTACCTTCCTGTTTCTGGGCAAAGAAACACATGAGCACGAGTCACTCATTTTTCTGAACAGCCTATCCCTCTCCTTACGCTTTGCGCACCAGTCACGCGATTTTTCGGCACGGGCGCATTTGTGCCTTCGGGATAGTCGCTTTCTTTTTCGCGATAGCCTCAACTTGCTCCATTCTTTCTCGCGACTGCCTTTCCGGTTTTTTCTACGGCAGCACTGGAACACAGGCGTTTTGCTTTCTTTTCGCAATCGTTTGAGTGTCCTCTCCTTACGATGGCAGCATTCTTTATCGCGCCTGCCCTTTCGCGTTTTTCGTCGGCAGCACGGGAATACTAGCCTTCTGCTTTCTTTCTGCAATCGTTTGCTCTCCTTAGGATGGCAGCATTCTTTCTCGCGCCTGCCTTTCCGCATTTTTCGGTAGCAGCACTTGAATACTCTAGTCCTACTTTCTTTCGGCGCGAGCTCTGGCAAGCTAGCGGTAACCGGAGCTAGTAGGACACCGGTGTCATCGAATTGGTCAAAGCAGTCAAAGTGCGGTGCCGCGTCTGCATCGAGGCCAGCAGCGCATGACTCACCTTCAGACAAGTCCGAACAACAACTGCTCACGCCAGTCGCGTCAATCCCCCTTCTAGGCATTTGCTCTGGCGGCTCGCCACTCAGTGCGTCGCCTCGCTCAGAGCTAACCGGGGCACGATCAAGCTCCTTCGACAGCTGGGGCGCTTCGGATTGCACGAGGGTCATATGTGCCACGTACGCGTTCTCACTGAGGTTGCTTTCGCGAATACAACCTAGCATGGTATTGGGGCACGAACGATTCTGACTCCGCTCTGGTCGTTCGCTGTCGCCTTCGCAAGTCTCGCTCTCCACAGCGGACGCGCACTCCTCGTCGGTCTGCCCTGGCTGATCACAACTCGCGGGCCGCGCAGTGTCCCTGATCGGCACTTCGTTTTTCTGCGTGCCCTGCTCTACGAGACAGCTGATTTCGGAAGCCGAAATTTTCTCCTCTCCTAGCTCGTTTCCAGCTCCGTCGCGCTCTACACAAGCTTCTGCTTCTGACTCGAGAGACGGTTCAGTTACTGATAGTTGCCCACACTCATTTGATGGAACTGTATCCCCTGCAGCTACATGGGTCGGCATGCAGTTCACCTCGCTTAACGGCGTCAATTCGGACTTCTCGCCGATTAAGCCTGCGCTAACCGTCCCGGCTAGTGGCTCGACCAAGGTAACACAATACTCCTCTGTTTGAGGCTCGGTCTGCTCGCTACTGCAGTCACGTTGCTCGGCCGCTTCCCAAAGCTGTTTCTCACACTCCGGTGCAAGTCCGATTTGCTCCGGAACTTCCGCACTGTCTAGCCATTCGTTTACAGCGGCTTTCAACTGATAGGCCAAATCAAAGTATGGCGTGTTACAATGTTTCTCGCTCTCATATCTTTTCCGAAGATCCTGAGGCGTTATCTGATATCGTATCAGCAATGACTCTTTTAGTTCATCGTAATTTTTCAAGTGGTCGCCAACCAATCGCTCGATTTCTTCCGACGCTTTAGCGGAGTGAAGAGCTACCAATTTCTGCGCCCAACCATCTCGCTCGAAACGTTTACTTCTGCAGACATTCTCGAACTCTGCCAAATACTCGGCCACATCCTCGGCAATGAGGAACGGTGGCGGACCATCTCGCGGTATTGAACCGTTACACTGAATGGCATTGCAAGCTTTAATCCCTTCCACGCTCCTTCTATGTGCTGAAATCTCCAGCTGCATCAGTTTCCTACGTTCACGCATCTCTTTCTCGTGACGTTCACGTTCCTCTTTCTCGTGACGTTCGTCAATGATCTCAAGGCATTCCGAAAGCTCGTCACCTTCAGCTTCCAACGCAAGAATAGCCTTTAACACTTCTGGTTTTCTGAGTTTGTCTGACAAATTCAGACCCAGCTCCTCCGCAAGCTCCAGCAATTTCGGTTTCCGCAACGACTTCAAATCCAAACCCATGGCTGTTGCGAATGCTGCCTTCTCTACTGCCCACTATTGCCTTGCTGCAATTAACCCAGTAACAATGACAACACAATTACCAGCTCTGTTCTCTACTTAACAAAAGCCTGGCAAAACTCAGTAGAAGAAAGTCCCGCACTCACCAAACCTCGCAGCCAAGAATCCAACGCAGTCGTTCCGCTGCAGGCAACCAGTCATCACACAGGGCTCGTTGCACTGCTCCCGCTTTTTCGCTAAGCTGCTTGATTCACGGGTCACGCCTCGGACATCTCCGCTCTTCCCACCAGATGTTGCACCTCGGTCAGGCCTGGCTCGTTTCACTGACCACGGTCACTGCTTGGTCGTCCTCGTCTCTCCGCTGTTCACCAGTTGTTGGACGACGGTATCGCCTGGCTCGTCCCTCCAACCACGGTTACGGCTTGGTCGTCGTCGTCCCACCGCTGTTCACCAATTGTTACAGTTGGTGTAGCGTGCGCCTCGGTATCGCACCGCTGCCACCAATTGTTAGGTTTGGGTCGCGTGGCTCTGGGTAGCGTACCGCTGCCAGCAGTTATTACGTGCGTCGCGCGGCCCCTCGGTAGCGTTGGCCTGGCGGCTCCGTGGACGGCGGACGGCATCAAAGGTGCCAGCAAAGACGAGGCGTCTTTTAACGAAACAACCTTTACTGCAACATCATGAAGAAACGGGCAGTGAAGCTGACCCGGAGAGATTACAGACACTCTCACACAGCTGGTGTCTAGCGTCGTGCCAACGGCGCGTCAGAGTAGTCTCTATCTCAGCGGAGTCGGCCGCTGCTTTTTATAGTTTTTCCAGTTCACAGGGAAAGGGTAAACCCTCACAGGAAAGGGAGAGCCAAACATGTTGGTTCACGACGAATGACTCAATCGTAGGTGTTCCGACCTCATCTCCTCCACCTCCTGCAGACATGAGAGGGCGACGCACTCTCCCTGGAGCTCCAGGCTTGGCCAGCTTTTGCACACACACGCACACACATTTGGCGCGTGGCAGGATCACGTTGAGACTTGTCGGCGGGAAGAAACGTTGCGCGGCCGATGAACGGCGCCGAAATGGCCGATCCGCTCGCGGTTCTGCCTGTTGCTATGCGGTGGCCGCGTCAGCTGTCCCACTTCTCGGTGGAGAAACGTAACACCATCCATCCAATCCATCCAATCCATCCATCCATCCATCCATCCATCCATCCATCCATCCATCCATCCATCCATCCATCCATCCATCCATCCATCCATCCACCCATCCATCCATCCATCCATCCATCCATCCATCCATCCATCCATCCATCCATCCATCCATCCATCCAATCCATCCACCCGTCCGTCCACCCGTCCGTCCGTCCGTCCACCCACCTTCGCCAGGCGAGAGCCGGGTGCGCCGTGTTGCAAAGCGGTCCGGATAGCCACGCACTGCCGCTGTCTCGCTGTTTCGTGGACTGTTCTGCTGTGTGCAGGGTCATGCTTCTACTTTTCTCTGCCTTCGGGTGCTGCAGGAATACAGCATTGCACCAACTAGTAAGTGCCAACTTTGCTTTGTCCTTCCGGCGATCGCTGCGTAGTATTCAGCTGCTTTGAGGCTTGCAAAAAATAGTGACAACACCAATGTGTTTATTAGGCGTCAATATTGCAATAGTAATGTTAGATGTGCACCTGTGCTTTCTGGACTGCAATGCTAATTGCTTCCCTGCCTAGCTCGTCTGCGTAGTGTGTTAGTGTACGTCCTGCGAAGCTTTTTTTTTTTTTTTTGCAGTATACGCTAATTACGAAAATTTGTGATAAAATAGAAACACAAGATTTACCTATTGTGAAGATGACTACTTTAAAGTGAGTTAAACCAAATCTTGCAAAGCCTATATTAGTTTCCCTTCTCGCACTCAACCGCATTAAGGCCTGTGAGAAATAATGACAGCACCAGAAGTGTGTTTATTACGCGTCAGTAAGGTAATAATATTAAATGTGCACGTGTATTTTCTGGACTGCGATGCGAACTTCCTCCGTGGTTAGCTCGTCTGTGTGGTATGTTACATGTGCTCCAGCGCAGAATTTTTTGTTTCGCTAACTGCGCAATTCTGTAAAAAAATAAAAAACACGAGCTTTTCCTATTGTGACGATTATTTTGGAGTGATCGAAACAGAAAGATGCAACGTGTATATTTGTCTTTCCTTGTTTTTCTAGTTAAAAAAAAAAAAAAAACGTTTGTACGACGCGCTGAATCATTGAAAGTAACAGCTGATACCAAAATTGTTCTCCTTACAGATCTCAATGGCATACTGCGATGCAATTGTTCCAGTAATCTGTAAATCAAGCTGGCTTCTGAAGTGCTATCAGTGACAGCAGTCACCGTGAACTTTTTCCCTACTTGTGGCAGCTATTCATCACACCACTTCTACATGGTACTCTTGAAGCACAATTGCTGTTGTGAAATGTGTAAATAAATGCTGGTGCCTTTCTTCTTAAATTTTGTTTTATTGCAGCGTAGACTAGCATTGTAATTTTTCTATTACCATTGGTGTTAGCGGAGCAGTCATGCAGTTTTTCGAGCCATGCGCAATTTCTTGAAACAGCCTGACATAAAATGTCATATAGCGTTGGGTGTTATTGCCTAACAAGTATCATGATCACTTGTTATGCTTAGTGGATGTCGGCCTTACAAGTAAATATGCTGAATATGCACGACTCATGCTTAGGAACAGTTATCTCGCTAGCGAATAACAGCGCTCCCGCCCCGCGCCGACATTCGTACCCGTGCGACCCGTGCGCCTCGACCCCTACGTCAGCGGCGCCCTCAGCGAGGGGACCGCGCAACTTTACTCGACGGCGCCGCTCTCTTGTTCGCGCGGCGCGTTGACAGGCATAGAGTATAAAGGAGGCTATGCTCCTGCAGACTGTTTTGAGGAAAGCAAGCAGGAATAGAAGAAAACACTCTCTAACCAGATTCATTGCGCCGGCCCATTGTTGCCAGTACCGAGTTGGCTGTGCATTCGCACATTTCATGCAATATATGTCTCACCAGAAAACAGCGTGAAGCAGCGTGGCGATGTCGTCGAGAGATAGAAAGGTTAACACGTAGACCGGCAGAGTCGGAGAAGCAGCCGAACGGTGGCGGACGGAGAAACGAGAGATGTGAGCGCGCTGAAGATGCGAGGAAGCGGGAGGCGATCGTCTCCCATCATGCTTTGCCTGGATCCGACAGGGGATGGCACGGCGCTGCAATTTGTGGAAATATCTATTGAAGACATCCCGTAATGAACATTACTAACGAAGCTAATCGTGTGATCAAAGCGGGCGTTAGGTTGTTTCTTTCGGCGAAGAATAAATAGAGTGGATTGTGCAAACGAGAGAACGACGATGGAAGCAAGAAAAAAAGCTGCCACAAGAAGTACAAGAAGGTTGTCGACTGATGCGTTGGGGTTGTTTATAAGATCCCGACGTCATGTGGCCATTTTTACATCGGCAAGACGGACGCTGCATCAACGATAGACTATATGAACATGCTAAAGGTGTCGAAAACAGGTCACCCTGAAACCATCTTGCAATGCATTGCGGACAATGTTGACTGCAAGGCGCATCTCAGTGATACCGCTATTCTCGCCCGATATAAATAATGTGTGTGCTTGTGAGCACGAAAAATCGCTGGCAACGGAAAAGTGAGGCGTATGTTAGGCAGAATGTGAAGGACACGCAACATCGTCGTCAGATGAACGTAACTTAGCTATGCTCTGTAGTACTGCAATATTAAAGTACACCGTCTAGTCCCATAGGCCGTGTCCGCAGACCGTTGGATGAGCGGTGCCTTGCCAAACACGTATACAAACTCGTGAACGGCGTTAAACTGTAGCGGGAATGCCGCCGCGAAAGCAGCTTTTCGCTTAATTATTTGTGTTAGGCACTTCCGCTTAGCCAGTGTAGTTGTTTTCACTGCAATCAAAACAGAAGCCGATCACAATTCGTCATCTCATCAACTTGAGGCTTATTATGGATCATACACATGGGCTTAGATGTCCACAAAAATAGATATTATGTCGCGCACTCCACTAAATTCTACAATAGCAGCACATATCTTTCTTTCCTACAATGTTTTTTTTTTTTTTTCTGTAAATGTATGAACAGAGACTTGCGTATGTTTCCTGTCAGCGTACGCTCCCTGAGCTAAAGCATCTGCATCTTAGCTGGAGCTTATCTCCCCGCTACGCGCAGCTTCCAAGACACAATTGTAAGCGCTTGGGGCCATCTTTCGACAGCAAGTTCCGCACGAAAAAGACGATTTAGGAGTCAGCTTTTCACCGCGTGGACCAGCAACGCAATTCGCCGGCACAGCCGGCGGAAGGAACTCCACAAAACAGAGCGACTTCAGTGATGGGCTGCCCCCACTTCACACATATGTTGTTGTGGCGCCAGACCTCACCGCTGATGCGAAGGTCATGAAAAACAAGAGCACCTAGAGACGAAATAACAGTGTTAGTTCACATACGATAGATCGTCCATGCGCAAGACGTTCAGTTGTACGAGCGCAGAGGCCGCGCGTTCACCCGAACCAAGAAAGTTTAGAAATAACCGCTATGCTGGCAGCGTAACTTCGGCCCATTTCCGGGATGAAAAAATTGCAGGGGGCACTTTAGACTGCTAAAGTGAAGAGAGGTGAAAGGTTTTTCGTGCGGTGGTTTTTGAGTCTTTTGCGCGTTATATTTACTGAACTGTGGATGACTGCTTACTGACTCTTTAGCCCCTGTAAAATGATTCGACAAAGTCAGACATTAAGGTTTATCACGTTTAATTATTCATGTATGTGACCCTTTCCGCGAACGGACGGACGGACGCACGCAAGGTCGCACACTAGCTTTTCTCCTTGGCGGTCCTTAGCGCGCGTCAATTGCAGTGCTCATTCAAGTGTGGGATTGGACATACGGCATCGCTCTTACCACATGACATCTACACAATCAGGAATCGCCTCAAGTGAATTCGACGCGCACGACCTTATAGGTTTCTTCCCATGATGCCACCACTCTCTTTCCATGACTCACCGCGCCGCCGTCTTCTCCTATTACGTCACGTTGTTGCTAGGATGCGCCATGACATCGTCGGCGGCGGTTTCCATGGCAACCGCGTTGGCATAAATCTAGACACGGAGAACTTAGATTACTTTCTCACAATATGTTCGGCTGGTGATCGGAGGGGAAGGTGTTTGATTCCCACTGAAGCACGATTTTCTTCGGTGTTGTGCCGGTGGGGTTATCACATAGTAGCCCACCGTCAACAGGGTTGTGCCAAGGAGTTGGTAACGCAGCGCTCGTCACCCGTTTCGTGAACGAGGGCTGTCAGCTCCCTGGGCGGCAGCGATGAATCCAAGTCGGCGTTGGTGAGATGAAGAAAAGGCTTTATACACTATTTACAGGTATTTAAACAAGGATTTCGTCTCTGGGGCCGAAAGCTAACATAGCCATACGCGACTGTTCTCGCGCAGCGACGGCCGGGGAGATTCCGCCGCGTCCGCACTGTCAGGGGGCGAACTGCTCCCGATGGACGCTAGTGGTGACGAACTCACACTCGGAGTCTCGAACGGAAGCACTTGAGACTCCGTCGCCGAGAACCGTTGACGCTCAAAATTGTCCAATACGACGGCAGCACTTTCGCAGGGCCAATGGGAGAGCTTGCTGCGCTCTCGCTTCAAATATGCC
The DNA here is from genome assembly GCF_055883805.1 of Amblyomma maculatum. Taxonomy (NCBI): domain Eukaryota; kingdom Metazoa; phylum Arthropoda; class Arachnida; order Ixodida; family Ixodidae; genus Amblyomma; species Amblyomma maculatum. The sequence continues at coordinate 238,371,824 of NC_139344.1, forward strand.
GCGGGGCGAGAAGGGGTTCACCGTCAGGGCCACGGCGCGCCGTGCTGTCTGGACGCTCAGCTCATGTTGAAACACGTCGCTTCTCTCCCTTTGGCACGGCTCGCCTCTAGTGCATTGGTGCTTTGCAGAGAAGTATCCAGAGTTTGTGAAGGAGGCGTTCGCCGAAGAAGTTTGGCGTCCGGCTGAATTTCTGGGCGGCTTTGGCCAGGCACAACAGCACCCCCGCCATCAGACAATGCGCCGGGAAGACGAGCTGCTCGCATGTGGCTCGGATGCCGGGCGCGCTCGTTCGCCAGGTTCTCCAAGCTCACGTCCAGTGTCCGGGCGCCAGGTAGCCTCACGTTCCTCGGGTTCCACTCGCCAGGTCAGGATCTCTGCCGACAGCCTTGTTGCCGGGCCACGTCGATCAACTTCGCTCGGGTCGCTCCGATGCCCTTGGCACTCGCCACTGGTCACGGTAGACTTTTCTGCAGCTTGCAAAACCGACCGACAACAGGCAGCACCCAACACAAGCAAGTACCCTCGGTCACCCGTCAGACACCAGACAGGCAAAATTTCAAATTCAATTAGCTATATAAATTGTTGTCCCCTTTTTGCTCCCACTACAACAAGAGACAAGTGTATAGGATGCAGTGTACAAGGTTCAAACAACAATCTTGCACATTAATGGTACATTAAATAGCAGGGAAAGTAATAATCAGTAATGGAAAAGAGCCTCCTTGAAATCACTTGGACCGTAGACCGTACCTGAGGAAGCAAGGAGGTCATTCAATTTTTCCCGATCTGCCTTGAGCATTACCGTTAGCGACGAAACGCTCGTCGAAGGTAGCTGTGTCTCGAATGCATGACTCAAAGCATCCGAGTTCGCACTCTGTTGCTCTCTTCCGCAAGCGGCAGAATGCGTAGCAGTATTCGGGCGGTTTGGCTCTCCTCCCTCCGCTACAGCCTCGGCTGTCCATTTCTCTACGAGACCTTTCTTTCCACTTTGGGTGTGAAAGAACTGACGTGCACAATTTGCTCGCTTTGTTGAACGATCTGTCTCGTTCCTTACGCTTTGCGCACCAATCGCGCATTTTCTCAGCACGGGTGCATTTGTGCCGCTGAGATCGCCGCTTCTTTTCATTTCGCGATCGTTTGCGTTTTCTCACCTTTCGGTGACAGCATTCTTTCATGCACCTGCCTTTCCGCTCGTTTCGGCGGCTGCACTTGAATGTTTGCTTTCTTTCTTATGGTGCCAGCTCTTTCAAGCTGCCGGTAACCGGAGCTAGTATGGCGCCAACATCCTCGGAGTGCGGCGCCGCGCCTGCATCGCGGCCAGCAGCCCATGACTCACTGCCAGTCGCGTCCGAACAAGGACAAGGCTCGCTCACGCCAGCCCCCGAGCTAGGCATATCCTCTGCAGGCTCGCCACTCAAGTTACTCTGATCCGCCGGTGTGCCGCATCGCTCAGCGCTAACCGGCGCACGATCAAGGTCGTCCGACAGCTGGGGCGCTTCGGATCGCATGAGGTCCATGTTTGCACTAGGGTTGTTTTCAGGACAGGAAGATTCGTGGCTCCTATCTAGTCGCTCGCTGTGGACTTCACAGGTGTGATTTTCGACAGCGTCCGCGTCATGGGTCTGCCATAGCTGTTCAACACTCGTGGGCTGCGCAGTTTCCATGAGCACAACTTCGTTTTTCTGTGTGTCATGATCTACGTCGACTCTGACTTCGGAAATTGCCAATTTGTCGTCTCCTAGCCTGACTACATCTCCGCCACGCTGTACAACTGCTGCTTCTGAGTTGTCAGGCGGTTGATTTACTGCCAATTCCCCACTCTCGATTGGTGCAATCGGATTGCTTACAGCTACGTGAGGCGGCGTGCAGGACGGTGTCACTGCGGATTTCTCGCCGATGGAGTCGGCTCTAACCGTCTCAGCTGCCAGTGGCTCGACCAAGGTAACCCCAGATACTTCTGCTCGAGGCTCGATCGGCTCGCTGCTGCGGTCGCGTTGCTCGGCCGCTTCCCCAAGCTGTTTCTCACACTCCGGTGCAAGTTCGATTTGCTCCGGAACTTCCGCACTGTTTAGCCATTCGCTTACAGTGGCTTTCAACTGATAGGCCAAATCAGAGTACGACTTGTAACAATGTTTCTCGCTCTCATATCTTTTTCGAAGATCATGAGGCGTTATCTGATATCGTATCAGCAATGACTCTTTTAGTTCATCGTAATTTTTCAAGCGGTCGCCAATCAATCGCTTGATTTCTTCCGACGCTTCAGCGGAGAGAAGAGCTACCAACTTCTGCGCCCAACTATCTCGCTCGAAACGTTTACTTCTGCAGACATTCTCGGAGTCTGCCAAATACACTGCCATATCCTCGGCGATGAGGAACGGTGGTGGACAGTCTCGCGGTATTGAACCGTTACAATGAATGGCATTAAAAGCTTTAATCTTTCCCACGCTCATTCCATGTGCTGAAATCTCCAGCTGCATCAGTTGCCTTACGCGGGCGTCCTCTTTCTCGAAACGTTCCCTACGTTCACGCATCTCCTTCTCGTGACGTTCCCTGCATTCACGCATCTCTTTCTCGTGACGTTCTCTACGTTCACGTTCCACTTTCTCGTGATGTTCTCTACGTTCACGTTCCTCTTTCTCGCGACGTTCCTTCTGCTTTTTCTCGCGACGTTCTTTCTCCTGCTTATGGCGTTCTAGCTTTTCACGCTCATCGCGCCTTTGGCGTTCTAGCTTTTCACGCTCCTCGCGCTTTTGGAGTTCTAGCCTTTTGGCTTCCTCCTTCCCTTTTCTCTCTTGAATATCATCCCAGGCCTCTGCGGCTTCCTCAACCGTCACTTCCTCTGCCTGCATGATCTCAAGAATATCATTTTTCCTTGTTGTTGAGCCCAAATCGATGCCCAACTCCTCACAAATTTGGAGAAGTTCTTTGACCTTGTAACTCTCCATCTTTTACCGGCCTCTTGTTGTTTGCCTTTTTAGAATAGTGTACTATCCGTTCGCTATCTCGCTCCTAGCAAGAGATGCGCAAGCCTTTCTCACACTAATTCCCTTCTCAACATCCCCTGGTTTTCAAAACACTTCCTGTAGGCTTGAAACACGCAAGGTTAACACAATGCTACGCTCAGCCTTTCTCTAAGCTACCCTGTGTGTTAGAGAAGTCTGGCGTTTGAGGGAAACTTCAGGTACTCACCGCGCCGAGGTGCCTGACGCCGGTCGATCCCACCGCTGCCACCAATGTTGTGCCGGTGGGGTTATCACACAGTAGCCCACCGTCAACAGGGTTGTGCCAAGGAGTTGGTAACGCAGCGCTCGTCACCCGTTTCGTGAACGAGGGCTGTCAGCTCCCTGGGCAGTAGCGATGAATCCAAGTCGGCGTTGGTGAGATGAAGAAAAGGCTTTATACACTATTTACAGGTATTTAAACAAGGATTTCGGCTCTGGGGCCGAAAGCTAACATAGCCATACGCGACTGTTCTCGCGCAGCGACGGCCGGGGAGATTCCGCCGCGTCCGCACTGTCAGGGGGCGAACTGCTCCCGATGGACGCTAGTGACGAACTCACACTCGGAGTCTCGAACGGAAGCACTTGACTCTCCGTAACCGAGAAACCGTTGACGCTCAAATGGTCCAATCCGAAGGCAGCACTTTCGCAGGGCCAATGGGAGAGCTTGCTGCGCTCTCGCTTCAAATATGCCGCGGGGCGAGAAGGGGTTCACCGTCAGGGCCACGGCGCGCCGTGCTGTCTGGACGCTCAGCTCATGTTGAAACACGTCGCTTCTCTCCCTTTGGCACGGCTCGCCTCTAGTGCACTGGTGCTTTGCAGAGAAGTATCCAGAGTTTGTGAAGGAGGCGTTCGCCGAAGAAGTTTGGCGTCCGGCTGAATTACTGGGCGGCTTTGGCCAGGCACATCATCGGCTAAGTGGTGCGCCATTTGAGGAAGCACCAAATGAAAGACGCAGCATGGTCGCCTGGGTCGGAAGCCCTGCATGTCAGCTTCCTATATTCGTGAATCGCGAGTTGATGTCATCGGTCATGACCATACGTGACGTCAATATGATGTCACATCCGGTCATGACGTCACGTCTTGTCACGGCCGATGACGCCACAATCTTGCGGTATCCCGTGGAATATCACAAAGTGTGGTATTTCTCGCGAACGGACAACCCGGGGAGTCATGTGCCATAAAAGGCTTTATTAGCCTTAAAACATGTGCAGTGTTGGAACACGACGTGTCCATGGCGGGACATCATGATCCCCCTTCCTGGGCCCCTGATCCAAGACCGGCGAGCCAGAGGTTGTGCAACCTATTTATACAAAGTGACCACGCGATCCTGTGACGTTATTATACAGTCCTCAGATACTCCACTATCCAAATACCAGTCGTAACCGGCCTCTCGACATAAATATAATGCCGTGTTCTAACTAAGCCGTTCGAACGTGCCGGGAATGCCTAGGAGTGTCATTACTGACTCGACATCCAAGAGCCATGGAAGGTTATTTTCTATCCCACCTCAGATGAGCAACCCGAGTCAGCAGGTCCTCCCAACTTTGTGGCAGCCTGTGATATACATATTTATAGTTTCATGCCATTATCTACAGTGTGCGTGCAAGAAGCTTTCTTTAATTTTTATAGTGTTTGATAAAGACATATCACTTACGCACTTATCACCAGACTTTTGAATGAAGAAAGCCTCTGCCATCACGTGCCGTCTAGTCACGACTGCGCTAAAGATTTTGGTTCTAGTCAGCAATGACCGGCATGGTTTATCAGGCGTAGCCGAAGAGCATGCGCCGCAGTCTATAAAATTGGACGCTTTCCCGTTATTCATTGAAAGCTGATGCTCCCCCAGTCGTTCATTTATACACCGGCCCATTTGGCCTATAAGTATACTTTTCCACATGTCTGGAGGATTTCATATACGACCTCAGCTGAATACCTGCATATCGAGTGACGTGATGTTTCGTGCATTCTCGCGCGCACCTTTCCCCGGAGACGATTCATGGACAGAACGACGCCAACTTGCGCGGTGGCACACCGTAGCGATTGGCAACATTGTTTAGGTTGTGGGACACCGTATGAATATAGGGTACAACCGCCAGTCTGCTCTTTGGTTGGTCGCCACCTTCGGGAGGTGTTCCAACTTTCAACTTTTCTAGAAGCTTCTCTGCTGCAGCAACTATGATTGACATGGGGAAACCAGCTTTCTGATACCTGGTAACCTGATTGGTGAGGCTGTCATTCACCAGGTGAACACATGACTTCTGCAAGGCTTTCTTCAGACATAACAAAACAATGACGTGTTTTACCGCCATAGAATGTGCAGGTTCAAACGATAACAGGTCTTTCCGCCCTCAAGGCGAGTACATCCAACACGTGTGAACTAGTGTTAAGGTGAGGTTAATATATGTATACTGTAATCTATTACGGTCATGTATATCGTAGGTAAAGGTTAAACCCACCGCGTGACGGGCTGGTATATAAATGAACGACTGGGAGAGCATCAGCTTTCAGTGAATAACAGAAAAGGGTCCAATTTGCCCTTACATTGCGGGGCATGCTCTTCGGCTACGCTTGATAATCCATGCCTGCCTTTGCTTGCTGTAGAACTAAAATCTTGAGGGCCAGACGTGACCTCACGACACGTGAGTTGACAGAGGCTGTTTTCATTGAATATTCTGGTGATACGTGCGTACGTAATTTCTCTATCAAACAGTATAGAAATAAAAGTTCCTGGCACGTGCTGTGTACATAATGGCATGAATATATATATATATATATATATATATATATATATATATATATATATATATATATATGTTTTTTTCTGAACAGTCGGTCGTGAGTATGCGCCCGTCCTTGAGCACTTCTCGTCCGTGTCCTTTTTTTTTGCGTGTTTCCTTTGCTTAAACTTAAGTCTGGCTTCGTCGGAGGGGGGTCTCTAGTGATTCGAGTGCGGGTGGAAAGAGAAATAAAGAGGCAGAGAGAGAGACAGAAAGAAAGCGGCTGGTGGCCTGCTTCGCACATCATTTTGTACAAAGAGGAGAGATTATATATTTCTCTGTCATGGCTTTTAGAAAATATGTTAATGGTTCTTATTAACATTCATACCGAAATTTCAGTATGAATGATTTGGAAACCACTGACAAAAATAAAAAAAAAAATAGCAGCCTGCTGCGTACTCATGCAGTCCTTATATATTTGAGCACATGGGGTCTCAGACCCCTCTTAAATAATGATGGGGGATCTCAGAACCCCCTGAGACTCTCCTGGAGACGACGCAGAGACATTGGAGTGAATCGGTGCTACCACTATACCGAGGAAGCGAGAATACATTGGGAAATCCCAATAAACAGCTTGACCCGCTGACAGTGCCACCCTGAGTCCGTTTTCGGGGCCACGGGTGTGACCGGAGATAGCGGCGTGGCGTTTGGCTCTGGCAGCGGCGCCGCAGCCCCATAGAACCCACCGAGAGGTTTTACACGAAGCGTAATGCTAATATATGCCGAAAAAACGTCACCGTAAAACGGTTGCCGATGGACCTTTCAAGGTCAAGTGAAAACCGTGCCGGGAAAAACGTTTAGGTGGCGCCGATGCGGAGGCCACCTAACTCCAACTTTATGTGTCTGCCGACGTACATGGCACCACAGCGTTTTAGTGTGAACTGCGCATAAACTTCAAGAGTCGGAAAACGCGCCAGAGAAATTATGGATGCCTTGTGGAGTAAATATGATATCGTAGCGTTGGTTGATTGAATAGGTTTGGTTTGGTTTGTGGGGTTTAACGTCCCAAAGCAACTCAGGCTATGAGAGAAGCCGTAGTGGAGGACTCCGGAAATTTCGACCAACTGGGGTTCTTTAACGTGCACTGACATCGCACAGCACACGGACGCCTTGCTTTTCGCCTCCATCGAAAAGCGGCCGCCGAGGCCGGGATTCGATCCCGCGTCCTTGGGAACAGTAGTCGAGCGCCGTAACCACTGTGCCACCCCGGCGGGGTAAGTTGATTGAATAAGGATGACTGATAATGCGATTGATTCATTCATTCATTGGTTAGTGAGTAGGGATTGGTGACTGTGGAATGAAATCATCGTGGTATAGACGAGAAATATCGTGTCTGTGTCACTCAGTCTGAACGCCTCTGATGGAACATATGTGGCTGGTATACTAATGCGGCAACGTCGCCTGGCATTGTACAAGATAAGTGTTATAGTCTGGGGGCTTTGTTTGGTGGTGCTTGACTACCAAGGAGACTTAGTAAGGTGGAAAACGCTCGTTAAGAGGCAGATAGATGGTCACAGGCATTAGAAGTCGGGCAATCAGCGCCCTCGCTCTACTCTTAAGGCGAAGCTCAAGCCTCCTCAATTTCGGCCAGAGTTCCTCTGGTTTGACTTTGAAATGTTTGACCTTGAGGTTATCAGAAGGTCAAATACCCGACACATGAAACTGGACTTTTGAGTTGAGTAGAGCTATCTATTTTAACAGATATCTTTACTCAACGCAAAAGCCCAGTTTGAATGGCTTGTTCTATGCAACCATTTTAGGTTTTCTAGAATAAGCCATTTAAACTAAATCAACTTCAGAAAAAAATTATAGGGACGCTTGATTCTCCTGAAGTCCTGAGCTGCCCTTTCTCTCCTACTACTGCTATAGGAGGCGACGGTAGGTAATTTACTAGAAGCCTGCCTTACACTTCGGCCGGCACACAAGCTATACCTTGCTCTGGCCAACCTCATGACACAATTTTCTTGACACGTGGCCCCCACCTGCTTTTATACGTCTAGGTCACTTATGCCGAAGGGCGCCAGGTACGTGAAAAATTGTCTTCGATAGGCTTGCAACACCATTTCCTTGCTATATGTTTGCCCTGCAGCCAGATGTGCTCCTTTCGCGTTAATTTTTAGGCGGCTGTGAATTCAATCTACCCCCGACGCTCTCGGCCAGGCCAGGTGACCAGCACATCTGCCTAGTTCTAGCCCACTTGAAAACTCGAGCATGTACGTGGTCTCATGACATCACCTACCCTGGCGACCAATTAACTCTCTGCAATATCGCCCTCGTCGGGCGTCATCAGTTAGGAAAACTTTTCGAATCCCGGAATTTCTGCCCAATTAGACTCTCATGCTTCGTATTAATAGCTTGAAGTATGCCATCGTCCTCAACAGGCTTATACCCGGTGCGGTACACAAATAGCCACTCTCGTGAACCACCAAATAACCCTGTTTGTTCTGTGAGAGGTTAGGCCACGGTGTATATGGTCTCATGCTTACCGATTGCGTACACTCGCCTGGATTCCTGCCCCAACCTCGCTGCGTTTGCCTTCTCCTTGAATCCGGGATGAAAAATAAAACCACACATGTGCTCTTTATTTACAAATGCAACTAGTTGCACAAGTTTCCTTTCCAGTGAAGGAAAAATGAGGACATAGCGCTGAAGGTAAAAAAAAAAAAAAAAACGAGTCCTCGTCGTTGTTCACTGGTCATGGACCAGCACCGTTTCCTTCTTCCCCTTCGCAGATCCAGATCTGCTGCTCAGGATCGCCGATCGAGTTCGGTTGCTGGGGATTGAACTCTCTTCAGCCGAATCGTGAGCTCCTTCTGCAGAGAGCGGAAAAGAGATAAAGCGCTTTACAAATTAGGGGACCCTTAATTACATCACATCTTGAGAAAGCGATTGCATTAAAATAGGAAGTCTGCTCGCCCTGCTTCCTTTATTCAGCCATTGGCGCTGGCCCTATACGCTCAGACTGTGCACCTGCCAACGCTCTGTCTTCACTGAGATACTCGTATTCTCCAATCTATACAGTAGACACAAATGTAGCACGGATTCGTGCCTCCAGTTCAACTTGATACACAGAGCTGCCTAGACATGTGCGCAAAAAACCACACGCAGCTGCCAACTGTCGCCGATCCCATCACCACGCTAGACTAATGTGACCATATTTTCGGCCATTTCACGAGGTCTGAATGACCTTGTATCACCCACGCAGAGGAATGTGAATAAAAAGAAAATAAAGTCGAGCGGTGTGTGTTCGGGGCGCAAGCCGGGCACGCGCACATCAATCCCGGGAGCGTATATCTGATCCCAACAAATGGATGCGGCGCAAGGGGGGAAAAGAAGATGGAGAGGGAGAAGAGGCCGTCGGCTGGCTGTTACGAGCTGCGGCCGGCACCCCCATTCCACGCTAGCGACACGACCCGTGGGCTTCGGCGCCCGTGTCGTTGTGGCAGCGTGCGATGCGCGTTGTTGCGCGGATGTGTGTGCGTGCTATATTTGTGCCGCGAGTCTTCTCCAAAGACCGCATGAGGCTAGTCATCTTGTCTTGCCCCGGATGAACTAAATGCGATTTGTGCATTGATTCAATCGCTGGCGCACGGCCGCTCCACGAAACCCTTCGTGGCTCAGACACAGGTTTGTTACATACCGCTTACATGCAAATCGGCCCCGAAATGCGATCTATTTTATGAGGTAACCCAAGCCTTGTATTTCGGCAAGATCCCCACTAAGGTACGACTGTATTACTGACGCCGTCCGGTGAAAAAAAGACCTGCATTTAAAAAAAAAAGCAAACCGTCCGCAGCTGTGCTTTCTGACCACCTCTACTGCGTGCAGACACGTTCCGCCGTGCATGCAGTGATAATGATTTGTGCATTTCGCAAGGCGACAATGAAATGGAAGTGCGGAGATTAAAAGAACTTGACTGCTTTCGGGATGACGCGTTTTGTTCTACTGACAGTAATGTGCGGCTTCTGCAAGCTTTCAAGTGAGTTCTGTTGTTGGAACTCTAAATGAAACAGTTGTGATTGACGTTTGATTATGTGTGAAGCATGAAGTTCGTTACTCGTCCGCTTTCATGAATGACATGCACGCCCTTTTTCATTTGATCTTTGAAACCAATTTCAAAATTTGGAGATCGCCCGCACTACCATCAGAGGAAGTGACCTTTACAGTATGAAACATTGTTTTTGTGTGCTACTTTTTCGATAAATGACAGCCATGTGGCACTTTTCAGAACAATCTTGTTTGCGTTATGCCCCGTCGCCATCTGCTGCCTCTGACTGCACTCGCGAGTTTTGTTTCGTTTATATGGTCACTACACAGCGTAAATTTGTTGCTCTTATGGTGTGGTATAAGGTTCAACTTCTAAAAGCAAGTTTTTTTTTTTTTGCAAACAAAGTGAGTGATAAAAGTTTAATAACAATTTGTTGCTACAATATATTAATCCATTTCTCTCCGCCACCAGCCCAAAGTGCCATGTCTGGTGAAGGTATATGTCTAATACAGATCAGTTAAGCAAGACAGAATGCATGAAACAAAGTCAATGACTGTTTTCACATAGAAGAATAGAGAAGAAGTAATTAATTTGTAGCCAATGTGCATGAAGCAAAAAAGGTACTATCATTGGCATGTTTTAACCTTTGCAGCATACTTGCGCTCTTGCTGCCCATGCAGCCACTAGTTGCTACTGTTACGATATGGACAAACTGTCCCGATGAACTAGAATTCTGGCAGGGATTATCCACAATCACTATAATATTTGGCTTTGCTGTGCCTTGGTTGTATAGTCCTTCCCCCGAGCAATAGCAACACACTTTCACCACTAGTACATCAAGTGAAAGTTGCTGGTTTGCATCATGCACCTTGCAGCAGCAACCTTGTGCCACTCTTAGGATAAATTAAATTTGAAGGGAATAAACACTGCATGTGATGAATAAGACACCAGTGGAGTGCACATCAATAGAGTGCCCAGATGTACCATTCACAATAGCATACTGCACCAGTGAAAACTGTCAAAAAGTGTGAGAAGCTCATAGCCAACTTTATTACAAGCGGAACTTATTTCAGCTCCATCATGTAATGAGTTGCAAGACGAGAAGCGAAACTTTTCCATAGACGTATTATCAATAGCGGTCTTTAGTTAGAATGTTGCAGTAAAGTGTTCACTTGGCACAAATGGTCTGAGGCTAAGGTTGATGGAAACTGCCTAGCCGGTGTCATCATCCAGAAGAGCCAGACTTTTTCCATGGCCATAGTGGAAAATGTGATGTGCTTCCGAGCTTTTCCTTTCCTACTTTTTTTACCCTTCTTTGTTTATACATAACTTAATTTTCATTTTCAAATCAGTTTCATTGCTTCATTAACATACACCTGTATTTTTCACATTGAGAAAAAGATCCATGAGCAATTTCATTGCTTTAAAATATGGACCTCTGTTAAGAACTTATTCCTGCTTCATTTTTTCGCGTGCACCAAGCAAAAACCATTAAGCTCTGGTGTCGTAATTTCTGGATGCATAAACAATACTGCCCTACACTGTCACTATCTGCAAAAAAATCTGTTATTGTGTCCTGTAAAGCTGGAAAAAAGGTACAAAATTCTTGTGAAGCTCAAGTTGGCAGACAATCTCTGCATATTGTCGATTTCAATCATACTCCATGTCTGTCATCTTAAAGTAGAAGGGTATGAAAAGTGAACCAGATATGATTAACGCAGCCTTTTTGATATATTTTGTTCTCAGTGATTTATGAATACACAGCTTTCTAAATATATTTTCTGTCACATATGGCTCCTATAGCCAACATGATTAAATGGTTTAGAAGAATGACAATTTGGGCTAAATAGTGCATACTGTTCGAGACTGAAAATAACAGTGCTAAGAAGTGACACAAGAGAGAATGACGCAGGACGAGCGCTAAATTCATCTGACCTTTATTCACTGCCAAGGCAGCAAATATATAGAAATTTTAAGGCATGCGCATGAACAACAACACGACGCATCAAACAAACCGTTCAAGATATGTCATCTCGGTCTTGAAAAGGTGAACCGATGTACCACTCACACGCTTTCCCTCTCTTTCTTATGTAAAACGCCTCTTAAGACCTCGCGTGCCTTCAAATCTCTACTTCTGCCCAGAATCTTTATCTCATGAAGCCGTGGTTCACATATCTTTCAGTGCAGGCATATTTTTTTCCCCCAGCGCATGTTTTGCCGCTCGGTTTGCACACGAAGCAATTTGCGCAATGCTGTGAAAGATGTGCACCACCTGGTTCTTTTTGTGATAGTGCATGTTCAGCTGCACTGTCATTCACGCAGCGCCTCGATTGGCCCACATAGGGTTTTCCGTAGGCCAGTGGTATTTCATATACTACTCCTATGCAGCACTTCACGTACTGCTTACCTTGTTTTTTGCTGCAGGCGCCCTCCTTTTCATTGCTCGCAATGCGCGAGCATAATTGTGCAAGCTTTCGTGGAGCGGAAATTACGACAGGCATGCCATGTCGATTTGCAGCCTTTTTCACATTGTGCAGAACCCTGTGAACATAGGGTACCACTTCTGGTTTTACGCTTGGCTTTCTTGTCTCGCACAACTTTTTGAACATTACACATTTGGTTTTCCTTAGGAAGGCTTCAGCATCACCAGTGATTACCGAGCTTGGGAACCCCGCCATAGCAAATCAATCCACTTGCTTTTCAAAGCTCAACTGCATAGTATGTTCACACAACTTCATAAGAGCAGACCCAAGGCAGAGGTTAGCAATAGCGCGTTTCACAGTCTTTTAATGAGCCGAGGAATAAGGCAGCAGCTCCTTCCGTGCTCGAGGCGAGTATTGCAAACACACATGATGCTCGCCCAAGGTAATACTTAAATTCAAAAACTGAAAACATCCCCGCAAAGGGAGTTCATGGGTAAAACACAATCCCTCTGTCAAACTGAGTTTTAGGGCGCGGTCATTAAAGGCTAAAAAAATGTTAGCACAGAGGCTACGCAGGATCTGATGCAAGTCCTTTGTCTTTGTCGGTAAAAGCTGTTATCAAAAGATATAAATGTCACACTCAGATGAAATTATAGCAGCTTCATAAAATTACTAATTGACACACCTGAGGAGTTCTGAAATCAACTGTGCCGCTACTCTCTATGGCATCCCTTACAGAAGTGAACAAAGGCATCATGGAACACAGAATAAAACAAGTTCTCGAGAAATATAACATCTTTTGAACTTTTGGTATCAAATGGATAATGAACATTAAGAAAAGTGAGCTGCTTCTGCAGTATTTGCTAAGAACATGTTGCCAAGTACCATTCTCATCGACTACTGTTCTAAAGAGAACCGAAGGTGAGAATGGTACTTTGCATGTTGCTGGAGAGTCTGGGGCTTTTTGGCATGTTTTTGATGGGTTTAGTCATGGCTGCAATCATCCTTTCATGAACAGAACACCTGCCCTGTTGGCTGATAGACAGGTGCCTTATAATCTGTGGCATGCAAGTATCAGCGCAGTTGCTTCTATTCACGGTTCCATTAAGAAGGCTATGACAGCTCATGTGAGTTAGGTCTTGACAAATGCACACTTGACGTTTAATGCAGGATTCATCATGCACTGCAAAGTTACCCTGAGTATATATGATATTCTCAAAGATCCAAACTGTACGAGTCTTCACAGCATCACCTTTTATTTCAATCAGCCAGGGTGCCGACAACAGAGTTTTAACCTTTACTTATCTGGACTTATACTCCCGTCTTGCAGAATTTAAGAGCGATGGTGAAGGTAAGGAAAGTCTTCGGCTCCAAAGTAGTACACAAACCAAATTATCAACATGGCAAAAACAGAAGATCATGACTGCTGTTTCTTTTTGTTGACAATGCAAATTCGGTTCTCATAAACTAAGAACCTAGTAGGGTGATAGAAATTTTGTACTTTATAAAAGCAGTACTCAGTCATATCATAGAACATACCCTCTTCCACATTGTGCTAACCACCTGAACTTTTTAATATGATGCGTTATCCAATCAATTTATGTCCTATGAGACCTGCAGAAAGGGGAAATTTTTTTGTCTGCAATGCACATACAAAGCCAATGTGAAAGCAATACCTTTGCAGAATGTGCACATTTCTTGCAGCTTAAAAAGGTTAGATTTTTCTCGAACACAATGGAAAACATAGGTGTAAGTTATTCAGTTCCACTATAGTTTTAATATAAACACAAGAAAAATTTTGTCATAATTTTATTGTATGGTGAAGAAACAGTGCAAGGGACGGGACACAGTGACACGAGGAAGCGCAAACACTCACACACCTCGTGTCACTGTGTCCCGTGCCTTGCGCTGTTCTTTCATCATGCAAAACCAACTAGCCCGCCAATTCGCTCTTATAGATTTTATTGTGTTGCTCACTAAAAATTTCGCAATGCAATTATTATTAATCTGAGAAATGAAAGATTAAAATTAGAACAAAAGACAATCACATGCCTTTGAAGGGATCTGAACTAGGAATGCTAAATATCCAGAAATTTTGTATGGCTTAAAATTTTTTTCCCCAAGTTCTTCTAACAAATTAAACATTTTGGAAAAAACATGACAAGAACAGCATGGAATTATTTGCTAAAAAGCATGACTTAATAATGACAAGCTTTATCAGATCATTCATAAGCAAGTTTAGGCCACGAGCCACATATTCAAAACATGTGATATGCGCTTGCAACAATACCACAGGCTGCTTTTATGCTGCTGGCATTGCTGCGATTAATGCCACTACTATATTCTGAGCATTTCAGTAACTTAAAGCATCCCCCCAGCTACATAAACTACTACATTTCAATGTGATGATTGTTGCCTGTTTTGACTATCAGTTGATTGTTTGGTTTATGCATTCACAACCAAATTTATGAGTGCCTCACCATGAATGTTAGTCAATCTGGCTTTCAAAACCATTTGAAATGAAGCATTTTTCAAGGTCTCTATATGATTCTTCACTCGCGTGTACTTCAGGTCAAGCAAAGTTCCACTTAGTAGGTACTCAGAAGCTTGAGCTAACGTGGCGTCAATCTGTGGCACCAACCAGAATGAGGCTGGTGCAATGAAGGCAAACCTTTCAGCCAGTCAGAACTGAAAGGCAGGAGCTCAGTTCGACTGCACTTCGGTGCTATTGGCAGCTGGTGCCGCTTGTGCTGCAAGAGACCATTGCTGCTGGTACAGGACTCCCACAAAATTGCACTCTCAAAGTATCGAGAAGCTTGAGCTAAGGAAGCATCCATCTGGCTTTGCGGCACTGGAGTGATAAGGCCTAGAAAAAATGCAGCCACCTTGATATTTGGGGGGCAATGGGTGCTGTTCTTTGACTCTACAATGTAACAAATCACTTCTTGGCAGCTGCGCTGATAAATAATATTGTTCACCCTTGTAATTTGTTAAACTGAAGTGAATGTCCTTCATGTCCAGCCGAAATCTCTTACACAACAGGTGCCTTGTGAAACTCGTCGCATCAGGAAATTCATGCTCAGCATTACTGTACTTGGATACTGTCCTCTTCCTTCCAACATCGGCTGTGTCACTCACAGAAAGTACTTCTTGATGTTAAAAGGGGCAAACCTTTCCCAGCATTGACAAGAATATACCACGCTAACCAACTCTCATGCCCTGTCAGCACTAACTTTCTTGTGTATGCTTTGTAAAAGTAAATAAGATGAAACTTTTGCCTAGTTCTGCTGATACAGTAGAACCCCTCCTTAGTAAAGTCACTCGAACTGGCAAAAATCCACTATATTTGGGTCCTTACAATATTAGTTTTTGATGATGACATGGGCCTGAAGATGCTATCTGGTAATTAAATGGCTGCTTATTAACATGTCTTGTCGGTTTATAAAAAAAAAAGCTTAGCATGAACAAAATGTTGTCTTCTGCTTTTTCTCTCATTCAAGAGGCATTAGCTGAGAAATGCGCGTGACATAGTCAAGTGTGGCAAAACTGTACATGTCACGTCTCCACTTGCTACCCTCGTGCTGCGAGCTTTCAGTTGTTCTGTCCCCTTCTTTACAGTGGTGTACGGAAGACAAGCTGAGATATTTCACTTCACTATATTGAGTTTTTACTACAGCAGAGTTTACTACTGTAGTTCATTAGACGGCAGTGCGAAACTATCTTGCACAGCATTACTGCATAGCCTGCCGAAGACATCTTTCCCAGAAAGAACCAATCTCGCCCACCAAGAAGACTTGTATTTTTTGTCGTGTCGTGTGCATTGTACAGCAACATGTCCAGCAATTCTGTTTGACTTGCACCGTGAATAAAAGCATTAAATTTTACTTGTGCTCAGCCTGGCACATCCATGTGACCTGCCTTCAGCCCACGTCCTTGCAGCACTAAAGTCTGAAAAATGCTGTCTTCAACATGCGATGACAACACTGCAGCAGTGGCTCGGTGGTTAGGCATTCAAGTGCCGAGTCGGGGGGACATAGGTTTGATCCTGGTCGCAGTGGCTGCATTTCAACGGAGCGAGAAGCAAGGTGCCCATGCAATTTCAGATATCAGTGCAGGTTAGAGTCCCATGTTCTCAAAATTAATTGGGGCCCTCTACTACGGCATCGCTCACACATAAAAAATTTCACGGAATGGAAAGGCAGTACTAAAGGCACTATCACATTTACTCTCAAGGTGAAGTTTGAGTGTCTCCCTACTTTTTCTCACATGTGTGATTTGTTATTCAAGGATCCCAGTGGGTTTAATTAACTGCCCTCATCTTTAAAGGAGCTACCCAATCAGTGCCTAGCCATGTCACCTGCGAACTACCATCAGGTTATAATTTTTTGTTCACAACACAGTTGGAAGGATTTTCTAGAGAAGAGGGCCTCTAAGGCTGTCACATGAATATGCATTCATGCACTTTGAACTCGGGTGACTACAGTTTCTGGACCAAATAGGTACGTTTAACCTAGCAGCAATGAACAATTGTCAGTATCCTTCCTTTAAATGTGTTTTTTAGTCCATATCTGTTAGCAGCTTCCTAGCACCCTCTACAGACAAAAGCTTGTGGATGTGTGCTTTCAAACAGCCTGGTAGATACCATAGGTTTTGATGGAACCAATAAGCTTGAATTGGTTGTGAAAATGTTATGAACTCTGGGGACTATGGTTTCTGGGCCAAAAAGGTACATTTAACCTAGCAGCAATGAACAAAAATTGGTGGCATTCTTCGTTGAACTGTGCTTTGTAGGCCATATCCTACCTGCAACTCAAGTCTGAAGAGGTCTGTACCCACATTATGGCAGTTGTCCAGCTGTCCCCTTTCTTAGCAACCGAACTCTCGTCTTCATTCATGCTGCATATACATTTAGTATGTTTCCTTTTTGTTGTGGCATGAAAGGATTGGATAACCACAATATTTAAGATGACTACTGGCAGAGCACTCCAGTATTAAATTTAACAAGGACTTTATGACGTCTTAAATTACACAGCAGAAGTCAAACTGATTGAAGCACTATTGATTTTCTAATGTACCGGTGAAAAACACAAGAACACACAATTTCAACAAAGACAGGCAATTTCCTTCAATTTGTTCACTGCACGGCAATGATATCAGAAGAACACGCACGAGCTGTTATAATCTGGTTAAAAAAAGATTGCATGCATCTGCTCAGGTGTATGTATGTAGGGTATGCTGTATAGCTATTTCTAAAGAAAAAAGACACTTCGACCAAAATGTGGCTTCCGTGGCCTAGGGCCAGCGAACCACTTTGCAGCTCTTCATCTATTTACAAACAAACACTCTATTACCATCAAGCAAAAAGCCAGGCTTGCTAACCAAGTGTACATATGTTTTACAAAGCTAGAATTTGCATGTTTCGATTGTAGTTTGTACTGCCTTGCAGTGGATATCTAATGGGGGAGGCAGCAAGTTACACTGATGGAATCCACAACTGGTCGGCCCCACAGCTACAAATAAAAATAGCAACGACATACCAAACTTCCACAAAAATACTTATCATTGATGTGTGACCGCTTACAGAGTAAAGGATAAAAAATAATAATTTAGGCAACCAGCGCCAAGGCAACGACGAAATTGAGTCGCATGTGTTGTCCATTTTGGCCTTGACTCGGTTGCTGTACTTCCATGCCGAAGTCGAACAAACTTGCCCAACAGCACAAGCCTCAATTGAACAGTTTGAAGCATGAGCGCTCAAATCTCGAAGCAGTAGTACAAGTATAACAGTAGAAACTTCAATTAATGACGCACATTTCGTGGCACCAACAAAGAACTATATGGATCTAGCGCTAGTGCAGTCAAACCAGACAGGCAGACGCTTTAAAACTCGGGTCAACATTACGCTACTAGCCAGAGCCAAGTACTTGCGGGCAACACATGCGGCAACAGCCGTAGACACCCTATAATAACAGCGGACCGCGTCCGTGAAAACCGCATACATTCAGAACATAAATATCTGTAGCGCATTTCCGTAAGCACAAGACAATTCGCGAAAGCCAATAGTTTAAAATCCGGCTTAATGTGGAAGCAGACGGTGCCTGAAGTGGTCACCAGAAAACCAACATCGCTTCAGCACTATTGCTGGGAAAAAAATGTGAACTTGCAGCGCAACTGTTTCCACACTCGTTTAAGGTTAATCTCAAAAGAAATGCTTTGCAAACCGGGAGGAGCAAAACAAACCTCTGAGATATTCTGAGCAGATAGCGAGCTCGCTATGCTATACTGGGCGCAGCCATCTTGCAAAATAGTACCAATGACAAGCCAATGACACTAGGAGAAAAAATCTGTCAAATATAGCCACATTTAACTGTTCCGAAACATGCACGCAAAGTAGTGAATTATATTGTATTTTGTGTTATGACGAGTAAACAAAATAATTTGTAATGTATCTAAAGGCACATGATTGTATGTGAACAGGGTAGCAGCGTAGCAACACAACGCAGCCACAGCGACATTAGCAGCATGGCGCATTGTGGCGCAGCACCATGCGCAGCACGAAAAAGAAAAAAACTTGTACACGGTGGTTTTGAATTCGGACATCATCAAAGTGGAGCCGTGGAGCTTCTATCATCAGGAACGTTGTAAACTTCGGCAGTGAATCATGGTTCGGACCAGCGGACGGAGACCCGAGGACGACGAGCAGCGTAGGCGTGATGTGTTCCATGCAGTGAGAATTAAAAGATGACCCTTCGTTTAGGACTCCATACGGGTGTTGTAGCTAGAACGCAGCTCAGGGCTTATTCCGAAGCACACGTCTCTGGCAAGGCTGTAAACAACCTAATATTTGAGACGGGGCCTGCTGTCCTAAAACGACTAGGGTACTGCAGCTTTTTTCAGATGCCTGCGGCTGTTTCGTTGGTGATACCCTGACGATGCGCGAGTGTTGCCATAGCATTGTGCAAACTTTCAAAAGCTGCATTTCAAAATGCGCAAAATAAGAGAGCTAGATAATGCAACCATAGTACATGCTCTCTAGGTAAGTGTGAACTCCATGCTGCAAACTGAATTATAGCTCAATTATTCAGCAATCTTAATTCAAAGGTAATTGCGTGAAATGTAGGGACAAGAAATAATTAAGCCACCATCTTCCACAACTGCACAAATGCAACTAGCGCTCATATTTTGCAGTTTTGCATAAAGTTCTCACAATCAAGCTTCTTTTACCTCCCAGTTATGAGCATGCATTGTGTGCCCGTTATTGCTTCCAAAGCATTTTATAACACCAGTACAATTAGTCATACCTTGCTAATAGGTACACATTGATTCTAGACTCAAACTGCCTCATAAAAAGTTTCCTGTTATAACAAATCTTGATGAAACAAAGATTAAATGCAGTGTCAAGCCAAGTTTGTAGCAGTCAATAGTTCAGTTCTTTCATGTGCAATATAGTGGTTGACACTTCATGCATGCAGTGAGTTACGACAGAACATGGTATAGGCTACATTCTTATATCTTTACAGTGGAACTGTGTTTGTTAAATAAGTGTCTCGTCTCACACATAATTGCTGTGGAATTGTTACTGAAAGGTCCCACGAAAAGCCATTTATTAAAACTAGAAAACGCGTGCAAGCAATCAGTACCTCTGCAATGCAAACATTTTCAAGCTACCTGCATTAGCACCGATCGTATCGGTGCAAAAAATGAACTCTTGTCCCCATCAACTCGGTGCATACCACCTTGCCCTGTCCCGCCTGCCTGCCTGCATCACCTGGGAGTGTCCAGTTATTGTGTGCACCCAGCAGACCCAAATAACATCATTGAAGAGAAAGTGCACGAGAGGCGTCACCTTAATTGATTGTGAGCAGTTGCCAGGAGCACTTTTTAAACATTATCTGCAAAGCTTTGAAATTTGACTTGAATGCTCACAAAGACCACCTCCGTGGACTTCTTGCATTAGAATATTACCATAAGTACCATTTCAGAGACCATTGAAGCACTCATCAGCTCAGCATGTTTATCAGATTCAAGCAGGTAGGACAACTTTATAGATTGTGACTGTACTAGCTTAATCAAGCAATTTTTGAAGCTTTGTGAGAGGTGCGACGATACCTCTGAGCATGTCCATCTGCTTCATTCTTTTGCTTGCCTGTGCCCGCAATGAACATGAATTCTTTCCTGCTGAATGATAGTCATAAAGGACCTATGAAAATGCCTTTCTGGGCTGTGTTAAATGCTTCACAAATTTTCCTGATCGTCGTTGCATTTGCCACGTCAAAACCTACTTTCTCAAGCACTGATGCACATTCACCCCCATTTTTCAATGATATGCTAGGTCTCCTAGGGCACCATTCACATCACACTTGTTTATGTGTTCAACAGCACCACTTCCACACAGTATTAACATTACAGCGGGCCTGACATAATGGAGACAATGTTTAGTTCGGGGTCATGTCCTTCTTGCATTAACTGGAATAGTCCTTTCCGCTTGCAAAGGTAACAATTTCTTTTTCCAACGGATGCCAAGCGTTGCCCTTAAGTGGACTGATGAAGCTAAGACATTTGCAGGGGTCAAGTGGATTCAACTAGTGCAGGACCTGGTTAATTCGAGCAATATGGGAGAGACCTTTGTCCTACCTGGGCCTAGAAGCAGTGTGTCCTACTCAAGATCTAAGGGTCTTGGAGGGCTGGATTCCGATCTCACCCTCTTATCTCAAAGGCAAAGTCTGAGTTTGCAGCACTTGCCAAAGTGGCCATGCTATATAGTCTTCTGCCATCAGACAACCTGATACCGAGTAAGCGCCCGGCCATGTCAGCTGCCAACTACTTTCTGACAAAGTTAAAGTGGAAAGACGAGCTAGTTGGTATTGGTATGACGACTATGAGTACAAAAAACACAGGATGAAGGAAGGAGACAGACACAGGATGAACGCTTCGTCCTGCATCCTTTGAAGCATTTGCCCTGCGTCTGTCTCCTTTCTTCGCTTTGTGTTTTTTGCACTGAGATGCATATTTTTTTCTGGCAATGGTATGCCTGTGATTTTTCGCTCACAATGCTCACACATTCCATAACGCTGACAGAAGATTTTCTGCAAAACACTGCAAAATTTTGTTGTGTTAAAAGTTATAGAGGCTTCCCGCGCAAATTCAGTTGAGTGGTACCTTCTCGTGAGTGCAGAATAAAGCTCGCTCGATGGCCGATTGGCTGCTGTTGCCTTTTCGTCCTACCAAAATGCTTGCTCACCTATGCCAGTGTCAAAATGACATTGCAGCAAAGCGAGCCAGTTCCAAATCAAACAGTTTCATGGTGTAGCGCCTTCCTCTGGCTGCGCAAAGACTGCAGCCAAAGCATGGCCGCTGGAAAAATGAAAAAGGACGCCGGCTGGCAGTGGCAAGTGAAACCACAGTTGGCTGGTCTGTTCTAGTCTAGATCCTTATCAGCTGTCTCGTCCTTCACTCCTAAGGCCTTCAGCCTACAATGTATTCGGCCCCTGTTCCTTTTTGCATAATGCCAGCCTTGACTCGAGCCCAAGTAGCATTTAGCTTCTGCGGCATTGTTTTGATATGATAGCTTAAAGACTTCATTTTCCAGAAAATGCAGCAACAGCGGCAGTATTGATGTGAGCGAAAAATCATGCGCATGCCTCCGGCAGGTAGCAGTTGGCAGGTGAGAAGGCCGTGCACTGACTGGTCAGCAGGGTGTCTGTCGCCACGAAGCCACAAGACATGGCCGACTTGGTAGGAACTCCTGACTCCAGCAGCTCCTTTGAGATGGAGGGGGGAAATGAGAATCGGACCCACCGGAAGCCTTCTATACTGTAACAAGAAGCTCCCATTGATGGCTCAAGCTACAACAGTATCCTCATCGATCGGAGCAGCCAGCTGGAAGCCCCAACAGAGTGCCGTGCGCCGAGTGGAGTGGTTGGCAGTCATTGTCTCCCTCCTCACATAGAGCAGACAACTGACGTCACATGGCATCTCTTCTCTAGCTGCAACACAGCAGGCCCACACCTGTGTAGCCTAGACTAATTGAACCTGTTATGCCCATTTAAAAACTGCTCGAGTAATTCATCCGTACTAGACAGGCATGAAACAGATAACGAGTCAAGCACATTACTCCTATGCCATGCAGGCACATTCCTGGTTGAAGCAGGTCTTTTTAGCTATGGCTGTTGGTGTTTCACGTAATGTGGTAGCTCACAAGTATAAGCTAATGAGTAGGTGTGGGATGATAGTGTCACAAATTCAGGAATTGGTGATTCAGCGAGTTATAAAGTAATGAGGATCTGCAGGGGAAGCGCTGATGTCTTCCAGGTTTTTTCTCATTTCTTGCGGTTTTTTTAAGGTTTGATTTTTTTTATTTTTGAGGAAATATTCTAAAAGGAACCTATAAAGGTAATTATTGTCTAATTGTAATGCAGTACATTTGTAGGATTTTCTTTGTTGGTATTCAAGTCAAATTTTAAATGTCTCTGCATACCCCCTTTAATTTACAAATTTCTCAAAATTGCTTTTCGCAGTTTATTTGGACATCTCATGGCCTACTCTTAGCTGCCCCCATTGACATAAACTTGGCCATCTGGGGCCAAATGATGCAGGCGAAATGGGCCGCAGTGGGGAATGGTTGTGACATTTTCTTTACTTTTCTCATCGGCGTGTGTCGAGTTGAAGGGAAAGGAGGGGCATTATTTTTTGCCTCCATCTGTGTTAGTAAAACCAGCTTAAAAATTTTTGTCGTGGAAATGAGTGATGAAATACTAATCGTTAGTGCACTTTTTCTAGCCACAGCAAACACCTTTTCATTGTTCCTTTAATCGAGCTGAACTAGTTCGTTCATTATCACAAAAATGTATGCAGCTTTGTCCTCATCTATTTGTTCCTTCTTTGTTGTGGTTTCCATGCAGCAGTTTTATAAAAACTTCATTCCTTTCGTGCACAGACAAGGGTAGGAAAATGAATGGCTCGTGATGACATGCATATGAAAAAAGCCAAAAGTGATTGAAATCAAGTAAAGCATATGGAAATTTTTATTATTGTTGTTTCACAGGATATTTAATGGAAAATTATTACTTTAATCGTTTTTTACCTGAAAGATTACGGTGGAAGTAGGAGAGACGGCAACTATATGTTAATAGAGAGATCTAAAGCTACAGCAGTGGCTGTTAAATCTTGTTCTTCCGAGTATACTAATTCGGTTGTGCATAGCCGAATATTGAGATTGCTCACAAGGGTCACCCCCAACCAAAGCGGCAATAGGCTTCAAAACTCAACTCTCTACTCAGGACGTAATGCTTCAGTTGCATGCAGAAGTGATAGATCCCCCTAACAAAACCGGAACCAAAGCGATTTTTGCCTTGGATCTGGAAAAAGCCTTCGACAATGTCTCTCATGAAGCCATTCTCCAAACCCTCGCCAACATAAACGCAGGGAACAAAACCTTTAATTACATTCGTTCCTTTCTCTCGGGAAGGACTGCGGAGCTAAGTATCGCAGGACTTGGATCGGACAAAATAGCTACAGGAGACAGAGGAACCCCGCAAGGATCAGTCCTCTCTCCCTTCTTGTTCAACCTAGCAATGATAGGTCTGCCACCCAAAACTGGAAGAAATCCAAGATCTTCAACACTCCCTATATGCTGACGATGTCACCTTGTGGGTAGCAAAAGGTTCGGACGCTCACATAGAGGAAATGCTTCAAGAAGCAGTGAATGTAGTCCAGTCATACGCTAACCAGATTGGGCTGAAATGCTCACAACATAAGTCTGAACTACTAGCAGTCAGAAGGAAAACACAAGACAAAGTAGAGATAAAAGTCTGCCTGCACGGACTACCCATACCCACAGTCGATACTATTAGAGTACTCGGGTACTTGGGCTCTACATCCAGAGCAATAGGGAGAGCAATGTTACTATCAACAGGCTGGAAATGACTGTGCGATAAATCACTAGACTGATACACAGAGTAACGGCAAGAAAGAGGCTGACATTTGTCGTCTTATCCATGCCTTTGTACTAAGTCGATTCACATACTCTGTCCCTTATCTCCGCCTCATTCAATCTGACAAGGAGAAATTAGACACTCATTAGAAGCACCTACAAGGCTGGGCTAGGTCTACCCAGAAACATTTCAACCAAAAAACTTCTCTCACTTGGGATACACAACAATGTAGAGGAGCTGATTGCAGCTACAAAGGCTAACAGACTCTAAAGCAGGCAGACAAATTCTCAACCGCATGGGAATTAATGCCGAACCACTAGCCAACCACTAGGACCACTACCAAGAGGAGCTGGCGACAAAATTATCTCCAAACCTTTGCCCAAAAACATGCATCCCTCCTTCCATCAAGGCCGGAGGAAAGCTAGAGCTAGGGCCCTAAACAGAAAATACCAAAATCATGATGGGGTGGTGTATACAGACGCCTTAGACTACTATATGGCTGAAGGTGCCGTAGCTATCTTTGTAATTAAGCAGTACAGTAAGTAAATGCATATCAGCCGCTTCGGTCAAAGTCTGCTACTCGGACCAGGAGGAAGAAGCCGCAATTGCTTTAGCCATCACTACAACAGATGCGGACATAATTGTCACTGATTCAAAAACTGCCATACGTAACTTCTCGCGTAGCAGAATATCACATACTGCCAGAAACAACCACGCGGATATCAGACTCGACAGAGAGATAGAGCTCATATGGACACCTGCCCACTCAGGGAAACGAGGCAATGAGGCTGCTCATCAACACGCTCGAGGTTTTGTCGGCCGAGCGGTGAGACCTAATGCCGAGGAACTTGAAATGGAAGGATTGCTCACATACAGCGACATACCTCTGCCAGCATTTTAGTTCATCGGGACAGTTTGCCCATATGATAACCGTAGCAACTAGTGCAGCTCCCTCATGGCTGCATGGGCAGCAAGAGCGCAAGTATGCTGAAGGTTAAAACATGCCAAAGTTAATACTTTTCTTGCTTCGTGCACACTGGCTACAAATGAATTACTTCTCCTCTATGTGAAAACAGTAATAGACTTTGTTTCATGCATTTTGCCTCACTTTTAACTGAGCAGTATTAGACACATACCTTCACCAGACATTGCACTTCAGGCTGGTGGCAGAAATAAATGGAATAATATATTGTACCAATAAATTATTATTAAACTTTTATTACTTTGTTTGCAAGAAAAAACAAACATTTTTGCAAATGTGTGTAACATGCAAGGCCGATTTTGTTGATGCCCACATCACATTGACACAGATAAAGTAACATAGTGTGTATCAGTGAAAAAAGTGATTTCTAGTCTGTGTTTGTGCTAGGCTTTGTTTCTGCTGCTGTCTGCAGTCAACATACTACATTTCTAAGGATTGCATTTGCAAAAGAAAACGGCACTCATATTAAGACATGCTAGGCCGAGGACCTGGGTTCAGTTCCAGCCATAGTGGTCGTTGCATATCAATGAAGGTGAAATGCAAGACACACTTGCAATGCCAGTGCACACGAAGAACATCAAATCAATGGCATTAATGCAGAGCTGTCTGCTATGACATCTCTTACAGGCAGTTTTTCTATATCACTTATGGCAGTTAAACACCACATACCACACCGAAGGAGGAACAAAACTTTCTTTACTGATAAAATCAACGAAAAAGAAACGAAACTCGCGATTGCCCTGGCCTTTAACCCTGATGTTGAAGGAAAGAAAGTGTATTCAGAAGCAGCAGCTGGTGATGGCAATTTCCACATGGGCATGGATATTCAATGAATACTTGTTTTAATCTGAAAGTAAATCTCTAGAAGGAAAATTGTTGATGAAGGGCGACATCTGCAGGTTTTGTTGATGCTATATTGCCATTTATGACATTGTGAGCACCCTTTCAATCTTATCTACTACTCTGCAAAACTAAGAAGCAAACAAGATAGCTTTGAAAAGTGCCACATTGCTGCAATACCTAAACAACAGCTGCAAGAGCTGTTTAAAGCCACTTGCAAAATACACAAACCATTTTCACTACATGCACGGCGGACGGTCACTTTTTTTTTTTTTTTTTCATGCAGGCCTTTGCTTCACCGGACGGTTTAGGTGGGGTTCTCACCGAAATACAAGGCGTGCGATAGCATTTCGGAGCCGATTTGCATGTTAGCGATATGTAACACAAACCTGCGTCTGAGAGCCACGACGGGTTTCATGACGCGGCCGTGCGCCAGCGATTGAATACATGCACAAATAAACTGCATTTAATTGATTCGTGGCAAGACTAGCCACTAGAGCACTAGCCTCATGCAGTCTCTGGGGTAGTCTCGCGGCACATCACGCACACACATCCAACGGCTAGCAGCAACGTTACTAGAACAAACTCTACCAGTCAGCACAAGGGATCTTGCCGAAATACAAGTCTTGCGTTCCCTCATAAAATAGACCGCATTTCGGGGCCGATTTGCATGTAAGCGGTATGTAACAAACCTGCGTCTGAGCCACGAAGGGCTTCGTGAAACGGCCGTGCGCCAGCGATTGAATCAAATGCACAAATCACATTTACTTCATCCGGGGCAAGACAAGATGACTAGCCTCATGTGGTCTTTGGAGAAGACTCGCGGCACAAGTATAGCACAAGAGCGCGCGCACACATCCACGCAACAACGCACATTGCACGCTGCCACAACACGGTCGCCGAGGCCGAGGCCCATGCCTTGCGTCGCTGGAATGGGGGTGCCGGCCGCAGCTCGTAACAGCCAGCCGACGGCCTCTTCTCCCTCTCCATCTTCGTTTTCCCCCTCGCGCCGCATCCGTTTGTTGGGATCGGATATACGCATCCCGGGAGGCTGATACGTTCAACATCTTTTTCTGGTGCTCCGCATGTAACCCTGTGAAGACTGACAGTGATGATCCGGGCTTAGAAATTACCGACCCCGGTAACCCTGCCTCTTCAGGCGACCTTCCACCTGGCACTACCTCGCACCCACAGGACGTTGCGGCCATTCAGCTTCAACTTAAATCGTTCGGGCGCAAGAACACTCATATGTGATTCCCCCAGGTGGAAGCCATCTTCCACCTTCACCGCGTCACCTCAGAGACTTCTCGGTACGAGCACCAACTTTCAAACCTCTCCTCAGAGGTGGCTGATGCGGTCGCGGACGTCATCTCTGGACTAGTGTGTCATGCCCCATAGTAGCTGCCATGTCGAGCAGAGCATTCTGGACCGCACCATGGTATTCGAGACGCGCGCCTTCAGTTCCTGCTCATCGGCGAAGTGCTCAGAGACCGTCGCCCATCCCAGCTGCTCACTATAGCACGCGGTAGCTCCTGGAAGAAAGCGCGGTCTATTTTAACGCTGCGCTGTAGAAGGCGCGCTACCTACAGCGTTTGCGGCAGCCCATCGGCCTCATCTTGGCTGTTGCAGAGTAAGTGTCTTTCGGCAATCTCGCACAGTTAGCTGATCGACTTCACGACGCGATATCTCGTTAGGTCGCCGCCCTCACTTCTACAACTCAGTCCTCCGCCATCTCCCTGACAAGAGGCAGGGACTGCGCAGCACGCCGTTTCGGTTCAATACCTTCGGACGTCCTCACAAGGCCATCGTGGTTCCTCCCCAGGTGGTCACCGCCGTTCTCCTTCCTCGCTTGGCACCCGCTCGGGCAAATCTCCGACCTCACTGTTCGCTGGTATCACCGTACTTTCCAGCTTGTGCTTACCGGCGCACTTCTAATGCAATTGGTCAGGAAACGCGATGCGAGATCAGTGATGGCGGCATGTGACCTCGCTTTTTGACCAAATTTACCGCCTTTTCTTAGTCCTGGACCGCATTTCCGGCCCGCGCTTTCTCGTCAACATAGGCGCAGAGGTTAGCGTACTGTCGGTCTCAAGACTGACCACACATGTTTGCCGATTGAACCTGCTCTCCGGGCGCCGATCTCTTCTTCCATCACCACGTATGGTCTGTGGTCGCTCACTCTCGACATTTGCCTGCGACGGACGTTCCGACTGGTCTTCATTGTTGCCGACGCTCATCACCCTATCTTCGGCTGCGACTTTCTTACCCATTTCCACCTAGACGTCAGAATGCTCCGCAATTGCCTCATCGACAGCGAGACGTGTCTTTCACTGGCATTATATCGGCTGTCTCACTGGCATCCGCAAGCTAATTCCGACGTGCGTACGCTAATGTGCTTGAAGACTTTCGAGATGTCGCGAAGCCCTGCAACTTCAACTAACCACGGAGGCACAGTGCCACCCAGCACATTGTATACTTGTGGTCAACTCGTCGCCGCACGCCCACGTCGCATCTTCGGTGAGAGTCTGGCAATTGCTAAACGGGAATTCGAGCACATGCTCCCAACTGGGCGAAATTCGACCTTCGTCCAGCACTTTGGCCTCACCACTACACCGGGTGCCTAAGATGGACCCAGGAGACTGGAGACCATGCGGAGACTTCCAGGCACTCAATGCTCGAACGGTTCACGGCAGCTATCCCCTCCCACACATCTAAGATTTCACCGCACACATGGAAGCATGCAAGATCTTCAGCGAAATGAACCTTGAAACGCTTACTACCAGATCCCCGTTGAGCCTGCAGATATGCAAAAGACAGCCATCACACCTTTCGACCTGTTTGAGTATGTACGCATGCCCTTCGGCCTTCGCAACGCAGCTCAGATATTTGAACGATGTATTTCTAAGATGACGCGTGGACCTTCGGCTGTATTCGCCTACATCGATGACATCCTCATAGCGAGTTCGAAACCTCAAGAGCACAAGCGTCACCTTCGTGAACTCTTTCACCGATGTCAACCATTTGGCCTATGGTCAGCGCCCAGAACTGTATCCTCGAGTCTTCTGAGCTCGAGTTCCTGGGACACCAAATCTTGATGTTCGGAATATGTCCACTGCTTCCCTCATCATGGCAGTCAAAACTAGACTTTTTAGCTCCCACTACCCTGTGCAAGCTGCAAGAGTTTCTGGGCCTAGTCATTTTCTACGACGGTTTAATACGCGCTGCGCTGAGCTTCTGTATCCACTGATGGTCACCGGTGGGCCTGCTTGTGTCTTGCCTGTCAGACCGCCAAAGTGACCCGGCACACAGACTCCAACTAAAATCCCTTGATAATTTGAAAGTAGCGACACTGTCCTCCGGGCCGCGCTTTCCTCCTCGATTCTCCTCGCACGGCGGCGGCGAGCGCTGCGCACGACACGCTTTTTCTCCTTGGCGCCCGCCGGCCGGCCGCAGCAGTGAGTGAAGCGCGAGCTTTTAGGCCAGGTCTGCGCTACAGGAGTGCAAAAAAGTTTTGAAAAATTGCGAGAAAAGCATCTAGAATGCCGCAAGTAACGTTCATGAATTGATTGGTTTCTTCTTAGAACTTTTTGAATGGGGAATACTGATAAACAAAGCATTCAGGCGAGTTCTGTGCTGCAGACACTTTTTAAGTCACATGATAAGGTGTTTTACTTTGTGCACCTAATCTAGTACTGCCTCTGACTTTATGTTTTTTTTAAAGCGTGAAATCTGTCACCGCGGTAAGACTTCGGAAAACGATCCAGGCTGGTGCTTTGAACTTCAAGATCAGAGAAGGTCAAAGCAGGGCAGTCTATCTCGATACTGTCAAGCTATCTGTCTAAGCGTAGTATATGTCACGTGATCAACCATGAGATTGGATTATTGGTTAATTGTACATGTATTTTGATCAATTTCTGGCCCAAATTATATTGAATTTAGTAAATTGCAATTAAAATCTACATTTTAGCTGCAGCATCGAACCGTATACCGTTGGAAAGCTTAGGCCAAGTGTAATGGCACTGTGCTAGTTTGCGATCCACAATAATCTGCGTTAATATTTTTGTATAAAAGCAAACTTTGAGCTGTTCCTTGCCGCTTCGGGGCAAGGAACATGTTTGCCACGGCAGTCTTGATATGATGCTGATGGAGGAATTAAATAATTTTATGAGTACACGGCCACTCACTGACTTCGCATGTGGTTAAAAGACAGCAGAGTACACTGGGAGAAGTGGTGGGCCCTATTGCCGACACACTTAAGTTCTGGGGAAAGCATGCTGTGCCCTCATGCGCTATGTAAAAGAGCGTAATTTCGTTGGACGCAACAATAAAAAAAATTACAGGGTGCACATAAGTCTTCAACGTTCGGAAATGAGAAAGCATATAACAGCCAATTCATTAACTATCGCTATCCAATCTATCACTATATCTACTAATGCCGTCAAGTAACCTATCATAACTTTCACTATCCGCAAAGAACACTATCACCTAACTATACGGGCCTATTACTATCATTTACTATTAATATCCGTAACAGTCACAATCATTAGCTATCACTATTCATAACCACCACTATTTAATCTGATGCCGTCCCATGACCCATTCATATACCTCAATTTTCATTGACTTACGTTGTCAGTCATATCTCTATTATCTCATAATATCTGACGAGACAACTATACATTGACTTTTAATTCTTATACTTTCTTGTTTTCTCATAAATGGAGGTAGGAAAAGAGCAAGCCACAGAAATAACTGACTACTATCAGCGCGACGTTCATGTTTCTGTCGAGGAGGCTTCCTTTGCTTTATTTAGGACAGGTCGGTGAGAACATTGATGGAACTGCGTTGGGCCTCAGCTTTTTTTTTTTTTTTTTTCGAGTTCGTGTAATATTGGCGGCTCAAACTGGTCTTCAGTGAAATGTAGCTAGAACATAGAGCGAGGAGTTAATCACCCAGGCTAGGTGAACAAAAAAATCTTCTTGCATACAATTGAAATTAGTAATATGTTACAGTGCTAAGAATTGTTGCTCCCAAAATGTTCCCCTACTTTTACATCATAACTACATTATTGATTGATTAAGTTTCGTAAATACAGAAAATTGATGCAATGATTCCGACTGATTTGACATCGATGCGAAAACTTTTCTCGCAGTAAATGAATAAGCGGAATCGCGGTTTTAGAGCTCCAGCTTCAAAGTGAAGGCAACCTGCCAACGCCTAGTAGTCATGGTCAAAGTGAAGCGTGTGTGATCATGTGAACACCCCCTGCCCATTGGCCGTATCCCTGATAAAACGAAGGCATATTTTTTAACCCACGCATGCGTCGAAGCATAGCAAGACACATTCAAGAATTGAAAAAAAAAAAAAATGCTGTACGACCTAACTAGTGCAGATCACCCGCAATACCTCGGGTTTACTTGCTACAGAGTTTTTCAGGGCCAGCATTCATTGCTCCTGAGTAACCGATGCACGCTACAAGTACAAGCTGGAAAGAGTAGCTAGTCTACAGGCCCCAATTTTGATTTTTAGTGAAGGAGGCCAGGGATCCTAGCATGATCGCGACAAATTCAATCGAGAGACTGTACTTTTCCAGTTATCACTGACAGCAAGAAGCAGTTATAGTGCCGTATGTCTGACTGTACAGAAGTCGACAGCGTGTGAAATGATGGAGCCTCGCCGAATATTCAGCATGCTGCAGAGGACAACCTTATTTTTATACAATGAACGTTGTGCCGCTGCAAAAGGATTGAGGAACAAGCAGGAATAGAAAACGCAGCGTCAGGTGACGCGTTATTACGGGGAGTGAGAAAGGCGCCTTACGTCGCAAACAACTCTGTTCTTTCTAGGAATAAACTTCTTTCGACTAATCTTGTGAATCCATTGACTTGCGCAAGCCGTCAGCTTGCCTTGAGGTATCATGAATACCGCATAACCATCTTCAGGCCGCTTGCTGCAGTTGTACGCGCAACAGCACGGCATAGAACTTGCACACTGCAATAAAAGTACAGCGCGCAATATTCGCTCGCCGAGCCTAGGAGAAAAAGGGCGCGAAGGAAAAAGAAAAACACAAGGAAAACGCCGGACGCGCGTTGGTTTCCAAGGGCAACGGCAGGGAGACCAATCGTCGCTCAGGAAATTGGGCGGAGAGCCGGCCTTCAGCGAAGGGGCGCGCAAGGGGCGAGGAGGAGGCCAGGAGGTAACGCGACGGCGGCAAAGTTCAATTGGCGTAACTTTCAAAGTATCAAGGGAACTCCAACCAGTCTTTTCTGCCACCTAGCGCTCGCTTCAACCCCGTACATTTCGACTTGGTTGGACCGCCACCCCCATCTCACGAGTGCCGGTACATTGTCACAATGGTTGACCGCGTCACCCGTTGGCCTGAAGCCGTGTCCATTTCGGACATCACTGCGGAAACTATTGCGAAATACTCTGTATCAAAGTGGGTTTCCCACATCGACTGCCCCAGCATTGTTACAACGGATCGGGGCGGCCAATTTGATTATACCCTCTTAACTTACGTCAACAATTTGTTTACACTAAGCACTGCAGTGCCACCCTTGCGCAAACAGCATGGTCGAACGGTTTCATCGTAAGCGCAAGGCTGCTCTCACTACGCGCCTGGACCGGGAGCACAGGGTCGACCGCTTCCAATGGTCCTGGGCCTACGCTCCGTCCTTCGTCACGAACTGAGCTGCTCAGCAGCCGAACTCGTCTTCGGAGTACCTACCGGCTGCCCGGAGACTAGTTCGTTCCTTCAGCTCCCTTGTCACGGCCTTCAATGCACCTGTTTTTATCTTTTATGAATCCTCTCAGAATATGGCAAAAAAAAAATGTAATAGAACGAGAGAGGGAGCCCGGAGCAGCGAAGCTTTGCCGGGCTTAATGCACTTTAGGATAAAATAAAAGGAGCTAAACGCCCAAAATGAGAACAAAAACGTAATTTAGAGGGAAAAACATGGATTTAATATATACATATATATATATATATGTATCTGAAGAAAGTAAACAAAGAACGCAACTACCTATTTACAACAAGCTGTTCAACACGCAACGTCTTCAACACTGCATTCAGCAGCGGCGCCCATGCCCACCTCTCTTCTGAACGGCGCATTTTTCGCTTACTGACCTAGGGTCTTTCACCCACGTTTTTATCCGGCGAGACACTGTAAAGGCGCCTCATACACCCTCCTACAATAGGCCCTATCTTGTCCTCTACAAGACGCCCAAGACTGACAATCCTACTAAGGGGTCGCGAAGAGGTGGTGTCGCTGGACCGTCTTAAGCCGGCCTACCTCGAGAAACCTCCCGCTGAGCTTCCTTGATCTCGTCGGCGTATCCGCCGTTCTCTATTCCGCCCTAGTAGTAGTAGGAAGTAGTCACTACTTCCAAGACAGCTCTCTTACTGCTCCTTTTGTTTCTCGCCTGAAGTCTTTTTGCTCATCAGATATAACAACGTCTCAATACCCGACGTTGCTTCGGAATCCGGTCGCTTGTGCAATTTTAATTCAAATGGTTCAACACATAAGCAGCACTATACCTGACTATTGTCGCTGACATCATTCTGTTAAGTGAACAATTTGCTTGCTATTTCGCATTCTTTAAATTATGTGCCGCAGGGTTTATTTTTCTACGTATCTCCTCTGAAAGGTTACCTTTGCGTTTTCTTTTTCGCTTTATTTCTGTCCTAATCCAGTATATATATATATATATATATATATATATATATATATATATATATATATATATATATATATATATATATATATATATAATATTTTTCTTGAATCCATTGTTTTTCTTCCCTCTTTTCTTTTTTTTTTTCTGGCTGCCTCATTACTTGGGTGCATTTTTGACCTGTGTCCTGTTGTGGCGTGCACGCTGCTGCTGCCAACAGTCCATCCTTGGCTCTACAAGCACCAGTGTATTTCCGTTAGATCCTGTACTTGAGACTGGGAATGAGGGACTCCTCGGAGTATTCTGCCGACCCCCAACCACGCTCTGTACAGAGGAGGAAGATTGCTCTTCCTTTCAGCCTGTCTGATTCGGACACGCCCACTTGCCTGCATGGGGGCGCCTATGGCTGTAGTGCGCAGGTCACTTATGCCTACTGGATCACGTTTCTACGTGTCCATTAGACTGTAGTGCGCAGGTCGTGGCGTGCCCATCGATGCCGCCAACTCTCCATCTTGGTTTTTACAAGCACCAGCGGACGACCTGCTGATCCTGTGCTTGAGCCTGACGGTGGTGGGGGCGAGGGTCTCATCGGAGAGTCCTGAAGACCCCCTACCACGCTCTGCACAGGGGAGGGCTCCGTGCTCCTGTGTTGAGCAGAGTGCTTAAGGCATGCCTTTTAGTTTTTCTGGATGTGCCCGTGACTGCAGTCACTCTTGCCTACAGAGCCAGGTCCGTATGGGCAGCATGCATACTGCTATGAAATGAGTGGAGTCGTGTTTATTTTTCTTATTCCTCTGTGATATGTGGCATTTTACTTATTTTGCCTTTTCTGCTGCGGTTGTCACACGAGTCCGGTATCGTGATGCAGTAGTTTTTTTTTTTTTTTTTTTTATGCATCTTCCTCCATCGTTTCTCTTACCCGTGCATTTTGCGGTTAATATAATTTGGTTTAGTGACGGACGTCTTTTCGCATCAGAAAAGATTTAATAGTTTTTTTTTCTCTCTTAATGTTTTGTCTAGGTTTTGCCATTCTTTCTCATCTCCTACCTCTTGTCTGTGGTGTCGGCAATTTTTTTTCTTTTGCTTGATTCTTCTGTTCCTAAAATCAGTATTTTTTTTTTCTCTTTAATTTGTGGACCAACGATTACAATGCCGTAAAAGACTGCAATTCTCTATTGTTCACCCGATTTTTGTTTCTTTGTTTTGGACGGTCCTGTTTACTTTTCTACCTCAGTCTTCCTTTTTCTTATGTTTCGGGTTTTGTACGTCAGCCTCCCTCTCCGTACGTTATTTGTCATTTGGTATGACTGTTGTTTTGCTGCTGTTCCCTTCTTTTCTGGTTCTGGTTCCTGTTTTGTTTCATTTGCAGGTCTTGATGCTACCTTCTGGGTTTTTCCTTTTATTCTTCTTAAACCAGCGTGGACCACCTTGCGACATGGACCTGGTTTTTTTTTTTTAATTTTTTTTAATACCTTCTATCGCTTTTAAAAAGTGCTTTTTTTTTTATCTCGAGCTTC
Organism: Amblyomma maculatum; assembly: GCF_055883805.1. Taxonomy (NCBI): domain Eukaryota; kingdom Metazoa; phylum Arthropoda; class Arachnida; order Ixodida; family Ixodidae; genus Amblyomma; species Amblyomma maculatum. Next base: position 238,406,957 of record NC_139344.1, read on the forward strand.
TGCTCTTTTTTAGTTATTTTTAATTGGTTTTAAGGCTGGCAAAGCTTTTGCTGGTCCGGACTCCCTCTCACTTTTTTTTTTGTTTTTTTTTTTTTTTTCTCAGTTCGAGAGGACACATAAAATGGAAAATGGCCTCTCAGCAGCATCCATTTCACCGTCCAGTCTAGGCAGGATAGGGTACCCCCAAGCGCCCCCCCCCCCCCCCCCCCCCCCCCCCCCTCTTCATTCCGCTGGTTGGTAGGATGATGAGGCCTGTAGCGCACAAGCGGCGGACTGCGGAGAAAATTGGAGCGGCGCGTGCCAGGGACGTACGCCGGGCACGGGCAATTCGGTCCTGGGAGCCTGATATGTTGCACACCTTCTGGTGCTCCGCCGTAACCCGACTGATAGATTGAAACCACGTTTATTCTACATTCGAAGCCACTACGGTGAAAAGGAGGGAGGGCGTGGTAAAATAGAAGAAATAATCTGCTTCCGTTTTATCGACGGACTTCATGGGGTTAGCTAAGTGGTAGCTGCATGCGTCTCGTGGACGTTGTGGAGCTGATCGCCGACCAGCGGCACCTAGCTCCGACGGATAAGTGCAAGGACTGGCCGCCAGAGCGCGATGGCACTGTATGAGGTGAAAGATTAAGGCAGGCACAGGTCCAGAGAGGAGAAGGCCATGGTCCCCGTTTAATGGTGTCTAGAGCACGAAGCCGAGATTATATATTGAGCGGACATTTCCATAACAAGTGGACACAGCGGGCGTCGTGCCACCTCGGGAAAAACGGTTCAGCAAGAAAGGCGTAAGAATGGTGGCTGTATCCGCCGCAGCAGGATCGATTCTCGCCGCGTAAATACCTTCGGTAGAAGCGCAAATATAGAGAGGGGGTTGCCCACTGGCGTGAGGTAGGCGGCACGATGTAGTTTGATCGAATGACTGTCCGCGATAGGATCTGCTACCTAATGTGGTAACGAAGGAAGGAGATGGAGCATCGGAAACTCTGGCTAGCGCAGTAGAGAGATCAGCACGCGCTAGTCTATGAGCCTTCTCATTTTCAGGGATACCGCAATGACCGTGGACTCAATGAATGGTGACATGCTGACCGCGTTCGCGGCCCAAGGATGCGTTATGCCTTGTCTTCTGCAGTACAGAGCCCTTATTATAACGTTGGCGCATGCCCGACAGGCAACTTGACAGTCTGTATACACGTGACTGTGAATGGGATCAGTTTGAAACGAAGTTGTGAAAACCGATTCCAAATAGTCTAAGATGGCCATTAGCTCGGCCTGGGTACTGGGTACTGAATGGCGCTAATGCCAATGTATGGTGATATCGGTCCTGATTTCCGGTTGTCTCGTTGTACGAAGCAGTGGCATAGCAAGTTTGACTGCTGCCCTCTGCAGGAAGTGCAGCGTCCGTGCACACTACACGTTCAGATGAATGCAATAAGCTCGTAGCCTTTGCATGCCTTTTGGCGTAATGCCGACGCCGAATTCGCTAATGAGCATCCATATGAAGTGGAAGTGGGTTCCCCTCAGTGGGTGACGTGATTTCCAACGGCGAAGTCTTGCTGGAAAAATGGGCGATACGTGGTCATCGTGCCCGAGGAGCAAGAGTATGTGCTGCCCAGCGTTTGTGCTAAGGAGCCTCGTCTCCTGCGTGCGAGTGTGCATGTCAAGGAGCTCTGACAGGTCATTGAGCTTGCTGAAGCTCTTGAGCGCATTAAGAGGTGTGTACTTCAGAAATCCCGTGACGATGCGTCTGGCCTCGTTCAGCAAGCGGTTGAGCGCGAGCAACTGGGTACGGTTTAGAGGATGATACGGCAGTACATGATGCTGGCGTCGAGAAAACCTTCGAAGAATTGCCGCATTTCACGTCCGTTTACTGTGCCTGAGCGGGTCACTGATTATGCGAAAAACGTGCAGAATTTCTTTGGTAGTCTTCGCGACGCCTTTGATACAAGTGTTAGCTGTGAATTTTTCGTCCAGGTGCATACCAAGCATTTGGATAGCGGGTTTTCGCTGCTCGAAGGATTGGTTGCCGATGGAAAGTTCTAAATGCTGTTTCTCTTCCTGTTTTCTTGAGGTGGACCGGCCACCGTGAATGACAACGCACTCGGTTTTATCCGGGGAAGTGTGTAAACCAGTTTCCTTGACGTAGTCATGAATGATGTCAGAACTCTTTGTAAGACATCCTCCTGCTCACCGATAGACCCGTGATGTGTAAACACTGTGACGTTGTCGGCTTAAACCACTCGCTTCAGCAAGTCCATAAGGTGTCTCGGTAGCTCGTTCATAACTATATAAAAAAAAAGTTGGGAAGATCACGGAACCCGGAGGGACGCCTACCTAGTTCACGCGGATAGAAATGGTCTCCTGGCCAACGTGGAACTGGTAGCTTCGCCCCTCTTAGATACTAGCTATGAAGTTGTATATTTTCTCTTTTAATCCAAGGTTGCGAACTTTTGTCATAATGGTGCCGTGTGAGACACCAACAAACTGTTTGCCTGTCCACTACAAACAGCCCGTGGTTGCACCGAGGTAGGGTCAAGGGTATCCTCTTTGAGACGGAGCAGTACATCTTGTGTGCATAGTCCAAGGAGGAATCCATGCATACTGTGTAGGGGGCAAAATGTTGACATCTGCAAGGTACCACATCAATCGCATGTTGACCATGATATTCATTACTCTTTACACACGCAATAGATTAAGGAGATAGGACGGAGGTTGGATGAGGTGTGTAGTGGCTTGTCAAGCTTCGGAATGGCTTTTACCGCTGAGAACTTCCGAGTGGAGGGCAGTACCACAGCATCCCAGACTCAGTTAAACTCTTCGTGGAAAGCTTGCTTGTAGTTGGGGGTAAACTGCGTAGGCCGGCCACGTACTCCTACCTGATGGACTCCCGGAGTACTACGCGCATTAGCATAATGCGGGGCATGCTCCAGCTCGGCATAGGGAAGGGTCTGATGCGTGGTTCCCTGTCCTCGAAAGGTTCATCCTTCGTACATGGTGTCTGTGGTTCAAGACATCTGCAGGAAGAATACCTGAGCGGCCTGATTGAGCCCAGATTATTTCTTGGAGTACCACGCACGCCGGTCTTCCGCTGGCAGAGAAGAGAACGCCGGATGGCCCAAAATTTAGATGGATGAGTTTGCTCGTTAACAGATTCACACATAGTCATCTCATCGAGCGGTCTGATGAGAGCGTATTTGTATAATTTTCAACGGAGCGTTATGTTATGTAACCTTGTTTTGTGGTACGCAGCACGACCAGGCCTCCTGTACTGTCCGGGAATCCAACGTCTTTTATTCCATAGGTTGACAAAGGCCGATCAGGCTCGGGTGGCCAGGAAGAACCCGAAGGCTCTTGGCGGCCCTCGTTCGGCTTCGCATAGTTGTGGCACCAACTTTTTAATGTTCTTGGGTGGAGACGTCTGCCCCAGTACCTCACGGAATTTATCGCAGTGTGCATTGTGGCTTAGCCTTGTAGTGGCGGCTTGCTTAACCTTCGTGTTGACATGGCCTGTGCGAAAATGTATAAGTATAGGAAAGTGTTCACATCCCATGCAGTCATCCAACAACTACCATCGAAATTTTTGTGGACGGGTGCTCAGTGTAAGATCTGGTGGCGTGTGCGTCTACTTGAGGACATGTCTCTCCTATACAAGTGTGGGCTTGGGATGTGTTGAAGAAGTGCCAGCCCGTAATATTCATCATAGCCCATTATTTGCAGCCCTGGCCCATTGACCTCCTGAAGGGCGATAGCTAATCGTCTTACCTCGGACTCTTGCCTGCTGAAGAACCGGGCGATTATGTCCGCACGTTTGCTGCGAAGCGACCGTAATTGCATTGTGGGACGGTTTCTCACAACAATGGCCCTCAGGAGTTAGCCATGGTGAGGCTGTGTGGCGTTAGAGATACTTCAGTTTGGACCTGCCTGAGAGGTAGCTAGAGCACGCGCTGCCGCGGTTGTTGGATGAATAGTGCCAACGGGAAACGTGTCCGAAAGCATAAGGCGCTCCATGTTGGTGTGGATGCTTGTTTCTATGGCCTGGCTAATACGTTGTTGGACCCTGGCGTATGAACTGCTCTAAATGTGAGGATACTGCAAGAGCCCTGTCTTTAGCTTATCTACTTCCTTTTGAGTTGACTTTGGCGTTCCTTACAAAACAGACTGCTTAGTGAGCGCACTGGGTGAACTTGGTGAAACTGACGAAGCATTTTTATGACTGGCTGTTATTCGTCTTTCTTCTGTTCAGCAACTTTTGCGTAGGTGTTTGGCTGCTTTCTAGGTCTGCGAGGTGGTGTAGAAACTGCGCCGTGTTACCTTGGCTACCGGTGTGGACGAGTTTTGTTCCATTCCGTTCTCGTATTCGCTGTTCTGGCGGCCCCGTGCTCGCCTTTTCTTGCGTTCATGTTTTGCAGGCGGTTTACGCTTTTTGCGCAATTTGTTAGTTTACTTGACACCATTTTGGACCATTTTTGGCCGTAGTCAAATGAGAACCACCGCAATTCCGGCATCTCGGTTTCGTGTTAATGTATGGCGTGCCTGTCGCTACAAGCCGCAAGTGGAGAATCCTGATGCGTCCGCGTTGGGGCATTGCTCCTTACGATGCCCAACCTTGTGATATATACCACAAGCCACAACTCGTGGACGGTACGAAAACACACGGACTGTGACGGCAGTCCGACTTTGTAGGGCAGGCTGTTGCCTTCAAAAGTGATCATGGCAATGCCTTTGTCACCAAGTGGGCGCACCTGCAGGATTTTGCCCTTGTGGCAATACAAATAGCTCATTACTTCCTCAGAAGTCATATCGCCCGCATTTCTAACAATTCCTCTGATTTTATTATGGTCAGAGGTTTCGCATGCTTGAAACGGGGCGTCCTTCCCACTGATCGGCACCCAGCTAACTTGGACCAACGTTTTAGAACATTCGGTTTGCCCTAGCACCGTAAAAGAAATTCAGAGGGGTTCAGAGTCGCCTATGCTAACCTCCAGTATTTTTTTTTTCACTACAGTTGAATAACTAGTATAGACGAATCAGCTATTTTTTATTATTGACTTTAGAAAAAAAGTGTGAATGTAAATGTCATAGGTCTTCTCGAGAAACGGATAGCTACGTAGTTTCCATCACGCTACGACTTACGCCTAAATATTTATAGGTTTTCAAAAAAAAATGTCACGTGACCAGCTGTTATTTTAAATCATTTGCCTTGTGCGTACATCCACCTTAATCGTAGAGAGCACGACCAAGAAAAGCGGCTTTTGTTATCTCGGACGCGTCTCGAGGGTTTAAAGTGACGCCGCAGTCATGAGAAATTTTTTTATTGCGTCAGGCGTCGTTTTCGGCAGGTAAAAATATCCCTTTGTGTAAAGGCTAGTTTGATGGAAATAATGTAGGTAGCTGTTTTTAATTAAAACAAATAACTAATTAGTCTTTACAAATTAACCAACTGTAGTGAATGAAAAGGTACTGGAGGCTAGCATATAGGCAACTCTGAACATATCCGAATTTGATTCACTGTGTCAGGTCATACCGTATTTTCTAAAAAACGGTGTCCAAGTTAGCTGCGACAGCCTATGTACCGAGAAGTGCATTGCGAGCCTCCTGATCCACCACGTCAACGGTGAGCTGGATGCTGTGGCCTAAGTAGTGGACCGAAAACTCTGGTTTTACATCTTACTCAGGGAGACGGTGATGAGTTAAATGTGGCGCGTAATGACTGTCTGTCCGTGTAAAGTATTCATCAATGATGCGCCATGGTTGTTTAGGACAAAGGATGATGGTGTGTTGGTATATTTGCGCGGGGCCCTGTCGGTCGGCGTTGACACGCCTTTCGTGCCATTCTGTTTTTACCGCTGATAACTTTGTTCCAGACGCCTCCTTCGTTCCGAGAAATAATGGGAGTGGGCAGCGTTTAATTGACTTTGGCCAGTCGTCTGGGGATAGTCGTACATGCTGCGGGTAGTGTATTGCCGGTCGATCGTCAACAGGAACGGTTCTCGCGCTCTTTTCAGTCCGTTTGGGGCGGTGGAAATGAAGCGAGATTCATGAAAAGTATTCTGACACTTGCCTTCCGTGCTGTTAGACTCCTCAATGTCGGCAAGGGCAGAAAAGCGGTTGCTGCATGGCAGCAGCTGCATCCTTGGAGCCATTACGGCCCCTTGCGCATTCTTCACAAGAATCCATGGGCTTGACTGGCCCACAGCGGTTTCTGACGCAAGGTCGACACCTTCGGGGACGACACCTGGTCGTTTGTTGTGGTCCTGCGAGGTCAAACAAGCAAGAAAAAAGAAAAGAGAACTTCGACGGGGTAATACCTGGCAGCGGTGGCCGCCAACAGAAAGCCGGATGGCAGGGACAATTATGGGCTCAGATAGCAGCGTCCCAGACAGCAGTCACTGAAGCGGGAAATAACAGTCCAGTTAGGCAGTAGCACACTCGCAAACACGCCCGCCGCTCTCTGTGGCCGGAAGTCGAATCTACTGTATCCCCGTGAAGACCAAAAACCTTACTTAGGTCGATACAGTAGGAAGCGGAATTTCGGCTTCAATTAGGCGTTCATGCTATCACGTTACACTTTCGCTTCATTCTTGTTGCTGTTATAGCGATGAATTGCACGTGATGTCTGAAAGTTGAATTCAAGCACCACGCGGTTTTATCTCCCCGTCGCTTCGGCCATCGTGACTGCTCTCCTCGGCTACAATCCTGAGGATGCGTGCACGTTGATAGTGGGTACTAAAGTTAACTAAATCCAATGTCTACTTTTAACGAGTGAGCCTTACAGCCATCACGGCAGGGAAATATTACCCGCCACCATCGGTGTCGATCCTTTGAGGCCTCGTAGCCTTCAAAAATCACCACCTCTGGAAGGCGGCAGCTGGTGAGTGATACGGCAAGGCACTGTTGGATCGGTGGCTTGTGTGACTTCACGAAACCAGACGACATGGTCGAGATGGAAGCAGCTGCCAACTAGGACAGCTCCATTGCTCCATCGTACACACTGGGATCCTTGCACTTCTCTTATTAAGCCTTGCAGCCTCGAAAAATGCAGATCATGCCTCTGGCAGGTGGAGACCGGGTGCAAAGCCAGACAAAAAAGATACGTAGAAGACGGGGCGACAAAGTTTTTCTCTTCATTTCGTTGTCACCTGTCATTTATTTACATGGGTGGTAAAAAGTAACTAACGTCCAGAAGAAAAGCAATAATCACGCACAGATGCCAATCTCATCATGTGCGATTTTTACTGAGAGAAATATGAGTTTTATATCTCTTTTTCTGTCGGTGCTTCTCCGGCGGGGAGAGAAACTATTACAGTCGATTTAGGCTATTTGGCTTAATGTGAAGTATGCGCGTTAGCATTTTCGCGTTTCACTTCGCTTTCAGCTCGAAGATTGAGTTTCAAGTTCAGGCTTCATTCAAATATGGGAGAAATCGGTGACTGGTGACCTTCCTTTCAATAAAATTTTGGGAAAGCATAAAGCCGCTTACAAGGACTATGCGATATGGTTGCATTCTGGAGTTACTGTGCACGGATGGATTGATGAGCACGACGACGTGCTGTGTGCACAGCGCGAGAGAGTGGCAGAATTACACTGATTAGGTATGGCGTAGTGCTCTCGTGCAGTGGCCAAGGAAGCTTGCCTATCTCCCGCGGGATGAAAGCGCAGTCTGACCACATTTATGTTAATATATACACACGCTCATTTTTTTTTTTATTCGGGATCGCTACATGTACTCCTTCTGCAGGTAAATGCCATGCCCCTCGACTCACACGCGTGACTTTAGCACAGAAAAAGAGCCCGTGATCACCTCTATGATGCGAATTGTCACGTAGCCTGGCCTCTGATATCTGTGTCAAAAGTGACGATGACGCGTCGCACTTTACCTGCGATATTGGCCGGTGATGGAGAAATTGTGCTTCAGTTTGAAGCCTGATCTTATAATTATTCTGGTTTTCTTGTTGTTTGCATACATGTGGCATAACTTGCGGTAGCTTATCGATTGAGGCTAACAGGACCCTTGAAAACAGTAACATTGTCTCACTTTGTGAAACAACCGAACAAGGGTTGAGAGCGAGCCTCAGTTCGCAAACCAACGTTTCGACGATGAGACTCGTCTGTGCGAATTAGTCCTCCAGACCAAAAGTTGTCTTGTGAGCAGAGGTTCCCCCTTTACCCTATAGTTCGATTCTCTTTCATACGGTGTAGCCATATTCTTCCCCTCGCTATACACTCTCTCACTTCGTCAGGTTCACTGGAGCCGAAACAGGCACCAGCAAATCAAGAATAGGGTTCGTGTGCAGTTTTCAGCTACTGCATACAACGCTGAGAACGGACGACCATGGGTGACATAATCCGCGGAAAAATGCTGTCGTATACAGCTCTCGATATGACTAACAGGTTTCGCGCTGTGATTTACTTGATACACATCAGGCATTATCTTGGAGTAAGGCCAGGTAGGAGCGAAGGTATCCTCAACTGGAACCTAAATATATTACCCTTTCTGAAAAAAAAAAAAAATCTTTTTCGACGAACGAGGATGACTACATCGCAATATTCGCCGCTACAAAATACCACTTTGTATACTTGAAACCGTGATTGTTTGATGAAATTAAACATGTCTCGTGATTTCGAGATCACGGCGATCAATACAGGTCTTTCCGACATACAATCACCACATTAATATTAGAAAACAAATGATTTCTGTCATGTTTACTTAGCGAAGATGTACCTGAAGCAGAATTATCAGTCATTCGGCGTGCCCAGCTCAGTTAACCACTCTCGATCAACTGTCAGATTCAACAGTAATTAAGCCCTGACTTATGCATTGATTTCCTGATTTCGGTGTTTCTCGTAAAGCTAGAAGGGTAAAATATAGGAACCACAGAGCATTTTAGCCTGGGGATGACCATGAATTATCACTGGCGTGGTTTAGACGATTTACCTCGATTTTCTTTGATTTCGCGTCAACTGAACTGGCACAGCTCGGTACACGTGTCATAGCATGTATGCTGCCCGAGTGGAATGAACGAAATCTTTTATTTGCCATCAAATACAGATGGGGGGATTGTAGAAAAAAATCTGTCCATGGACAGCTTGACGGGTCCGCAATCCCTTATTTCGGCAGCATGGCAGCATTACATATGTACACATACTCTTCATTAAAACACGCATACACATACGTAGTTAATATTATGTAAACATAGCACACATTAGTAAAAATTTAAACCAAGAGAACATAGGAACTCATTGTTACAAATGGAAAAGAAAACACCAGCATGCTAGACAATACTACGTAGAAATCAAATACATCTCCCGGAGGTCTTTGTAGGATGCCGTGAAAAGATCGAAACGGACAGAATTATAATAATTTAAAAGTGTCAGTATTGTGTACTTAAGATGCTGTTTCCCGTAATTTGAACGCGACGACGGTACTGACCAATCTTCGAAATGTCTCGTGATGTAACTTAGAATTCTGTCCTGTCATTGGGATAGGTTACGTAGATTGTTCACGTTCCTGTGGCTTTCCTGTTTGTACATACGACTTAGCGATATCTATAAAGATTGTAAACGGTAATTACACCAGACTTATTAAAGAAAGTTGATGTCGAAGCAGTATAAGAAGCATTATATGTGTGTCGGAGATACTTTTTCTGTAACAGGTGGATGTATTCTATATTAGTGGATGTTGTGTTTCCCCATACTAACTGACAATAGTTCGGGATTGAAAGAGTGAATTATAAAGCAAAAGTTTGATGCGTGTGGGAAGAATATATTTTAAACGACCTATTACACTAGTTATTTGACTTATTCTGCTGAGAACATGCTTGACATCATTAGCCCAGGACAGGTTAGCGGAAGAGGTGACACCAAGGCATTTGAAATGCTCCACTAAATCGATGCATCGTGAGTTTATTTTAATATCTTGATTAATATAATCGCTTTTATTTTCCTTCCATTTATCTTGATTGCATTCACTTTCGACCCTTCCTCTAAAGCTTTCATTGCACTGTTACATTGTTCAACAAGGAGATTAATATCATTGCCGGCTGAAAAAATACTAGTGTCGTCTGAATTAATAAATTTTGCATTGGAGTTAATATTGACGATATCATTCAGATATAGATTAAAAAGTAGACGCCCTAAAATACTTCCCTGCGACATGGGCCTTGGCTGCGGCCCTGTCAGCGCTCAACTGACGCGAAAACAGTCTGCTTGCAAGGTGATGACTCCAAGACGTTTCCTAAGCTGTCTCCGCTGCTTTCATTCTTGTTTTATTTCTGAATACTTCGCGCCGCTTTGTGCTGTACTGCAGGCTTTATCGGCGTTTATCACGCTCGCCATGCATCAGCAAAGCATATATATGCTCTCCGCGGATGTAGCGGGAGTACCTTACACCTTATCACTTTTCATCGGCGCAGCGCGAGCAGACGCGTGCATTGCCACGGTGTTCAAGCCTGGGTCTTGGGGCAGTGCAGACCACGTGACAGAGTGACATGTTTGATTGACGTCACTTTTTGCCCCGCCGCCGGCCCGCGGTTTTCAAATGGCACGAGAAATGGTCTAAAATAGTCGAGCCAAAGCGGAGAGGGTAATCGCATTTTCAAAATTCTAAATGTTTATCGTGTTATAACTAATGGCCGGCTACAAATCACTAATTACAAACGGGTGCCTATCGCCAATAGGTAATTATTTACCATCAATATTTAATTAAGAACTTTAATTTTTGACGTCCGCCAACACTGATATTACTAAACCGCAAAAAGCTTTTCTTTACCTCCAAATCCTCGGTTTTAAAAACCAACCAGCCCAGGCAACCTAGTGCGCTTTTGAAGATGCTTGCGAGCAACTATATATCGGCACACTTTCAATTATTGTCACCATATTAAGGTAATATTAATCGATATCCTGTTGACACTACCATCGGGCGACCTCTTGCTTTAGTTTATGATTCTACTAAATGCTATCGAAACAAAATGGCTACAAGCAGAATGTAAAATGTGTGCACCCGGCGCATAATTGACGGCTGCGGAGTCTGTAATGATTGGCGATGTAAGAACAGCGATGACAACGATGCATTCTTTTCAAAAACAGCCACGAAAACCGCGAGTTCCTTCTACATATTGATGGCTATTTATTTAGTCTGCTGACAAAACTGGCTTCGCTTCTCTACAAGAAAATATAAAGCATAAATGTCGCGCACACGGCATTCGAAATCACCAAGTTATGCCTGTGTTTGAAAAGATGCGCTTGCAAACAGTACATTTACGACATTTTCAAACCATGCTTTAATAGAGAATAGCTGCATAATGCATAGGCACAATAGGTCTGACGTCTTTTCCGCCTAGAAAGGTTAGATGATGGACTTCGCATTCTACGAGACATTGATATCGTCACGGGGAAGTCGACTGTATACGCTACATTTCACGAAACGTCCTGGGGCAACCAGCATCGACCGCTTCAGTAAGACTTGACATAGGAGGCACTCGCTGTTTCTCTCTCATAAATATGACGTGCCATTTCTGTGCAGCCTTCTCGTTTCGGCGCACAGTACCATGTTGTGGCCCAAGGTGACACAACTTGTTTAATTTTGGGTGTTTAATAGGGTATAAATTTCGTGTTGCGCACTGTTGCAGAATGTGTCCGTCAAGAATATGAGAGGCCGAGAAGGCACTATCTTGCCTTCTGCCGCTATCGTGCCGACATGCATGTAAGAGATCAAGCGCACTCCGATAAAAGGTTACTGAAATTAGTACATCCTGCCAGTTTCGTTCTGCCGGCGAGAAAATAGGCGGCCAAATAGGTCTTAGTGCGGTAACTTGTCGTTTCAAGAGGGTCTCTATCTACTGCGCTCTCCTGATGGCTCAGCAGGGCTAAAAACCGGTCCTTGCTGCTGTGAAAGGGCTTCGATTACGCAGTCAACGGTACCTCGTAGGGGAGCTAGCGGGCAGTAAGCATCTTACAGGATTTCGGCGGATTCCACCAGATTAGCCGAGAATTTCAGAAAATTACGAATATTATTCAAACATAGCAAACTCTGTCTGTGATTTATTTTCATCATTCGTCTTTTTTCCTTCTCTCTAGCTATCGGCCGGTGGGAAATAAAAGTTTGACAATGGAACCCGCATTGCACGCCAGAGCAGCAAAATATAGGGCCTACCTCGAGTCGAAAGCCGCCGCGGATGTTCGCGCAATTACGCACCTGTAGACGTGATTTTTTGGGATATCTTGGTTGTCGGCGTTTCTTTTTTCGATATCCCTTGACTGGCGAAACATCCCCGGCAGGAAGGTTGAAGTTGATCTCGATCACCTCGCCACATGTCGTCTCCAGCTCCGCGGCCATCCAGGCGCTGGGGCCGCCCTTTGTTGCCAGCTGCCGACGACCGGAAAAAGAAGATTCTTGCAGGCACGCGACGAATACGTACAGCGCGTGCGCTTCGTCAGAAGTGAGACGTTCATGAAGCACTTGTATTAGGCTTTGTTTTGGCCGGCGGGTAGGCATGCAGATGTCTTGCGTTCTAACATAATAGAAGAAGGTCCTGATTTCAGATTCAGTCAGAAAATATCGTATGAAAAGTGAACGCTTTGCCGAAGAGCTGAGTATTCAAGAAGAACCAAGAAACTGAGCTTTTGTAGCTGCTGCTCATCAATGTTTGAGAATCCGATACCGAGCGTTTTTGTTTGTACGAGCTCCTATTAGCATTGTACAAGATTGACTGCAATAAGAATGTCGATAATACATTTCGGGGCCATTGAGCAATTAATATGTGCAGTCACATCTGAAGTTCGCGTAAAGAACTCCACAAAAGATCCAATGCCGCATAAATATGTCCCTAGAGGGCGTAAGCAAAAAAATTAAAGAGCTCTCGAGGATATGTATTGGAGTAACGCGAAAGCACGGATGCTGTTTTTGGTTGCTTCTGGTTCCTTCTAGTTGCTTCACTTCTTGTTTGCCCATTTTTGTCTTTGGTGCTTTCAAATTACCCGCTAATCCCTTCAATGCCCTTTTTCAGCTCTACTTCCGGTTGCGTGACGTCATATCCTCTATCTAGGTAACATTAATTCACTTGTTTATTCATTTTACTCTTTGGTACTTTCAAATTACGCACCAATCCCCTTCCAATCAGCTTTTCCGGCTCTACTTCCGGTTGCGTGACGTCACATTCTTGACGTCACCCTAATTGACTGCATCAACTAACTACTTTAGTCTTTGGTACTTTTAAATTGCGCGTCAATCCCTTCCTATGCCTTTTTTTGGCTCTACTTCCGGTTGCGTGACGTCACCTCCTTGATGTCACCATAATTCACTGCCTTAACTACTTTAGTCTTTGGTACTTCCAAATTGCGCACCAATTCTTTCCTATGCACATTTTTGGCTCGTCTTCAGGTTGCATGATGTCAAATTTTGATGTCACCCTAATTGACTGTAGTATTGACAATTGTAGTATTTGATACATTGAAATGAGGCGCCAAGCCATTCGCGAATGAGACCGTTTTTGCCATTACGTTTTCATTTTATGCCTCTAATTATTAACCTAATTAACCTAATGGCCTAATCATTTTTTCGCCCACAAAATTACATCACGCTGTATCAATTGACACTACTCATTAACCTCTACGACTTCTCAATTACTCACAGCTGCTGCAGTCACGATTTTGCAAATTGCGCGCCAGTCCCTTCCTATACCCTTTTCCGGTTGCGTGACCTTGCATCATCTACGTCACATCAATTCACCTCTTGTTTATTCATTTTAGTCTTTGGTACTTTCAAGTGGCGCGCCAATCCCTTCCTGTGCCCTTTTTCGGCTCTACTTCCGGTTGCGTGACGTCACATACTTGACGTCACCCTAACTGACTGCCTTAACTACTTTAGTCTTTGGTGCTTTCAAATTGCGCGTCAATCCCTTCCTATTCCCTTTTTCGGCTCTGCTTCTCGTTGTGTGACGTCACATCCTTGACATCACCCTAATTGACTGCCTTAGCTAACTACTTTAGTCTTTGGTACTTTAAAATTGCGTGTCAATCCCTTCCTATGCCTTTTTTGGCTCTACTTCCGGTTGCGTGACGTCACCTTCTTGACATCACCCTAATTGACTGCCTTAATACTTTAGTCTTTGGTACTTCCAAATTGCGCACCAATCCCTTCCTATGCCCATTTTTGGCTTGTCTTCAGGTTGCATGATGTCACATTTTGACGTCACCCTAATTGACTAATTTATTTAACAATTGTAGTAATTGATACATTGAAATGAGGCACCAAGCCATTCGCGAATGTGACCGTTTTTGCCATTACTTTTTCATTTTATGCCTCTAATTATTAACCTAATTACCTAATGGCCTAATCATTTTTTGCCCACATTACATCACGCTGTATCGATTGACACTCCTTAACCTCCACAACTTTTCCATTACCAACAACTGCGGCGGTCACGATTATGCAAATTGCGCGCCAATCCCTTCCTATACCCTTTTCCGGCTCTACTTCCGGTTGCGTGACGTCACAACCTCTATCTGCATAACATTAATTCACTTCTTGTTTATTCATTTTAGTCTTTGGTACTTTCAAATTGCGCGTCAATCCCTTCCTATTCCCTTTTCGGCTCTAATTCTCGTTGCGTGATGTCACATCCTTGACGTCACCCTAATTGACTGCTTTAGCTAACTACTTAGTCTTTGGTACTTTCAAATTGCGCGTCAATCACTTCCTATGCCTATTTTCGGCTCTACTTCCGGTTGCGTGACGTTACCTCCTTGACGTCGCCCTAATTGACTGCCTTAACTACTTTAGTCTTTGGTACTTGCAAATTGCGCACTAATTCTTTCCTATGCCCATTTTTGGCTCGTCTTCAGGTTGCGTGATGTCACATTTTGACGCCAATCTAATTGACTAATTTAAATAACAATTGTAATATTTGATACATTAAAATTAGGCGCCAAGCCAATCGCGAATGAGACCGTTTTTGCCATTACTTTTTCATTTTATGCCTCTAATTATTAACCTAATTAACCGAATGGCGTAATCATTTTTTCGCCCACAACATTACATCACGCTGTATCGATTCACACTACTCATTAACCTCTACGACTTCTCAATTACTCACAACTGCTGCGGTCACGATTTTGCAAATTGCGCGCCAATCCCTTCCTATACCCTTTTCCGGCTCTACTTTCGGTTGCGTGACGTCACATCATATTCGTCACATCAATTCACCTCTTGTTTATTCATTTATTCTTTGGTATTTTTAAGTTGCGTGCCAAACCCTTCCTGCGTCCTTTTTCTGCTCTACTTCCGTTTGCGTGAGGTCACATACTTGACGTCACCTTTATTGACTGATTTAATTATATTTAGGTATGTGATACATTCAAATGTTGTCCCTAGCTAATTTGACCATTTTCGCCTTTACTTTCTCATTTTTTTGCCTCTAAATAATTACTTATTTAACTTATTACCCTACTTTTTTTCGCTCGCAGTACGTCTACCTCTATAGATTGACACCACTCGTTAATCTCTACGACTTTTAAATAACTCACAGCTGCTGCGGACACGATTTTGCGTGTTTTGCCTCTATTATTAACCTAATTAGTTTACTGACCTCATTATTTTGGACACAATATTACGTCACCCTCTATCGATTGACACCACTCATTAACCTCTACCACTTCGCAATTACAACTACTGTGGACAACTTTTACATTTTTTGCCTATAATTAATTACCTGATTAACTTATTGCCTAATTATTCTTTCCGCACCAACATTACGGTAGCCTCTGTTGATTGATACCACTCATTAACCTCTACCTCTTCTCTACTTGCAACTGCTGCAGACACAGTCTGCGGACATGGTCTGCGGACAGAAATCTTCGAACATAGCGAGGTAACGCTCTCGCGTTAATAACGTCATGAAGCAAAAACCACTGATCGCAGGGCAGCGCAGCTGCCCAGCACCATCATCCCCTTTCCTCTATTTTAGGTGGACTGGTTCGTACTCTGCAGCGATGTCCCTTCGATCCGGGCAATAGGGCAAATACCTGAAAGCACTGTGTATTGAAGACGCGAAAGAACGTCGCTAAACCGCCTATTGTTGACCGCAACACTCGTACAGGGATAAGTAGAATAGGCTACAGAAACCCAGGTTTGTTCTATGGCCACGTCAGCTTACGGCGACTCGAAACTCGTCCGCCTGGGAGTCGATCTCATGCGGCAAGGACCGTTGTTTTCGTCTGCGTTGCGCATAACGTAGCCGGCTGCGGGCCGTACGGGGCGTACCTGGCTCGGGTGGCTCAGAGTGCACCAGATTCTCAGCATGTCTTTGATGTCCACCTCCGGGAGGCAGATGGGTGACGGGCTACGATCGCCAGCCGGGTCCGCTCGCTGCTGCAGCTCACTCGCCATGGATGACGCTCTTTGGAGCGATGTTCCTGTGTCTGACGCAGTCGCCGACTCGTTCATCTCGTAGCCACCAGCGATCAGGAACTCTTGTTGCTGTAGGCCTCTGGAAAAAATGGCTTCGCAGACCCCGTCTTCTTCCTCCTCTTTGTCGGGGAAGCGCTCGCCAGTCTGCCAACGGCTCACGTGCTGCTGCAACTTGCCGCGAGAGGCAACCGCTCTCAGCGGAAGTGACTGGCGCAACTTCAGGCCACTTTATTGTGAAACTCTCAAGACACAGGGAAATAAATGGGAGAGAAATGAAATACCGAACCAGATGCTATCGCAGGTAAAACCAATTAAATATAAACGAAAAGAGGAAGACGCCGAACAGAATAATTAGGAAAGGTCAATTAGAAGAAAAAGAAATCAAAAGCGCACAAATTACCCCACTGTGGGCATGTGCCATTGCCATCGAGGAAGAAGAAGACCGCGGAAAAAAGTGTTTTTAGTGCAGAGAAGCCCCTTCAAGGGCCCATGACACCAATTTTAAAATATTAACAGTGTATTGTATCTTATTCCTGATGTGGCAAGAACTAAACTTCAAAGCTTCAACCCTATCGGAGCTGCGCAGATATTTTTCAAACTACATTTTTTTTTTTTTTGTGGCAACCGCTTGCCGATCTGGCCACCGGCGTAGCCGTTGACGACATAAAGCAATGCCGCATCGCTTTCTTCATGTTCTGTGCACGAGTTACACGCTATAGTTGCGCGAAGCCGATTTACCGGACCAAACAGTAATCATGCCGCTAACCGCGGTTACCGCAAACTGATTTTCGATCTCTGTTAGCGCTTTTGCGCCGCATGAGCTGGCCCGCTCGAACAACGTACACACTGCACTCTGATACAGGTTTAAAAAAACACGTAATATGCGTGCAGGACCGACCTGCGCTTTTGTAGTCTTCGAGTAGCGCCCGACAGCGCAGCTGCGTATAGTGTATATATATATAAGGTGCGGCGCGCTCCATCGAGGTACCGAACACCCCGTCCCTTCTTAGCTGCATCGATCGTTTAGTTGCTCGTTGTTAGGCCCAAGTCTCGCCTCAACCGCGTCATGAAACTATAAATTAAGCTCATGAGGCTTGCAGAACAGGATGCCGTAAGCTTACAGCAATGGTGCCGCCCATGAGCGCGGCTGACGACGGCGTTCTGGCCGTCTACTTCTCCGTAACCGTCGCTAGGACAACATTGCTTAGCATGGAAGCCACAGCGGACGCCATTTTGTAAGTGATCAGCGAGACGTTTTATTAAAAGGGTCACTCAATCATGAAACTTCCTGTCAACCCCATTGTTTTGTAGTGAAGAAAATTATTTTCGTCGATATTTTAGCAGCACAGCATCAAATCCGTCGATATTGTCAACCGTAAACCCTGACTGCTCATTGGAGGGTCTAATTCTAAAGTTAAAGCTCAGCTACTTTGGTCATCTCATAAGAAGAGAGGAGTCGCTGGAGAAAGATTTGATGTTGGGAAAGGTTGAGCGTCGCCGGAGAAGGGGTAGGCAGCGAACGCGATAGTTAGATGGCATCCTCGAGGCGCTGCAGATGAAGTTATGTGATGTTAGGAAGATAGTGAGAGACCGGAAAGCGTGGCGTGACATGGTCCATAGGGTCACGAAGAGCTGGACACGACTGAACGACTGAACTGAACTGACATGCGCATAAAAACACGGCCACCGCACCGGCGGAAGAAAAACTCCAAACGTATATGGGTGAACATTTCTCAAAAAGGATTTATGTTTTTAAATTCCCCTGCCCGGGTCCTAAAATTATTACGAGAAAATTAAATTTCAGCACGCTTTTCTAACACTGGCGCAGGAGATCTGCCGTATCGCTGGCGCGTACGGCTTGCGGAAGGCTCGAAGGGCACGGCCGGCGTGGCGTTGTTTCCGGCGGCGGGGACAGGGCTGCCGCGGACGATGGCGGCGGTCGCGCTGAAGGTGGGTGTGTGGGAAGAACTAAATCGCGATTCACTGCAGTCTGTGCTCGGTTTTCAGAAACATGCTGAGTACACTCATTGGGAGTCATGCTGGTTTTGAGCAAGCGCGAACACATACAGTATGCTGTGTTCGCGCATATAGGTGTACTCACGCGCATATACACCGTTTTACCGAGAGAAAGCAGAATAGGAGGAAAATACTCTCTAGCCAGGTTCATTGCGCGCGCCCATTGTTGCCAGTACCGAGTGGGCTGTGCAGCGCACGCTTCATGCATAGCAGAGCGGCTTTGCACCTCGGTATATTGTCGTTTGAGAGACTTAAATACCTTTAGTAGCGCTCCTTTTAGTGGTAATGCCATCGGGACAGCAATGCGTGTTCATGGACTGCACAAACAATCAAATAAATCGCAAAATGATTGCCGAGGACGTATGCGGGAAGCATGCAAGGCCGAGTGCGGCTGTGATGTGTTTCTGCTTCGACGCTTTCCAATCCATCCTGATTTAATTTGCCAATGAATGTTTTGTGCAAGTCAGGCCGACTTAGTACTAATGACGGACTCACGAATATGATGCCCATTTTAATTCCTCCGTTGTAGTAAATACGCAGGCCGGGCTGGCGGTGCCTCCCGCGAGCCCTCCGCGCCAACAATAAAATCTGTTCTTCACTTAAACAATAAGCCTATATAAAAAAATCGTCAATGCGGATCTCTGACCCATACCGTGTTGTTAGTAATTGCAATACGAACAAGTTTCTCAACACAGCGAGCTGCAGCCTCTGGGGCGGCTCGCGCGGCTCATCGTCTGCACGCTGGTTCCGCTGCTAAGGTGTCACCGAAATTTACATCTTTCTTTTACTAATACAATGGGATCGGCAGTAAGGCAGTTCCACGAGAGACCATTTACTCTAGCGCTGAGTAATTACAAAGCGCCATCGGATGTACGTACGATGCAAAACAATTTAGGCTGTTACGTTTCGCCACCGACAAGTGACAGCTCACGCGGCCACCGCATAGCAACAGGCAAAGCAGTGAGCGTTTCGGCCATTTCGGAGCCGTCCGGTCGGCCGCCCAACGCTTCCTCCCGCGGGCGCGTCTCGGCATGTCTGTGCCACGCGCCAAATGTGTGTGCGTGCGTGTGTGCGCAACCACTGGCAAAGCCCGGCGCTCGAGAGAGAGTGCGTCGCTCTCGCCCGTCTGCAGGAGGTGGAGGAGAGTCTGTCGCTATACCGACGATTGCATCATCTCGTCTTGTCTGAACTTTCGGGCTCTCCCTTTCCCTCTGAACTGACAAGCCTATAAAAAGCTGCGGCAGACCTCTGTCCCCCTTATGGGGCTGGGGCAGGTAGGTCACCGCCGCTTGCGGCGGGGGCTAGCCTGCCACCAAATTTTTATCTGTTGTAGGCCGTCATTGCACCCGCCATCGCTTCAGTTGTGGACGACGGCTGTTGTTGCGGCGCGCGTCTTTCTTTCTCTCTTCCTTTTCTTTCTTCTCTATTTTCTCTTCTGCCTGCACGAGGCAGCGGAGGTGGCTCAGCTACAGAGCCAGTAGCAGGCCCGTGCATTTTCTTTTCCTTCTTCCTACAGCCACAACAACAACAACAACCGCTGCGACAGAGGCTTCTTTGGAGGTGTCGCAGAGGTGACGCTAGACACCAGCTGTGTGAGTGTATCTGTATTCTCTCCGGGTCAGCTTCTCTGCCTGTTCCTTCATGATGTTGTAGTAAAGGTTGTTTCGTTAGAAGACGTCTCGCCTTTGCTGGGACCGTTGATGCCGTCCGCCGAGCCACGGAGCCGCCAGGTCAACGCTACCGATGGGGCCGCGAGCCAATACTGCAGGACGGGGATACGATGTTGCTGCGCCGTCGGACGTACCTGCGTAAAAACGTCGAGGGATGATACTTTAAGGCTGAATCACATGTACGCGAAAACTCACGCGAACGCAACGGCGGCACGCGCGAAGCCTTCGCGCGAACAGAAATGCATGTGTCGCTTGGCTCGTCGCTCGGATCTGCCGAAATAGAAAATTTCGCTCGTTCGTCCGGAAGTAAGCGTACGCCACTGCCGCTCATTTTGCACGCTTTCTTTACTTTGCTGTGTTGCATTGTGATTGTGCACTACCGCGTAAATTGTTCGCTTTGTACGAACAATGGTGAATAGCCAAGGATTCAAAGAACGTCTAATCGCAACCGAAACAAAAAACAAGGGGTCACGTGACTTCTCGTACTGTGCAAGTTAACACGCATTCGATACGGTTTATTGTAAATACATTTTACTTTGCCATGTTGTCGCAAAATCACTTTGATTCTTGCAATCGTTATGACTGTTAATGAATTTGGCAGTAGTTTTGCGGTGTACCCAGCCACTATGCCAGTCACACAACCTACACAGAGCGTCGTCGCCATTTCGCTCCGTTCGCGCTGTCGCGTGCATGCGTCTTCCTCAGTAGGCGACGGAGCGAACCATGATCACTTTCGCCGCGCTGCCTTGTCGCGTCGCTCACTTTTTCGCTCACATATGACTCCCGCTTCAGACAGTACTTCTTTTATGTGCTGTTCTTGAACCGTGGTTTAACTTGAAAGTATACTTCGTTGAAGCAGGACAGCTCGATCGTATACCTTTCGCACTGGGTCGCCGGCGCAGCACAGGCGCGCATGCATTCGCCAAGCTCGGTATTACGCGATAGCTGCGGTTATCGGCATAACCGCGGTGAACGCTGCCCGTGCCTTTAATGCGAAATGAAAGCAGTGTAACATCGAATATAAATATGCACGGTCGAGAGAAAATACACGACATGAAATGGGTCGCACTTCATGTTAAATTAATGCGGCGATGATGGGAAAGCATCTTTCGCAGTATGTGTATTCCACGTTCGATAGCTGCCCGTGCGGTTCATTTGCTGTATGTTTGTGTGTACAGTTACCATTGCGATTATAAAATATAAATGAATATACGCGTATCGTGAAAGATACAACAGGTACATCATCACAGTTAACTCTGACGAGTTCGGCGAGCGGAAGCGGAGCGCAGTCCTTCGGAGTCACCCCGGCCGCTAATGCTGTTTCCAACAGCTGCCGCCATGCCAAACGGATGGTATACAGTTTTCTGGCGCGCTCAAATAAAACGCAAAATAATACGAAGGTGTCGGATAGCTTTCACGAACAACGCGAAACAGCGCTTTTACACGGCCGCATCCCAGCATCGACAGACACAGCACAGCCCAAGATGGCGTCATGAGGAGCCGGGTCGGACTTTTCCAGTTTGGCTCATACGGGGCGCCACCATCAAACTAAGATGGCTGCGCCCAGGCATCGAAACTAAAATCGTATTGACTTAGGCACAACCATTATGCTGCAAACAGATCCAAGCCTGCATAGGAAGATCCTGTT
Organism: Amblyomma maculatum; assembly: GCF_055883805.1. Taxonomy (NCBI): domain Eukaryota; kingdom Metazoa; phylum Arthropoda; class Arachnida; order Ixodida; family Ixodidae; genus Amblyomma; species Amblyomma maculatum. The sequence continues at coordinate 238,428,696 of NC_139344.1, forward strand.
TGAGTCATGGCGCATATATCTATCAAAAGCGGGACAATGTTATTCATTTTTTTGGGAACCACTCTCTCTTCTTGCATCCCCAGTAATAGTAAGTGGTTATTTATTAGTGCTTCGGGATCCGGTGGTTTACAACTCCTTCGCAGACACACCTTGAAGAAGTGTTTACGGTGGTTTACAGGGGACAAACCCAAATTAAATGTCAAAATGGAAATGAGCGTAATGTAAAGGAGAATTACTGATGAAAGCCAGAAGATGGGAAGGGCTTTGCACAGTATTTACTAAGCACAATATGTATGCAGTTTTCACCGTTCGCGCGCTAGTGTCAGGAGCCTGTTTCACATAAAATTAGCGGCACACTATACAGCAAACACAAATGCGCAGAATTACGAGCGGACACTTTTCCTGCTCACTTATGTTGAATGCAGTGCTTACGCGCTCGACCATGCAAGTATACGTGAAGAAAGCCTGCGAAAGCGCGCATGTTTCGAGCCAGCATAGCCTGCGACGGCGACAACGCGCTTGTTAACGAGCCAGCGTGGCCTTCTGTTCCCAGATGGGTACGCCGACATGAAGCCAACGGCGACATTGGCGGCCCACTAAAGCAAAAACAAGTGTACAGAATTACGACCGGACACTTTTACGACGAAAGCCTTTATTGCCTAACCGTTGTCGTCAGCAAAGGTGTCACGCTTTTGAGACGGCTCTCATTGTATCGAGCATGACGTCATGGTGGTCTCGACCAATGACAGAGCACCACCACAGTATGCGCGAATGCGTGCCTTATATGGCCATATGGCAATCATTGTTCAATTACTAATCAATGACGAATCAATTAGTTACCCCTATAATACTAACTAATGACTTAATAATGAACTACTCATTGATGATTAATAAGTTAGTATTTACTAATTAGTGCCGGCTGCTTGAATATTTCATTCATTACATATTAATGTCGCGCACCCGGTAAAATCTACCCCACAACAGTAAACGTAGAACAAGCCAAGCAGAATTCATTGAATAAATGCACTCGCAGAATGTGAAATAGTAGTCGCTCGCTTTACTCATAGAAGCATTCATCGCTACATGCGCAACAGTCGCGTAGCAAAATGCAGCACTCTGGCTTTCGTCTTTCATCACTTTAGTCGCCGAAGTGTCCTCGAATTTTTTCTTGCTCACTTATGTCGAATGCAGTGCTTACGCGCTCGACTATGCAGATCCCTCGTGTTGCCATTCACACGTGCTATAAGCTGTTAGTGTTTTTGCCCCAATGAGGAGCGTGCCCCAAATTTTTTTAACGAGATGGCTGGTCATTCGTCTTTTAAAACGAAAGCCTCATGAGCTGCGCAGGCAGGAAGTGTGAGCAGGAAGCGTTCCCGAAAATCATGTGATTTCGTATCAGAATTTGGATGTAACTTTTATTTCTGCAGCCTTCAGGGTATCCTGTCGTACCATTGAGCTTCCCATTTAGTATCTCCCTCCTGGTGAAATTGTTAACTAGTTTGCGATAGCGATATGTGGTCCTTGCTAGATTTCCTTTGAATCACATCTGCACTGAAAGTAAGGTTTATTCCCAGTGTAAGGGCTTCAATGTTTGAATTTGTGCAGCAATGTGCAGGTCTTTGTGTGTGTGTGTGCGTGTGTGTGTGTGTGTGTGTGTGCGTGTGTGTGTGTGTGCGCGCTACAAATCCTATTTCAATCTGTTGCACTCCTGAGGTTTATTGAGAGGAAAATTGAACCAGTCGGGAACCAAATGCGGTCTCAGCCAAAGCACAAATTGGGTGGCCCTGAGAAGGGCCTTTTCCGATGCTGCAGAGTCTATTGGGGGTATTGGCGGGCGAAAGCTTCAACTAGTCGAAGGAAGGAGTCCTCGCACCTTGTCCTTCCGTTGATGCTGGGCCCCCCAAAACCAGTACAAATTTGAGTCCAGCAGGGCGCGGTTGCCATCGGTACGCACCAGAACACGCTTGGCCTTTTGCCAAGCTTGCTCGATGCATTGGGTGTGCGCACCGGTGCTGGGGTCCACGAAGTTGTCTTCGTAGTACACTGTCAGGCGTTCCAGGTCCATGTCTCCGGCCATGTCCTGCAGCTCCTCCAGCCTGCTGTATCTCCTCCACTCGTCCGTCACCACCTTCGTACGGGGGAGAACATTTTCCGCAGCAATTGCCTCCAGCGTAGCGGCGTCGCGTTTGTCTACTCGGAACATCCGAGTCTCCCCGGTAGATACCCAATAGAGGCCGATGATCCAGGGGCCCTGGTCTTCCACATCACCGTAGTTGTTCCGGAAACGACCAGGAACATTGTCACCTGCGAGCAGCCGACCGCGATTGGCTTTCCTCTTTCCGCGGAAGAGGGATTCATCCACCTGAACTTCCTCCCCGGGACCACTCATGAGCGGTCTCTGTCCCAGGTCCTTGACCCCGACCTCACGGATGAAGTTTGTCCAATCCGTACGGGCCTTCGGTCCGAGCTTGTACCGCCCATTGACCCACTCTGAAGCCAAGGCGGCGTTCATTCCCTTGGCTGTGGCATACATCAGCCAGAGGATTTCCCGCCGCGAAAGCTTCACATTGGGCCGATCAGCTGCATCCCGGAAAGCGAAGAAGCTGTTCCTAGCCTTACGGCCGTGAAGCACAGCTTCTCCGGTTTCCTGGGACAGCTCTTTCCGGCACTTCCCGCAACAAAAGGTTGGGCGAGGTCCTTTCTTAACTTTCCGCATCCGTGTTACGACAAAGCCCGAGCAGTTTGGCTTACCGGGATTGAAGCCAAGTCGTCCGCATATTCCCCAGAAATGCTGAAAATTCTTGAGCCTTCCGCGGCGCTGCTCGTCCGAGGGTGGAGTTGTTGGGGCTGCCGGAAGCAGACCATGCTGGCGACCAAACTCCTCCACAAGGTGGTCATCATGCAACATGTACGCAATGGATATGATGTCCGGATCGATCCTGACGGCTGTGGCTGCCATGATGCTCGAGATTCAGGCACACGAACGGCTGACTTAAATAGTCGTTCACGATTTCCCTTTCCTAATTCCCGTTGTCGTCCCCCTTCTCATACTGCATTATTCACATAGCAAGGTTTAAGCAAAGTATATTGTCACGTAGTGGTGACGAGGTCGACGACACAAATGAAGGTTCGATGATTGCACTACCTAAAGAAACTCTTTATTTGGGCTGACTTGCGCCCGCAAAAGAACTAAGCAACTCGGCGACGGCGATAGAAACAAACGCGCTCGTCGATCGTCGAACAAAGAATGCCCGTCACACTCGTCAACGCTCAATTTAAAGGCTGCACAGAACAATCTAGATAACGTCGCAAACAGCTACAAGCACGGGCTGGAACATTGTGGAAAGACACCCGACTGGCCGGAGCCTTCGTGACTGATCTCGGTGCATCTTGCGCTACAAAAAAACTGATAAAGGTGTGACTCGCGACATCGAGCATTAACAAACAAAGATTACGGAACTGATACGCGGTCCAGAACCATAGTGATAAGCCTGTATGCCGGCGGTTGTTAAAACACAACAAATACTGTTTTGAAGGTTTCGCGGCAATATCTATAAACGTTATTTTTAGCAGCCTGCAGGGCTGTCTTCGCTGCCCTTGAGATGATCCGGCATTCGGGGTACACGTGCGCCGTGCTGGGCTACACTTCCTTAAAATAATCATGCGGGTGTTCTGTGGTGCGAAGGTATACACGATATTGTAAGTTAAGGTAGAAGCCCTTTGTGAACAGGCTAGTCCGGGAGTGATACTAAGGAAAAGAACCCTGGAGTGCAGCTGGTCTGGTAGTAAAATATCGTATTGCTGGCAGTGGCCAGTAGGACGCGTTCCGAGGCGGGTACCCAGAAACGGTCGACAGGCTCCGAGAATAAATATGAATACCCATAAAAGTTTCAAATTTTGTTCGAGGATCGCAGCAATTAAGCATTTTAGGATGTCGCGCTGTGCACTGAACCTTTTTTTCCTGTAGCGCACCCCTCTTGCGGCCCACAGACGATCATGCGATTGACGGGACGGGTTACCCATAATTTGTGCTGAAATTCGTTTCTATAGTAGCAGGGCCTATTTCCGAACAGTAGAAGAGCACAGAAGCTGGTCTCGGCTTGCTTGTGCAGAATCGCGTGAGTCATCTATGAGCATTTTCCCGCGCCCCATTAACCATAACAATGGCAACAGAAAGCTGGCGAACCTGGCCTTGTCTTCTATGTTAAGGCAAGCTGGCGGAGGCGGGGAGCCCTTGCGTTTGTGCTGCTAATTACGTGCCTCTCGCCCCTGCGCACTATAATAGAGAATTGTGCTCCTATACTGTCACCCCCGCCAATTTGGGGGGCGAGAGTGGCGTAGGAGCACAATTGCCTATTATAATGCGCGTGATCCTAATTGGACCGGGGTGCCTCTGCCTTTCGCAGTGCTGCAAAGGTCTTGTGAGACGAAGTATCAAAGATGCTAGCACTGCGCTTAATTATCGTACAGCAGTTCCTCACATCGATCAGGCGGGGGAATTCTTTTCCTGGAAACCCAGGTGCCGCGAAGTTCTCCCCATATTTTCGTGTGGCATCCCGGCGAAAATGGCGGCTGAGGAATCTTCGCGCATGCGCCCCGCGAGCGGCAAAGCCCGCATTCCATGTGGCCTTTTTTCCGCCCCATTGTTCGGGTCATGGTCTGCTGTGGTCATTTTACCCCGCCGATATATACTACAGCAACTCCGCGATAGGCAACGATTTTGACTTTCTCAAGTTCTAACTCACCACTGACAGTTATAAATTGCCGCGAAACCTTCAAAACTGTATTTGTTGTTAACAGCCGCCAGCATGCGGCCTTATCACTGCGATCCTGGCACGCGTATCAATTCTGTATCCCGTGTTTGTTCATGCTCGTTGTCGCGATACGACGCGTTATCATTTTCTTTGTGGCGAAAGATGCGCCGAGATCTGTCTCGAAGATCCGGATCACTTGCTTATGTTTCTAGTTTAAGACGTTATGTAGATTTTTCTGAGCAGCCTTTAAATTGAGCTTTGACGAGTGTGACGGGCATTCTTTGTTCGAGGATCAACGTGCACGTTTGATGCTATCGCCACCGCCGAGCTGCTTAGTTTTTTGCGGGCGCAAGTAAGCCCAATAAAGAGTTAATTTCAGTAACATCAAGCCTGTGTCTTCTTTTGGTGTCAACGACCTTGTCACCACTACGTGACATCTGGTGGAGGTGCTGCCTTTGATCCTTCAAGCGAAGACCCCAGCCTTGTTCCTGTCGCCCTGGGGGACCAGCCTACAGGTCACCGAACCAGCCGCCGACTCCAAGGCCTACAACCCGAACACGGTCTTCTGCCTGACCCCGTTCGACTCCGGAAGGCATCAACTTTGGAAATGGCCCATTCAACAGCACCAGTCGTCTTCGTGCAGCCCCGCCATCTTTCAAGGACTGCCCAGTGAAGATGCGGAAGACGACGGGCCTTTTCGACCGTGTGGCAGAATTCAACAGCTAGAACGACGCCGCGAAACTCGGGCAAGTCTACTTTGTTCTTCAAGGACATGCCCGAGTTTGGTTCGAAAATAACGAAACTTCTTTAAAGGATTGGGAGATATTCAAAGCACAGTTTTGAAGGCCTTTGCAAGTTCTGTCCGAAAAGAAAGAGCTCAGGCCCTCCTACAAACAAGAATTCAACTTCCAAACGAGCCCGTCCTGGTCTACGTAGAGGAGATGAAGCGCCTGTTTCGCCGCGCCGACCCTAACATGACGGAAGGTGAGAGAGTGAAATTTTTAATGCGCGGCGTTAAAGAGTCGCTTTTTGCAGGGCTTGTCCAGAACCCGCCGAAAACTGTGGACGAATTTGAAAGTGAAGCATCGACCATCGAGAAGACGTTGGACACCCGGATGCGCCACTACGAGCGACCGCTTCAACCGGACTACTCAAGCCACTACCCCAGCGCATCTGCAAGCGGAGGGAACCTTCGGGACCTCATCCGGGAGGTCGTGCGAGAGGAACTCAGCCGATTGCTGCCATCATCGCAACCCCCCCCCCCCCCCCCCCCCAGGTGGCGACACTCGCGGACGTCGTCCGGGAAGAAGTCCAGCAGGTGCTGGACATCCCTAAAGCGACGGCTGCGACTGTTCCTGCTCAAGAGGCAACAGCGATGAACTACGCTGCTGCATTACGTCGTCCTGCACCCCGACGCGACCTCCCAAGCCCTCGTCGCTACCATCCTGCCCCCGAAAGCCGCCCCTTGGCCCCCGCCCGCCATGTCTACCAACGATCTCCAAGCCCCAGGAAATGCGACGCCTGGAGGACACCTAACAACCGACCGCTCTGCTTCCATTGTGGTGAGGCAGGACACATCCTCCGTCACTGCCCGTACAGGCGGATAGGCCTCCGTGGTTTTCGCAAGTATCGCCCTACCGAGACAGCGCTACTGAAGCAAAAGGAAATAATATTAAAAAGCTTTTTGGAAAATAATTTAACACTTGGAATATACTAGACCTCTCTAAAGCTTTCGATTCCTTGCGACATGAAAACCTCCTTCTTAAGCTAAGATCATACGATGTTCGTGGTGTTTCGCATCAGTTACTATCATCTTATTTAAGTCAGCGTAAGCAGTTTGTATCAATTGGCAATTTTGCTTCAGACGTTAAAGACATAAAAACAGGAGTTCCTCAGGGAAGTATTCTAGGGCCACTTTTATTCTGCTTGTATGTCAATGATTTGTATTGCTTGTTTCCAAACTCACGGGTTTCTTTGATCTGTTATGCTGATGATACAAGTTTATTAATTACAGGAAAAACAACCCAGGACATAGAAACAGTCAGTAATGAGTCACTACGGCTGTTTGCAGCATGGACGAAGCATAATTCACTGTATGTAAATACAGAAAAAACTAAGGCAGTCCTATTCCGACCCAAAAACAAATGTTTCCACACCTAAAATAGCGCTTGATAGCACTCCGATTGAAATTGTAGAGAGTATGAAGGTTCTGGGTGTTCATTTTTCCAGTAACATAACTTGGGATCAACATGTTGATGGCACGTACAAGAAAGTTTGCTGAGCTATTGGTACAATAAACAAATGTAGGCATGTGTTACCTCAGAAGATTAAGCTGTTGCTTTATAATTCTCTAATTCTGCCGCAAATGACGTATGCCCATTTGGTATGGGGAACGACTACCAAAACGAACTTAAACAAATTATTGTTGTTACAAAAGAAAGTAATAAGAATTATAGCTGACATAAAGTATGATTCCCACACAGAAGAACTTTTTAAACGATTTGCAGTTATTAATGTTTGTGAATATTATAGCTACCGTCTTACCGTATCGTACACCACAGCTGTAAAAAAGAATAACCTTTTTTACAACAACATCGCCACACTGAAGCCAACTGTTCAGAAATACCACACACGTCGCCCAAATGTGTACTATATACCAACCCCGCCAAACAACTATGCCCAACAGTCATTAACCTTTACTCTGCCAGTTCTCCTCAACAGTTATGCTCATCAGTCCATCGATATAACTACATTGTCTAAAAGACGTTTGAAACATTTGTTCTTGGGGTATAATAATCCAACAATGTGAAATATGAACTCAGCGTGATTTTCCTCTTGATCCGTCATTCCCATGTTCCCTTCTTGTGAAACACTATATGTTGGCTTGTATGACAGTATATTTGTAACTTGTAACGCTCCGTTATTCTGATAGTGAGATTTTTTCCTTATTATTTTTCCTTTTTTTGTGACACTGTATATATTGTCTCGTAATACAGTACATTTGTAACTCCGATTTTGTTATTTTGATAGTGGATTGTTCCATATTATGCCTCTGCTGCTGTCATGAGTGGGGGCAGTCGCCTCGTCAAGCTGCTGGTAGCAGTAGCTTTTCGCGGCTGCTCCATCCTTGTACTTTGTGCAAAGGAAAATAAAATTTAATTTGATTTGATTTGATTTGGTTTCGCTGTCGACGCCCCACGACCCCGTCCTGGTGAGCAACCACAGGAAATCAATGACTTCTTGCGCAGCAAAGAGCACTCGTCGTCAAGGCGTCTGTCACGCTCCCCATCGCCGTACAATGCCCGATTTGCGTCGCCGGGCCGCGGTTACTTGGAAGGACGGGCTCCTAGCCCCCCTAGGGGAAACTAAAGGCAGCAACCTTTGGAGGTGAGGTTGCTCAACGGCGAAAAGACGAAGGCCCTCCGCCGCCGACGACCACTAACGACGACGCAGCCATTTCATTGCCGCTCCACACGACGACATCGACGACAACACGACCAGAGTGCAAGCCGACACCACCGCCCAGCGAAGTAACAACGGTATGCCCCGGCCATGACCTGACGAAACGACGGAGCCGAGATCGGACACCAAGCCCGCGGGCAATGCGAGGACGCGAATAAGCGACCTTGAAGTTGATGTCGATGGTCGCAGAGTAAACCCTAGTAAACACCGGAGCTGACTATTCAGTCGTCAGTAGACCGTTAGCCTCTCAGCTCAGGAAAGTTACCACCGCTTGGGATGGCCCGCTGATTCGCACCGCAGTTGGCAACCTGATAACTCCATCGGGACGGTGCACTGCAAGAATAACCGTCAATGGGCGTACTTACTCCACCAGGTTTGTGGTCTTGCAGCAGTGCTCCTGAAACGTGATTTTGGGCATGGACTTTCTAAATGAACAGAGGGCTGTCATCGACCTCCGATCCAAGCTCATCAAGCTCTCTGCAGACAAAGCCATACCTGCTACGACGACTTCGACGCAACACGTCGCTCTAAACGTCCTCACGAGGTGACGGCATCGCAAGAGGCATCACGAAATTCTGGAGAGGACAAGCTAAGGTGCTGGTAACAAACTTCACCGAAGAATACCGGCATCTCAACAAGGGCACGACGATCGCTTTTCTCGACGAATTAGCAGAACTCAAAGACGTATTCGCCCTCCACGACCAACCACTGGAAGACGTACCGGACCAATTCCGTCAGCCCACATTTGACGTCAACCCGGCATTGACCAACAGCAGGAAGGACCAGATTCGCAGTCTTCTTCGAAGCTACAGGGAGTGCTTCTCGTCATCATCGAAGGTACGACAAACACCACTGGCCAAGCACCGCATTATAACGGACGAACACGCCCGACCTCTGCGCCAAAGCCCCTATCGTGTATCGCCGCGAGAACGCCAAGCCATATACGCGATCAAGTTGAGGAAATGCTGCGTGATGACGTAATCCAGCCATCGAACAGCCCCTGGGCGGCACCAGTCGTTTTGGTGAAGAAGAAAGACGGCACACTTCGCTTCTGCGTTGGTTACCGCCGCTTGAATAGCATAACTGAGAAGGATGTCTACCCGCTTCCCCGCATCGACGACACTCTCGACCGGCTCTACAATGCAAGGTACTTCTCATCGATGGACTTGAAGAGCGGATATTGGTAAATTGAGGTCGACGAAAGAGATCGCGAGAAGACCGCATTCATCACACCGGACGGCCTTTTTGAGTTCAAGGTGATGCCATTTGGCCTCTGCTTCGCACCAGCCACGTTTCAACGAGTAATGGACACAGTCCTGGCAGGCTTAAAGTGGAAAATTTGTTTGGTATATTTGGACGACGTTGTTGTATTCTCATCAAACTTTGAACACCACCTAAAACGACTGCAGACAGTGCTGGAAGCCATCAAGTCATCGGTACTAACGCTAAAAGCAGAGAAGTGCCACTTCGCCTACGAAGAACTGCGGCTCCTAGGTTACATCGTTAATAAGGATGGTGTTCGCCCAGACCCGGAAAAGACAGCTGCAATCACGCAATTCCCACCGCCTGTCGACAAGAAAGCTGTGCGCCGATTCCTTGGGTTGTGCGCTTATTATCGATGATTCGTCAGAAACTTTTCGCGCATCGCCGAACCGTTGACGCAACTCACAGAGGCTGACGTACCTTTTAAATGGGAAGCGCCTCAAGGAGAAGCCTTTAGGCTCAACTCCATGAGCCCTCGAAACGCGCGTCCTGCGCGCTTGGATGCGCGCGCGCCGGCCAGAAGTGTGCGCATGCGCGAGGCGCCACCCACAGCCGAGCGCGCTCACGACGCTCGGATCCGACAGTGCCTAATATTCGGCGCGCGTGCTGCTCGCGGTAGCACGCCTCCGAATTCCGGCGTGCAAGCATCGACCAATCTCCTGCTCGGACCATGTTTGGTCCGCAGTATGTGAAAAATAAAAAATAAAACATAATCAGCGAACGCTCTGCGTCGTGTATATCAAACATTTCACGTGTATGCTCTTGTGTTTTCGTCACAGAGGCTGTAAAAATGCTCCAGAAGCGGTGGAAAAGCCTCCGCGACAAGTTCCGCCGATTATGCAGCGCGCAACCGGGCGCGTACCGCGCCATGTATTTGGAGTTGTGTACCACTTTTTTTTTTTTTTTGCGCGCCGGTGCGCGGTGCTCACTGCGCAGGCGCGCACGGCGCCCGGCGCGTAGGACGCAGAGGTGTCTATAGAGTCGAGCCTTTTGACGAACTTAAGCGCCGCCTGCAGTGCCCTCCTTTGATGAAAACGCCGAGACCGAAATTCATACCGACGCGAGCAGTTTGGGCCTATAGGAGCCGTTCTCGTCCAGAAGAGTGCCGGACAGGAGAAAGTAATCGTCTACGCTAGAAAGTCCCTCACAAAAGCCGAAGTCAATTACTCGACGACCGAGAAGGAGTGTCTCGCGATCATCTGGGCCACTTCTAAGATTCGTCCATACCTATACGGCCGACCATTCAATGCTAAGCGACCATCACGAGCTCTGCTGGCTGGCTAATTTGAAAGATCCCTCCGGCCGCCTTGCCAAATGGAGCCTATGACTTCAAGAATTTGACTTGACTGTAGTCTATAAGTCAGGCCGGAAGCATTCCGACGCATACTGCTTGTCACGTGCTCCCGTTGACGCTCCCCCGCACGATGACAACGACGCCTTTTTAGGACCGGTAGCTATGTGATGTTAAGAAGATAGTGAGAGACCGGAAAGCGTGGCGTGACATGGTCCATAGGGTCACGAAGAGTCGGACACGACTGAACGCCTGAACTGAACTGAAGAGCCAGCAGTTTCGCAGAACAACAGCGATCAGACCCTGAGCTGAAAGCGCTAGCCGATTACTTAGAAGTAAAGACCACTTCCCCTCCTGGTGTGTTCAGGCGACATTTTTCATCATTCGCGTTAAGCAATGGCCTCCTCGTGAAGAACTTACGCACCCAACAGGACCGCGCAACTTCTTATAGTGCCTAAAAACCTCCAGCAGGAATTTCTGCAGGCGTTCCATGATGAGCCCACAGCAGGCCATCTCGGATTTGCGCGCACGTTGCGTCGAATAAAGGAGTAGTACTACTGGCCGCGACTGCCTGCCGAAGTTGCCCACTACGTGAAGACGTGTCGTGAGTGCCAACGACGCAAGACGCCGCCGATCAGACCAGCAGGACTACTAAACCCGATTACGCCCCCAATCTTGCTCTTTCAACAAATTGGAATGGATCGCCTCGGCCCCTTTCCATTTCGCCTATGGGTAACAAGTGGATCATCGTGGCCACTGACCGCCTTACCGGTTACGCCGAAGCAAAAGCACTACCCAATGGTACCGCGGCAGAAGTCGCCAAGTTTTTTGCCGAACAAATTCTCTTGCGACACGGCGTCCCAGAAGTGCTCATCACGGACAGGGGAACGGCGTTTACGGCAGAGTTGACGCAAGCCATCCTGGAATAGTCATACAAGCCATCGACGAACAACTGCGTACCATCCCCAGACAATGGCCTTACGGAGCGCCTGAACAAAACGATCGCAGACATGATCGCCATGTATGTCGACGCTGAACACAAGACCTGGGACACAATCTTGCTGTACGTGATCTTCGCGTATAACACGGCAGTCCAGGAGGCGACCAGAGCGACCCCGTTCAAGCTTGTGTACGGCAGGGAGCCCACAACGACGCTCGACGCAATGCTGCCGCACGTAACCAACAAGGACTACTTTGACGTCGCCGCCTACCTGCAGCGTGCAGAGGAAGCCCGACGACTCGCACGGCTGCGTATTAAAGAGCAACAGCGCACCGACACCCGACGATACAACTTACGACGACGCCACGCAGAGTACAATCCAGGAGACCAAGTGTGGGTTTGGACTCCAATTCGCAGCCGTGGACTAAGTAAAAAGCTGCTGCGTCGATACTTTGGGTCACACAAAATCATTCGCCACGTCGGACCACTGGACCATGAAGTCATTCCCGACGGAACGTCAGCATCACAACGGCGACGCACACGCCCAGAAATCGTACATGTTGTTCGTCTGAAGCCTTATTACGCACGTTAATGAATCCGTGGTGTTTCAACTTTGTAATGTTTCTATTTAAGTTGCTTTGTTTATTTTGTAACATCGAGGCGATGTTTTTTTAAGGGGGGAGAAATGCCGCGAACCTTCAAAACTGTATTTGTTGTTTTTTTAACAGCCGCCGGCATGTGGCCTTATCACTGTAATCCTGGCACGCGTATCAATTCTGTATCCCGTGTTTGTTCATGCTCGTTGTCGCGATACGACGCGTTATCATTTTCTTTGTCGCGAAAGATGTGCCGAGATCTGTCTCGAAGATTCCGATCACTTGCGTATGTTTCTACAATGTTCCAGGTTGTATTAGTAGCAGTTTGAGACGTTATGTAGATTGTTCTGAGCAGCCTTTAAATTGAGCTTTGACGAGTGTGACGGGCATTCTTTGCTCGAGGATCGACGAGCACGTTTGTTGCTATCGCCGCCGCCGAGCTGCTTAGTTTTTTTGCGGGCGCAAGTAAGCCGAATAAAGAGTTAATTTCAGTAACATCAAGCCTGTGTCTTCTTTTGGTGTCAACGACCTTGTCACCACTACGTGACAATATATATAATTTTTTTTTCGCAGAGACTTCTGCCATAGCAAAAACCCCTCTACTAAGGCGGCTCGGTCCGTCATTGGGGCGGAAGTCGTGTGCAGGGCAAAGTACTTCCATATCAAGTGTCATGCCATGCATAAATTCGGCGAGCAGCATTCCTTCAAAGCCGGGAGAGGTTGGGCGGGGGAAGGGAGTAGGAATGACACCTGTGAAGAACTGGCTTCCCAGAGCCGACAGCAGCACAATGCAGAAAGAGGCCTGCCCGATTTATGCCCAAAAACAGGCTTGGCCGCCATGGTGAAGGGGCTTTTCCGATGCAGAGAAGCTGACGTCTTGAGTTTTGCAAACTCTCCGTGGACTGTGGCTGTATGCTCCATAAAGTTTAGTACAAGCTCCTAATTTAGCATTCATCTGGCAGCTGCTGATTACAAGCACTGCATTAATTTGTTCGGAGAGGAAACAAACATTCTTAATTTCTCAAAATGTGCATGCCATGAAGTGCTGTCATCACGGATGGTTCGCAACTTACGTCAGTCAGCCTTCTCATAGCAAAAATACGCACTGGAAACTGTCCTAGCTTTAGTCACAGTCTTTCCGACGCGAATATTGGTTCCACTCAGAGTTTAAAGCGGCAAGAAAGAACGAGAACCACGCATTAACTCAGACATAAAGAGAGCTCCGCCATTTTTATTGTGAATAAGGGGTTGTTTCTTCGTCGACCAAGTTTTACAACAATGTATGTACCTGCAACTGTGTGCCAATAATTGTAGGTGCATGTGTCGACGAGAAGTGAGACATATTTATTATGCGAAGCATATTAACGTAGGTTTCGGGCCTTCGCGCGACGCCCGGCGGTGGCCACCATTGACCCTGAAGTGGGGTCACGTGACATGACGTCACGTGATGACGTCACACCGGCTGCAGATGGGGCCTCATATCGCGCCGTCGGTCGCCTCCCGGCGGTGGCCACCATTGACCTTGAAGTGAGATACATGATGTGACGTCACGTGGTGACGTCACACCGGCTGCAGATGGGGCCTCATATCGCGCCGTCACGCGCGACGCGGCGGCGGCGCCACTATCGCTGCATCACGTGATATGTGACGTCACGCCAGGGATGAAGCGGCGCGCGCCCGCCGTCGCGTCAGTCTCTGTGCCCGCAACCGCGCCAGCGTCTTTGCGCCGGGCGTGTATGCGGTCAAGATGCCTACGACGATTAACCTAAAACCACGTCTCCGTTACTTAGCCCCATCCACACTGAGGCTGCTGCTTAACATGGTTCGCATCCACTGGGCTTAACCTTGCCTCCAATTTTTTATTTACATATACCTTACAGGCCTCCAGAGAGGCATTGTGTAAGGGGGGACAAATACAAAGATATCCGCAAAGTGGGTAAAAAACAAAATCGCAAGTATAGGAAAACAGTGGTAATTATACAAATCTATAAACAATATATCGCAACGCAGAGGGAGTTATAAGAACTACTAAGCACAAATCATATAAGGCAAGCGAGAAGATGCAAAAAAAAAAGGTAGATTGAACTATGCCACAGAACTACTGCGCATCAAAAAAGCCCCTTCAAGGAATAGTTACATAAATGACGGGAACGTACATAATATGCTAAGCGTTATCAATGAAGTGCTTTAGTAGATCTTCGCGAAACGCTTCGTGATTGTGGAGAGATGCAATGCTATTTCGGAAGATCATTCCACAGGCGGATAGCGCGCGGGAGTGATGAGAAGTTAAAAGCGTTAGAACTGCCGTAAATGCGAGCATAGCTGTAGTCGTTATGCAATCTATGCGATAGGTAGGAGGGACGTTGTAGATGACTTAGGGATGACCGAGTGCCATGGGCGTATTTATGAAAAAGAGATAGAAGGGCGATATCACGACGGACATTTAACGGATGAAGTGAAAGTTCAAGCTGGGTTACGCTGAAATGGAAATTATAATTACGCGAGATGAAACGACAAGCCCTGTTTTGTATTGCTTCCAACTTCTCTGCAAAGACTATTCTCACAACCGTGATTTTTTTTACAGAAACCTCAGATGGTCGACGCGCCCCGCCTGGGACGTTTGAGATGGAGAGGTTCCGAAGCAATAAAAGCGCATAGTTGTTTCGCCAGCTGCTGCGCGTTGAAATCGAAACAAGTGAGCATGTGCATGTGTCTTTCTATGTCTACCGGTACCCCGTTTGTTCCAATTTCTAAATAGTTGCAGCCCTATGTCGCCGTTCGCCTCATATCACGGCAAGCCTGCCCACGTGTTGCGGGCTTAATATACGCTACACAGCGCTGTTCGTATCGCTTTTTCAGAGGTGGAAGACGCTGGGAAGACGAAGGAACGCGTTTTGGCGGTCGAAATAGCTGCAGCTTTTAGTCTGGGAACAGAAGGCCACGCTGGCTCCAAACAAGCGCGTTGTCGCAGGCTACTCTGGCTCGAAACAAGCACGCTGTCGCAGTCATTTTTTTTTTTTTTCAAGAATACTGCATGGTCGAGCGCGAAGCAATTCGACATAAGTGAGGAAGAAATGTGTGCGGTCGTAATTCGGCACACTTGTGTTTGCTGTTGTGGGCCGCCAATGTTGCCGTTGGCTTCATGTTACGGCAGCCGTACCCACGTGTTGTGGGGCTTAATATATATATATTTTTTTGTACGCAAGCTTGCCATAAGGCATATTATATAAAATCATGTAAACGGTTTTCCGTGAGGAACCGGAGCAGGCTCCCGCTCTTAGCGTTGTCGGTGAGCCATTTAGAAAAGTCCTCTTCCCTTGTTGTGGTTAGTCCCACTTCGCGCAGAATCTGTGTCCTTGATGCCCTTGTCCCTGCACAAGTCCATAGCAGTTGGCGAACATGCACTTCTGCAGCTGGTGTGGAACACTTCGGGCATTTGGTTGGTCCGATGTCTGCTTGCGATTCCCATCGGCATTTTACCGACGGGGTAAGGGCCGCCCCAGTCTTATCCTTCTAATGGAAACCTCCTCCAATCTCGTTAAGTTACGAGGGAGTGGGAATGTACACGGGGGAATGAGGGCACGTGTACTTTTCCTTAAAGAGGATGCTAAGATAGAAGCAGCGGAGCGGGAGCCTGGTGGGGGGCGCATTAGTCTTTGGAACTTCGTGTGGGAGGTGGTCAACTTTTCTCTGCTCAGCGTTCCCAGCATTGTCTTGTGTCCAATGTACCTGGATGCTTATCTTTGTTTTTTTATTGAGTGCGTGGATTTCCTGTGTAACACATAGCGTCTTCGTCACTTTCTTCAGTTGTTTTATGGCGGCTAAGGAGTCTGTATAGATGTGGGCTTCTGTTATGGAATCTATTTTATTTATGGCCTCCATAGCATCGCGGATTGCATAGAGTTCCATCACAAGCGGGTCCGGGTATTCTAAAACATATTCTTTATGTACCTTTAGTTCGCTGTGTGTTGGACTAGTAGCTGCTGTTCTACCGCCATTTTCTATAATTGATGCGTCCTTACATGCAATGCAGGTACCTGGAAGTGCATCAACCAGAGGTCGAGATGCCAGCTTTTCTTAGCGACGAAGCCGAGTGGTCTTGTTTGTCGTAAAGTCGTGAATTCCCACGGAGGGGGGTCAGCCATTGGTGGTGTTCGAACTGCCACTTCGTTGTACAAGGATGCTATGGGCATAACGTACTTTCGCTTCATATCCCTTGTTGCCTCTCGTTGTTCAATTAATTCTGTCAACGTATTTATCTGTACAAACTCTTGGAGAATAAGGGATAGGGGTAAGTTTTGGTAAGGCCGTGATAGTGCGCATTGCGTTTCTATTTATTGTTTCCAATTTCGCCCACTGCCGCCTCGTGAGCCTTTGGAATTGGGCCTGGTATAGTATCCTAGGCTGTAACACTGATTGTACAAGACGTCTTGCCATGTCCGCTCGAGCTCCTCTTCCCCTAGATGAAATGCGTTTTATCAAGTTTAAGGAAGTCGCAGCTACTTTTTTCACCTTATGAAGCCATTGTGTTCCTTTGTCGGATTTGTGAATTTCTAGGCCAAGAACTCTCAACTCGTCCACCTCTTCCAATGCCTGATTTCCAATCTTTAGGGTGACTCTTTGCGTTGCCAATTGTTTTCTTCCATTCTTGTTGGCAACATGAATGTAACTGGACTTTTGAGGTGATAATTCCAGACCTGCATCTTGGACGTACTCATCTATGGTATTTAAAGCCTCTTGCAGATACCGATTCTGTTTCTCAAGTTGTTTATGAACAGACCAAATCGTGACATCATCTGCGTATATCATGAACCGCACTTCTGGTATTTTAGCTAATTTCCACGCCAATGGGATCAGTGCGATATACGCTTAATATACGCTACACAGCGATGTTCGTATCGCTTTTTCAGAGGTGGAAGACGCTGGGAAGACGAAGGAACATGTTCATTTGGCGGTGGAAATAGCTGCAGCATTTAATCTGGGAACGTAAGGAAATGGAAACACGCGCGTCGAGAGCGTAAGCACTGCATTCGACATAAGGAAGCAAGAAAATGTCGGGTCAAAATATCCCTCATGTATCTGCTGTAGGACACGCTGGGACGAAACACACGAGCGCTCACTGCCATAACATTTGAACACTCCACGCGTGTACGCTTTAAAGGGCAACTCCGGAGGTTTTTTTTTTTGAGATTCGAATATTCTTGTAACATTTTTACTCTTGGTTCTCCTCTCCGTCCTAACGCATTCTAAAAATTTGGGTGCCGTACGATCATCCGTTCGCGTGCAACACGACTTTAAAATATGCCATTTTCATGGCTTAAGCTGAAACTATTTCTGCGGGCAACACTGAGTTTCGGATACCGGCGTTACTGTCCACTTCCCGCGTGATTATGAAATTGTGAGGCTTATATTAAACTACCTCAGACATTTTATGCAGTGCGTCATTATTTCCATACTTTATTTTTACCATCCGACGCACGTACGAGTGTTTTTCTAATACTGAGTGTGACGTCACCATTTCGTCAACTGGGACGTCTTTTCTGGCCGTGAAAGCAGTTTCGGTTCCGATTTGCTGTTTTTCCTTTTTAAATATACTTTTAATTGGAATTTCGAAAAACGGTTTTTTGTGTTGGAGTCAGGACGTGCCGAGGAATGTAATTCAAGCAAAAACATTAAATGATGAAAAAAACACCGGAGTGGCCCTTTAAGAGGTGACGGTCGCTCCAAGAAGCGTGTATCTCCCTTGGCGAGAGCACACCGCGCGCGGGAAGGAGAGATGAAAAAAAGTAAGAGAAGGAGAAGGAGGCGACGCCGCTCCGAGCAAGGCCTATCTCCGCGCCCCAGTGCTCTGCCGGTCACCTGGTTTTTCCCCGCGGCACACCCCTCGTCGCCTCCACGTTTGCGGCGCGCCTCGGTGATGGACCGGGCTCGTGGCTACTTCGGCGGCCCACTGCAGCTCCTTCGGGGGCGCAGTCCTACTGGCCACTGCCAGTCTCCCGCGGACTTCATTGTTCGTGGGCCCTGACGCACCCGCGTCCCCTGTGAATGACGACCAACCCATGTCGCCCTGGATGGTTTTGATAGGGACGTGTTTGAGTATCTCGAGTGCCATTCGGCCGGCCTCCCTCTGGCGCATCTCCTAAAATTCTCTCGTACTCGCCGAGAGACATCACGGCATTGGTGAAGCTCAGGTCAGAGACCGCCACCATCTTCCAGAGTGCCCTTGTGACCTCGTAACGGTTATAGGTTCACAAGGCCCGTTGGCCTAACATGCATCTCGTGCGAGCGGCTTTTGCTCTGAGGAACCTCTCATGTGCCGTTAAATAATCTGCTCCCGCACTCAGTCGGATGCCAAGGTACTTGCTCACGTTAGTTTTTGACACTGCATTGCCCCTGAGATCCCACACTCGATCTGGTTGATGGTTGGGAGGCCTGCACATCATAGCCACACACTTGGCTGAGCTAAAGCGCAGACCAAGCCGTCTCATTTCCACACTGTATATGTCAAGCAAGCGCTGCAACTACTCGGGGGATCTTGTCAACAGTACGAAATCGTCGGCATATACTAAAGCTGGGATCCGATGAACTACCTACGCTGCTTCCTCGCTGTGCTCCAAGGTGTAGCCACATCCCAACTCTGCCAGCCTGTGTCTCACCCCACTCACATACAGCATGGACAGCAGTGGGGAGAGCGGGCATCCTTGCCGCAGGCCTTGATGCATCCCCATGGGCGCCGTCACCCCATTGTTTCACTCCACCACTGCTGATGTAGCTGCATAAATGGCCTGAAAGAGTTCGATATCTTGCGCCGCCAGCCCCATTTCCTGCAGCATGATCCACAGGAGGTCCCATTTTACACAGTCATACGCCTTTGGTATGTCCAGAAATGCCACATAAAAAGGTGAACTGTACCTCGTAGCCATTTCTATACACTGTGTAAGGACGAATAGATTGTCCTCTATCGGGCGACCGGTGCGGAAACGTATTTGCAGCTCCCCCAGGGCTCCTTGTTTCTCTGCCCAGGCTCTGGAGTCTGGCCTTGATGACCAACATTGCCACCCTGTACAGTACTGGAGTGACAGCAATGAGTCTGTAGTTTTTTTTTTTTTTCAAACACAAAAAAAAAAACCAACACAAGGAACATTGCAACAAGCATTTGGATCCCTAGCTCACAGGCTAGTTGGGATCCATGCACATAATGTTCAAAAGAAATTATTTAGTAGACAGCACAGACATTTGGCAAAATTTTAAAAGGAGTAAAAGAGCCACAACCTATTGTAATAGTACGACTTTAGCAGTGCAGAGAAGTTGGTATTTTGCTTTATTTCTATAGGGATTTCCTTTCATATTGTGGTCCCTACAAACAGAAGAGTTAGCCAGATCCCTCCTGTCCCCCGCACCCTTGCACTCAGGTTTCACCTTCACGATCTTCCAGTCATCTGGAATGTCTGCTTCTATCAGCACCAGTGCCAGCGGACCCCACAGGCGAGCCTGGACCAGAGGTCCCAAAGCCCTCACCATGCTCATGGGTATCCCGTCACATCCTGCGGCTATTCCCGCGTCTACCCTCTTCATGGCTCGCTCTTTCTCCTGATGAAGCCCAGCCTCTTCTGTGCCTGTTAGTGTGCCCCTGAACAGAGGACACTGATCGTGTTCAGTGGGAACTGTCATACCCTGTGCCTGTAGGGGGACCTGCAGCCATTCGTGAGGACGTTTGAGATGGCGATGGGGCCCCACCCTTTGAAACGGCCGATCACAGTCCGATGCTAGATCTGGCCCAAAAAGAGACGCAAAGGGGGAAAAAGAAGGTGGAATTATACACTGCGTGAGAAAGCGCTGCCAACAGCCCCAGGTTCACGAGCTGTCATCACATTCCACTTTCGCCCGTCACTACCAGATTTACACTAGCGGCGAGCGCACTGTGAAGACGCGAGAAGCGATCGCTCCGTTCTTCCATCATACTTTGCTCGGATCCGCCAGGGGATGGCGCGGCGCTGCAATTTGTGGTAAGATGGGCGCCGCGGTACAACATGTGGGGCACCGTGCAGAGTACAGAACACTATAAACCGCTTTACCAAGAGCAAACAGGAGAGGGGGAAAATACACTCTAATCAGATTCCTTGCGCCGGCCCATTGTTGCCAGTACCGAGTGGGCTGTGCATTCGCTCGCTTTATTCATAGTATAGCGGCCTTGCACCTCGGTATATTGTCGTTTGAGAAACCTAGATAGCTTCATTAGCGCCCCTTTTAGTGGTAATGTCATCGGGACAGCAATGCGTGATCGTGGACTGCACAAACAATCAAAGAAATCGCAAGATGATTGCCGAGAGCGTATGCGGGAAGCATGCATCGACAGTTCGAGTTCGGCTGTGATATATTTCTGCTTCACCGCTTTCCAGTCTATCCTGATTTATTTCGCCCATGAACGTTTTATGTAAGCCAGATAGACATAGCACCGATGATGAACTCACGAATATGAGGCCCATTTCACTTCCTCCGCCGTAGTAACCACGCGCGCCGGGCAGGCCGTGCCTCCCGCAAGCCCTCCGCGCCAACGATATACGGTGGATCTCTCCCGCCTGCGCAAGAGCGTGCTAAACTCTGTTCTTCAATCAAACAATAAGCCGACAGCAAAAAAAAAATCTTTCTTGCGGATTTCTGACCCATACTGTGTTATTGATAATTGCAATACAAATAAGTTACGTAACACATTGCCGCTGGTGCGGCGCGCGGCTCTCGTCTGCACGCTGGCTCCGCTGCTAATGCGTCACCGAAATATACATCTTTCTTTTACTGATACAATGGTATCGGCAGTAATGCAGTTCCATGAGAGACCATTTACTCTAGCGTTGAACAATTACAAATTGCGCCGTCGGATGTGCCTTCGATGCGAAACAATGTAGGCCTAGCGACGACTAGGGAGTAGCGCTCGACGAGAGCATGCCGTAATCCTCCACGCCAGCGGGCGGTGCCACTTTCGTAAACGCTGCTGTATGTGATACTAATTTGTCGTCTTCGTTCATGATGCAGTTTAGAGCGCACGTTTTTCGACGTTTTGCTCAACAACACGTCGTGCAAACGATGCTGCTGCGACGTACGGGACGGGGGTATGCGATGTTGCGCCGCGGGACGAACGCCAAGGCTGCATAAAAACGTCGACGGATGGTACTTTAGACACTACTTCTTTTATGTGCTGGTCTTGAACCGTGGTTTAACTTGAAAGTATACTTTGCTGAAGCAGGACAGCTCGATCGTATATCGAAATGGGTCGCTCTTCACGTTAAATCAATGCGGCTGTCACCCGTTAATAATTAGGGGGTATTATTAACGATGCGCCCTTAACGGTGCGCACACTCCCAGACACCCTTAGAGTGAGTGGGGGTAGCTGTGCCGGTCGCAAAGGAGATGCCCTCGACCTGCGTGGCAAGCTCAGCCGGAATTCAACTACCTTGTGGTGACAGAAGGGGGTGGTCGTTTGGTGCCCAGCGGTCGCCGGTTCAAACCAGAGAAAGGATCGGAGTCAGAAGTAACAAACAAAACACAATTTATGCACAGCAAGAGACGATACAAAGGAATACACAAGATCACTTGAAATACATAGACGAGAGGTTCACAGAATACAAACGCTAAGCATGCAATTACACAGGTATCCAATAACGTAGAGGCTTTACAACAGATGAAACACGAGAGAGTACATAAACAAACACCAAATTGTTCACCGGGCACTGTTGCAGTCCGACGCCTCAAGAGTCACGATGTGGCCGCCATACGAGACGAGCGCCGCTCCCTTGAAAGTCCGTGGGCTTGCCAGCAGCGGGTGATCCCCGGGAGTCCAGCCGAAGCACAGGCGAACACGTCGCAAACACTGACGAACTGTCTGACTGACTGACTCATCAGACGGCGCGGTCTCTTTAAATAGGGCGCGCCGCGTCTGTTTGTTAGCACGCGTCAAAGCTAGCGCGCACGCACACTTAGCTTCGCTGGTTATAGCGCTCTCTCTTCCTCCTGTCGAGCCGCGCGTCGCCATTGGCCAGGTCCCATAGAACATGCTGGAAATTTCTGGCTGATTCCAGTCCCCGGGCAATGGGAAAGAGGGTGACGGCAACGCGTACAAAGCTACGCGCTCTCCCGCGCGGGGAAGGGGCTTTTCTCTACATGCTTTCCACGCGACGCCGCGCGGGCCTCGCGCCGTGCCGACTTGATGAATATGTGCGCCGATTTCGTGACAGCGGCGATAACTGGAAAGCATCTTTCGTAGTAGCTGCCCGTACGGTTCATTCACTGTCAGTTTATGTATGCAGTTACCATTGAGACTATAAAATATAATTGAAAATACATGTATGGTGAAAGATCCAACCGATATACCTTCACTGCGGAAGTGGAACGCAGTCCTTCGCAGCACCGCGAAACAGCGCTTTTACACTGCCGCACCGCAGCATCAGCACGTACAGCACAGCCCAAGATGGCGTCAAGAGGAGCCGCAGCGGACTTTCCCAGTTTGGTTCATACGGGGCACCACCATCAAACTAAGATGGCTGCGCCCAGGCATCGAAACTAAAAAGGTCTATAAAAGGAGTAACTTGGATGGATGGATGGATGGATGGATGGATGGATGGATGGATGGATGGATGGATGGATGGAATATAGGAGCATCCCCTTTTAAACGGGGTGGTAGCAGTAGCTATCATGCTCATTTTTCTCCGTATATCTTAATTATTGATTTAAATTGGTTAACTAAACCATCATTCTATTTATTAAATTTTTGTTTTTACATTACTAGCATTATGTCACTTCTCTGCTTTTAAGCCACCAACTTGCAGTGCGACGCGCGCGCCCCTCGCGGCGGGAAGGAGATTTTCGTAGTTGCCCGTGCGCCCGGCCGTGCAGCGGAGACGCGGCGGATCTGCTATGCGTGGGGCACATTCGCCGTTCGTTCTTTCAATTCGCGGCATTCTATGGTCACAAATGTATTGCTAGATTTCAGTCCCTTGGTGCTGCTGTTGCACACATTTTCACTGGTCTGATAAAATATTTTCACGTCGCTGAATAAGCTTTACGAAGCGAAGCGACGCTAAGATTGGATCGCTGCCGTCCAACGAGCAGTGAGCTGGCAATCATGCTAGGGTATGGCCGCATCCAAATTTACCGCGAAGCATTTTTCCCGAAAGAGGACACACTACCTTCACCTGCATTAGCATCCTTTCTCGACCCGCAAAAAAAAAAAAATGTTTGAAGAAATTGGGCAACGCATAAGCATCAGCGCTATCTGCATGGCATGCCGATAAATAGAATGCACGTCTACTGGGACCGCCGTGCGCACCCAGTGGGCCGCGCTCGTGGATGCAGTTGTTCATTGCATAATTTTTATTTAGGCTGTCCTGTGGTAGTATATATCCCTGTCTACGATAGCTTTCATAAGCACCAGTGCAATGCAGAGAGTAATCAACGGGAATGGAGTGTTTTAATTGCGCATTTATTATTTCTTGCGCTTAGTTTCGCGAATTTGGCTTGGCAACTTTCTTTTTTTGCTTTTGTGGCATGCCATCGTGGTCTCGGAGCAAAAGAAGACGACAGCCCCAGCACGCCTGCCAAGCTCGCGCAGTTGCAGCTCGCGGCAACAGGACTGAATGCCGGCGAACTGCGCCGAGGAACACTTGGAAGACAGGTAGAGCATGGCTAAACGGCTGAAAGACAAGGAGCTGAACCGGGACAACTGGGAGGACGAAGAAGAGCACAAGGAGCGCGGCCAGTTTAAGACAGTGGACAAGAAGGAGCTGGGGCGCAGAGTGATTAAGACGACCAGGCGGGCAAACCCGAATGCCGCATCATCCAGCGCTTTTGGAGCTACACAGGCTGCGAAGTCAACTAGTTCCATGGCTTTTAGCACTGCACAAGCCATATCGCCAACTAGTTCCACCACCCTGGCCAATGGTTCGGCGACGACAACACCTCATAGCAAGGAGGCACAGAAAACTGGCTCTGTTTTCTTCAGAAAACTCTCGAGTTTAAATAAGTGCTTCATCAACTGGTGTGAGAAGCACTTCGACTCCAATTCATGCTGCGACTTCACACCTGTTTTCCAAGACTACAAACGGCATCTGGAAGACATTCTAAGTCGCTACGATTCCAAGTATGAATCCACAGCAAGTGTAAGCGCACCTCTTGCAATGAACTTCAATCCTTCAGTCCCAGGTACCACTGGCAACTTCTCGCCTTTTCAGCCAACAAAAGCTCATGCAAGCTCGGCCACTCAGTCTTCAGATTTCTCCAAGGTCGACGCTGGCTCTCGCGGTACGAGTGAGATCAAGACATTCTCGTTTGGCATTTTTACAGCAAGCTCAGGTACATCTGCCTTTCCGCTCTGGGCCATGCCTTCGTTCACATTGGCAGCGATGGCTCCTGCATCCACACAGAAGGACTCAAATGGCCCGTATGAGGAACGGTATGTACCACCAAAGAAGCAGATTACCACAGTTGAAGAAAAGGATGCAGTCTACACCAAAAGGTGTAAGCTGTTTCAAAAGAAGGATGGTAGCTACGCTGATAGAGGAGTCGGTATCCTTTATATCAAGCCTCAAAAGGATAAACACCAGCTGCTGATCAGGGCTGATACCAGGCTTGGTAACATCCTATTGAACATAATGCTGGCTCCCATGTTACCAGTATGTCGTCTGGGCAAGAACAATGTGGCTCTGGTGTGCATACTGAACCCGCCTGTTAATCCTGAAGCGGACGCTTCAAGCCCAACCACAATGCTGCTTCGGGTGCGCACCGCACAAGACGCGGATGAACTCAAGAGTGCCCTGGACCGTTACAAAGGCCAGGCGGCAAGCTGAGTGCAGCAGACCGAGTAGAACTTTTTTCTTTAGACCTACCGCTTCCCCGGATACAAACATTCATGCCAGGTGGCTATCTGCCTGGTCTGTTGCCTCACCATCGAAAGTATGTGCAAATGGCAAGCGCACTGTTGACTGCCATGCGAATAGCAAGTGCACCTTTCACTGGCTAATAAAAAAGGCCTGTGGTTCCTCCGGTGTGGTGTTACTCCGTCTCAGCTCGTTCCTTCTTTCCTTCCATACCTTTTCCTTCCACGCTTATTCCGCTACTTCCCTTCTCCTCCTGGGCGGTTTCCATTGTCCGTCCCCCAGTCTGACGTTTTAAAGCCATTCCATGCGCTTTATTCATTTAGTTGTGTTAATGACATTTCGATTCTACTGAGCTGTTCAAGCTCGAATTATGAGCTGTTTCTCATGCCATACTGCTCAATCGAGACAGTAGTAAAAAATAAGCAAAAAAATAAACGTCATTTTGTTTACTCATTCTTGGACGCTCTGAACAGATCTTGCATTCATTACACGCCATCCTGCTCCAAACAAGTGGTCGAGCGGCTGGCTGCCACCCGTTACCCTCCCCTGTCAAAACTTAATTTTGTGGCAGAGGACTTGAAAGTACCATTAAAGAGGCAATAAGGATCGTAAAAAAAAACACGAAAGAAAACTAGCATTCACATCGGGATTTGAGGCAGGACGTTCTTTCAACGAAAGAGAAAATTAGGCATGCTACAATTCTGACATGTGACAGAGAGGAAGACATGCATTTGTATTAGAAACTGTAGATCGCTTGTTGTGCCATGCTGTAAGGGAGTTTCCATTCTCATAGCTGTGTCGCTGTATCAGCAACGGCGGGCCATCTGCCATCCTTTCCTTTATTGTGAAGCAAAGTGGCAACCGCCTCACCAGAAAACAGCTAAAGCTCTTCAAAAGCCGTCTGCATAATATAAGTGCCTGCGGCATTTTCAGGTCCCGGTAGTCCCGTTCTCGAGTTTTCAGGCTTGTCGCTTTTTTTTAGGCTTTTTTTCTCTCCTTCGACAGCAGCTTCATTCATTCCTATTCGTCTCCCATACTTGTTCCATCCTTCTCGGCCGCTCGATTCCCAGCAGCTTTCTTTTTTTTTCTCTCAGCCACCCCAGTTTGGGGCGTTCGAAGTTGGCCTTTGTGAAGCTGTACTCCACTTGGAAGGAGGGGTGTTCACCACAAATGTGTTTGTATTTTTCTACATTGTTACCATGTTTTTTACGCCCCCCCCCCCCCCTCCCACCACCTTCGTTTTTTGCTCGGCCTTTTCCAACTGCGCGAGCTTCTCCTGTCGTCTTCCATTTCGCGTGTTTCCACTTCCAGCCTAGAAATAAACGCCCAGCGGACGGCCAGGGCTCGTCCCTGTCTATGTCTTGTGTCGTGTGGCTCTCGCCTTGTTTGTGCTTCGCTACATCGCTCCAGCTGGCTGAAACTGCCACCATTTCGCTGCGCAGGCCGTCTTTTTCAAGCGCGCGGCCGCGCGGGCCACTACGAAAATGTTCCGGCGCTCACTCGTGGCGCTGCCTGTTCGCCGCGAGTGCTGCCCCCTGGTTTTCAGCACGGGGCACGCATGCAAGCATTAGACCAAATGAGTGCCATGCCAGCGAGCAAATATGTGATAACAACTTTATTCTTCCACCAGATAAGGAGGCCCCCCAATCCCCGCCCCCGCCCCAGCACGTAGGGGACGTGAGCAGGGACCACCGCGATCAGAAGCAGGCAAACAGGTCTTGGTTCTTCGCGGCTTCTTCCACCAGGCGGATGGCTTGTTGCTGTGGAGCAGGGACCTCGCTCCGCAGGAGGGCTTCCCAAGCTTCTCTACAATTTATATTTGCTTTAGTCCCTGGGGAGCTAGCCCATTCCCAGATTATATGGTCGAGGGTCTCTCTCTTCCCACAGTGCTTGCATCTATCGTTTTTCCTATCGTCCATCTGGACATAATATGCCCAGACCGGGTTTGCAAAGTTCCCAGATTGCAGGCGCCGCCATGCGACTGACTCCCTATTGTTTAGACTTTTATCCGGTGGTGGCACCAGTCTTCTGCATAACCTGTAATTTTCAAGAATCTTCTGGACGAGCGTCTGCAAAATTATATATGGCCTGCAGATATCGACACGCTTGACGCGGCGAAGAATTCAGCCAATCGTCGTAGACTGCTCCCTTAGGCGCATTTGATGATGACATTCTTAGTAGAACGAACTGAAAAAGCGCTATGATCAAGCTGTCCCAAACTAGTTGTTTATACGTGTGCCGATCGAATTTGTACGCGACGCGAGAAATCGAGCTACGATTGTTGTTCACTCGTACTTATCCGTAGGTGTTCCGTGCCTTAGGAAAGTTAGTGGAAGGCAGTTGATACCAAAAAAAAAAAAATATCGCACAACAAAAACTGACGAGACTATATATAAATTGTCGACGGCACTTTCAATGCGTTTTGCGTAGATTGGAAATGCATCGAATCTCTGGCTCCGAGCGCTGGAGCACGAAGGAAATACATGAAATGATTCGCCACTGTGCTGACATGCGCTTCAGAACGGCTGCAGAATCGGTTTGCCGTTTTTTTTTTCTTTTTCGCGGTGTTACGATCATTTTGCTAACGGGTTTCCATAGCGTGAGCAGGGGGCGTCGGCTACTGGACCTCTTTGGCGCGTTGCATGGCTTTGTCGCTAGGTGCCGCATGGATTGCTGGAACAGAGTTATTTAGAAGCAGCTACTAAGAAGCCGGAAAAAAAAGGAAGAAGTAAGGAAGAATGAAAATCTCAGAGCGAAGGACACAGATAACCGAAAGCAAGAGCCAATAGTTGGGAGAGGGAGGGAGAAGGCCCAGGTGCTTATCGCCGGAGATTCTAACATGAGCAGGTGCAAGCGAGATATCTTGGAACGTGTAAAGGGTGATAAGCGAGTGTTAGTTGGAGCCTTCCCAGGGAGCACAATGAGGGCAGTGCTGAAAGAGAGTAAAAATAGGCTGTTGAAAAATTCCGCGGGGCTAAACGATGCCCTAATTGGTGACGCTGCAGGAGTGGTGGAAAGTTAAGCTAAGGGATTTGACGATATCAGGGCGATAACACAGCAAGCGCAGATAGTTGTATGCACAGTACCGGAGGTGCTAGGATCGAACGGAAAGCTGGAAAAGGACGTGGTCACAGTTAATCAGGACATAAGAAAGTTAAGCCTGGAGAAGTGTTTCGAAGTGGTTGAGGTAAACAGGGAGGTGCATAAAGCAGGTTTTGGTAGGGCTTTTCAGCGAGATGGCATTCATTTTAACACAAGGGTGGGAGCAGAGATCGGCTGGCGCCTGGCAGGCAGGGCTGTAGCTTTTTTAGGGGGTCCGCGAGGACTCCGTGCTCAGAGGTAGTTAGAAGTGAAGCAGAAGAAAGTGTAATAACGGAGGCTGAGCCCCAAAAAATGGCATGGAGGAGGTCGAGAAAGAAAAGTACAAAAAAGAAATTTAACACTAGGATCAGCTACATAAACATGCAAGGAGGTAGAAAAAGAGCGAAATGACTAGAGATAGAATAGCAGTTGAAGGATGACAAAATAGGTGTGTACGCTCTTTGCGAGACTCATCTCAGGGATCTGGAAGATCCGCCGTTGATAGAAGGCTACGTCTGGGAAGGGTGCAACAGAACGAGAACGAAAAAAAAAAGGTGGAGGGGTAGGTATGTTAATACACCAGGGAACAAATTGGCAAAGAATTAAATCATCTTGTAAAGAACATATCTGGGTATCAGGAACAATTGTCGGCATAAGGCCATGGCTAGGGGTAGTTTATTTAGGAACAGGACACCAATGCAGGCAAGAAAACAAGGATCTTGTTGAATGTCTCAGTGACGATATAAGCTAGTTTGGAGACGGGGCCAATACTATTCTGCTGGGGGACATTAACGGCCACATCGACGATCTGGATGGATACACGGATTGTAACGGGAAGCTAATGCTAGATTTCTGTGAGCGACACGATCTAGTTATAGTAAATAGAGAAACAAAATGTGAAGGCCAAATGACGTGGGAATTCCGCAACAGGCAGACGACCATTGACTACTGTCTAATGTCGCAGGAAATTTATAGAAAGGTCACAAAAATGGAAATAGACGAAGAAGGGGAGTGTAGTCTGGGAAGTGATCATAAACGTATTAGTCTGCAGATGGGGCCCTTGATGAAAAGAGAAATGGAACTTAGACAAAAAGCAAACGCAAAATTAAACGACGATCAAATAGCGCGGATAGCAGCAGACATAGAGGGAGCAATAGAGAAAAGCCCCATGGAAGACTGGGATTATGAGCAGGTATAGAACTACTCATAAGGAGGAAAATTAGGGAGGTTAAAGTAGCAAACCGCTGGAATGGAAAGAGGAAGCCACGGAGCTAGTGGAATAAGGAAATCAGGGAAGCTATTGAACAACGACGGGCTGCTTCAAAGGAACACCGAGTGGCAAAGAAAGCACAGGTATCTCAGGAGGAAATCGACAAAAAATGGGAATCATATCGACAAAAGGAACTTGAGGTACAGGCCCTCGTCCAAAGTAAAATAAGGCAGTCCACCGATCGCTGGATGGCTGACATACACGATGCCTATAGAGGCGGAACAAGAAAGTTCTGGAACCATATAAGCTGGCTAGGAAAGAAGAATCAAAGAAAGCAGGATCGGATTCAAGATAACGAGGGAAATTGTTTAAAGGGAGACAACGCAGTGAACTACATTACATCAATTATAGCCGAGTCATTTAAGAGCGACGATAGGGTAATCTCCGCAAATCAGGAAGCAACACAAGGTAGCAGAATACAAAGCAGCTTAGAACTGGCCAATCTAAACTGGAAAAAAAGCAGAAAAAATATTCCTAAAAACACATCTACAGGAACAAATGGAATTCCGATCAAGCTGATTAATGAACTTGGTCCAAAAAGTAAGGAAACGTTGTTAAAAGCTCTAGAAACAGTCATAACGAATAAACAAATTCCGGACAGCTGGTGGCAAAGTAAAATGAATTTGATTTATACAAGGAAAGGAGAAAGGATCGATACACAAAAACTCCTACAGGCCGATTACCATAACATATCTGTTATGTACAGGTTGTCCATGCAGGCGGTGAAATTAAAGGTGCAAGCATGGGTGGAAAGTAACAAGATACTCGGAGAACTTCAGAACGGCTTTAGAAATGGTAGGCGTTTAGATGATAGCCTGTTCGTGCTTACCCAATGCATCGAAATATCTAAAGTGGAAAATAGACCTTTGCATTTGGCCTTCCTGGACATAGACGGGGCGTACGACAACGTAAACAGGAAACTCCTGTGGAACATATTAAAAGAAGAAGGTATCGGTTATGAGATAAAAGGAAATATACCGGGATAACAAAGTAGAAATTACATGAGAAGGGATAAGAAGTACGGAAGATGTCAAAGTATGCAAAGGATTAAGACAAGGCTGTCCTCTATCACCGCTGCTGTTCATGCTTTATATGATAAACCTGGAACGGAGGATACAAGACATTAACCGAGTTTTTTTTTTTTTTCCTTGCGTTCTCGATGGTCGTTTGATGATTTCCCCTATCTTTCTCCCCATCCTTCTTTCCCTTTGGAAACTTCGCCTATATAAGATCACTCGTGGGTTTCAATAAATTCAGTTGTGAGTAGCGCCTTTGTCCCGTCCTCTGTCTTGTGGTGTGTTTATTTCGGCGCAGTTTTTCACAATAGAAATATGAACCAACTAGCCCAAGAAACGGTATTAAAGACAGTAACCTAGGTTTTAACCTGTCATATAGATTAGGTGGAAAGGCGGTAGAGCAGCGCCTCCCCGGTTTGATGTATGCAGACGATATTGTGCTGCTAGCTGAGAGCCTGGAAGAATTGCACACTCTAGTTAAGTTTTGCGGAGACGAAGGGGACGCTCTAGGCTTCAGTTTTAGCGCAGTTAAGTCGGGTCTGATGATTTTCAACGGCTCAACTGATCAGGGTCTTACAATACAAGGCCATGAAATACCCAGAGTAGCAGAATATAAATATCTGGGGGTATGGGTAAACGAAGGATTGGCATACATTGGAAAGCATGAGCAATCACCTAAGGCCAAAGGGCGAAGGAATGCCGGGATAATGAAGCATAGGGCATTGTGAGGATATAACAGGTATGGGGTTTTGAGGGGTATTTGGAAAGGAAATATGGTGCCCGGACTTACTTTTTACTTTCGGAAATGCGGTTTTGTGCCTAAAATCAGAGGTACAGTCGACATTAGAAATAAATCAGAGAGCCGTTGGACGATTAGCACTAGGTGCCCACGGCAAAACCACAAATGAGGCGGTACAGGTAGCTATGGGTTGGGCATCTTTCGAAGTACGGGAAGCTCAGAGTAAAATATTATATGAGGAACGCCTGAGGAAATTGGACAGTAACAGATGGGCAGCTAAAGTATTTAAATACCTGTACTTAAAAAGCGTTGACTCACAATGAAGGAAAAGAACTAGGAAACTAACTAGTAAGTATGCTAGTCACAAGGACGGAGAAATAAAGAGCATTAAGCAACAGGTGAAAAAATTCGATGGATAAGAAACAGAGTGTGGAATTATACCGAGAATGGAAAATGCAGATCAGGAAGGAAGCTTTCTTTGATAACTCAAGAGACAGTGCTCTACTTTTTGAAGCTAGATCAGGGTGCCTTAGAACACGCAGCTACAAAAAGAAATTTAACAATTAAGGTGGCACATGTGCTGTATGTGGTATCTCCAGTGAAACAATTGACCATATTATACTCGAATGTAATGGTATCCATCCGGAAGTTGATGCAGGCGCAGTCACTGTTCCTGAAGCTGTGGGGTTTAGAGATACCAGAGGCCGGGTAAATAAACCGGTGGTGGAAACTAGCAAAAAACGACTGGAAGATTGGTGGCTTAAAAGCAGAGAAGTGACATAATGTTAGTAGTTTAGAAACAAAAATTTAATAAATAGAATGACGGTTTAGTTAACCAATCTAAATCAATAATTAAGATATAGGGAGAAAAATGAGCATGATAGCTACTGCTACAACCCCGTTTCAAAGCTCTCCATCGAGACCGGCCGTGCGTGGCATGAAGGGAGGAAAAACTAGGAGGGAGCGTGACGTCACGCGGCCAATTTTTGCAACCATCCATCTGGCGGAAGAGGCCGCAACAAGCCAAAGGCTACTAAAAGGGGCTTTAAGGATTACCTCCTAGCCTTTAATCCGCGGGCGCACGACTCCCCGTCTTCCCCGGGGGCGGAGATGAGCACGCCCATTTCCGATGGAAATAAAAGTTGTGCAACCAACCAACCAACCAACCAACCAATTTGCAAGCCAAGCGCCGAGAAAGCCGTTCCCTCAACCGTTTTTTCGCTCTCCTAGTCTGTACCTATGTTTTGATGTCGGTACGTTTTAAACCGCGCGTCTGCCTCGGCGCGGGCACGCGGCTGTCTGCTGAGACGAGCATGGGTTATCGCGTCGATTCCCCGATGCTGCGCGCACGACCACGGCCGGTCTCCAGGGAGATCGCGCTTCTCTTCTCTTACGCCTCTGCAATGGGGTCTGTTTCCATCGCCCCACTGCTGCCGCTACAGCCGTTCATGCGCAAAGGAAACGCGCGCTCGCTCTTAGCTCCGCCCGCGTCAGTTGCAACCAGCAGGTCCTGACATATCGCCCCTTATGGTTCATACAAAGGCCGTAATCACCATCGAACATTTATCGTGTACGAGGAACAAAATACAGTCAACAATCCGCTCGCGCGCCTTCGTCAGTGCGGCCGTGCATGGTCGAATGAAGCTTCGGGTACAATTCAACATTTCTTGCTCCTAAGTTTTGTACAAAAATAAATTTACCAGGCTATGCAATGTGCCTTTGAATGTTGTAAGCAGGTGTAGCGCTACCTGACGTGAGTGCATGGTGAACTGTTGGGTGGAGATTCTGTCAACCGCTGCCGTTTTCGTTTAGGTCAAAAGAGGCACCGGCGAAAATTCATGGCGCGTCTCAGATTCAGAGTAAAGAACGAAAATTTACTCACGTTAAATTTCACTTGTCTAGTGGAGTGGGCTGTTCGAGCTTCGTTCAAAACATATCAGTTGGTTGAAAGACCGAAGATGTATATGTATCCTCGCGACTACTTTTAATCAAGGAAATGGGCAAAAACAGTTAAGCAGAATTGAAAAGAGCGGCAAACAATAAAAAAAATTATCCTTCAAAGTTACACATTGCACTACATATTCATCAAAATGCGACCTGCGTCTAGAAAGAAAATTCAGTCTCAAAATCTTCCTGCACGGCTTGTGCACATAAGGAGTTGGCCTCTCGTTAATATTCTCGAGGATATTGTCCTCGTAGAAGGGTGTAGTACCACCTGGGGCTGCTTCTTTCGCTATTTTCAAGAGTAGCGCAAGCGTCACACCCGAAGTTGATTAACTTAGTATATCCATCGACGTAAGGTAAACCGGAATATGTGACTGGGAAATGGGATGGTAGGAGATGCCATCACTTCCTTCAGTTCCTCGGTTACTGATTGTGGCATAGCAGAAATGATTTTTTGGGGAATCGACGCAAGGTGCCTTGATTTTGCTCTCAGAGGAAACGTCCGTCTTGACAATGTAGTTAAGTACCGCTAGCTGCTACGGCCCTCGCATCTAGCATATATGTTGTTCCCTTCCGCACATTAACCTTACTTTCCGAAGAGAGCCTCAATGGGTCGCTGTATAGGGCTTGAAATGAGTCTTCAGTGAGAGTGTCCTTTTTTTAACGCTTTAGAAGTTTCTTGCATACTTTCGATATAGCAGGTGAACTCATTTGTAAGCCCTGCATTGAGTATCACCTTCATCATTTATTGGCCTCTTTTTACCACTTCCAGCACAAGTGGAGTAATGAATATCAAACCATTTTGATTATTTTCATAATAAGCTTGATATTATGTAGAAATTTCATTAAAACAACGTTTATTTGCAAATTTAAAATAATGTTTACAATACCACACATTAGCTAATATATGAATTGTAATAACATTTAAAACTCAACCCTACAGCGTTTACTTTGACTGTTATACTAATACTTTATATCATGCAAGCATTTTGCAATACATTACATTTTTATGAATTATTTACATCTTCGGTGCTACATGGATGGTTTCGCATCTAGCGCTGAAAGACGGTTTTGCTGTTGCAGACGAGTTGCTGTCATGTTAGCCTTGAAGAAGCTTCGATATGATTACTGCTCTTTCAGTTTTTTTTTGTTCCCATTCTTGTACAGGCTTGGGAAAATTTCGGATTAAAATGGACAAAAATAGCTACTATGCCGCAATGTATGTCATGCTTGTCGAACGTTTGCTGAACGACAGTGTTTTTTATGTCCGTTCCCGTGTGTAGTACGTTGACGACATGCCACTGCAGCATCTACCTTCTGTGTTCTTTCATTTCGGGGCTGCACTCACCACGAAACTCGCGAGCGACAGCGCGAAACCAGGCAAAAGTCACCCGCCGCCGCTGAAGCAGACGCGGAGCGAACAGTGAGCAGGTCGCGCTCCTTGCGGCGGCGGAGAGCATAACTCAAGGAGAAACGTTCCCATTGTTCCCTCGGCGATTGAAAAGGCCGCTCTCCCTCTAGACCGGCCGTGGCACGACCATAGAGAAAGGGATTGGGTAAAGAGTGGACACTCGGCGAAGTCTGGCCCCAGGAAATGACGCATGAATGATAACGCTAGTAACAGCTTCACGCACGACGGAATGGATGGCGCTACCAGCATTTGTCGCGCCGCACGCGCGGGTGCTGCAGTGCCGGCAATGGTGCCGGCAAGTGCCGACAAGGCGGCACAGACCGAAGCAGACTGCGGGAGGGTAGGGCCGTCTACGCGGGCTGCGTGTTCGTGAGGTCTGACTGCGGCTTCCTCGGCCTTCGAAGCGGAACTACTGCAGTTTGTCAGGACGGCAAGGTGAGGAACGTTATTTTGGTTTAAAACGTTGCATTTCGAGCAGTTTATGCTGACCGCGCCGGCCGGTTCCTTGAATTGCACAGCTCGTGAACAGGCGCCGGTCGGCCAGTTCGTGATACCCCGGCAGCTTCCAGCAAAGGCAAGGTAATATATTTTTTCTATTGGCAAATTCTGCATTTCAAGCAGTTTAGCTGAGCACTCGTGGCGCGGTTGTGAAAAGGCTCGTTAATGGCGCAACAAGGGCTCGCCCGGTACTGCACAGTTAGATAAGAGCGAACCCACGCCTGAAGTTCTTTGCTTGGTTTGCCCAGTGGTTACTTTTGCGTGGTTTCTCGTTGAGTTTTACGTGTGTCACCCGTTAATAATTAGAGGGTATTATTAACGATGCGCCCTTAACAGTGCGCACACTCCCAGACACCCTTAGAGTGAGTGGGGGTAGTTGTTCCGGTCGCGAAGGAGATGCCCTCGACCTGCGTGGCAAGCTCAGCCGGAATTCAACTACCTTGTAGTGACAGAAGGGGGTGGCCGTTTGGTGCCCACCTGTCGCCGGTTCAAATCAGAGTAAGGATTGGAGTCAGAAGTAACAAACAAAACACAATTTATGCACAGCAAGAGACGATACAAAGGAATACACAAGAACACTTGAAATGCACAGACGAGAGGTTCACAGAATACAAACGCTAAGCATGCAACTACAGAGGTATTCAATAACACAGAGGCTTTACAACAGATCAAACACGAGAGAGTCACATAAACAAACACCAAATTATTCACCGGGCACTGTTGCAGTCCGACGCCTCGAGTCACGATGTGGCCGCCATGCAAGACGAGCGCCGCTCTCTCGCAGGTCCGTAGGCTTGCCAGCAGCGGGTGATCCCCGGGAGTCCAGTTGTCGCACTTGCAAACACGCCGCAACCACTGACTGACTGACTGACTACACAAGCGGCGCGGTCTCTTTAAATAGGGCGCGCCGCGTCTGTCTGTTAACACGCGCCAAAGCTAGCGCGCACACACACTTAGCTTGCTGGTTAGAGCGCTCTCCCTCCCGCCGAGCTGCGCGTCGTCATTGGCTAGGTCCCGTAGAATGTTTTAGAGACGTCTGGCGTTTTCGGGACTGATGAATCACCTTCATTGCCGGGTGGTGAGAAAGATGGCGACGCGTACAAGCTACGCGCTCTCTCGCGCGGGGGAGGAGGTTTTTCTCGAATCTTGTGGAAGGTACCATGCGGCGACGCGCGGGCCTCGCGCTGCGCCGGCTTAGTAAAAATGTGCGCCGATTTCGTGACAACGTGTTGGGGTGTTTTTTATGGCCTTCACCAGTGCGCAATCTCTTTTAGGTGATGTGTTGGCCGGGTGGAATCTGAACATCGAGAGTAGGCTAATGTGTTAAAGACGAGCGTTTCTGCGTTGTATGTATATATACGGGACCGTTATTGTTAAGACGGTAGAAAAAAAAAGTACCGCGCAAAGTCTGGAGAACCGGCAACTTTTGTGTCGAGGATCGTCATCTGCACCGAAAAACCCGCGTGGAATGCGCTTTAAAAAAAGGTAATAGGAAAGGAAACGCCGAGGTGCTTCTAAACAGCTTGATACTAAAGAAGTGGCCCGCCGATAATTCTGTCCTCTCCGTTTCTGAAAACGTGCATTCCACCCGCGCATTTATTTTCAGTGCACCTAACGCGCATTGTGGTATCCCCTGTGTTGTTGCCGCCAGGTATCAAATATTTTTATGGAATGAAACGCGTAGTCGGCTGTCAATGCAGCTTTTAAAACCAAAGACTAACATCGGGAAATGGAGCAATGCTTGGAAATTACTGGTAGGAATCTTCGCCGTGTAGCTTGATTTGTGTATTTTACGTGGGTATGCATGCGAGGTTCGATAAATAATTGGCCAATATTCGTAACTTTATTCCTTTACAGATTCCTTGTATTTAATGTTTACTCAGTGTCAGTAAAAAGTGTATCATGATGACATATATTTCTACTGTAAATTTTCCAGCTGGTGCCAGGATTCGGCAGTCTCTGTTGTGTGCCCTGATGAGACAATTGCTGCATACGTGCAAGAGGTCCGGACCAATATCCCGCATTCCAGGAGTCGATAGGTTTGAGCTTTCACTTTCGGCTAGCCATTTTACGTGATTTAATGTGCACATCAGGTATTTCTACGATATAATTGTTATTTAACATAAAATTGTGTTAATAGGCATGAAATAAATGTCCCAATTGTTTCCTGAAATGTTAATATCAGTACATATTTTCACATTTCAACGAATTGACCATTTGAGAATATTGCAAGCTAAGCTTAATTGGTTTCTATTTACCGTCCCAGAGAGACCCAGGCTATAAAGACGCGCATAATAGATGAACCATTCTTATATTTACACTGTTGAGCATTCTGGCAATGTATTTGAACGAGTGCTAGTTAAACTGTCATTGTAAAATGAATACAAGGCACTTTGTGACATGAGTCAATGTTTTCCAGCTTATTTCCGACTTACAGAATATTTGTGATTAGGAACCCTTCAAGTTTTCTGAAAAAGGTGATGCTTAGGATGAAAGACGTAACCATCTCCTGGAATTTGCTGCCAAGGTCATATCCAAAAACACATGATTGTATGGGGAAGGGTGCGCATTTCAGCTAAAAGCAATGTGTCTGTGGCATAATACCCAAGACTACTTGAAGTATATTTCTTTGAAATCTGTGTTTAAAATAAAATACATAGTATTGTGAGGGAGCCGCGAATATATTTTGAGCATTGTGTATATCTATTTTCTTGTGTATCATTTTCTATACTATGTATATATCTGCATGTAATGCTACATTTGTCTACCTATGTATTGTTTCTTGTGTAATTTTTTTTCTTTTTTATAATGTACACGTGGGCTGGTGTATCCTACGTTTTCTCTCTTCCTGGTTGCTTTCGTGCAGCAAACGGTCAGAATTGTATCTGTTTGTTATTGTATGGAGCAAAATAAATGTTCATTTCACAGAGCTCCTGGCATCTTTCCTACAATACCGCTGTTTGACAAAGGCTTTAACGCAGCTGCGTTGATGGCCAGTCAGCAGTAATTGTCACCTAATTTTATATTTCATCGCTTATAATAAATAGAAAAATAATACCACACCGTACAGAATAGAAATGTGCCAACAGGGCGCGGCAGTACGGCAAGCGCTTGCTAGCGTTCAAACTGCGCGCCGTGGCGCACGCGAGTTTCAGCATTCAAACTGCGCGCCTTGAACGAAAGCAGATGTGCGTCCAGCATTAGTCGCTTGGTGCGCTACAGTCAATTGGGCCGCTGGGCCCTATGGAAGTGTCCGTTCTTTACCCTATCCCTTTCTCTATGGCACGACCACTGATCTGTGGGCACGACAAACCCCGCTCGGCGCCGATTCGCGCATGCGCAATGCGCAGCGGTAGTAGATATATATCACCGCACGCTATCACGTGATCTAATTACGTGAGGCCGACTCGCTGCCTTTTATTTTTTATGACTAGGCTTCAAGAGTATTGCCGCGCGCTCCCTCCTAGTTTTTCCTTCCTCCATGGTGCGTGAGACTTGGCCAATATTCGGAGAGAGAGAAATAATAAATCAGAGAAAAGGGTTATTTTAGAGAGTGAGCGGGGATGTAGTGACCGTGCTGTGGCATGGCCGGACTCGAGGATGATGATAAGCTCTTTATTTACTCCCAAAGAAGGGGAACCAGCCGAAAGACTGGTTGCACTGCTTAGAGAAGGTCAGTAGGGATCCCTTGGGACTCTGCGGCCTCCAATGCGCGCAAAATGAGCTGGCGCTGTTGGGCGAGCTCGGTGGTACGCAGGAGGGACTCCCACGCATCCACTGTAGCTGTATTGTCTGCGTTGTGTCGTGTACATGTCCACACCATGTGAATGACTGTGGCCGGTTGTGAGCAGCGTTTGCAACTAGGTGCAATAAGATTTGGGAACATTTTGCTATATAGCCATGGGTTTGGAAATGTCCGTTTGTATTTTGCTCCAATGCACGGCCTCGCGCCGGGATTGTTCCCGGTGTGCAGGGGGTTATAGACACCGTTCGAGCCGATAATGCTGGAGGATGTCCGTGTATGTAACAAGGCGTAAATGAGTGCCTTGGGGAGTGTCAGAGGAAGCGACAGGCGGAGGAGGGTGCTCCGCCCGGTAGCTGAGTTCTCGGGCTAGAGCATGCGCCTGTGCGTTCCCGCTGAGCGCCTCATGGGCTGGGGCCCATATGAGAAGACGAGGTGTAGACGGTAAGGGGAGAGATCAGAGGATAGTGTGCGCCTGTCGGGATATACGACCTGCATCGAAGTTATGAATTGCCTGTCGGGAACCGCTAACGACTACTTTGGTGGAGGGGTCGGTCAGAGCTAACGCGATGGCAACCTCTTCCGCGGTGGTAACAGTTGCGGCGTTGAGGACGCTGCAGGCGTTGTGCCAGTTTCGGTGCAGTGCCAATGCAACCGCAACCATAGCGGGGCGAAGGGGGTGGTGGGAGGCATCTGTGTATGTAACGTCGGGGCGACCGGTAAAACGTTTGTGGAGTTGCCGGGCTCGGTCGGCTCTGCGCTCTGTATGATACTCTGGATGCATACGTTTGGGAAGCGGAGGTATACGAAGACTGAGTCTCTGCTCAGGCGTGAGGTCCATATACGTAGAAGTCGCCCTCGAGGGGTGATTCCTACCTGGCTCAGTACTGCACGGCCCGCATGTGTCAGTGAGAGGCGCTCATATTGGGAAGTTAGAGTCGCTTCAATCAGCTCGTCGACTGTGTTGGAGATACTGAGGGTCATCAGTTTGGTGGTGGAAGTGGACATGAGTAGACCCAATGCTGTCTTGTATGCCTTGCGTAGTGATGCATCCACTCGCTCCCGATCCGTTCGCGTGAGGCGAAGGTAAGGGGCAACGTAGGCAGTGCGCGTACAAACGAAGGCTTGTACGAGACGCAAAAGGTTGGATTCGCGCATGCCCTTATGATTGTTGGCGACTCTCTTGAGCACGGCTGATCTGGATTACAGATTGATCTATTCGCTGAAGAGTAGTGGCGTTTCCTCCATTATCTTGTAGATGAAGGCCCAGGATACGGATTCGGTCGGTACGGGGTATGGGGGTGCCCTGTACTTGCAGATTGAAGGATGCCGGAGGTGATCTGGGGAGTCTACTCGGGTTGGGACAATAATGTATTCAGACTTGGTAGCCGAGCAGGATAGGCCGGCTGTGGCCAGATCGATGGCTGTCTGCAGAGTCTCCTCGATCTGGCCGTCACTGCCGTGTGTAATCCACAGAGTGAGGTCGTCGGCGTATAGGCTGTGGTGCAAGTGGGGGATATCTGCCAAAAGATTGGGTAGTGCAATATTGAACAGGAGTGGGGAAAGCACTGAGCCTTGGGGTGTACCCCGGCTTCCAGGAGAGATGATAGAAGGATCTCCTGAGCTGGTGTCAAGTTGCACTGTGCGGTTCGTGAGAAAGTTGCGTATATATGCATACGTTCGTTGTCCCACCCCTAGGGTCTGGAGGTTCTGCAGAATGGCTTCGTGCCGGACATTGTCAAAGGCCTTCGCGACATCTAGACCAACTATGACTTTGGTGCCCAAAGTGCTGTGTGTCGGCACCTGATGCTTGAGCAAGAGCATGATGTCTGGGGCCGCAAGGTGTGGTCGAAAACCAAACATTGTGTCTGGAAGTAAGTGATGTTCTTCTAGGTAACGAAGAAGACGGGTCTGAATTACATGCTACAATAGTTTTCCCACGCAGGACGTGAGAGAAATGGGGCGGAGGTTCGAGAGAGTAGGTGGTTTGCCCGGCTTGGGGATGAGCACGAGGTTGGCGCATTTCCACTCTTGCGGGATGGCTCCCCGCTCCCAGCATGTTTGCAGAAAGTCTGTGAGCGCATGAATCGAGGCGTCGTCGAGGTTCCGAAGCATACGGTTAGATATCCGGTTCGGCCCTGCAGCTGAGTTTGTCTTGAGACGATTGAGCTCGGCTCGTACCTCCGGTAAAGTGATGGGAGCATCTAAACGGACGTTTCCCTTCCCCTGATAAGGAGGGAGAGCTTTCACCGGTCCTGGGCGGATGTAGGTGTCTACTAGCTCTTGTTTGAGGGCGTCTGAGGTGTCGGGAAATTGGTGGAAGATACGCTGGAGTTGCTGGCGAGCTTGGAACTTGCTCCCTTCAGGGTCCAGGAGGTGACGGAGTAGTTTCCAGGTGCTTCTGGTGTTAGGAGCCTTATCCACCTGGTCCCATATATTGTGCCAGTTTTGGCGTGTAAGCTCTATGGCATAGTTCTCGATGTTTGTATGGACTCGGGCGAGCCGTCGTCGAAGATTCCGATCCCACTTGCGAGTTTGCATCAGGGCCTCCAGCTTGCGCTTGCGGTCCCACAGTTGGGCATATATCTGTCGCAGTTTGGTACGGAGGCTTCCACAGCTACTTCATAAGTGACATCTGCAACTTGTTTGAGGATGTCGGCTGACCAAGCGGCGATGTCTGTGATAGGTTGGGAAGAGCCTTGCTCTTTTTGCTTGGCGCGAAAGCAGTCCCAGTTGACCACTTTAGCTGGTCGCGTACGTTGTCGAGTAGGCTCCTGAATAACAATCTCCAGAACGTAGTGGTCGCTTCCGAATGTTTCCCGAGTATTGCACCAGGTAGCTGCAATCCCCGGTCCCGTAAAGGCGAGATCCGGGGTTGTGTCCCGCGAGACGCCCGTTCTTCTCCAAGTGCGTTGTGAGATGGAGTGTGTGCCAATCGTCCCAAAGCAATCGGCCTCTAAGCGTGTCATAGTGGTAACCCCATGCTTGATGCGGAGCGTTGAAATCACCGAGAATAATTAAAGGTTGCCCTCGCGCTAGCTGCTGTACTCGGAGGAAAAGTGGCCCGAAGACGGCCTTGCGTGATCGGGGTGGGCTATAGACGTTGAGCACGAAAAGGCATTGCCTGGTCGCACGATAGGGTCGGGGGATAATTTCGAGAAGGACATGGTCTGGAAAAGTGGAGTCTAGCTCATTTAAAATAACCGTAAGGTTTCGCCTAACTAGAATAGCCACCTGGGAGTTTGCTCTTCCCGATGTGTATGTCCGATATCCACCCAATTTCGCGTGTTTCCCTGCTTCTTGAAGGGCAAATATTTCTGGGGGGTCGCTCGCGGTAAGGAAATGCTGAAGGACCGCGCTCTTGCGCGCGAACCCCCTGCAGTTCCATTGCCAGATGGTAGTGTTACCCGAGCGAGTCGCCATGATTAGGTTGGGAGAAGTTCGGAGTGGAGGTCGTTGGGCGATTTGGCGTCTGAACCGGGAGCGGGGTCTCGTCTTCATGTTTGCAGAGGGAGTCGATTGCATTACCAATTTCTAGTTGTAGAGCAAATTGAGAGCTGAGGGTGCGAAAGGAGTTCTCAATATGTTTCTCCAGCGATTGGATACGGCTTTGAAAGCAGACGCCCTGTGTTTCGAGGCGCGCTATCTGTGCGTGTACGTTTTCCGTTTGTGTATCGCTCGCGGCAAGAGCCCTACGTTTGTGGGCAGCACCAGCTGATTACAACACGCCAGCCGCTGGGACCGCCAATGTTCCGGCAGCAATCAACGCAGTTTCAGGGACAGCTCGGACTCCTTCCCACCCCTCGGGCCCAATGCCTCAAGGCTATCATCTCGGACGCCGTCCAGAACGCGGCCAGGTACGCCTGCAGTCGTCCAGCAGCAGCAGCAACCTGCTCCACCGGGGCAGCTTCAGGGCCCGGCTCCGCCAAGACCGCCACCGACTCCACCTCAAGCGGTGAGTACGCTAGGAGGGACTCCCACCTCTCACGCACTCGAACAAGCCATTACACACCTCACCGGCCGTCGTAACACAACTGGTTCAGTCGAAACTATCGAGAAACGCTTAGACGCTCCTCCTCCTACTTCCCCCGGACTCGAGGGAGAGCGCGCGAAGCGCTCTCTCTTGAGACCAGCCGACCGGCCGTGGCTGTGGTGCGAATGCGGCGCTATGGTCCTATGGTGGCTCCATCTGCGGGCGGTTCACGCAACGTGGTGGGAGTAGGAGCAGAGTAGGGATTAGTGGCTGCGGCTGCTGCGGTATGTGTATTGGTGGACGGGTGAGGATTTTTGCTTTTATTCTGAAATTTCGATTGTTGGTTAAAGTTGTTATGGCGTAAAATATAGCTTTAATCTGTACATGAGGTGAGCGCAAAGTGCTGAAGAAATTTGGTGCAATATTGGCTTGTGCCTACCTGCAAAGAACAGCATTCAGCAAATGTGTGCCGTTGCAAGTCTACGTTGCATGTTACTTGCGCACGCTGCTAATTACCATACCAGTGTTCATAGCGACGGCATTTTTGACAGGCGTCCCTGAAGGAAATCTGAAGCGTCTAAGCGCTGCGTGAGCCATAGCCACTCGCCGTTCTGCGTGTGCTGTACGGGCTCTGCTCGGCCACCACCGACTCAAGCCAGCGGATCTTTACATCTACTAAACCAGCCTAACTTTCGTGTGGGCAGCTGCATCCCCGCCACTTCACTTCAGCCCAATGATGTCAGCGACAAAAGTAAGATTGGCTTGCGGCCGCAACATCCACGTCACTGTCTAGTTAGTATTTAATGAAAATTCATTGCCAGCTGTCTCGGAAACCTGTTTCAGTGCGCTGGGCGCACATGTAGCCGGGACATAATTTGCTCGAAAGGTAGTTGACGCACGACAGTGAAAATATTCCTTGTACCCTGTGTTTTGCTTTGCGCACTGGATTGAAAACGTAACGCTCAAGCGATTGATTGGAACGGGGGGAGGGGTTGCAAGACCCTAGCCCACTGCTTGTCAGCGCATGACGTTGCTTCACGAGTAAAGTAACTTGATAATTGTGAACGTTCCGAAGTTCACAGTTTATGCCTCTGTTTGGCAGTAGCTT
This sequence comes from Amblyomma maculatum, assembly GCF_055883805.1. Taxonomy (NCBI): domain Eukaryota; kingdom Metazoa; phylum Arthropoda; class Arachnida; order Ixodida; family Ixodidae; genus Amblyomma; species Amblyomma maculatum. Next base: position 238,472,650 of record NC_139344.1, read on the forward strand.
TCAGGAACTTGCAATTAGACTTGTCTTCAGGTACGTGTGGAAACTGGCAGATCGATACTGTCGGCAGCAGTTGACCCCTTGGAAAGCGGCACGCGGTAATCAAGCGAAATTGGTTTTGTTTACATTCACTTTGACATCTTTTGCTTGGTTATTCATGTGTACGTGTGATATATGTTGTAATAAATAAGCCAATGCGATGAAAATTTATCCGCGTTTTGCAAGGCCCAGGACGAAAAAGCGAGCGCAGCAGCTTTTGCATCGTGCTCCGCGGAATTCACTACTGACAGTATGCAGTTACAAGATCTCGTTGACGCTTTCATCGTTATTTCAGGAATGTAATAGCAGACTTTCTATTTATGCTTTCCAGTTAAGGACTGCAGTGCTCGAATTATACCATACTATAACTCATCGTTTGCTTAAATACCACATATTGAAATTAACTGGCACCTGTGGACCAGTTATCAGCTGTCATTCAATGAACTTAGCCATGTTAATGTGGAGACTCGGTTTATAAGAGCTTCGAGACGCCTGAATTGTGTTGAGGCAACCTAGTGTGTAAAGCTTTTGCTGACTTTACATTGATGCCAGCTCATCAAGCACTGGTGCCTTTTTAGGGCTTCTTTCGTGATGTATTTGTAGTATCAGCTTCAAAATTTTAAATAGTAGGAGTTTGCAATGTGCCCTGTTGAGATATTCAGTCTGTACTGCATTTTTATTGGCTATTGCTTGTTTTGCATAAAAGTTGCTTATTAAAACTTATGGGAATGATAATATTTATGTATAACACCTTTCATTTCATCAAATTGTATCCAGCATAATGACATTTTTACATGGGTTAGCTCCACTACGGCACTCCTTTTTTGGCGCATTGGACCAACCTCAACACCAGAAGTGTTTAATCAGATGGTGCCATCATCAGGTGGTTCAGCATTATCCCAGCACTTACTCACAATAGTGCAAACATTCTGAAGGCAATGCATGCTGATAGAAAAAGGAAGGAAATCCAAATCCACTTTATTTCCAACCTACAAGTTGGGGGTCCCCCAGGGAAAAAGCTGTCACAGACAGCTTGAGTGGCCCTGGGGGCCTACAGGCAGCATCTCGCAGTGGATTTTACAGCACAATCAAAAATGGATATGTACATGAGATCAAAAGCTAAAGAATTATACACACATCAGGTATCAGAAATGACTATGAGCATCGCAGTAATATTCATTGCCTCATCATAAAATTTGTTAATTCATGTCTAAATGTGTTAAGCGTGGCTGTAAAGTCAATGTAGGCTTTAAGTTTATTATAAAGTGATGGTATGCGGTAGTCAAGAGTGGCCCGGCCATAATTTGTTTGTGTATGTGGCACTGGTTTTAGTTCCCTACGTAAGCTGTAGGCATGCAAGGGACGGTGCGTATCATTGGAAAGGTTATGTTTATGCATATAGCGAGACAGTTTGTAATCATATAATTTAGTTGCTTTAAGCATATTATGTTTAGTAAACAAAGGATCAGTAGATAGCTGGCTAGGGTTTCCACAAAAGTTTTCAAGAATTCGTAGCACCTTTTTTGTAGTCGCTCAAGTTTATTATAGTTATGGATGGTTGTAACTCCCCAAACTAAAATGCAATATGAAAGACGAGAGCTGAAATTAGCAAAATATATTGCTTTTTTGAGCCTCACTGAAAGTAATTCTCTCAGCTTATAGAGAGAGCCAACTGTTTTACTTAATTCTACCGCCAGCTTACTAACATGCGTGTTCCACGACATGGTTTCCTCAAACCAGACGCCTAAAAATTTTTCTGAAGTTGCACGCTGGCAACACTGTACCTTGAAAGTTTAGGACTAGTTAAGGACACATGTCATCAAAAAGTTATGGTTAAGTGCTTTTCATGCCGAGAAATGCAGTTCCTTATGGTCAAATAAATTGACAGAGCGCTCAGCTACGTATCTTGATTTAATAATCTCTGCACCTTGATTGGGGTTGCAGGCATAGGTGTGCACAGAGGGGGTGCCAAGTTCGTCCCCATACCTTCACTCCGTCAGATCTGTACCTTAAAAATATGCAGGGTTATGGTCATGCACATTTTTTAACTATACTGGCGGCCGACGAGTCATGCTGTTGTGATCCAAGCTACCTTTTCCTCTAGCCGGGGATTCAACTAAGAAACCGTTGTGAGAACCGCATCGTCAAGTAATCTTCAATTCTGCATCCGTGACGAAGCTTGTTTTGTTTCTTGAGTGCAAAATATTTTGTATGCGTTGCTGTTCCATTACATCAGTACTAAATGTTTTATAGCCATTCCTCATCTTCGCGCTGTGTATTGGCTGTAGGTGCCTTGAGGATGGGGGGGGCATTGCGGTGAAACTTCCTCCTAATACAGAGCCCTGCGCACGCCTGTGGTTTCAGGCAATCAGTTCACAGGTCAAAGAAATACACCGACATATTCAAGCATGAGTCTCAAGGTGCCTAAAGCCCGGCATATTGTGACAGTGCTCTCTAAGCTTGCCATTAGATCAGTGCCTAGTTTGTCCAATGTTTGGTGTCGATGAAGTGATTACTCTTAGAGCGCCATTGGGAGACAGGACCCGAACCAAATGTTTTATTTTTCTACCTCTGAGGCAACCACGGAACCCGAGCGTTCTCGGCATATGGCTTCTGTCCCCTCTTTTTCCACCGCTCTCGACATCTAGAGAGAGTGCTATACAATTCGAAACACTGATCAAGACATGAGGGGTCATTGAAACTGGAGAGTGGGTATGAGCACCTCATTTGCTGGTTTTACGGGCTGTGTCATTTTTTTTTTAGGGGGGGGGGGGGGGGGGGCTATAAAGTGTTTTCTGTTTTGTTTCTGGTGCTGGTTGTGGTGTTATTTTTGTGTATTATTGGCTGGAAGCTCAGTAAACTGGAAGAAGTTCTGTGCCTTACACTTTTGTGTTTGCTTTTGGTGCTCCTGTTTTGGTAGTCCTGTTATTAATAGTGTTCTGCAACAAGGCCGTCTATATTCAATTTTTTTTGTGTGTGAAAGTGTGCATAAATAAGGGTGTGACTCTCTTAAAGTAGTAAGCATGCCAGCTTTTTGTTCGTTTTTTTTTAATAGTCTGTGAAACTTTTGTGTGCATAGATCACCACCTGAAATTTGCATAGGCATCTGCTATGTAATTTGCAGTTTCTTTATGTTGTTTCAGTTAAAGCTGCCAAACAGTGGCTATGATGTCACAGTTGTGTTACATAATGTGTTAACACAGCATCGAGATCTCATGAAATGCACCAAAAACATGATGCATTTATGCTTTTAATTCACTCCAACTTTTATGCTAGCCTGCCCCAGCAATATGAATGACAACTAATTATAAAGCAGCTATTATATCATAATTTTTCTATGCATCACATGGCCTCATTATTGTCTCAACTTGTCTGTGCTGTCATAGTTCATAGTTGCCATCAGGCTGCTGAAACCAAATATGAAACATGGAAGATTTAATAACAGTATATTATACAGCAGGCTTAGGGAAATTTCACATGATGATTCATGCTTAGTTGTGTCTTTTGCGTCAGTAAAAGAAAAAGATTGGTGTCCCTACTTCTTTAATTCTTGAGCAGATTTTAGAAAAATTCACCTGGTCTTGGCTAACACTTAGTTTTGGATGCAGAATAAATGAAATCGCTTCTTTGAATATTATAGAATAAATGCTGCATGTACTGCCAGTTCACGTCAGGAATTGATTAGAATTGGGACAAAAATGGCATTTCTATGTAAGCAGCTAGCCTCCTTTCTCCTGTGTATTTAGCTGATGAAGGTGGTGTTAAAAGCTGATGAGCACACTTTTTTTCTGCAGCCTCATGTATCAGTTTGACATTCAGAAGCAGCTTCACTTCACAAATAGACTTTGTAGGGCATAAGCTACTCATTGTTCTTTCATGGCAGTACGCAGAGGGGTTGCCATAGTCCTCATGGATATCATATTAACTGTTTGTGCTACGAAAATATTTGGGAGGTCCATATAAAAGTCCTGTAATACATATCAAGAACATGGATTAGACTTGTGCTGCAAGCTGAGTGCATGGTTCTGCAACCTTACAGTAGTGAATTAACATTTTTTCATCTGACTGTGCTAGTAAGTAAAGACAAAGCTTCAGTGTGTTAACTTTGTGCAAGGCATTTCATGAAAATATGGCTAGGCCTTTAAAATGCCTTCAGAATGACATCAGGAGAACTGCTGCATAGTGAATTATGAGGAATTTATGTTTTCCACTGTACACATTTTCATTGTGTACAAAAACTGTTGATACGGCCTCAATCTTAATACTTACTGGGCTCATAACTTCGTGTTTCTGTTAAGGCAATACATGGGGTTAAAGACTTGGTGGCTGTTGCAGAGGATAAAAGATACTTTATGTATGAGAAATCCACAGTGTGTGCACAAATCCACCACTTATTTCTTACACCCCATGGGCCTGCAAGGTGGGCGAAAATTCCAGGAAATTGTTTTTTCATTAGCATTTGCATTGTCATGAACTTGGGTTGTATTGCTCATGATTTACATTTTTTTTTCTTGTGAAGCGTAAAAGTTAGAATTGAGTTGTATAATTGTAAATATTATTGCACAGTAACCTTTTCTCTTTTTTCTTCTCATCTAGCAAATGAAGGTAGACCGTTGTCCCACTGAAGAGTTTTCACTGTCAAACTGTGCAGCTGTAAACCCAGTGGACTTCTCGGAAGACAAAGTCCGGTAATATGACAATCAGTGCATTTTTTTATAATTTAGCATGAGTTAGTATTTTCTGCATGTATTTTTTGGTTGTATCATTCTAAAGATTTCCTTTCACCTGCTGTAGTGGCTCAGTAGTGTCAGCGTGTTTGAATGCTGAGCCCGAGGACGTGGGTTCAACTTCAGCCGCCATGGCCACATTTCAGTGGAGGCAGGCGTTAGGTTTACAGTGCAGTCAGTGCATGTTAAAGAACGGTTAGAAATAATCCAGTGCCTTCCACTAGATGGACAGAATAAAAATTCCTCGAGTAAACCGAATTTGTGTACTCTGCTCGTATTTTTAATGTCATGCAAGCACAAGCTGCTTTTTTAGTCTCTCTCTTGGCATGTATTGATGTGAAAGGGGAGGTAGCAACAGTTATGCGTGTGCCAAGCACATGCCAATGCGACCATTGCATTCTAGTTTTTTCTGTTCAATAAATGCTGTGCATGGCTGCTGTGTGGCTGTCTAAATTTATAATAATGATTTTTTAAGTTGGCTGCGTGGTGGCACCCATCTCAAAATGCTGTGCTCACGTTGGTGAGTGTACACGCCTGTGATGCATGGAGTGTGAGGCATGACAGCTAGCAACTGGGCTAATGCACAACTCCCAGCATGAGGTCTGGTGAACTCTGTAGCCCGACTGCTCAGTCGGCCTCTTCCCAACAGAAAAACTAGTTCACTTTATGCAGGGTCCTGCACAGGAGCTGGCTAGGCTTGCCAGAGGTTAACCAGCTTATGTGTGAAATAGAATAGAACCTGCATTTTTTGGCAAATTGTAGTTAGGTTTTAGCCAATCCTCATTAGCTACATGTAGTTAACAGGACTTTGTGTCACATGAAGCAGATAGACCTTTAAGAGGTTAGTCAATGAAACATACCAAGTAGGCTTCACTTGCATACCAAGGAAGCCAACAGTCAACGAAACCAAAAAGAGCATAGGGGGAATGTTTCAGTTTCTTAATTTATGGTGTGGGTGGTCAGTGACAAATTAGTTTAGTAGTATAAGCAACTCCTGGCTGAAAGACGACTTCCATATGTTGCCTACAGTGCTCTGCTAACTGAGTTGTAGCAACTAACCCACCTCCTACTTTCGGGGGTATTTACGTTGTATGCAACATAACCTTTAGGATGTTCACCAGCATCATCCTTGTCAGTAGTGGCAGTCCCTGAACGTCACCATGAGTTTCATATGGAATGTGATCGAATATTGAAGGTGGCAGTTATGTTTCAGTCATAAATTGATTACACAACTAATTTACCATTGATTCACAGCATAAGATAATCAAATAGAAACTTGGGTTCCTTAATATGTATGTCATAATAAGTCCTCATTTTCCTATCCTTGTCTGCTCAACTAGACTTCACTGTTATGTGCTGTGTATGCTGCCTCCTACACTAGGCTATTTAGCTGCTGTTCTCCATTATTTGACACTAGCCGGTCAGCTGGCCAACTCTTGTGTGGCGTTAAAATTGCGCAATAAAGAATTGAAATTGATGTTAAAAACTGGAGGCATGAGGTAATAGCTTCCACGAATGTGTTGGCTTCAGGCATTTGTAAGCTAACCATGTAGGTCTGGAAGCCACTATACTCTTAGCTTCTACCCCACTGTCTACTAATCAGATGAAGTACTGAGCGTGTGCACTTGCTCACTCCAGTTCTACAGCTTCATGCTGTGATAACCTCCTTACTGAGTCAGCGAACTTTGCTCAAGTAATACTGTTAAAGATATGGGTAATATTATGCCACTGCGCATTTTTTTGCTTCAAATTTGCCTTGTTTTTTTTTTTTTCAGTTGTCGGGTCATATATGCTTTCCATGAATTGATAGCTTACTACCCAGTGTGTGTATGATTGAGATGAAAAGATGTTAGTGTGAACAAGTGAAGCAGCTCAGCTGGACTTTTTTTAATGTTGAACTAAAATTTGTAGTAAATATCTTCAGCAGATGATGTGTTACATGTTTACATGTTTTGATGTGTTACATGTTTTTGCCAATTCAGAGCTATAAACAAGCAGCAGACGGAACACAAATAAAAACACTCTCAGAACTCTGCCATAAAACATACTTCCCAGAGGGGTTACTTTGCATGAAGCAGAACAGCCAGCGCTCCAGTGCTCTCTCCAGCACCATGACTGATGTGCATGCTTGTTCCAATTTTCATTCTGCTTCCCCTTGGCTGCGCTGCACGGGGAAGCTGATGCTCACATAGTATTATTAAGACTCTGGAAGGCTGTATATATTAGTAGGGCCTTATTGTTGGTAAGTTGCTATTAATGGAATATTTTCACTAATTAACTGTCCCTTACATTCTTAATTGGTGATTTCACTTATGTTGTCATTAGGCAATATCCTTAGTCATATTGTTGGTAAATTTTCTTCAGCTACTTATGGCACTAAAATGCATTGCAAGGAAAAGGTCACAATCTCTTTGCACCATTCATGTGCAAGAGTTCTCAAAGAAGGGCATCTGAAGTGTGATGTTAGATGCTTTTACTGTTATGCTGGGTCCTTCATTATATGTTCACACATGGACATTTTTTGTTTCATCTGCAGGCATGTTGAAGTCACAACAACAAACCATAAGTTTGTGTTCACCATCAAGACCTCAGATAAGGTCAGACCAGGAAGTATGGGCTTTAGTTTGCCTATGGTGAGTAATTGCTTTAACTGTATCTTCTAGCTTCATTAAGGTAGAATATTATGGCTCTCTCTTAATGCTTTTAAACTGTGGTTGTTTTCAGAGCCACATGAGGCATAGACTTTAAGGTGACTGTTTACCGACTTAGTTGACTGTATTTTCTCTGTGGTAGTCTAAACCACCGTGCCCAAATGAATGAATATCCTGCTGCAGGGCTGACATATATGGTAAAATAATATAAAAGATAATTTTTCAATTTGGCAATGTCTCTGTTCTGTTGTGGTTGGTGCCTGTAAATCTCAACATTATGGAGACAGGACTGCCATGCTGCCTTGGTGGTAGGCAGTGACAATGATGACTGCTACAATAGCTGAGGTGAATATTTTTTATTAACTCTATGTACTCTAATGTGGAAAGATGGCTTTAAAGAAACCATCTGCAAAGACTGTTGGTATCTGTCATATGTGCCAGCAACCATTTTTTGTCAGTAGCGGTGCAGTTAATGGAAACATCACCGTCAGCATAGTGGCTGTCATTTTTTAAAAAACATTTTAAAGAATGATGAGAAAGCAGTTTTGAACCAGGCAGAAAATGGTGAAAGAAGAAATTGCAAGAGAAGAAATTTGAGGCACCTGAAGTGTCTGCCAACAAAAATAGCTGTGTATACTTTTCTCAGTCCTATTCATTCATTCATTCATTCTTTAAAAAAAAGAATATACAGTAGAACCCCGCTGATACGTTTTTCATGGGACCGTAAAAAAAAAACCGTAAGAGCCGGGAAACGTAAGAGCCGGGAAGTAGGACAAATTGAAAAATGACAGTAGTGGGCAACTGAATGCATTTATTGTCATGTTATCACTTGAAGAAGTCATGCAGCGTTGTCTGTCACATCTTTTTGCGTCCGGTGAGCACAACTCGCTTCTCCAAAAGTTGCAGTGCCATGTGGCTCTCGCGATCGTCGCAAAGTACTTTCTGAGAAGGTCCAATGCTGCCACAGCCGATGTAAACGTCGGTTCCGGCTGCGGCGCATCCTCCTCCTCCTCTTCCTCTTCGTCGCCACTGTTGTGCGCGTCTACACACTCGGCCACGATCTGGTCGATAGTCATCATCTCGGAGGTGGCAACAGCATCATCCACAGACATGTAATCGTTGTACACGATCCCGTTCGCGCCAACCGCTTCCATGGCCGTGTCCAGTTCGCAGTCCTCGGGGGTTCCGGGGTTGTCCACGGTTCCTGGTTCTGCTGCGCTGTCTGCGTCGCCGAAGCACTTCGCAAAGCAATTCCTGACCGTTGTGGCGGTGACAGCACTCCATGCCGTGGCCAGATAGTGCATGGCATCCAGGATCGTAATGCCAGTTGGCTGTTGCCCGCGGTCCACAGAGGCCAGGGATCGCTTCACGATGCATTTCCTGTAAAAATGCTTCACGTTTTTGATGATGCCAGCATCTAAGGGTTGAAGGTGGCTGGTCGTGTTGGCCGGAAGGTAAACCACCTTGATGTTCCGCAGCGACGTAGTGTCCTTAGGATGCGCGGAGCAGTTATCTAAAAAAAGGACGACTTTTCTGTCCTGACAGCCCATATTCGAGTCCATGTACGCGAGGAACTCGTCAAAAATTGCGCACGTCATCCAAGCCTTGCTGTTGTTCTTGTAGTGGCAGGGCAGGTAACGTATATTCTTTAGGCAACGTGGGTTTCGAAATTTGCCGATGACCCACGGCTTCATCATCTCGGAGCCATCCGAGTTGCAACACAACAAAACGGTGAGACGGTCTTTGCTGCATTTTCTGCCGTGGCAAGCCTCGCCTTTCAAGCTAAACGTCTTCGAGGGCTGTACTTTGAAAAAGAGGCCCGCTTCATTGGCCTCTTTTTCATCGCCCGCTTCATCGGCATTGAAAATGTCCCTAGGTTCGTAGCCTTCAATAATGCGCGCCACGGTCTCTTTCCAGCTGCCTACAGTAGCCACGTCCACGCTTGCGGCCTCCCCATTCACGGTTCGGTAGCAACTTCCGTGCCTTCGTTTAAATCGGTCGATCCAGCCGTTTGACGCACTGAAATCGACGATCCCGAGCTTGCCTGCTATCTCCAGTGCTTTTTCGCGTAAAATGGTGCCATCAAAATTAACACCTGCAGCTCTGGCTTGCTTGAACCATTTGTACACCGTCTCGTCAAGCTGCACGTGTTCCACACCGCGGGCTTGCTTGCTTTTGATGTCAAAGGACCAGGCATTTGCTTCGATCTCGTTTCTTTTCGAAACAATAGAGTTGAGAATGGATGGCGTAAGTCCCAGTTCCTTAGCGATGCACACCTGCTTCCGCGTTGGGTTTACATCCACAGTGCGGAGAATATTCAGTTTATCCTCCAAGGATAGCGCTTTGCGCTTTCTTGATGCCATCTTGCTGTATTTACGTGCTGAACGGTTGGCACGCGCCAGGTGGGCGATTGAGTGCGCTGGACGCGTGTGCACATGACCGCGGAACGAATTCACAGCCGGAAAATACACGCGGAAAGAGTCCTAAGCTCGGCAATCGTGAAGTCAGTCGCACACACACCAACCGCACAAAGGATGGAGCATGGAGTAATGAAAGACAGCAAGACGCAAAAAAAAAAGCGCAACTACTGCTGCTGATGATGATGACGCAGCCTGCCCAAGCGTCACTAGTGCCCTCTGTAGACACGACAGCAACGCTAGGCCAAGCCAGGCCAAGTCAATTCGCCGAAAAAGTAAACATGGCCGTCGCTGCTTGTTTTTCGGGTTGGCTTGGGGTGCGAGTTCACAACGTATCATGCGGGAACGTGTCCCAAGCTACGACGTAACAGCGGGGTTTCTAATACATGGAAGTCTATGAGAGTCATGCTGAGACTCGACCACAAGGACGTAGCAGCCGGGAAAACGCAGCACCCGGGAACGCAACAGCGTGGTTCTACTGTAATGTATCCACTCCAGGTGACATGGCTCGACTGCCATGGGCGCTACAAAGTTTGGACACTATGTAGTGCAGCTGTCGGCTCAGGCCTGACTTTCTTTTCCAATTGAAAATGCTAACACCTGTCAGAACTACAAGTTCTACCCATGTTATTGTCATCACAGGGAAAGATCTACAGAGATATTTCAATAATATTGTACCCTCCCCCGAGAGTACAATAACCCTTTGAGGCATGAAGGGCAGTAACAACAAATCATGGCCACCACACTAACAACAAACATTTTGAACCCTTGAACCTACTGCACAATCACCAGTAAATGAGCCCCGCAGGGGGAATCTGTTAAAGCAGATGTTTGTGCGTTCTGTGCGACACTACAAACCCTGAGCACCCACACTTAGCTGTGCAGGGCATTACCATGTCTGGGGAAAAGGGGATCCCGTTGGTTGGGCCCATGCCGAGTGTTTGGACCTTTAAGACCCCTCAGCGGAGGCAACACGTCACTTTGGCCCACGCATGTCATAGACTGCACCTCCGGGCTGACCCACCCAGGGGAAATCTGCAGTCGCCTTTTCCTGTCCTCCCCACCATCTTTCACTTTCCTATCTTCCTTATAACTGTCCTGTTGTCTCCTACCTTCTTCGTTTCTTCTTTCTTTCAGGCGGCTAGGGTTAACCTTGTGTGGCAAACCAACCTGAGTTTTGTCATAATCAGTTATAGTCACGGTGTATGGCTGGCGTTGGCAGGACTTATGTTCCTGCCACATCCTCTTGTTGGGCTCCATAGTGGGTGGCTGCCACCATGGCTGAAATTCAAACATTCTTTAATGGCTATCTTGCGTCTTTTGAATGGTCGCTCTCGGAAAGGGGGCGCACGATGAGACCATAAACTTTTTCAAGAAAAATGCCATGAACTTTCCACGTTTTCACGTGTTACACAGTGGACATGCTGAAAAAACTGCGAGACTGATCTCCCCTTTCATCGTCACAAAGAGCTTAACTCAAGCAATCTGAGATGGATACAAAGTAAAAAGCTGGCTAACGGCCACTTGGCTCTTCCATTAAGACCCAGTAACACTACTCCCGACAATAAAGTTATCTCTCTCTCTCTGGCCAACGGTGATCTCCTTCTCGAACTTCTCTACAACCACCAGTATGAGAAACTATCAGAAATTACATGTTTTGGGGAAATTCTATTAACTGTGACAGAGCATCGCTCGATGAATACTGTACGAGGAGTCATTTCCGACAATGACCTGAAGCATGTAACTGAAGAACTACTAGAAGAACTAAAAGATCAGAATGTGACCAATTTGTACACCGGAATAAAATCAGATGGAACAACACAGAAATTCTCACGAAACACATCGTCCTCACATTTTCATCCAGCATTTTGCCAGACTCTGTGGAAATAGGTACATTAAGCTCCAGCTTAGCCACTACATACCAAACTCTAGATGCTGCTTTAAATGCCAACGGTACGGCCACAGCTCTCGGAGCTGCCGGGGCCAAATGACATATGTGAAGTTTGCTTCACATGAACATGACTCGAAGAATTGTGATGTCCAACCATGTCTATGTATCAACTGTAAGGGAAATCATTTTGCTTACTCACGTACATGTCCATGATGGAATAAAGAAAGAGAGATTGTCACGATCAAAGTCAAAGAAAATCTAACTTATCGAGAAGCGCGGAAGCGAATTCCAGCAAAGAAACCTCACTACAACAGTCTACAAATGGCACCACAGCAGTCTTCAGCCCCTGTCCTGGTCGCACACACTGTGCCTGGATCAGGGTCACCTGTGCCCCCGGTAGCAGTAGCTAACGATGCTCCACCGCCTGATAAACAGGGCATGCGGACCTCCAGGTCCAGCGCATCTTCAGATGCGCTGGACACTAATCAAGGCAGTCCTACACTGTCGATATCAAAGACTGGGCTCCTTAGATAGACAAAAAAGAGAAGCCCCGAATCGAAGGGGCCTGAAAACAAAACCTAACCATGGCCCAACTCACCATATATAACACAATGGCTTTCATTCACTGGAATTGCAGGCGTTTTATACATAAGTGACGTAAAAGGCATACTAGCCACATACTCACCTGTAGCCTTGTGTTTTCAAGAAACAAACTTAGGATCCAAACTTAAGGACATACACAAAAACTACACAGTTTTCCACCGTGACTGAGAGCAGGCGGATAGACTCTCTTGTGGAATTGCTATAGTTGTAAAAAATGGAATAGCATCATGAGAATATGACCTTGAAACCAAACTAGAAGCTGTAGCGGCCATCATACACACATTCAAAACAATTACGCTCTGCTGTGTCTACTTACAGCCACATCTTAATGCCACAGTGCATGAACTAGAGAATCAATTGGACCTGCTACCAGAGCCATATTTATTACTAGGTGATTTTTATGCACACTCCAGTTTTTGGGGTAGTGACCGAACTGATACTAGAGGTCAAGTTATTGAGGATTTTATATTGTATAATAACACTTGTCTTCTAAACACCGGAAAATCCACCTATTGTTCCCCAGCTCAGGGAAAATGTACTGCATAGATTTATTTTTAGTTCACCCTCTGTTTTTATGCAGGTGTCCTAGACAATCCATATGGAAGCGACCATTTACCAGTACTGATCAACCTAACATCTTCACCTGAAATCATCCTAACAAAGCCACGAAACTGGAAACTACATTTAGCTGACTGGACAATATTCGAAGAAAAGGCCAGCCTTCACAGGGTATCCTGTGATGAGCTCACTATAGATGAAATTAATGAAGCTATCACAAACTGCATTATTACAGCAGTGCACCCCTCAATCTTCTTGACTGGCAAAACAATATCATGAAGTTCGGTACACGGCAGAATGTAAAGCAGCAAAAAAGAAACAAAACAGGGCCTGGGAAATTTTTCGGAGATATCCGACACAAGAAATCTGATCATGAAGGCAAAAACCAAAGCTCGATATACTATTCATTTCAAATCCGAAAAAGTTTCTAGCTCAACTCCATCGAAAGAAATGTGGCAGAAGGTTCAACAACTAAAGGGTAGCTTTTCACCATTCACAGTCCCCCTACTTACAGCTCCCGGTGTGCAGACAACTACTATAGAAGAACAGGCAAACATCTTGGGTGAATATTTTTCTGCAATATCTAGTTCACCACACTACACAAAATCCTTCCTAAAATACAAAAAGACAGCAGAGAAACCAAGACTACCGACAAATAGCAGTACAAATGAGGCCTTCAACAATCTATTTACACTCGAAGAGCTTCATGCAGTAGTTCTGCTGGTAAACGGACTCCCGCTGGCCCGGACGAAATTCATTATCAGACGCTAGCCCTCCTCTCCGAATCAGCCATAAAAGCACTAGTACTAAGTTTCTTTAACAAAGTCTGGGTGTCCGGAAACACGCATCTGACACACAATTTTACTTTCAGGAAAACAGATAAACCAAATTGTGAACACTGTGGCCATGAGCTTACAGTAAACCACATTTTATTCTCATGCAGAAAACTTGAAAAACTAAGGAAATATTTTAGACAGTTTTGCATTGAACATAAACCATTTCACCAACCTTGCTCCTAGGCAAGAATGCACTTGTCAGTATAGCCACTGTTTTAAGCTTTTTAGAAGAATCAACGCTTTTAAACAAGCTGTGATAACCTAACAATACCTGAATACTCCACCAAGAAAACAATGTACCCCATGCTTGGCGCATGATAGCCTTAGTTGCTTATGCACCATAAAACACAAAACAACACAACCAGTAAATGAGGATATATGAACAGTTAGGCCAACAGTGAAATGGTCATTATATCATGTGCAAGAATTGTGCTGGGTAAGGCAAGATGAATTGCAAGAACTACGGGATGGTAGTGTCTAAAATTGGCCAAAACCTGTAAAGGGCTGAAGGGAAGGTCATTAGAAAGGAGCATGTAAACAAGCTGGCGTTACAAGGAAGTGAACAGCCGCTGAGTGTCTTGCTCGAGAACGGATCTTTTACTTCAACTAAGGCAGACAAGCGTAGCTTAGATGATAAATGGCAGCCTTATCAAAACGAATGGAGTACGCATCTGAAGTAGGATAGGAGGTAAGGACACTAGAAAGCTCTCACATTACAGAGGACCTTAAGAAATGCCAGAACATGCTGCTATCATATCACAAAGGTGAGATGGAACTGACAGAACTTAGAAAATTGGCAGCCAGCGTTGTTAGAAGCCATATTTATGTAATGGGAGACAAAGATAGCCAATTCGGATTGACTTGTATGAAGTAGTTGAGGAATTGTGTTCTTATAGCCAGCAGTCAAGGGACTAATTCTTAAAATGGTGGTGCAGAAAGAAAAGGTAAATTTAGCTTTTAACTAAAGGTTGAGGAAAGTTTTTCAAATTATAAGAGCATGTGGCAAAGGAGGTGAAGGCAGAAGTATGATGCTCGAAACACTTGCAACCCTGTTCTTAAAGCCCTTTATGATATCAGACTTACAATATACATGAGAATGCTAACAGTTTACTAATGCATAAAATGGGGATACCTTAGACTTGAAAAAGCTTCAGACTTATTACTTACTGTCTGTTGCCAACAGGGCATTTGGTAGGCTTATAATTAATAGAATCAGAGCAGTGTCATGTTAGTACAAGCAACTGAGGGAGTAAGGCTGTTTCCGGGAATCGCACCCAACTCTAGGACTTTTTCATGTCATCAGTCACTTTACACGGGTATGTGCAGAATGTAAAAAGTCTCTGTATATCACCTTCATAGGTTACAATAAACACTCAGCCGAAAAATCTTCAGTTATGCAGAATTGTGTAACCAGAATGTGAAGGCTACATTTCGATATGCTAGGAAGCACACCAACATCAGTCCTCATTGGAGGGTTCAAAAAATAATAGATTGCATGTGAGTGCATTTAAAACTGCTTGCATTCTTGGTATGGTGTCGACTAAAATAGCCCCTGCCTTTTTTTAACCCTCTAGGGGCATGTGTTTCAAGGAATTGTGTGTGTTACAGGTGGTGTTTTTGCTCATCTTTTTCAGAGAAAATGGGCAGAGCTTTCAGTCAGTCAGATGGTCGATGTGCGGCCGTATGTGTTTGATCCAAACACTCAGTACATTGCAAAGATCACCCTTGAAGCTGACTTTCTTGAGAAGAAAAAGTAAGTACTGAATAGAGATGTCTAGTACTGATTCCTTTATTTGGGGGGGGGGGGGGGGGGGGAGCATAACCACATTTATTGGTTTAAATATTGCGAGCATGAGTGGAAGCCGCCACCCAGGTTACGTGCAGGGACGATAAAAAGACAACGCTGCATCTACCCGGTCCATTGTTTGAATTTCTTCTCCCCACGCCTGCACCTAGGTAGTGAAAAAAAGCACACTAAAGTCATCCCTGGTACAATATTGAATGACTCAAATGTGTTTTTGTTACCACCATGGTACAAGTGCTGCGCTGTGAGGAATTGGAATAGTGGAGCGCATGGGTGCCATGCTGTCCACGTTCTCCACTGGTCTGATTTCTTTTTGTGGGATAGTGTGTAAGTAGTACAACATTCTTGGCAGTCTATAAGAAGAGGTCCATGTCGCCACGGTGGTTCAGTGGTTATGGAGCTCGGCTGCTGAACCCAAGGTCACTGGATCAAATTCAGGCTGCGGCCGCTGCTTTTCGATGGAGGTGAAAAGCAAGCTGCCCCTGTACTGTGCCATATCAGTGCACGCTAAAGGATCCCAGGTGGTCAAAATTTCCAGAGCCCTCTACTACTGTATCCCTCATTGTCTGAGTCACTTTGGGACTATAAACCTCATAAACCAAACCAAACAAGAAGTGGAACAAGAAACAAGAACGCATACTTGTCCTCCAGCAAGCAGTGTCCTTTCTGCTGCAGTCATAGCCAGAAATACTTGTTGAGGTCATTGACTGGCTTGAAATGCAATGTAGGATCCGTGACATCGCAAGTAGCTTGTGCTGTTCCCGGGTGCTACCTAGTGAAAGCAGAACATCCCAAACAAACGCACTTGTGGTGCAGTATTGAGGAAAGTGGTAACATTGCAAGCATGATCCAAAGTAACGATGGAAAGAAGAGCTATGATGGTGAAGACCTGATGGAGCGCCTGCATGATTGGTGACAGCTCTGTTGGTAGCGTGGATGTCTGCACACTGGTGGGGTTGCCTGACGGTTGCAGGTTTCGTACAGCAAGGTTTCCTATAGTAACGCTGTACTCTAGCCTTAGTTCATTGTGTTCCGAGTTGATGTGATGTATGTAGGGTTTGCACAGTGTCAATGTCCAACTCGTTTGTAGGGATCTGCAGTTTGTGTTATGAGCTCAGTAATTTAACCGAGTTTAACACGCGTGACCCATCCCTTGGCATTATTTTTTGGGGTGTCGGTTACACTGCCATAAACTCTGCAATGTACATGGTTACTCAGAAGCCTTTGGGACCAAGAGTCAGCTTTTGAGTAGTATAGTTGGGCACTTACTGCACCCGCCAGAGGTTTTAAGCTTTGGAGGATGTCCTATATGTCCTATTACACTGAATTCCCTTTAAGATGAATTTGAAGAGACGAGGAGATTTGTTTATCACAAGTTCATATTACAGAAGCACCTTTAAAGGGTGTGTTCAGATAAGAACGAAAATTGAGGTCCCATTACCATTTTTTGTTTTCAATGAAATTTTTATGTGGTGGGCAAATGTCTCGACACAAAGGAATGAACCTTAGTTTTGCAAGATATGCAGTAGATTTCTCAGAAAAAAATGTATATTTGCCATTTCAAAAAGTTGCAAGTTAGGAGCCCGGTTGCATACACACTAAACATTTCTCGTGAATTATTTTTTTAGCGAATAAGTTTACGCAACTTTTACTAATAAAAACACTAAAAAGAAAGCATTTTGATTGAATATGTATTTTATTAAAAAATTGCGAACTTTGATTCAGGAGCAGTGCGCTTCCTGAAAGTCAGTTTCAGCCCTTTATTCTGGCATGATGCTCTTAAATTTTTCCGCTGAAACTTTTTGCCTGCAATATGGAAGTTATATTCTCTGTTTCAAGCAAAAATGCAGTTGTAAGACTGTAAAATTGTTTTCCATGGCGCTTCAAAATCTGCTGAGTTTCAAAAACGTCAAAAAACGAGCAAATTTGATTTGAATTTTAAAGAAAACATCCTCTTCGATTTTTTTTTTAATTTGTCAGAATAATCCCACATGCCTCGTAATTATAGGGCGCTGAAAAAGTGTTGCATTATATTTTTTGAAATTATAAAAATAAATACAAACTCAAGCTCATCATTGAATTCCTGGGAATTTCGTGGTTATACCCTTGGAAAGCTTAACTGCGAAAAGGTAAATAAATTCAGCGCAATGGAAATGAAAGCAGATTGCCTTTCGAACAGTTTACAAAGTCCTCATCAACCCCCTGGTTTATTTTTTGCGATTACAGTGTGTTACAATTGGAGCAAATTCGCTTTTTGGCATAATTTCTTAAGAACTGCTTAACGTCGCAAACGTGTCCGCACTGTGCAAGTTCTACATTGTATACGGCGTTTTGCTATGCAATAGATTATTTATTGATAGAGAATAACTGCAGTTTTAAAATCTTTTTTGAATCTGCGCAAATAACAGGAATCTAGGGGGATCTCGCCAAAAGTGTTAAATATAGCGTTTTTGTTTGCTATGCGTTCTAACCGATGCACGACCGCTCCAGCTTCCTGTCTCCTTCGCACATACAAGGTGGCCGTGTCTGAGATAGCTACTACGGCGATGGCCATAAGCGCTACCCACGGTTAGCGAAATCTGATATCTTCAGCGCTGTCGGTGACTGCTCACTCATATGGCAGTGTGCGCGACGACGGAACTGGAAGCAATCCTCTACCTCTCGCAAGTGTCTATCTTCCCCTCTTGCAATAAACATCAGTACCTACCTTTTCCACTCTTATGCTGAAAAAATAATTGTTAGAGTGA
This sequence comes from Amblyomma maculatum, assembly GCF_055883805.1. Taxonomy (NCBI): domain Eukaryota; kingdom Metazoa; phylum Arthropoda; class Arachnida; order Ixodida; family Ixodidae; genus Amblyomma; species Amblyomma maculatum. Next base: position 238,490,920 of record NC_139344.1, read on the forward strand.
ACCCAGCAGCTGTGTTAAAAGATTCCCCGATCACAGAGCTCCCATGCCCCCAACTTAACATTGAAGGAGTAGGTGACGTTTTGCGGCATCATTCTACCTCAAAAGCCGTCTGTTTTTCTACAAGCCCTTTTTTTATTAACGGTGGCGTTCCCTGTACACCTCATATAACTCGGGGTGCTGTGGTTCTGCAGGGCACTGCCACAGTAGAAAATTTCTTCTGAGGGGAACATTATATTTTCAAAATTCAAAAAGGGTTTAACTGGCGAGGCAAGTTACAGATATGATGTCACTTTGTGTGTAGATTCTAATTCAGAAAAATCCTGTAAGACAAAAAAAAAAATAGCAGTCATTGACATCGGTATTTGCATCAAATATTGTCCAGTGCAAAACCACAAACCAGATTGCAGTCTCTTCCAATCTGCATCTGCAGTGGGGGCCACATAAAAACTGTTGCCTTCAGTCGACTGCACATACTTCCTCATCTGAAGCTTCTGGACTCCAGGCACTTTCCTTGCTACTTTCCATTCTGCCTTCTTCTTTTCATGGAAATCTGTGAGCTCACTTTGTGCAAGCTCTAGAATATAGACGTTCTTAAGCGTTCCTTGAAGTGTGTCTATGAAGCTGCATGCCGTTTGTATGGCCTCATTCGCAGGCTTTCTCAAGTTGTGGTGCGTTGCTCGATGTTTAGCTAATCCACCGACGCCGTCGCAAGCCTTCTTGCCATAACCAGTGGCTGAAAACATCCATTTTATCTCTAGGCATTCATTGTGTTGTAGCTTATGAAACCGAAATTTATTCTTGGAAGTGAGCAGGAGCTCCATCGCTTACGTAGGTTACTTTGGTATAGACTGGTGCGTTGTCCTCAAGGTGGGCTTTGATCTTCGCCAGAGCCAAGCATGCATGTGCATGTGCATGGGACATGTCGTCGGAAATAACAGCGTAGTTTGATTTTCTGACGGGGCAACCCATGTAAAAACGGTAACTTGCTTTTTTTGCCAATGGTACGCTTGTACTGCGTTGGGAAGCACAACTGTCCAGTTCTCGGCAAAATCAAAATTCAAAACAATTTTCCCTTTCTCGCAGCCACGCTTTTCTTCGTGTATAGCTTTTGCTTGTACACATCGAACATGGTTGTGAGGAATCCATTTATTTGACATCCTTTGAAATCCTCTCATGAACGATGAGGCATTGGGTTTTCTTAACAAGTTCGCCAGAGGCCCAGTTAGCTATAAGCACCTCATCCAGCTATAAGCACCTCATCCTCATCGCTGATGCCAAATTTTCCGAAAGTGAAAATTTCATCTTGAGGCCACCGGTCACGATTTTTGAGGAAGCAAGATGTAGTAGGTTCCTGGCATACGCAGAGACTCTGTACATCTTCTGGAGAGAGGGAATTTACGAGGCACAACTGATAGTTCGCGCAACACGCACGAACACACACTTGCCACTGCGGAGCACACTTCACCCATTTAGGACGCAAGGATATGAATTTTGAGTCCAGCATTGGAGGTGGGGTGAGCTATCTTGCACAGGCGGTAAAATTCTCTCAATGACCGCGTCATGAAACGTTTTACTACCCATTCTTTCTGCCCGTTCTTCTGAATTCGCACATCTTTTTTGTCGGGACTTTGTCTGGAGCAATCGAGTTCATCCGTGGTGTAATATTCTAAAACCGCGGTTATGTCATCCTGCTGTAGCTTACACCTAGTGAATCTCTCAAAAGTAGACCACATGCCTTCCTGGTCTGCCATCTTCCTCGCTTTTTGAATTATGTACCTTGTTGCCTCAGGTACTATGACCTGTACATCTTTCACAGTCAGGGCGGATGGTAGTAGTGTCAGCAGCTGGCAACGTTCTTGAAATGATGAACGTCGGTTGTAGGCAGCACGAAGGTTGCTTTCCCAGCTACTACAATTCACACACTCATCTACTGGTACAACAGAAGTCCCGGGGACATTATATGCTGCCTGTATCTCTGATCCGATTTCCCTTACCACCACTCTTGTCACCTCTCGCTGCTTTCGCTTTGCATAGGAAAGTATAAGACGCTTCTTCACAGTGCTCGGTGGTTTAAAGGGTGAAATTTCGGAAGAAAGACCGACACTGGCTTTTCCACAATTTCCTGCTCTGGGCGGAATTCTTCGCCTACTTCCATTCCGTCTCTTTGCATGTTATCTATGTCTTCCTTGTAGCGGCGGTAGCAGTTCTGACAGATTACGTCTCTTTCTTCGGGAAGAAGGACTTTTCTGAGAGCCGCAACATCGAGATCCACTACACTGCGAAAATTTCGTCCACTTTCAATTTTCTTCTTGTGTCTCTGACTAGTCAGTGCAAAACATTCGCCTCGGATAGTTCTTCATGGTGCGAAACACTCGCCTCTTTTGAAGTGTCTTCCGAATAATAGCTGTTAGCAGACACAGGTCCCAGGGCACATTTTTTTGTCAGACTTCATTGGCCATGAACCGACAACACTGTCGTTGTATAAGCCGTATGCAGTACGTATGAGCTGATGGTCCAAGCACTCTCACGGAAGAAGCTCTACAGCGTGCAGAGAAGCCTGAGTGAAAAAGCGACATCATCGAATTAGAAGCCCGATAACATCCGCTCACAGGTAGATTGGGCTACGTGTTAGGCCATAGCTGAAACAGATATGTTAAGCGTTTGGAAACGAGGTATTTTGCAACTGAGAACGATGGGATCGAGCTTAACTCCCCACGCGGCGGCGGCAAAAGGGGTGCTGTCACAGCCGGGATCGCGCCGGGGGTTATACGCCATGCGCAGCGCCTATAGGGGCGCCACTGAAAGCCGCGTAGCGGCGGCCATCGGAACCCGAGGCGGGCTTCATGCGGCAAGCGTGGCCATAGTACGCATGTACGATCTGCCTTTGTGCGCGTCTCGCGGGAACTTCCGCGGCGGCAGTGTGCACAAGGGGATAGCCCTTTATAATAGTGGACATGTGTTTGATATCACGGCCGTCTGAAACTACATCGCCTCCATATGCATCAAGTGTCTCCTGCAGACTGGCGTCGACAAGGTTATGTAAGAAGTGGAGCTCATTTAGAGTGGCCCGCTTTCATTACAACGCCACGCTAATTCGTTCATTCCTTGACCTATGAACCAATGCTCTTTCTTTGCTTAATGGTACACGCTTGCTTCGTTTACATGCAATAAATTGCTACAGCAAAGTAGTCAGCGTCGTCGAAACTGCGAGCAGTTTCATGCCGGTGCTACCGCAGGAAAAGCCAGCGAGCTTGCAAACCAGCATTCTGAGCATCAGAAAAATAGCGCATATTGGGCTCTTGTAGCAATAGTTAAGATTTTTCATGCTTGCGCTTTAACACTGCCTGTGCAGGATGGAGTTCACCTATTCCATCGTCAAAAAGGCAGATCGCTTAGATAATTTCATGGGGGTGTGAGATATCAGCAGAGGCAATATCTGAAAAGCTGCATCACAGGTTAGCCAAGAGCATATTAGATTTAAATTTTACATCCTATTTTATATTGTAGTATCATCTTCATTTCATTTGTACAGTTGAATCCCGCCACAACGAATACCGCCACAGGCACATCCTCGAAGCACAAAAAGGTGACGCGGCCCCTCCATGAAGAGTTGGACAAAGCAGTGCATGCGTGGTTTGTGGAAGCACGAGCCAGCAACGTCCCCCTGTCCGGAAGCATCGTCCAGCAGAAAGCCTTGAACTATGCATGCCTACTTGGCATTGATGATTTTAAAGCCAGCATTGGCTGGCTAAACCGTTTCAAGGCCCGCCATAACATCGTTGGAAAAGTGTTGTGCGGCGAGTCAATGTCAGCAGACGTGGACGGAGCAGCTGCTTGGAAGGCGAGTAACATGGCCGGAATTTTAAGCAACTTCGCGCCTGCAGACATTTACAACGCCGACGAGACCGGGCTATTCTACGAGATGTTGCCGGCTAGGACGCTCGACTTCAAGGGGCAGCGCTGTCACGGCGGCAAACACAGCAAAAAACGCATCACAGTGCTGCTTTGCACAAACATGGATGGCTCGGACAAGCGTCCGCCGTTAGTCATAGGCAAAAGTGCCAAGCCGCGCTGTTTTAAGGGAACTCGTAGCCTACCTGTGCAGTACAAGGCGAACAACAAGTCATGGATGACCCGCGCTATTTTCACCGAGTGGATGATGGCATTCGACCGCGACATGAAGCGGCAGGGCCGTAAAGTTTGCTTGCTTTTGGACAATTGTTCAGCGCATCACTCCGACGAAGTCAAGCTCACTAACACGGAGCTGAGGTTTTTCCCTCCCAATTGCACGTCTGTCTTACAGCCTCTCGATCAGGGCGTGATTCTTAGCCTGAAGCGCGCTTACCGCGGGAGGTTAATTCAGCGGCTGCTTTTTAACACTGAAACCGGCCGAGACACGAAGGTGGACTTGTACGTGGCACTGCAGATTATGTCTGCTGCCTGGAGCACACTGGGGCGCTCAGTAATTGTGAACTGTTTCAGGCACGCCGGATTTGCCGAAGGTCGACCCGTACACTCTGCTGGCCTAACACCAGGCGTTACAGACGACGACGAAGAGGCGTCACCGGCTCCGGGGATCGCGGCCGCCTGGAAAACGCTGGGAGAAATAGGAACCGTGCCGCCTAATCTCGAGCTCGACGAATACATCGGCGCTGACGCTTGTGTTGTTGTTCACGAAGATGTGAGTGATGAGCAGATCATAAAAGCTGCCCGGAATGATAAGGACTCTTCCGATGAAGAAGACGACGACGTACAGGAAGCGCCGGCTGCGGCAACCGCCGTACAGGTGATGGACGCTTTTGATGTCATCAGGAATTTCGTTGCTGTCCGAGACGACGATGTTGCAATGGGTTTGCTGACCGAGTGCGAAAATCGTGTGACGGCGTTGCTCGCCGTGAAGCGTAAGCAAACCAAGCTTACAGATTTTTGGCATTAAACGCCTTTGCTGCTGCTTGGGCAATTCTTTCTGCGTTTCACGTCAAATTTTTGCGATAACGAAGTTCCGCGAGAACGAATTTTTTTTCGTGCACCGTGAATTTCGTTATAGCGGGATTCTATCACCCTCGCGCCCAACTGCAGAATTACAGCGCTCCCTATAACAAGCTCTAGAACCTTTAGACTGAATATCAAATGCAGCGACATGTTATGTTTTCGTAATCTTGCCAGCCAACAGGAACACTGGCTGCATATTGGAAAATGTCTGTTCAATAACCTGCTGCAGCGGCTCAGGCTACTGAGGAAGATCGAGTTATCAGGACCGAAGTTGACCGCGCCGCCAGCGTGTGAGTGAAGGGGAAACGCAAAATGCAACCGTGTACTGTGCAATGTCAATGCACACTAAAAATTGTCTGGCTAAGCATTTCATAAATCTAATGCGTATTATATATTCCCGGCAGCGGAGGCAGCCAAGTTTAAACAAGAAGTGTTCATGGAAGGTGCAATGACAAGCAGAAAACACTGAAAACGTAGTTATCGCTCAGCCCTGCCACACGGCAAATTTAATACCTTTTCCATTGAATGACGTTCATTCAAAGTGATATTTGTTTGCTGCTACACGAGAAAATATAATGGCATTCGATGAAAACGACATTAGGTATCGAATGTGTTCGTTATTCAATGACGTTAGGGAGAACTTTTAAAACAACAACAACATGAATTTTAATTCTCCGAACTGCACTCACTATGACACTGGTCGGAGAGCATCTCAATGCACAACCGCACTGCTCCGGAAACACTGAGTGTCTCTTCTACTTGAAGGGAGCACGCGCACGCGCACCCCTTTCGCGCGCCACCCACCGACCACAACACACGCGCACACAGCCGTACCCTGCGGGGAAGAATGGGTGATTCCAGTGCTTATACGTCCAACCCCCGGTGTCAGTGGGATGGCCCAGATGTCGTGCCGGGAAGACTGCAGTAGCGGAGGCGGCACCCGGAATATTCAACATCCTCCCCGCCGAATGAGCGCTAGCTCATTAATTTCTGGCTTCCAACGGGTACAAAAGTTTAATTGGGCGTCTTACTGTAGTGCCACCTGGCAAACGGATCATGCAGGAGCGCGTTCTTCCATCTCGCCCAGGAAACACTTCCGTAATGCGACCAGTCTTCCAAGTCTGTCGAGAGTGAAAATTGTCATGAAGCAGCACTAGGTCATTAACTTGTAGGTTACTTGAGGCTGTAGGTATGGAATGATGGTAGAACCTCAGTAAACGCAGGTATTCGGCTCTCCATCGTTTCCACAGGTTTACAGTCAGGCGCTGTTGGTATTTCCAACGACGAGTGAGCTCGCTAGTGTTGGCAGCTGTGGGATGTCCTCCACTGCAGGTTGGTAAGGCGGTCAGGCGCCTACCAACTAGAAAGTGTGCCGGCGTCTGTGGCTCCGGTTCTCCTGCATCAGAGGGAACCACGGTTAGGGGTCGCGTGTTAATCACAGCTTCTATATCCTCCAGAATGGTGCAGAGCTCTTCAAAGTTCACGTAGCTACATCCAAGCACTTTCTTTAGTGCGGTTTTTACAGATCGCACCATCCGCTCCCAAAAGCCTCCCCACCAAGCTGCCTTTTCCACAATGAATTTCCATTCAATCCCTTGATGAGGCAAATAGTCTTGAATATCTGAATTGCGCGACACATTCCATAGCTTCTTCAGTTCCGCTGTAGCCCGATAAAAGGTCTTTGCATTGTCAGAGTACACCGTGCCGCAGATACCGCGTCACGCTATGAAGCGGCGAAACGCCAAGAGGAAGCTATTCGTTGAGAGGTCGCTCACAATCTCTAGGTGTATTGCTCTGGTCACTGCGCAGGTCAGGAGCAAGATATAAGACTTTTTTATCTTGCCTTCTGTCTTCGTCAAAACGGGCCCCGCAAAGTCGAGACCTGTAACTGAAAAGGGAACTGATTCTGACACCCTGTCGTGTGGCAGTGACGCTACAGCCTCTGTGGCACTCTTGCGGTCCATTTTTCTGCATACCATACAACGGCCCAAGACTTTTTTCACGATCTGACGGCCTCGTATGATCCAAAACCTTTCGCGCAGTTGGGTCAGTGTGTCCAGGAATCCCGCATGTAGCAGTCGTTTGTGAGTGCTCTGGATCAAGAGATTGACGAAAGGGTGAGACGCAGGCAGAACGACTGGATGAGCAGTCTCATAGCTGAGGTTTGAGTGCTGTAGACGCCCTTTCAGCCGCAACAGTCCGGTGTCATCCAGAAACACGTTTAAACCTCTTAAGTTCTGAGGGTCCTTGAAAGTGACAGTCTTCGTATAAAATGCTGTTTACGTCGCCAAAAGCTTCTTGCTGAACCTCCTGGAGCAAACATTTCTGCGCCTGTTGGATTTCGAGTGCGCTGAGCGGGCTCTCAAGTCGATTTTTTTTTCGATCACAGTTGTGAACAAAGCACCGCACCCAAGCTGTGACTCGTTGTAGGCGATTCAGATTGCTGAAGCGCTTAATTTCCATCACCGGCAGAGGTGCTTGTACTGAAACATGGCTGACCGCTAGTTTTTTACTCTTCCTTTCTTCGTCGGTTCTCTTGGTCGAAATATCAGCCGGCGGGTTAGGTCAGGTTGTTGGGGACCCTTCAAGCCATTTGGGCCCTTTCCATCATTTTTCACACCTCTTGAGCGCGTCTGCAGAAATTCCCTGAGTTAGGATGTCTGCTGGGTTGCTGATCCCTGGGCTGTGTCTCCAGTCGCTTGGGTTTGTTTTCTCTTGGATCTCTCTGACTCTGTTGGCTACAAAAGGTTTCCACTGAACGGCTGATCCCTTCACCCAATATAGAGCAATCATGGAATCTGTCCACAGTGTGACCTTGTCAATATTCAGTGCTAAGGATTCCTTGAGGTATGTGACCATTCGAGCGCCGATCAAGGCACCGAGAAGCTCTAGCCGTGGTAGGGATAGTGTCTTGAGCGGTGCCACACGAGTTTTGGCCACGACAATGGAAACCGTTGTTTTCTTGTAGCTCTCCCATCTCAGGTATGCAACTGCTCCATAGGCTTGGGGGCTTGCGTCAGTGAATATGTGAAGTTCGGTTTTGCTGTTTGGTTGGTTATCATACCGACGACAGATGGAAATATCACTGAGGTGATGCATTGAATCAATCCAGTTTCCCCATTTCTCACTCACACTTTGCGGTAGTGGCTCATCCCAATCTAAACCAAGTACCCAAAGCTCTTGAAACAGCATTTTCGCTGTTATCGTCACTGGGCTCAGGAGACCGAGTGGATCGAAGATTCTCGCTGAGGCTTGGAGCACGAAGCGTTTAGTGTTCCTGTTGACAGTAAGAAGCTCCAGCGCCGTTTTCAGGGAATACTTCAGCTCGTCGTTTCCTCTGTCCCACTCAAGCCCCAACACTCTTGCTATGGCTGAAGTCGTCGTCGCAGTGTCAGCGCAGTCATTTCCAACACCGTCAGCATCGAACTGTTGTTGTAGGAGTTCGTTGTTAGAACTCCACTTTCGCAGTTTCATTCCTGCTGAGCTCATTATTTGCTTTGCCTCCTCATAAAATTTCGTGATTGGTTTGGGGTACTCATCCGAATGCGATCAACGAGGAAATGTGTTATCTCGGCACCAGAGACTCTGTAGGAAGATACACCCAAAATAAACTACAAACGTGCCACCTGCATTAAATAGTACTGTGCTCCTATAATAGTGCAGCTAGTCATGTTTGTGAAATATGCCGAATACTATAGAAAAAAAAAACTGGCACCCATCGCTGCCAGCCAGCCTGTAGCCACCGCACCCAGCGCGGGCGGAACAGGTCGCTCCTGCTGCCGTGGTCCGTTGGCACCGAGTCGCCGACACGGCGAATTTCTTTCACCACCTTCAGAAAAGCATGCTCTATTGATCTTGAATAATAAGCGCCTAATTTGATGAAGGAATAAAAAAAAATTATCTTTACTAACGATCGCTGTTATGTAACGAGATTTTGGAAGAAGTGAGAACTGCAATACAAGCAATTTTCTGCTTTTAGCAGCTGCCGCCGGTGTGACGCAGCTCATCCAATTTCGTTCTCTAGCGCCGCTGCTAAGGCGTCGCCGAAGTTGCACCTTCCGTTTACTGTAAGGCAATAGGCATAGCGACGACTAGGGCCTAGCACACGGCCAGAGCGCCGTCGTCGGCCGATTTCGCGGGCAGCATCGTTGCGGTAAGCTCGCGGTATCCGATATGGCAAGTGTTACGAATTTGCCATATGCCTTCTTGATGAGGCCAAGCTCGGGTATTTTTCGACTGCCTTAATACGCCGAGTGAACGATATGACGAAAACGTACGAGAGTCAACGGGGTTGTAGTATGCTGCGTCATATGGCGATACTCGAAGGTTCTATAAATGCGGCGTCGGACAGTACACTAGATACTGCCTATTTTACGTGTTGCTCTTGACACTTGCTTTAGTGCACAAAGTGTACACGTTGTTGAAACTCGTACACGTTTCGCAGTTGAGCGCAGACGTGCACACCTTCGTGCCCTTTTGTAAACAAATGCCGCTAACACTGCCACTACCTTCGTAATTGATAGTCCTAATCAACAGGCTGGTTATAAGGCATGCAAGACATGAATGTGAATTTAAAGGCTGCTTTCGTTTACAGCGCAGTCATCTTTGCAACATATGGAAGGCGCACCAACATTTGCATGTCAATCGCAGTTAGCATACTTTGGAAATGGCATTAGTTTTGGTCGTGTAGCAGCGAGTCGAAAAAATGACATGAACCGGAACAAATGTCATTCGTGCGATTGCTTGCTTTCTGTGTCGAAAAACCGCGATTCATGGCCGCCGTCGCTCTCGTGAAGCGTCACTGGAAACTTGTACAAACGTGTTCCTGGCAAGGTTTTATGTCTGTTCGAAAAACCAACTACGCAGCAATTCTTCCCGGTCATCGCTAAAGGTTGACAGCGGCGTTATATCTGTTAAACCACAACCAAAGACGAAAACACGACGCGCGCGCATTGAGGCTGACATGAACAGCGCCCGACCGAGCCCGCCTACGCTTTGCTGCTTTGGCGACAGGCGGCGTTGTCGGCGTTTTGCGCATCGCGTATACGCCTGCGGAGCGACTGCAGTCGTGAGCAGCGGCATCTCATTAAAGATACCTTGAGAGCAGCAACACGCGTCTTGAATACGTACCGTATTTACTCGCATAATGATCGCACTTTTTTTTTTAAAATACTGACGCAAATTTCGGGGTGCGATCATTACGCGGGGTAAATTTTCTACAAAAAATTTTTGAGCACCGAAAACGCAAACAAGTTGCAGGTCAGACGTCTTAGGACATATATCTCGATTACAACCAAAAATAAAAGCTGAGTAAGGCTTACCTTCGCAATAAACACGCGCATTAAGCATCACATGGAGTGCACAATGCCCATTTATTTTTTTTCGTCAGTACTCTAATCAAAGTCTGAATCCTCGCCATCACTGCTGCACGACTCATCGGAAACGGCAGTGTCGTCGCTGGGAGCATCTTCACAATCCCACAGGAAGTCATCTTCCGTTCCATCCAAAGCGTTAGATATGCCTGTCTTCTTAAAACTCTTAGCTACTACCTCGTCGGGGATACTGCTCCACGCTTCTGTGATCCACGAGCACAGCATCTCCACGGATGGCCTTCTAATCTTTCCGCTCGGCGTCAAATCATGCTGGCCCATCGCCATCCACTCAGCATAAAGTCGTCGAACGTTGTCCTTGAACGGTTTGTTCAAAGACACGTCGAGAGGCTGCAGCAGCGAAGTCAGGCCGCCAGGAATGACTGCAATGTCCGTGCGCAGCTCTTTCAGCTTGGCACGCACGCTGTCCACAAGGTGACCCCTAAAACGACGTCCGCCGCCTCAGGGAAAGTCCATCCCGTCGCATAAAGCGAGTCGTCCAACCGGAGCTAGCGCGGAAATCCTTTACGGCGATTCCCAGCTTCCTGGCAGTTGTGCGCGCCTGCGTCTGTATCATTTCTAATGACATTGCACAACCATCCTTGCGCAGGTCCCTCACATATTCTAGGACCGCCTCCTCAACACGAGGGAACTTGCCCGTTTTGGGTCCACGGAAAGCCCGCCGTGTCTTGTTAGTAGCCATCAGCTTCTCACGCTGCTTCTTCCAATAGCGTATCCTCATTTCGTCCACGCCGAAATGCCTACCAGCAGCGCGGTTGCCATGCTCCAGTGCATAGTCGACAGCCTTGAGCTTGAACGCGGCGGTGTAACTGGCATACCGCCCCATGGTGAAATGGCGTAAACTGGCACAAAAACACAAAGCACGCTACGACGCTACCGAATTGCAAAATGGTGAACGCCGCAAAGCATGGAATCATGGGAACTCCAACGTTACTAGACTAGGTTGGGAACTCGTCGGAATGCATTCGCTGCGGGATGACTGCAGATCAACCACCAGGCGGCTCCATGCTCGGGGTGCGATCATTACGCGGGGAATTTAAAAAATGGAATTTTGACCTCAAAATTCAGGGGTGCGATCATTACGCGAGTGCGATCATTATGCGAGTAAATACGGTATATAGACTACCACTAAAAGTCCAAGCTCTAAAATTACGAGCTAAGGTATGCTGCGAGTCAAACATGCCCCAGTGTCATGCAAGTTTTCAAAGCAAATATGAGTTTTTGTCTTATTTGCACTAGACAGCTACACCGCTGAATATGTAGAAATATACCTAGCCTTTTCTAGGTTGAAGTTTCATAGAAGACAATAGAAGACGAGCAAATTTTAAGAAATTCCAGTGAATAAAAACTAACTTAAATTTGTATTTATTTTTATAATTTCAAACAATATAATGCAGCACTTTTTCAGCGCATTATAATTACGAGACATGTGGGATCATTCTGATAAATTAAAAAAAAACTGAGATGTTTTTTTTTTAATTCAAATTAAATTTGCTCGTTTTTTGACATTTTTGAACCTCAGCATAGTTGGAAGTGCCATGGACAACAATTTTAGTCTTACAACTACATTTTTTGCTTGAAATAGAGAATATAACCTCCATATTGCAGGCAAAAAGTTTCAGCACAAAAATTTAGGAGCATCATGCAAGAATAAAGGGCTGAAAATTGACTTTTGGGAAGCACACTGCTTCTGAATCAAAGTTTGCAATTTTTTAACAAAACACATATTACATCAAAACGCTTTATTTTTAGTGTTTTTATTTGTAAAAGTTGCGTACATTTATTCATTACAAAATAATTAACCAGAAATGTTTAGTGTGTATGCAACCAGGCTCCAAACTTGTAACTTTTTTAAATGGCAAAAACGGTGTTTTCCACCTCTAGTGAAATACGATTTTTTCCCGAGAAATCTACTGCACATCTTGCAAAACTAAGGTTCATTCCTTTATGTCAAGACATTTTCCCACTCCATAGAAAAATTTAATTGAAAACAAAAAATGGTCATGGGACCTCAATTTTTTTTCTTATCTGAACACACCCTAAAAAAGGTATTTGGGCATGCTAGGTGTATCGAAAGATGTGCTGCATGAATGCAATCCATCAAATAGCCTTCCAGAGAGAGTATAATTACTAATACAGCTTTCATTTCACTGTGTACAAAGTAAGTTAAGAACTAAGAGCATTGAATCAGCTCACATTAATATACTTGAAAATGGCATAGTTTTTTTTTTTATTTGCTCACAGTCTCATCTTTTTCCAGGATGGTCTCTTGCGTCGACTGCTATATATATATATTTTTTATTTTTGCACTCCAACTTGCTTTGAGTCCTTGGAAAGTGCCTAGCAAAGTAGTCATTCACTCTCTTATCACACTCCTCCTGCAGCATAGCTTTTACCCACTAGACAAGAAGGCACACCACACGCCTTTCCATGTACCACAGGCAAAGTGTGTGGTGCCAAGAACTGGCCATCTTGCCACTGCGACAACATCAGCTGAAAAAATGGCCGTGGAGTTTTTAAACCCAAAGTCAATGAGCGGGTGCACTTTGCGTCTGCGCTCTGGGGGGCAGTGCCCACACTATTTTAATGCCCACTTGAATGTAATGAAACAGCTGGAATAAAAGCTACACAGCTTTCTTTTTGTAGTCTGCTTTTCTTTTCAGTCTTTCTGGTTGCACCGATAGAGGTATGATTCAGTGAAATCGGATTTCGGCTTGCTTAATTTGAATTCCCGATTTATTCAGCCTCAAGACGACATCATATGCATTAAGGGGCTCTGCTTACTTTGTAATCCACATGTTTCGGATAAAATGTTAGTCTCCTTTGAGTTCAATTTATAAAGAGTCTACTGTAGTTATTTATACTTTTCTGAATTGTGTTCCACCTTGGAATAGTTCATCCCGGATATATGGAACTTAAAGGAGATAGCAAAATAGTACGGTATATGAACAATTCAATATAAGAAACATACCAACAGATGAGCTGCTCTATAACTCGTGACGCATGTATATGGTGCATCATGCTAAAGGCGTGTTTCCTGCAGCGATGTGCTGCCCGTTGGCTCACCAGCAGCCACCGCTCACCGCAGATAAGGCATTCAGCTGAAGCATTAGCTCGCGCCTGGTGCCAAAAGAGAGGTGCACTAGCACAGCCACCTTAAATGAGCGTATGCTTCGAATAGTTGGTAGGGACAGACTGGAGCGTTGAAGCTTGTGCTCCTCGCGCTTCCAGTCTCTCGCAGCGTGGCGCACGGGCCGTTGGGGTAGACATCAAAACATTTGTGGATGCTGCTTTAGGTAAAGCCACCGCTTGTCATCAGAGGTCTAATTTTTTTTCTTCTACAGTATAAATTCAATAATAGCTGATAATAATAGCCACTGGACAGAACTCGGCTTCTTTGCATGAAAGCAGCGTCTCATTGAAAATGAGCAAACCTGACCGAGCGCTACTTCCATTCATACTCGATGTTTACATCGTCAAGTGGTTTTATAGCATAGCATCTACACGGCCTGCAGGTGTCCAAAGCTGACTAGCAGACCTGGCTCAGTGTGTGAAAGCGGTCATGGGGGTACTATTAGGAGAAGCGCCCCTTGCTGGGACACGGCGTGGCATTCAGTGTTCTGCTGGGCAGGAGTTCGATGAATGCGAACAACACTCCTATACTTTTGTGTGGGTTTCAAGGGCTTATACTGAGAGTTCGATATAAACAATATTTTGATATATTCGGTCTCAATATATTCGGGGTCGACCATATTCTCTAACACATTGGTCTGACACGAAGACATGTGATGTGTAGGAGTGTTTGTGGCAACATTCAAAGGAATTGTGAAGTCTCTTAATTAAGTCTCAATCCCAACAGCATTACAAAGGATCCATATGACACTGACAAGATGTCCACGGACTTTGTGCAGCAGTTTCCAAAGCAGGCTTTTACAGTTGGCCAAATAGTAAGTGCATTTATGGTTTCATTAATGTAGCTGGATAAATTTAGTATAAAAGTGAATACTAATTTCAGATTCCAACATTACTTTCTTGTCTTGGCAGCTGCTATACACGTAATCCTCATTTTGTGACTGACATTAGCACTCCCAGAGCGAAAGTCTGAAATGTTCTCCTCTAGTGTATGCCTACTGCTAATTGTTGAACAGGATTTAGTCAACAGTTGATTTGTGAATTTGTTTTGGGTATGATTTTAGTGCAGAGGGAGCTCATGTGTACTGATAATGCATATCATAACTTGTTGTTGTTTAATTGCAGCTGGCATACCAGTTTGCTGATAAGAAGCTTTTGAAGCTTGTGGTAAAAGAAATGGAAGGTAAGTACTGGTGACCTGTAATATAACACTTGTTCTTTATTGCAGCTGGCAGGTGCCTTTTCAGCTTAATATAGTCAAAGAAAAAAGCCACACAAGTTTCAAACTGGAGAATGCAGTGTCTTTTGAGGCTGCTGTGATGAGGTGCAGCATCCTATATTCTTAACCCTTTCGCTGCCACGAACGTACCGGTACATTTTCGCGGTTTCCCTCCACAGTGTCACCGACGTACCGGTACATTCTCTATCGTGCGTTCAAAACTTCGCGCCCGAGCACGAAGCTGGCATACTTAGGCAGGCTGCGCCATCTGTAATGTCTTTCTACAAGTTCTTAATTTCGCCCCGCATTGTGTTGGTATGTATATACTGAAGAGAATAAAGTGACTGCGTCCACCCCTGCCACCTTCTTTGCTGAGGGGCGCGGTCGCTCCGCACGCTACTCTATCGCGCTAAGCGATCATGCGGCACATGTGTTTCGCGATGCGTGCCAGCGGTTACGGGTTCAAGGGTTGTTCTGCCATCTGCCGCAGGTTTTTATTTTTATTCTGTTGGCATGTCTGCTATGACTCGTCACGTTCAGGGGCTCGCGCCGTTGCCTCTCCAATAGGCCGACACATGACTCGATCGCTGCTTTCGCTCTCGCTTGCCGTGCCCTTGCTTGCGACTAGCAGCAGCAAAGGAGGTTGCTTTAGCCTCTTTCTACCTCCCTCCGTAATCTTGGTTTCACAACATGCCATTTCTCTCCGTTGTGGGGGCCACTGGATGTGCGCCTTCCGTGCGTGTGGTTACTTTCGGATGGCTGTCTGCGCGAGACCGACTGCGGACTGGAGCGATGGCTCTTTTCATTATAAATACGAGCCAAGCTCAGAATAGGACTCTCAAGAAGTATCGAAGTTTTTTTCTTATATTATCCTCATTTATCTAATTTATAATCAGGCTGATGATGATGATGTTAATTAACAATACCTGCAGAACACTGAAATGCGCATATTCCGATGACTATGTTATTTGTATAGCAATCATAATAAAAAATAAATCAATATACTCGTTCCCTGAAACCAAGCCGACACTGGGGGTGCGTCACGGCCAGAAACGCCCGACAGCCAAAGGGTTAAGATTGCTTAAGGAGTATAACGTCATTGTCAAATACTCTGTTGTGTTGTGCATTGTGCACAATAATGGCAAAAACAAAGTTGGCATTTCGGTATGCAGGCCTTGCGACCGCTAGTAGCAATGTGTGAGGAAGTGACAGCATATAGGTAAAACTTCAAGTTGGGCTAGTTGGTAATTTCTTGTTGGAATCATTTTGTAATGGTAAAAACACGGACACAAAGGAAAGAGGGTGGGGAATGTGTGTGTGTGTGGGGGGTGGATGGTGAGACCATGTGTGAATGACGAGGCACCTGCGTGTGCTTAATGACTGTCATGTATATATATCATGTATTTGTACAGTAAAAACTAGTTGCAGTCTAGCGGGTGTCCCTTGTGTTTCGTGTTCTTTGTGTCCGTGTTTTTACCACTACAAAATAATTCCAACATATAGGTAACACTGTCTCATGACAATGGCTAGTAAATG
The DNA here is from genome assembly GCF_055883805.1 of Amblyomma maculatum. Classification (NCBI taxonomy): domain Eukaryota; kingdom Metazoa; phylum Arthropoda; class Arachnida; order Ixodida; family Ixodidae; genus Amblyomma; species Amblyomma maculatum. The sequence goes on from NC_139344.1 coordinate 238,507,189, forward strand.
TGCTCAATGAGAGCTGGATTTTTTAGTCCATTCAACAAGTAGTTTGCAGCACTGCTAAAGGTAAGCACTATCTAGGCCAATTAGTAATGGTGCCCACTAGATGATTGAGGAACCCTGCTCCTATTGTAGAGGGCAGCAGAGGAGTGTAGGAGCACAATTATATTTTGCACGCTGTGCTAGTCGGACCAAATTGCCCTTATAGTATTTTATATTGATGCAAGCTACTTGCAGAAGGGAGGGATTATTCGTGAGAGTTGCTAGATTGAGCTGTTATGCATTTTTACTTTTTTTTTGAATAGTTGTTAGGTTTGTATGTACATATATCCACAGCATGCTCTTTGATGGTTCTACACGTAGAGAGGATTAGTTTCAGATAAATCCCACTTTTTGTGTCCTTTCTGGGCTTTGTTTTTTTTTTTTTTTTTTTGTTTTTGTGCTAGGACATGCTGCCCGAAGCCTATGTTTTTGCTGATTTCTTGGGCTTTTTTTACCCTTCCTAATTTTTAGAATGACAATATTTATTTATTTATTTACATGACACCGCAGACCTCATTATGGTTCAAGCAGGATGTCCAAAAATTAAATAAAACAGTACGAGCAACGCCGAGTCAATTTCAAGAATAAAACTTAAAAACATGCTGGTTAGACAGAATACAAAACTGCAGGGCATTTGGAACATTACAAAATATTAGCAAAGATATTTTCCAAATTTCTTTACTTTGAAACATTTCGTCAGGTAATTAGTTCCGCTCTGTGATAGTTCACAGATAGTATCGATATTTATCCTGGTTAGGCTGAGTGGCGTATGGGGCCGCAGTGTAATTATACTCGTGTCTATTCAACAAATGGCATCTCCAAGGTCAAGAGGCATTTTTTTGTTAGCATTGCAATTTCTTCCTGGCTAGGACCGTGTACAGCCTTTGTTAAAATATACAGCCCATTGAATTTGCTCCTGGGTCATGCAGTCTAGCCAAGTTTGCATCATTACTACTTCATATCTCTTGAACATGTGAGGGGACTCTTGTGCTCATCCCTACGACACTTAGAACTTCTAAGGGTTCTAGAAATCTGTTACACTGCTCAGAAGCAAACCCTGTGGACTTTACATTTCCGACTAAAGCTGTACCATTAGTATCTTAGTGGGACTATGTGGTAAGCTCCTTATCATGCAGTGTGATGAGCTGTATGGAAGAGCATGTTTATGAATCACTGGCATTTTTATGGTATAGCATATAAGGAGCTGATCGGGGTGCAGAGCATTGACTCTTGTCACACCTTGCAGAGGAGATTAAATTTTAAAAAACTTCTCAGTTGAAAGCCGGATTTGAATCCACACCAGGATGAACAGATTAGTTCTGCTGGCTGGTGCTTGACACCACTCTGCCATTGCTGCAACCCCAAACGTTCTGCGTCTCTTGCTCTGTAATCTGGATGTGCTCATCTTTATCACAAACTTCCTGCATCCTTGCAAGTAAAACTGCCAGTCTCTTACACTCTGTCATTGCCTTCATAATGTTCCTTCCATTGACTGGCAGGGATTGGTATGTAAGGAAGCCACGGTATTGTTTGTAGCTATGAATGTGTGTTTTTCTGGCATGCTATCGCAAATCGGTCTGGACGGAGGGGGTGTCTAGTCGTCTGCTAATTTTTGTTCACAAATCTCTCCGAGAATGCTCTAAGGCTTATTGCTCATCATTTTGCAACAAGAAGGCATATAATGCAAGGTACACAGTTTCTGAAGAATCTGTGAGGTGTGGAGTATCTAGGGCCTGGAGTTAGATACAGTAGAATCTTTGATATGAACCTCATTGTGTCAGAAAAATATACTTAAAAACCCGAAATTCATGCAATCAAAAAACGAAAAGTAATGCCTATATGCTAAAGGTTTGGAAATGTATTTCTGAAAATCTTATTTGAGCTTACAGGACTTATTTACAGCTGTATGTCACCATGTAAACATTTCCCCAGTAACATTGTTTGGTGCTGCCTATTGACAGCTGGTGTTCAGCTCTGCACAAGCTCTTTGGTGATTTATACGAAACTTTGTACTCGGTAATTTATTTTCAAAAGGCATGGTTTATCCAGATTATTCCAACTTGCTCTGTGCAGCAAATGAAAGGCATTTACTGGTGAATACACGCTATAAATTCCTTGTTAAGCATTTTTTGCTTCAAAGCATTGTGTACTCTTCTTTAGCTAATTGTAGTTGCTTAGCTGCAGTGCTAAGTATTCAGGCAAATTTTTTAACGGTTGATTATTTGCAGGTTAATTGAAATCACTGATCTGTCATGTGACTCTTGGTGAAAGAATCAAGCAAAGCAGAAGTTTAGGCTTTTTCGGAGCTAATTCGTAATCGTGAAAAATGGTGCAAAATAAGGAAGACGACGACACACCTGCTGAAACACTCGTAGGTTATCACGTGTAGTGTCTGCTTCCTTTTGTGTCTGCTGCATTTTGCACTGTTTTACACCATGCTGAAAGAAACGAATGGATAGTCCAGCAATTGTTATGCAAGAGGCAAGAGATAGATTACCCGAGAAACCACTGTGAAGCACATTTTGAATTTTGGATGAAGTAGAGCTGTTTTATGTTGTTGCTTAAAGATTCTAGTTATCTTCCCTTAGAAGGAAACAGCGAAAACAGAGAAAAAAAAAGGGGCGGCACTGATTGTTCATCATTACACGACCTATAGACCATAAAAGGATGTGTACAGAAGGAAACAGCGAAAACAGAGAAAAAAAAGGGGCGGCACTGATTGTTCATGATTACACGACCTATAGACCATAAAAAGATGTGTACAGATATATAGATCAGTAAGCCTGGCTGCACTGCTGCGTGTATATTGGAGCTGGTGTTGAATGTGTCGGGGGTCACAAGCTGTGTGATTCCACGGTGCATAATTCAGGATGCTGTGTGAATGCTTTTACTAGATGTACTTTGATGCTAGGTAACAACAACCATAAAGCATATTTCATAAATGCTTCAATGAGCAAAATGTTTCATGGTGTATGCTTATTTTCATGTTAAGTAATTTCGCTATTAATTTATTTGAACCACTCATATGTATTTCCCTAGCCCTGCATTTCTGCTTGGCCAGAAAAACTGGCTTGACTAAAGACCACAACAATTATTTGGTCATTGTTTTCTGAATGCAGTTGCAAGCTTGGATTACCTGAGGGGTGACACTTCAAAGCCTCTGTCAAAACCCAAGACTGTAAGTTGTAAAGGCTACATTTAATATGCATGGTTGTTAAACACCCAAAAAGGTAAAAAAGTAAGCTTTTCTTCAATTTTTTCTGTTTACGTGCTCGATGTAAATAAATTGGCCACTGGTTAATTTGATTTACAACCTTTTTACACTATGGGCAAAAGGACCTTATGAGTTCGTTTCTTTCTGTCCTTGTCAGTTTATTATGTGCATTAGTCTGAACTCCTACTTTTGACTCACTCTGCTTATCAACAAGCTCACAACTCACTGATATCCCTTACCTTGGACAGCTCCCCAATCCCCAAAGTTTCTCAATTCCGCGTTCTTGGCATGCCTCTGCATGCCGCCAAAAATGTCCGGGCTCTCCATGCGGCTGTTGCTACCTGTCAGTCCGTCACCCATTTACTTTGCTGAGTTGTAAGACGGTCCTCTGGCCTGAGGGAAGCTCACGCCTGTCGACTGGCTCAGACGCTGGCTCTTAACAAATTCCTTTACTTTATACCATATCTTTTATTCACCCAGGGCCAGCTAGACACACTTGCAACAGCTCTTCATGGCCTTTATAAAGCTGCTCTTTGTCTTCCCATAACCACTTCCACTGATAAGCTTTATGCCACCGGGCTTTTTCATCCTCTTCGCAGTCTCCTTTCCCTTCACCATGACCGACAGATAGCTTGCCTGTCCGGCACAGTTCATCGACGCTGGCTTCTAAACCATGCTAACATTTCCCCCATCCAGTCAGTCCCTCTGCCAACTCCTTCCTCTCCAGAGGCCACAAACCTCCGTTTACTTCCTCTTCCAGCCAATATGTCGCCGGTCCTGCATGCTGGCCGCCGACATGCTGCTGCCTCTCATCGTAGTCCGCCCTTCAATACCCATTGAGTCGCTTACACGGATGTCTCTTATGTGGCTCCTCGCGGATTTCGAAGCCAGGCCCTCTTTCATCCTCGTCTATCTACCCCTGTCACACACACTAGCGGCCCCTTTCTCCACCCTCCGGATATTATCTCGCTTGAGGTCCTCTCCATCATTCATGCCATTCAAAGTTTCCATTCTCTCCCACCTGTGCCTCAGTATATTATATACACCGACTCTCAGGCTGCTATCTGTGCCATTCAATCTAAAAGTCTAACACATCATCTGTCCATGGAGCTCGAGGTTGCACTTGTTGCGCTGCAGCCCTGCCTCGTCCTCCTCCGATGGTTCCCTGGACACTTGGGGATTGACGGCAATGAGCTGGCGAACCAGCTCACCCGTGAAGCTCGTAACCTTGCACCATTCATCCCCTGGCCAAGATTTTTGGAGGGCGGGTCAAGACTGTTTCTTCGCGCCACCATCAGCGAATATTACAATGCTGCTCGCTTAGACCGCAAGCTCTACCCCGACCCTCATCCTAATCTTTCTGTTCGGGAGGCTTATATCCTTCGGCAAATACAGTTGAATACACTCATAACCCCTGCACGGCTATATCTCTACAAATTCTGTCGTGATCCATCATGCCCCAACTGACCTTCCCCTTATGCCAACCTTTCACACTGCCTATTTTCATATCTGGTTGCATTGCAATCGGGATTCTTTCCCACCTCCTCCCATACTATCTGGACCAGGGTGGACTGGCTTGGTGCTGAGGATGAAGAAGAACAGCGCCTGCTAGTCCAGCAGGCCATTGATGTATTAGGCGCCCAAGTGTTGCGCCTCAGTAAAGTCTTTTACTACTACTACTACCACTACTATTTACAGTATGGCAGACACAGATTATTGAGAGAAAACAATATGTTCCAGTTTAATGTGATGTGGTACAATCTTAATGCTTTGTTGATTTATGAGCCTGTAGTTTGTCATATATCCAGCCTCCCCTTGCAAGTCTCAAAGGGGTTATATAAGGGTTTTAAGCATGTGGAAAATGAGTTAAATGAAGCAACCATAGCTGTGCAAAGCATAAATGTACTCGCACAGAGCCCTTCCATTTTGTGACCAGGCCAAAATGTGTTCATTTTGTAAAACATGCACTTTATTTATGCATCTCTCTGCCTGCTCTTAAGCCAAAATGCATCATGCCTTCATTTTTTTCTTTTCTTTTTTTTTTCAGACACAGATTGGGTTGCTGTTGCCGGATGCTGCAGTTGTTTTTGAAAAGGCTGAAGGCTCCACGTTGAGCCTTACAGGTCACGCTAAAGGGTAAAAGTGCTTACATGCATTAACGTGTCATTCTTTATATTAATTGTAGCATACCTGTTTCTTCTATCATCATTTAACCTTTTGGTTACTGCTTCCTTTTCTCTTATTGCCAGAAAAATTGTTCGTCAGTCGATCATCAACCCAGACTGGGATTTCAATAAGATGGGCATTGGAGGGCTGGACAAAGAGTTCAGTGCTATATTCAGAAGGGCATTTGCATCGAGAGTGTTCCCACCTGAAGTTATTGAACAGCTTGGTAAGTTCAAGAAGGGATATGTATGTCATTAGTAGTGCTGATGGTAATAAGGGAACTAATCGCTCTGAAGTTGCAAAGATTCACATATTTAAGTGGCTCTCAGCTGTAATAGGACTGGCAAGGATGCAGAATAAGTGCGTTTTTTCTTCACCCAATCTGAAGTTACACGACTTTTCTTAATTTCTGCAGTTTTCGGATTGACCAAATCTGTTTGAGCTCTTTTAAGGCAGAATTCATGTTTTTTGCATTCTGTAGTACAGCTCACAGTCAAATATTGTGCTTGTTTCCAGATCTGAAGCATGTGCGTGGCATTCTTCTGTATGGGCCACCTGGTACAGGGAAGACTTTGATGGCTCGTCAGATTGGCAAGATGCTCAATGGACGAGAACCAAAGATAGTTAATGGGCCACAGATCTTGAACAAGTATGTTGGTGAGTCTGAAGCAAACATCCGCCGCCTCTTTGAGGATGCTGAAGAGGAAGAAAAGAAGGTGCCTTATCTGACTTTCCTCATAATAAGCTCGTTGTTTCACATTATACCGCCGTCTGTATTGCACTTTTTCTTTCCAGTTGGGTATCAACAGTGGCCTGCATATCATAATTTTTGATGAAATCGATGCAATATGCAAGCAAAGAGGCTCTGTGGTAAGCTTGGTTAAATTGCGGTTAATGTTGCTATCAACCCGCAGAGATATTTGCTGCATGGATGTCATGTCTGTGTGCAGGCAGGCAATACGGGTGTCCACGACACAGTGGTAAACCAGTTGCTGTCTAAAATTGATGGTGTGGAATCACTGAACAACATATTGGTGATTGGCATGACTAACCGGCGAGACATGATTGATGAAGCACTCACCAGACCGGGTCGACTTGAAGTGCAGATGGAGATTGGACTGCCTGATGAGGCAGGTCGTCTCCAAATTCTAAACATTCACACAGCACAGATGCGCAACCACCGCAAAATGGCTCCCGATGTGGACCTGGCTGAGCTGGCCCTCCTCACCAAGAACTTTTCAGGAGCTGAGCTCGAAGGCTTGGTACGAGCAGCACAGTCAACTGCCATGAACCGCCTTATCAAGGTGAGACTAGCATAGTTGCCTCTGAGGTCTACCTGTGACCGTGTATCTTTCCTGTTTGTTTCTGTTTTACTGCTGGATTGTGGTTGCATAGCATGACCAATAGGCAAACCTATTTGTGTTGATTTCATGCATTACTGTCTATTTATTAGTGGAACAGTTTGTGCCTAGGGGCAGTATGTAGATAGATAATCCATCAGCCTCAGTTTTATGCATGTCTTAAAGAATAGCAAGTAGAAATTAATCGCCTTCCCACTTGCGCTTACTTAGACATGGTAGCTCATCTGTCACCAATTGCCTGCTTAATGCTATCTGTTAAAGTATACCTGCTGCCAGAATATTTCTTTTACAGACTGGATGGTTGACAGTCTGAGTTCTGATGATATCATTTCTTTCATCCAGGCAGGAAGTAAAGTTGAACTTGACCCCGAGGCTGCCGAGAAGCTGCTTGTTACCCGAGCAGACTTCATGAATGCATTGGAGAATGATGTGAAGCCGGTAAGAGTCAAGTAAGGGAAGGTATTAGTTCTTTATTGTCCTAACTGCTGAATGGCATTTCAGGCATTTGGAACAAGTACGGAAGAAATTGAGCAGCTGGTATCCAAAGGTGTTACTACTTGGGGACCCCAGATCAGTGCAATACTGGAAGATGGTGACTTGTTCATACAGCAGGCCCGTTCTCCGGAGTCCAGAGGACTGGTCACAATACTGCTTGAAGGTAAGAACTGAATGCTACTACTTAAGCCGTATTCACACAGGGGATTCCGGCGAGGTTGGATGTGGAAAGGAGGTGCATGATGTCATGGGCCGGGCAAACTCTACCCCGCTCCCGAACTCTCACATTCACACGAGCGATGAACAGTCGCCGAAGAGAGACGTCTACTGTTTCAAGGTGCACGCAGCAGAACAGGAACTGAGAAGTACACAAGACAGCCGTTTCTGACCCACTAACTTTTCTTTGCCAGTTAGGGAAACAAAATTTTAATGAAAAAAAGTGTACACAAGATAAAATAAACTAGTCTGAAAGGGAATGGTGCCTGCTGAAGGAAAGTCTAATACAAAAGGCCCGGGTGAGGAAAATCTTATCTGCTCGCACCCTGCTGCGAGCTTATTTTTCTCTCTTGGGGACTCTGGGAGCATTTGTGTGGGCCGGCTGAGAGGACCCCCCCACCCCTGGGATGGCGGCCAGCGGCGAAAAACAGGAAGCTGCGATGCCCAGCAGCCTCTCGAAGGCGTGACGTCGGCACAGTCGCCCTCGCTAAGAAAGGAATTGCAGCACCTGTGTGAATACCACTTTAGTGACGGTCATTGTAAGATAATAAAGCCAGGTGTGTTGCAATAAAGAGTGGGAATCGAGACCCAATCTTGTTTGCATATCTTGTTTAGTTTGTGCACCATGTTTGTTAGTGCTAACCTCACAGGTTACTAGCAGGGCTGTTAGTACAGTGGTAGTTCTGATTACATGGTCTGTCTTTTGCTAACATTTTAGCAAACGGACAAACCCAGCATGAGTCGTACTAATAACGAATCGCAAGAGCAAGAAGCAAGCTATTTAATGTTTATTTCAGCGAAAATGAACTTGTATGACACTAGGCCACATTCATGGCATGTGGCATATTAACTCCTAATGACATGATGAACCTTCCAATGACAACGAGCCTTCCAGCAGAGAAAAGAAGTTTGAATTCAGCATGTCACCACTGTTTTTTCTTGCCTTCTTCCTTTGCCATTTTAAAATATAAATTTCCAACAAAACTGCCAGTGGAGCAGTAGTGTATGTCTAGTGCAAGATCCTTTGTGCATATTTTTGCCTTTGCTCTGCTTTGGTGATTATCTAAAGAATTGTCTGTAGCATGTTAGAAATTTATATAATTCACTTACTGCTTGCACCTTGTAATTGGGCAGTACTGTGTTGATCCAGTCTGAAGTTTGATTTGCTTTTATTATGATAACATTGGCAAAGTTTTAAACTATGTGCCAAACTTACCTGGCCTTTCATTTCGAACTTGTCTGCTTGTAGTCTTAGAGCTAGATCTTTCAGTTGCCTGGCATCTGTATCACCAATTGATCATGACTGATACAAAGGACAAAGCACAAAATTAAGTGGCCTACCTTGTTCCCGAGACCCAAAGTCAGGCTTTGTGCACATAAAACGCCTGGGTCTGGTTCTTGTGTTGCTCGTGCCTGGAGAGGCTGCATGTGTGTGGTGTATTTCGACACTATTTACTTCCTCAGTGTTTCACAGATTGTCTGGAAGTCATAGTGCCGGCAGTTCTTATATCTTGTCTCTTGATAGGTGTGAAAAATATTAAGTAGGTGCAATGGGGAGATTACTGCAATGGCATTAATGGAAATCTCATACGTTCTAGGAGAGATATGAAGTGGTGGTATTAAAAAAAGAAATGCAGCTTGATCTGTTGATGGCTTTGTAATAATGTTATATTCTTCTTCAGGGGCTCCGAATTCTGGCAAGACTGCACTGGCAGCCAAAATTGCTCTACGCTCAGAATTTCCGTTTATAAAGCTTTGCAGTCCTGATGCAATGGTCGGCTACACTGAGACTGCTAAATGTCAGATCATCAAAAAGGTAATCCATCTTGCATACCACTGAAATATAATATATATTTCAGTGGTATATATATATATATATATATATATATATATATATATATATATATATATATATATATATATAGTTATATATATATAGTTATATAACCTATTACAGTCACCTTTGTTTATTCTACGTAATCTGTATACAGATTGATTTGCATTAATGAATGAAATCAAAGCCTTCAAGGTGTTAACATATTTTGTGATGGTCAGTAGTTCTGTTCGGAAGGCGGCATTGTAGTACCTACTGCTTCGCTGGCCACTGATACTCAGGAGAAGCTTGGTTGGTGTTTTTAGCCACAAAGGGTAATTCTGCGAGTCACACTGCAGCTTCCACATCAGCTGTGGTTGTTTGGAGGCAGGCGGTGTCCATCAGGCACCATTTGTATATGCTTTCACAAACAGGTCTTATGCATGCTTTTTGAGTTTGACCACTGATTAGCTGCATTAAGGTGCAGTTTCTACAAGGCTGCACAGTTTTAATGAAATTGAGTATTAGGATATCCTCCCCTCCCCAAAATGCTCTTTCTCATTTCTACTTAACCGCAGTTTGGTTTGGTTCGGTAAAACTTTATTTCCCACAGTAGGGGTCCTGAAGGACACTCGGCTAGGCGTCAGGTGTAGAGGGCAGCTCCCACATCGGCACAGAGAGCCCGAAGCTCTCCGCCGCCGCGCGGGCCTCCTGGATAGTCCGAAGCTGATCGTGTAGCGAAGCACTTTTTAGCACTTTGTCCTAATGTTCCTTGTTCTTGGCGTAGGCGTCGCTCGATGCACAACCACACAGCATATGGTTCAAGTCTACATGGTCACTGCATCGTTCACACACATGTTGTTCGTCATAGTCTGGGTCGATGTTGCGCCAAGGGTTGGGGTATGAGTTCGTTTGGAGCAAGCGTAACGTGACCGACTGGCTGCGGGTTAATTTCTTAACCGAAAGGGGAAATGCTCATCTGCCTAAATAAAAGTGCTTAGTAAGCTCGTTGTACATGAATAATTGATCTCTGTACTCGATATGTGACCTAACCGCTGTGATTCTGCGTTTAACCTCTCTGATGGCTCAGTGGCTGCAGCATTTGGTTGCTTAGCCCAAGGTCGCAGGATTGAATTCTGGCTTCAGTGGCCACATTTTAATGGAGATACATAAAATGCAAAAATTAGGGGTACATTTCAGCAACATTTTTAACGATATGACGTGACGGTGTTAATGGTTCCCGGCCGCCAGCTCTTCTTGAAGGTTCTTGTTTGTGTACATACGCTTTGCTACTCATTTACTCACTCGTCTCCTAATTTTTGCCTCTTATTATCTCACACATACTTATAAGCATACATTCATCAGCTACCACATTATGTGAAAGTCTACCCGACGTAGATATAAAGCCCAGCTTTAATAAAGCCATACAAATTTGCCTGCGTGGCCTAGGAATAGTGTGTCTGACTCAAGATCTAAGGGACCAGGAGAGTTTAATTTCAATTTCACCAGCCTATCTCAAAGCAGAAGCCCAATTTGGCTGCTGCACCTACCAACTGTCATGCCATATGGTCTTGTGATGATGTCACATAGCCCTCCAACCAATCATTTCTTCGCCATGTCATTTGCCAGCTACCACCCGCCTTTGGTTTTCTAGCTCACAACATTGGATTTTTTGAAAAATGGGGCCTTTTACGTTATGTTAAAAATGCTTCTGTGTTGTTCAGTGCCGTGTCAGTGCACCTCAGAGAACCAGCTTAGAGGGTCAAAATCAACTGTGAGTCCTCCCATGCAACACTCATAGCCCATGTGCATCTTTGTGATTTTATACTCCATATGACGTACCATACATCTGCCCTCGACTAATATTACATTGTGTGTGCGTGTGTGTGTGTGTGTGTGTGTGTGTGCGCGTGCGTGCGCGCATGCTTGGAGTGGGCCTATATCAGTTGGTGGAGGCATCACAGTATGAACATAAAATTTACATTAACACTCTAGCACAACCAGCAGTGCTTGTAAATTAGGCTTTGATGATTCTGTATTCTGAATGATCCAGTATTAAACACAGAGCTCAAAATAAGTTCAGGTTTTCTTTACATTGCTAAACTTGTTAGTCATTGTTCCCTGCAGTACATCCACTAATTAGTTGCCAGCCACATTTTACACTTATTAGCAAGATACCTCTTGCTGTATATTTCATATGCGATTGATTTCTTACTGTCTTTCAACTGCAATAAGTGCTTGCTTCTGCAAAGAAGCATAGGTGTTGGTTGGAAATTTTGCATGGTTTAATTAAAGGAAGTAGAACCATTGTTGAAATAACATGAATTGATTGTTTCAGGTTTGAAAATTGAGCTTCTCACTAGCGTGTTCTTCATGATAAGACTAGCAGGCTAATTCCTGAATGCTTAAGCTGGTAAGGTGTGCCTAAAGTCGCCTGTAGTTACGTTCAGCGTGCCTAGGGTGTTTCAATGGCAGTAGTCACATAGTCATTCTAATGTGCCCTGAGAAGCTTTTGACTCTAAAATTTTTTCGTTTCAGTCCATGGAAGAAGCACAGTCTGTGATGTTTTTATTCTGTGGACTACTTTGAGCAGAAAGTTGCATTTGAGAATAAATAGCTCGTATTCAACACTTTAGGAGGGTAATTTAATGACACAGTGGGAACATTTGTTTTCTAGGTATTTGATGACGCCTACAAGTCACAGCAAAGCTGCATATTGGTTGACAATATTGAGCGCTTACTGGGTAAGTTACTGGAAAATTGTGTGTTGGAAAATCTGGTTTAAAACCGCTGTGCATGCCATATCGCTTCCTCGAGAGTACTAATAAAGTGTATAGTGAAGCACTTGCAGTCTTGGTGATGTTTCACTTTTTGTTCACAGACTATGGTCCAATTGGACCAAGGTATTCAAACCTGGTGCTACAGGCTCTATTAGTGCTCCTGCAGAAGGATCCTCCAAAGGTACTATTTTACAGCAACATAGGCTGGCTGCGGCTGCTGATGCTGTTCACTTAGAGCATTTAAAGGATGGTTTAAGGCTTTGCTACCGTTTGTGCAGTCTATTTAAAGCATGTTATGTGTGCAAAGTTCTCTCAATTAATGTTCTTGGAAATTGGGAAGTTACTGCGGCAAAAATTTTGACCATGGATTTTTGTGCAGCTTCTATTGAAGTGTTCAACATGGCATGTAGAATGCACTGTCGATGCTACTGCATGTGGGAGTGTTCTCCATTTTTTTGCATGGGCAGTGAGGTGGTTCATGCTTCAGCTGCTAGCAACATAAAAGTAAATTTTGCTGTAGTATAACAGCATAGTGTTGGAAACAAGCGCAGAGTCTTGTTTTTGCACTATGTAAGATCATCTGAGAGGTTCCAGCGCATTACAATTTACCTTACAATGCAGAGCATGTATGCATTATGCGATTCCAGGGCCGCAAGCTGCTGGTGCTGTGCACGAGCAGCCTGAAGGGAGTGCTGGATGAGATGGGTCTGAGTTCCTCCTTCACCGCTGTGTTGCGGGTGCCTAACCTGTCTCAGCCCCAGCATGTCCTGGCTGCACTTGAGGATGTCGACTGCTTCTCCAAGGCTGAGCTGGATCAGATTTCAAAGCATCTGGAAGGCCGCAGGCCAGTTTTTTTCTTTTCGCCTTTTTTTTTTATACAGTGTTTTGATGGTTGTTTTTGCTGAACTAATCTGAACATGTGGCCAATAATAGACAGATGAATGCACTGCTTGACATACTTCCAGGGCAGTAGTAGTAGTATTTTTAGGCCCTCAATTTCACACTTACTGTGTTATGACTTTCAGGCTCATTTATGGGTGGCATGAATTGTAACATTTACCTTGCATGTATGCAGTGGGTGCGTACTGGTTCGAACATTGCAAGTTGCCCGCAGTATTACCAGCCCAGCTGAAGTGGCTAAAATGCTTGACTACTGAAGGGGGGAGACCCGGCTTTTGTTCAGGCCATGGTGGCCACATTTCGATGAAGGTGGAACACAAAGCATTCATGTACTGTGCAATTTCAGTGCACGTTAAACAACCCCAGGTAGTTGAAACTACCGAAGCCCACCACTACGGCATCCCTCATACTCAGTGTTTCCTTGGGACGTTAAACCTCCTGTACCATACACGATATGCTGGGACTCAAAATGGGCCTCATATGTTTCTTTAGCATAGCCAAAAGTAAGCAGGAGTCCAGAATACATGAGGAATACCCTTACTAATTGACTACTTTAACGGTACTAAAGCCCTTTTAAAAGCAATTAATCAGTGTAGCATTTGGAAGTTAGTAGAGAGTTGCAGTGTATTCATGGAGTGTTGCATGTGATGGTGGAGAGTTTCATGTGCGCCAGGTGGTGGGGCTGTTAGTATGATGAGTGTTGAAGTTAGTTGCAGCTCTGCCAAGAAGTGCTGTCTTATATGGGTCTAGCAAGGTTTGATCCCAAGTGCTGCGAGGTGCCCACCAGTACAGGTACAAACTTTTTCCCTGGCTTGGCACTCAGCTTCTTTGCCATGAAATGATTTAAAAGGGGGTCTTTGACCTCAGCTTTGGCAACCAAAAAAGTACCTCTTACCTGGTGCTCTTCACACAAGGTATTGATGCTCAGTGGTTATAGATGTCAAAATTGTTGAGGCATGTCATTTATGGGGCTCACAAATTACTGTCCCTGAAAGTGGGCTTAGCAGCTGCGCAGTACATGCACTTGAACATATCCTCTCTTTTTCTCTGTGGACAGTTGTTGGTGGTCGCATCAGTCTGTATCATTAGTTTCCAGCAGTATACTTTGTGCAAGTTCTCAAGGAATATAGAATACAGTTCTATCTCGTTCCTTGAAAAAAAACTGTGCATTAAAAGAACGTAATGATATGAATGATATTAATTATTGCATCTGTTCCTTTCATATGCTTGCTTAAATGGGTTAAGTTAGGTGAGGTGGTTTTTTTTAATGTTTGCAGATTTGTGTCTTCAAAACTAATCCTGCGTGGTCTGGCCGTACAGCAAAGCAGACACAATACAGTCGAACCCGGATATATCAAACTCGAAGGGGATCGCAAAATAGTTCGATATATCGATAATTCGATATACAGAAATCGGCATGTGACGGTACTTACGATGCGAAAAAACGATACCGTATTTGTCGCGTAATCAACCCACTCGCATAATGAACCCACCCTCCACTTTGGCACCCGAGAATTTGAATAAAAAAAAAAAAAGCGTTAAGGCCAGCTCGCTCACATGCAAGCGACTGAGCGATCTCAGCGACGAGTGGCAGCGACAGAGCGAAAATTTTCAAACTTGGAACTGCGTCCCTCTTGCCGCTCGAGCCACCGCAGCAGCTCAAAACAAGGTTTCTGTGTCGCCGCGGCGCAGAAATCGCGAGCATTTTCGCTTGCATGTCGATGGCGCGCGTCAGTCCGTTTCGGTCGTCTCATCCACAGCTCATTGGCAGCGTGCCAAGATGCTGCGCAGCGATAACGTCGGGGCGCGTTTATCTTTTGATAGCTCCTGCGGTGGCGGGGAGCGAACTTGGCAGAGTGCCCGTGATGGCTTGATTGCGCAAGCCTGGTTCGATTTATCATGCCGCGCTTGGGGCGGGCGTCATGATCGCAGCAGCTGACCGCGTGCTTTCGCTGATTCATACATGCAAGGATAAACGATAAAAAAAAAAAAAAAAAAAAGCCCTGCCGCTTCTTAACGTCCGCAACCGCCATATCTTACGCTACACCGCGCGTACAGCTCAACGATAAAAAAGGATGACTCTCGAAAAAAAAAAAAAATAAAAGAGAGAGAGAAAAAAAAAAAGAACTGCCGCTTCTTAAAATCCGCAGGTGCCATAGCCACGTCCGCCGCCGCGCCGCCGCACGCAGAGGGTTCGCAACACACGCTGGAGAAAGCGTCCGACGTCTGTCTGAAAACGGGCTGAGCTGGCTTGGCGCATGCGTTGCGCGTGCTGAAGGAGAGAGATAGCTCAGCAAAAGAATGGGCACACCCACGCACATGGCTTGCAAACGTCATGTGTTGGCGTGTGGGAAACGACAACTGCAGATGCGCGCGCCTTTGGGGAATGGGCGCGGCGCTGCCCAGACCAGCCGTCGCCGAACTGTCTCCTCTCATTCCTTCCGTTCCGCGCGTGGCTTGAAAACGTCACGCGGCAAACGGCCAAGGGTAATGCGATCGTCTTTGGGGAAGTTACACTTTCCAGTGCGTGGTGCGAAGTTCGATATATCGAACAACCGGTGAAATTGAGTTCGATATATGACACGGCTTTCCTATACTTTTACATGGGATTTTCAAGGGGATATTTTGTGAGTTCGATATAACCAAAATTCGATATATCCGGGTTCGATATAACCGGGTTCGACTGTATGTGTTATAGACCTTAAAGGAGTATAGACACCAATTTTTGAAGTGTCAGAAGGAATACGGTTGCTTTCTTGGTTATACAGAGATGCTCCCCAAGTAATCCCAACCTCTCATTTTGCCACGAACATATTTTAATTTGATTTTAAATACTAGCCAGGCAAAGACTCCATTTTTCAAAGCCCATCGACAGTGACATCTTTGTGATGAAAATGTGTACATAGGTAAACAACATGACATCATCAAACAACTATGACATGGAGTCAGCAGAGCAAAGACCAGTGACGACACAAGATACTTCACCATGTCTGCCCTGTCTGTATCGACTGGGTACCCCAGAGAAAGCTCTGCGTTTCTGCTTGCTTGATTCGATGACTTTTCACACTGTCTTCGTTGCTGCATGTTACAATTACTTCACTTCGCGTCGATTTCGCGGTCAGCGTGTTTTTCAAGCGTAATGCTTTGGTATACTTTGTAAGTGCACACGGACACACAGATCGGACTCCGAAAAGGGGAAGCACAATTTGACGCCGCACTCATGCAATTTGAACCTGGTGTACATTAAGGCTGCCTGCTGTACTCTGGTCCCAAGAGCATTCCTGCACAAGCTCACAGCTTTCAGTTACGGCGCCGCACGCTGGCGCTCCGGGAGACGTGAACTGTGCTGCCACTCCCTGCCTGCCCTAGACGTTACTGGGCCTAGCTGGTTTCACATCGAAGCTGCAGCGGATGGCGCTTTGGAATGGGTTAACACTGTAATAAATGTTGGACTTTCGGGCTGCATTACTGGGAAGCCTATCACATAAAAGATACGTCCTTGATTCGCAAGACGCCTTCAGCAGCGGAGCTAGCTTACGCCAGTCGAGTCACACCGGACAGCAGCAGCAAAGTGGATGTGGACAAAAAGCTTGCTTGTATTGCTGTAATCACTCTACCAGCACCTCAGTATTGGTCAAACAATCCTCCCAATTTATTCGTCATTCATGGTCCTTTGTATGAAGTTGTTATGCACGTGAATAAACAGTGATCCGCGAGAGATTACCGATAGCGGAGGCTATCGGAGCCGATCGTGGCAGCCACAGCTTTGCATGCCCAAATTGCCTTGACAGCGCCAGATGGCGCCACATGCTTTGCCGGCGTCACTCAGGCCTTCCGCGTCAGGAGCAATCAGCGCGTGAGCATGGGCAGGATGGAGTCTCGCTAGTCTCGGTGGCTGATGTCTGATCGGACCATGCTTTTTTTTTTTTACTACCAAATTATTTTTTTTTTTTCGGACGCCAGCTTGGAGCTCACAGTGCCAGCAAACCGGGCTGAAAGAGCAGCATCTTTATAGAAATCAGTATATTTATTCAACGTGTCTAACCAGCGGATAATTTCCTGCACGCCAACAGCCAAGCTTTCATGGCTGCTGTTGGTTCCTGCTTTTTCACTTGAGTCGCTGGCGAGCGGGTTGAAATCAAACTGCTCGGCAGTGTCGATAACATCTGTGCCTTCAAGCAAAACAGGGTCGCAGAACTAATTATGCTACGCTGAAACACTGCTCGACGACGACATTTTCTTGCACGTGCGATCGCAAGCAGACGAAAAACGCTACCCGTATGCGTCATTAGATTGTGTGTGTCTGTCGGTAGTCTTGCCAGCAGGAGGCGCTCATGTGGTGCGCGCTCGCATCTTTGACGTCATCACGCGCTCCATGCTCGGAGAGCTCAAAACCGAAACTGGTCCTGATAAATCCCCTGATTATTATATATTTGAGGCGTGCTAGGGGCTTTTTAGGTCGCAGCCCCTGTTTTGGGTCATGGTGGAAAGCAAAAATCGTGAAATAGAAAATGTATGTGTCTATACTCCTTTAATGATTAGATAGTGAAGCAACTAAGATTATATTCAAGTACGCCACTGCGGTGGTGAAGTAGTTGGGGCGCTTGACTGCTGTGCCCAAGCATGAGGAATTGAATCCCGGCTGCGGGAGCAGCTTTTCGATGGAGGCGAAAAGCTAGGCGCCCTAGTGCTGGGCAATGTCAGGGCATGTTAAGAAACCCCAGGTGCTTGGTATTTCCGGAGCCCTCCACTACGGCATCTCCATAGCCTGAGTCACTTAGGGATATTAAACCCCATAAACCAAACCTAACTATTCAAGTTTTTCTTCCTAATCTTAAGGGGCAGTGCTATATATTTAAATTGAAGGCCATCAGCATCAAAGGTGTATTACCATTTTAAACTTTCTTATTCTGCATTCTGACTCAAGGTATTGAACATAAAAAATATGCATCTGAAAGCTTGGCAAGTTGGCTTTCACGCATTTCACATTCATGAAGTCACGTCTCATTATTTGTGCATGAAATATGAACATCGTTTGTGTTTTGGTAATGAAGTTAGTATGATTTTGGCAGCAATATCACACGCAGTGATGCCATTTTATAATGTGCAATGCATAAAATCATATTCAATTAACTGTCATATTCATATCTTTAATGTTCAATATTTAGAGGCACATTTAAAAAGGGGGTTTGCCTTTGATCTTGGTGGCCTTCAATTTTGCTATAACAATATTGCTAAAAAATAAAAATGTGAGAATTAGGTAATCCTCTGCTCATTATGCTCATCATGGACATAACATCTGCCTTGCTGTACAATCCACCTGAACAGATTGCATCGACATATCTCTTGAAAGTTTTCAAACAAAAATATACAAGCAGTAAAAGAAAATCACCTGGTAGATAGAATAGCCACTCTTTAGAAGCAGTTGGGAGGCCTGAAACTAAACTATTTGTGCCAGTTTCTAAAATCGTAACGTCTCATTTGCTATTTTAGATGGCATGAGTACTCATAGCTCACATACACCACTTTCTTTCTTTCTTTTTTTATATACCAGGATCTGGATTGGAATCAAAAAGCTTCTGGCCTATGTTGACATGGCTCGACAGGTAAGTCATCATTTTGGCAGTACCCTAGGTTGCATAAATGGTTTGTCAGCTTGTTTGATTGCGAGAAGCTTAAATTTTATTCAGTAGGCTAGTACCTGCTTTCTGGCTCATAATCTGTTTTTCTGTAACTGCTCATTACATGAGAGGTTGAGAGGTCGCTGTTGTGCTATGTTTTCTGCAGCTGATAAAGGTGCCGAAGACTAGCACTTTAAGTGCCCGATTCCACATCGTTATGTTAAAGTTCCCGGAACATGTAAGCATCAAATGCTTTTAGCGCCCATTGTCTCGGACCTTGAGGTGACGTCAAGGCAAAAATGGAGAGCCATTATCTCTCGTATTCAACAGTGCCTGGAACGAAATTTAATGAGACAAGTTCTTTGGCTGTCTAAGGCTTCCCCTAGAATGGTGCCATGGTGCCACACACAAGCGAAGAACACCGCCTCACGCCAGTGGTCGAAGTGGCAGCAGTTCGAAGCGCGTCCAGGTATTTGGAATGAAGTCTGCCGCTATGGTGCTCTAATGTGGCATCAGCTCTATTTAAACACAATGAGTGAGCACTTGTATGCGGTGCTTCTTTTACATTCTTGTCAGGCTGGCATCGCTTCTTGGCTGTGTACGCTTCTGCAGCATTCTGCATTTCACTGCTGGTGTCACAGCTGCTTGACTCTTTCCCTACCGTGGAAGGTTTCAGTAGGTTTTTTTTTTCTGTAAAAACTATCATGTCTAAAATTTTATACAATACACGAAAATAAAGCTAAATAGATTCGTTTTTTAGGCATACAACTATTAATATGAAGTTGTGGGTTGTAACACACAATTTCCCAAAAACCAGCTTTTAGAAAAAAATTGAACAAAATTTGACGAAATACACTTGTAAATTAAACAACAAAAATTTTTAAATATATTTGAGATATACAAAATGCAAAGCATTATATTGGCCACTCTCTGCTTCAGTTACCCAACTACACGCTAGATGGCGTAGCGGGTCCGTGAGCGACACGGAAAGGTTTAAAATTTGCTTGCGAAGTCATCGTTAAGGTACAGGAGTGCTGCCGCTGATATTCGGGGCTGCTTTCCGTCATCAGCGGGGTCGGAACTGAATTCTGATGATAACTGGCAGCATTTTCAGAGTCTCTTCTGCTTATGTCATCAATAAAATCGATCGTAGATAGTGCGTAGTCAGATTTGCGACGTTTCGGAGCGCGCATCGTCGACGCGGATGCCTCCATTCTCGCATGCGACTGAGACGCTGCCACATGTTCGGAGTGCACCCAAAAATAGGTGCTTCGCAGGAAAAATGTAAACGGCATCAAAATCAAACCTTCAGTTACCCGACTACACACTAGATATTATAGCGTGTCCGTGAGCGACGCAGAAGGGTTCAAAATCGGCGCGCAAAGTCATCGTTAGGCTAACGATGCCCAATGGGCGTGGTAGGGAAAGATTCAAGCCGGACAGTGGAACCTGAGGAAAGGAGAGGTAGAAAGCTTGTCGTGGAAAGCGACTGCTCGCCCCTGCAGGCAACGAGCTGTGCCCGTAACCTTTTCATGCTTGTTTATTCTCGATTATGGGAGCGGCAGTAATTATTTCACACATTGAATTTTCACATTGAATTTTGCTTTCCTGAGTCATTGAATGCACATTTCTTTAGTATACCAGTGCTGAAAAGAAGTGGGAGCAATAACTGCACTCTGTAAAAAATAAGGTGAAGTGGTTTGCTGTGTCAAATCCAAAAAAGCAGTTTAAGTCAAAGCATGCATACTTTTGGCATGTTTCACACTTGCATATATACCAAAACAAGGACATGCACTGCCATTGATGTAGGAGCAGCTGTAGTTTCATCATTCCATTGCTTTACATGAAGGTATCACTGCTCTTTTACATGAACTTCCCTCAGGTCAAACAATGCAGTGACGATAATGGAAGTGATTAATTGTATCTCATTTGAGAAGCATAAAAGTTGCACATTTGGTAACAGCTAAACAACGGGTCTAAAGGGATACACAGTATCAGTTTCACAGCATCATGTCACTTTGTTGGCTTTTATGTTCCTTTGTGTTGTGGGGTTGTAATAGGGAGATAAATACGTTTTCCCTGCTTAGTCGCGGCTGACAGTCAAACCCTCCGACCCCACCCAGTGATCGCGTGCACTACCGAGCGCACGTCGACCACTGTGGGCCGTGCTTTTGGGAACAAAGGAACAACACGTGCTGCCAACAAACAGGCATTTATTGCGGCAATAACAACAACACCAGCTAGCAATAAAACACACTTATGAATACAGGTCGTCTGACTCACCAGCAGGGCTACGGGCGAACGTTCGCCCACGCTAGGGCAGGGGATAAACTCCGAGGCCGGACAAGACGGGTAAGCGGGATAAGTCCCAGGAGGCTTCACCTCGCCGGTGACAGCGTATGCCGCGAGGAGATGTCCGCTCGCGTCCAGGTCCCGATGCCGAAGGAAGTTGGCTTTGTCCGCGGTGACAAGATCAGGGGTGGCGCTTGTGCTGCCGCGATGCTGGCGCCATCTCTCGATAGCTAATGTTAACCACCAATGTTGGTGCCATTCCGCGATAGCGAGAGTAACTACCGCGGGGGAAAGCCGACTTTAAAGGGGACGATGGGAGACCGTTCCCCACATCCCCCCAACCTTAAATTGACCCACGCTCCTGTAAGTACATCTGAGGCAGGAGCTTTCAGAGAAGGTAGCAGTGACGACGTCCTCGCAGACTTCCGCGGTGCGCCGTCGTTAGCGTGAAGGTCTCTGCAGGATGGCTGGCATGTCACGTGGGCTGCAGTGTCTGCAGGTCGGTACGCAGCGGAGCCCGGTCGAAAGCTGTGGCCGGGAGTCCGTAGAGGGGGCGTCGCTGTCTGGAAGGTAGATGCAGACGGTGCCAGAGAGAGTACCGAGCCAGGTTCTGGTACTGTGCAACATCAGGGATTGCGGGAAGTGGACCACGTGTCCACAGGGCCCGCGAGTCCGGCTGGAAGCTGCAGGCCAGGATAGCCGCAGCCAGATGTGACTGTTGGCTGGTCTCGCCGTGGCTTCCACGGGTGGATGTGCCAAACAGGATACAGGCAGCTCCGTCGCAGCAGGCGGCAGCGAGACGATGTGCAGAGGCCAGTAAGCCTGGGTGGCTCCGGTGAACCTGCATAACCAGAACGCTTTCCACATGCCTTTAAAAAAAGTCATGGGAGGGAGCACTGGCGTCCGCACGGGCCTCGTGACTTCGTACAAAGCTCGCTAGCAAAACGTGTCATGCAGCTGTAAAATGCAAAGTTCAAGTGAACAAAGCCCTTTCTTGAGTTGAACGAGACTGCTCAGTTCGTGCGAGGATACCAAAAATCAAGTGGGCAGCAATGTACTCCCGCTTTACAACACCACGGCTCTTTCTTCTGGCGTGGTGCAGGCAGCTACGAAAGCCTTAGGCCTAACGACCATTATGACAAAGATAGTCTTCAAAAAAAAAAAAAAAAAAAGAAAAAAAAAATAGAAGAAAACAATTCGGAAAAAGGTTACGCGCACACAGCCGCAAGGAGACATTCGGTCCGTTCGTTTCACCTGCACTACGTGAACTGGTTCACGTGGTGCTGCACTTCACCATTCGTTTCAGCGATGCAAGATGGCGCCCTCTGCACCATGCCGTTCGTTTCAAAAAGTCCAGACGTCGTGCAGGTTGAGTTCATGAAAAGTTCAGCAAAACTGTGCACCTCCTTAACGGTCAGTGCCGAAATGGTGCAGCTGCAGCTGCCGCATGAAAGCAGACGACAGCTTGCGCAACCATGGCTTGCATGTTGTGATAAACAGTGAAGCGACCCTATTCCACTCGTCAACGAGAACGGTGCCTGTGTTTGCCTAAGAAACGACGACGCGTACTTCAAACCATGTCTACCAAGTAAGCACATGCATGCGTTATATGGTTCATGCTGTCTTCAATTGGATCGAAGTTAGTTTGCGCTTCGTGCCAGCTGCCACATGGTGCGCGCATACACATACATCGATCGAGGCTGGTTTGTGTCAACGCTTGCGATGTGCTGTTTGAAAATTGATCTTATTCGGCATGTTGGCGCTGGTTGATGTGAGTGGCTATATAATTCACAGATAGCTGACCACATGCAGTCGGCTTTTGTACATATATGCATCGCATATTCATGAATGAATGAATTCTATCGCCTGTGTATATGCCGCTCGATCAACGGCGCTAATCATCCCAAACATGAAGATTTTCGAGTATATCACATCGCATATCGTCTTGTGCAAATGCACATGCACCTTTTGCGGCAGCCGGCGATCGAAGCGCACATGGTCATGATTGAAATATACAATCAGCATGCATCACACCGCATGCGTGTATCTACTTCTTGAGTATGCGTAGCCGATACCTTGGCGAACTCGATCATGTTCTCGTTGACAAGTGCCGTTTATTACAAAGCACAGGCCAAAAGCATCGCGGCTGGATAATGTCAAAACTTTGTTGTCATGTGCTATTTGAAAATTCATTAAGTTAACTGGAACGTTGGCGTCGGCTGACGCGATGTTGCACACAGCCGGTCGCAGCTTGTTGGCGATGCCAAGGCTAGCAGACGGCTCGGCCTGCACTCTACCATTCATTTGTAAGTAGCTGGTGCTGATGCTGCACCTGAACTGCTGGAACAGGTGCTGCACGCTTGCGGCACCGCCGCAGAACTTAACGGAACTGGTGCAAAGAGTGCAGCTGAATCGAACAGACCTATCAGCACAATGGGTTGGTCCTACTCCGCTCACCGTACGAAGCGGATTTGCGATCGGCGCCCACCGTCCCGGACTGTGTCTGAACGCCCGGTGCCGAGCTGCAATACCAGCAAGCTCATCGTGGCACCCGTGGCCCTAGGCCACTCGGCTCCCAGAGCCCGCGACTCCCGGAGCCGCAAAAGAGACAGATGAGAAAATATGTACAGAAAACTCGGACCACCCACGCGACGTCCATACTCACTCGCTACAGGCTTGGCGACTAGGCGGGCGCTAAGCCTCGCACTCCCTCGATGTGGTTTTCAAACTGAAGAAACGGGCACAAAAAAAAATGTGCTGAGCATGTCGAAAAGTTCAAACATGCTGCAGCAAAATTCACCTCACACTCAATAAAGCATGCCGCAGGGCCTAGCGATCAAAATTCACTCTAGGCCTAGCACTTGTCATATCCGGACAAAGAACGTCCCTTGCCACGAACAAACAATCGTCCAGTGTTTTAAGAGCGGCCCCACGTTGGGTGCAAGATGTGGGGTTGTAATAGGGGGATAAATACGTTTTCCCCGTTTAGTCGCGGCTGACAGTCAAACCATCCGACCCCACCGAGTGATCGCGTGCGCTACCGAGCGCACGCCGACCACTGCGGGTTGTGCTCTTGGGAACAAAGGAACAACACGTGCTGCCAACAAACAGGCATTTATTGCTGCAATAACAACAACGCCAGCTAGCAATAAAACACACTAAATGAATACAGGTCGTCTGACTCACCAGCAGGGCTATGGGCGAATGTTAATCTCCGAGGCCGGACATGACGGGCAAGCGGGATAAGTCCCATGAGGCTTCACCTCGCCGGTGACAGCGTGTGCTGCGAGGAGACGTCCGCTCGCGTCCAGGTTCCGATGCCGAAGGGAGTTGTCTTTGTCCGCGGTGACAAGATCAGGGCTGGCGCTTGTGCTGCCGCGATGCTGGCGCCATCTCTCAATAGGTAATGTTAACCATCAATGTTGGCGCCATTCCGCGATAGCTAGAGTAACTACCGTGGGGGAAAGCCGACTTTAAAGGGGACGATGCGAGACCGTTTCCCACAGTGTAGGAGTTTACAATTTTAATTTCTCCTTTAATTTGTCGTGCCATGCCCGGTTCTGTCAATAGATGCCAAGCTCTTATTTCCAACTTAACCTTGTAGTACAATTTAGCCAATGATCTGTCCCTCTAAACTATACATAAAAGGACACTTTTAGTGAGTGCAGTATTTTGTCTTTACTTTAAATAATTCATCGAATCTTGAAATGAGAAACCAATGTTCACCAGAGGTCTCACCTGAAGAAGCATAATTTTTTCTTTGCAGTAGAAAGCAGCAGGCTTAGCTTTTGGGTGCAGAGGAACTGCTTGGTAGCAGTCTGCTTTTCTTGTTGAGGTTGCTGTAGTGCATTGCCATGCTATTTTCTTCATTCATTGGTGTTTCTACAACTTTCAGATAGTATTCCTAGCAGAGCAGTGATGCTTTTTTTCTGATTCATTTTGATAAAATTAATCTGCATATGAAATAGGCTATTCTTACCCTAGTCTTGTTCAATGTGTAACTGTAGAAAACAAGAAAGTGGCTGTCCAAGTGAAGAATAAAGTTTAGATTTTGGGGCTGGTGGATAAGTTCCTTACTTGAAATTTGCCGCTGTAAAAATTTTTGCAAATAAAGCCAGGGGTGCAAGTGCTGCTCTATTTGCTCCATCCTGCTCCAAAACTGCTCCAAACCGGCTGCTGCAGTATTTTACTACTGTCAAATTTAGTTCAACACAGGAATAATGGCGGTGCACCAGTGGCAGAGGGATAATGTATCTTGCACTGGGCTTGATGCAAATAGAAATGCACTGTGCATACCACATAGCACCTCCTCTCAGCCGTTTGAATAAGCTGGTGGAGAGAGGAGAGAAAGCAGCAAGTGAAGCAGATAGCGCAATCTACTGCGAGCCATTGGGAAGCTTGTCCGGCTGTAAAAATTACACGAGTTGTTCTAATGGTTTTGCTGTGAAAAGAAGCAGGCACTTCACCACCAAGCCTCTTTGTCAGCGACAAGCGTGTCAGGTTTACATCTGGCAAAAGCGGGCTTGAAGTGCTATGGGGTGGTGTGCTGAAGGTGCCAATCACTAGAAACCTTCTCAAGGGTGTTGGAAAGTCATACAACGCCTGTCACCGAAATGTTGAAACTGAAGCCCCAGTGTTGCTCAAGCAAAAACATGAGGGGCTACTGACAGGAGGCAGTGAAGTAAAGAAGCTGAAGGATGAAAAGGCTACCTTTTTGGTGCCGTTTATTCTCTCTGAAGGCACTACTGACTACTGCTCAGGAATATATGAGCACAGGCATAGGATATGCACAAGGTAGAGAGTGGAAATGTCGTACCCACTGATGTGAACTCGTCTAGCACATCATAGTAGTAGGCTCCACATTTGAATCAGTCAAGTTAAAATAGGCAAAAGCTTTTGGTCAAACTTGGTGTTCAGTTATGATGTGCACCAGCAAGCATTCGGTTTTCTGCTAGTTGGTTCCAAATTTTTCCTTAGGTTATCCTGTGTTGTTTTAAGCACCTTTACGTGCTTTAGCTATTTGTCTTGTCTTGTCATAGATGCATGCACAGGCGGAAGAGCATTAAGCATTAGATAGTCAGGAGTAGAAAAATGCAATTACCGGAGGCATTTGATCTTAGAAGCGTGCTCGAAAACATTATTATAATGTTCCAAAACTGACTTTATTGCTCCTGAGCTGCTTCAAAATGCTTGAGCCTGCTTCCACCCCTGTGAAATGCACCAAGTGTAAAACTGACTATTTTTTGTGTGTGTGTGTGCCTGTTGAACTTCACAAGTTTGAACTTGGTTTAGTAACTTTGCTTTGTGCATGATACAGTCAAATCTCGATATAACGAATCCCGCGGGACCGCGAAAAATCTGCGATTATAAGCCAGTGGTCAAACCTAGGTATGAAAATGACGTACCTTGGCAGTAGGCACGTGTGTAGACAGGCAAAACCTCAAGTGAAAAGGTTGCACTAATTCCAAAGCTGATTTATTTGAAGAAATCCATTATTTTCTTCTGCCGCGTGCAGCAAACACGACCGCGCACTACATTACACTGATTACACCACTACAGCACATACACCTTCCGCTTTCCGTAACACCTCATCGCGTGCGTGATTGCACTGAGCGATGAAAGTACGGACTTTGTCCATGTGCAAAAAGAAAAAAAAAAAAGAAACATCGGATGACCCCATCTTCATTGCTCCCTGACCTTTGAAAATCTTGTCTCGGTCTTTCATAATGATCGCGGCAGTCGATGGGGCAATGCTAGCTGTCTGTAGAGGCCGAATCGCTTTTCCCTGCGTCGATTTCTTGCAGTGAAAGCAGCTGCGTTCATATCTTCTTGGCACTTCGCTGGCTAATATCATCGCCAATCTCGCACAAACTTCGCAATAAGATAATCAGCGGCAAAAAAAAAAAAAAAAGAAAATACCGTCCCGCACGCACGAACGCACGAACGACCGAGTCGCGTACGGCACACAACACAGGAAGAAAAAAAACGCAGGCAGCTAGGCCTGCTGGCTACTGCGTAATAAACCATAGCTTCATGGTGGCGCTAGGAGCTGGTCCTAGATGTCCTGATGATGATAGCTACAGCCCATGGACCATACACACAAAAACGGCGGTTTCTATTTCGTTTCACGGGAGAGTTGCAAGCTGCGGTGCTGTTAATTTTAGCCAAATTCGTAATACTGATGTTCCAAAATTATAGAACAAGAAATAAAATACGTTTGTTATTCTGAAATATACGCTATTTTGAAATTCGTAATTCTGAAATAGTTTTACATTGAAAACATGGCAAATCTGCCGGGGATTCTTAAAAAATTTGTTAATTTGAAAAGTTCTTTAATGTGGTGTTCGTAGTAACGAGATTTCACTGTATTTTGCATACATTGTGAATGATGGCTGATGGCAGCTTGACATTCCAGATGGTGTGTGCTGTAATTAGGTTATATATTTTCTAGTTTTAATTGATAGACAATGATAAACAGCCACTGTTAAAAGAGTATACACACCAAATTTTGGCTGCATTCTTCTCTTTGTTGATGATATGCAAGGCATTGCTGTGTGTTAATCACCATGTGGTTTTTGCCTATTGCAGTGAAACCTCGTTATAACGAACAGTTAAAAAATCGGAAAATAGTTCGCTCTATCCATAATTCGTAATATAAAATTTCGTAGAAAATACATGCAAGAGCAGCAAAATTCAATCGGAGAAGGCACAGCAACTCTGAGGGTGCCTACTTGGGTCACGTCCATTTATTTATGTACAAAGAACTGCGTTATCACGGCCTGCTTTTTTGTGTTGATCGCATTCCGTATCACGCCCTGTTCCACAGTTTGCAAACACTCAACAAGAGCAAACCCACTGCTCTCAATAGCATTGCAGTGGCGGCGCATTGAATCCAATGCAGCAAGCGCCTCTTGGGAAGTCTGAATCTTCTCATCGTCTACAGGGTCAGCCTGAGCTTCGTCTGAGGGATGTTCAGAAACTTCCACAGCGATTTCGGCGTCCGTCAGTACAGCCGTGGTCGCCGCGATGTCGTAACCGCCTACAAAGTCCTTTACAGTCATTGTTGCGGGCATTTCACCAACAAAACACTAAAATCGCTTCAGGCTCATCGAGCTCGCGGAGCTCTGCTTCTGCTTCGTCGGGATTGTCCCCATCGTCAATTGATGCACGGGCCTCTGCTGGAACAAAACCTGCGTGCCGAAAGCAGTTGGCAATCGTTTCGCCTTTCATTCTGTCCCATGCCACTTTAATGCTCCCAGCAAGTTGATCTTCAAGTCCTGCTTCATAAGAAGCGTCACGAGAAGAGTGTCAATCAGTCTCCTCTTGTAAACTGCCTTGAAAGCCCTGATTTTATCTTGAGCTTGGTCTTTAACGTCAGTGCTGCTCTTTTTTTCACGTTCACCGCCATCACAGCACTGCGCACACCTGTGCACCACACTCGACACGAAGGCCACGCCGCGATGCCGCTGCTAACACTGAAACCAAAAGACGCAAAAACCAAAAAGGCAAAAGCAACATTCGAACGCGCCGCTGCCGGTGCTGCTGAAGCGGCGCTGTCAGCGATTGTGAAATGCGAACGATTTTTTATAGCCTCCGAGATCACTTCTGAGAGCACAAACAGGCACGCAGGGGTGATCTCGGAGGCCATGGATTTCCTTGTCTGTCAACTCCCAATGCCGTCGTGGCATCTGTGGTGCTGTCAGCGCCTGCGAGGTAGTCTTGAACGTTTGCTGCGCCGCACAACACACATGTAGTGCAACGAAGCCTGCCTCCTGCTATTAAAGTGAGGTAGTGCTTGGCGTCGCGAAGTTCGTAATATCCGTTTTATGCCGAACCGCGTTCACTATGGGAAGTTAAAATACATGTGTTTGACAAAATAATTTCAGAAGAGTTCGATATATTCAATAATTCGTTGTATGTGTGTTCGTTATATCGAGGTTTGACTGTAGTATTTGGCGTCGCGAAGTTCGTAATATCCGTTTTATGCCGAACCGCGTTCGCTATGGGAAGTTAAAAATACATGTGTTTGACAAAAGTATTTTAGAAGAGTTTGATATATTCAATAATTTGTTATATGCATGTTCGTTCCAACTCGAGACACCGTTTCTAAATGTTTTTTTTTTTACGTCACTGTAATGTTTAATGTGGAGTTGATAAATTTAATCCGGATAGAAAATGTTGGTGAGCATTTAGTCACTCCGGCTTCTATTGGGGATGTAATTTGCTGTGCTTGTATCTCAAAAGGATTGGCACAAATCTTTTCTGGATTTTTGTGAAAGGAAAAATTTGCTGCTGAAGTTTGGTTGCTGAAGTAAAGCTGCAAAGAAACAAAATTTTATTTGCTACAGCTAGCTTGCTGACTGAGAAAGGCTCTGCCAAATTGCCACTGATGTTTCTTCTTTACAACAGCATGCATTGAATATTGCGCAAAAATAGCATAGAAAAGACGGGTGAGTACTAAGGTAAGGCTCTGATAAACTTTTGTTGCCCCCAGACGGCTTCCCAGTACAGAGTGATGAAGTTCATCTGCAAGCTTGAAGAAGAAGGAGCGCTCGAGTTGAAATAAACGAAGACCTTTTCCAAGCAATGGACGCACTCCTGGCTGTCTCTCCACTCCTCAGTGTGCCCTGTTTTGTTACGTCCTTTTGTAGCAACCGTTTACTTCACCCTAATTTCTATAAAGTTTTACACCTCACAGCTGCTCGGAGGGGAACCTCTTGTAATTGTTGCCTTGATTGGCATTCACTATATTTGTATCTGTATGTGTATGAATAGGGGATTCTACAGCAGATTGGGGCATCTGCCATGATTTATTTGTACATTTCCTTTTTATACAGCCTTTATTTTTTTCCAACTGTTTAGAAGTTTTTCTGAACTGAAGCAGAGCAAAGCATTGTTATTTATGTTGTTTTGAGTTAGTGATGTTTTAAAGTGCACTTTCTCTACAAGTTGCATCTTTTTGGTATTGTCTTTTGTGATATAATATAGGTAAAAGGCTTGTACTGTCTCAAGGCAGTTGTCCCTGTTTTAACCTTCAGTTCAGTTGTAGTGAGTGATTGGGAAAAGGCTGACTTTTCCTTGCCTGTGTGTTTCATCTGTCCAGACAATCTGACTGGACAATCTGAGAAGATATTAATATAATTTTGATATCCTTTCATGCAAAGTTCACTGAAGTGTACGTGAGTTTTATTGAACTGCTGTAGGACATGCTATACTGCAAAATGTGTAATCTACATGCAGACGTTGTTTAATATTTAATTGAGTCATGGCTGTGGTTGTTTGATTCTTTCATGTAGCATTTGCTGGAGCATCGAAATCTGGTATACTAAAATAGTGAATGGCTGTTAGATATATTATTACTATGTCGACTGAACATAAGTCAAACTATGTTTTGCTGCTTTGCATTTTATTAGGGTTTTCAGCCTTTTTTTTTCTAATTTTCCAGAGAAATTATATTTGAAGTTAGTTAAGGTAATTGTTGTGCGTGTGCTTCAGTGCAGTTACATTCCTCATTTACTTGTGATGTCAAAGCCAAAGCATCATAAGTTGTTGAAAATTGCAGTCAACTTGTGTCTGTGTATATTATTGAATACCAATGTCATCCCCCCCCCCCCCTTTTCTTTTTTTTTTTTTCATGAAAGAAACCTCAGATGATGAAATACTAGTTGCAGTGTTGTCTGTGATGGTAGTGTTGTGCTACTACAGAGACTTTGCTTGCTCTTCTTTCACAATTTTAATTTGTACATTTTCTAGTCCTTGTGCAAGATCTTAGGGCTAGCCTTTCTGTTTCCCTCAAGCAATGGTTTTTTAGTGACTGCCTTGTCTCTTTCTTTTATCACATCGATAGCAAAGGCTTCCACTGCGGACTTTAATGCAATACCACCTTAAACAAGCTGTGCTTATGCATCTTCTTATAATATTGTTTTTTCAGAGTAAATCTCTGCTTTGATTTGTTACATATAATCTCAATTTCTGGCTGTTGCGATCATGGGGATGCACCTTGATTTTTTTTCTTATACTTGAACAGTGAAGGCCAGCAAGAATGTTCGTTTGCTAATTAATATATATATGAATATTTTGTTACAGGTCTGGAATATAAATGTACGGTAATTTTTGAAAGTGAGAAATCCTTTAATAGTTCATGCAGCTAAAGAGAAAGAAGCTTTGCTTGCTGATCAGTTAAATTATCTTGTGCATGCTTGATGTTCCAGCTGGGCACTTTAGACATGCTTGGCACATATGAACTGATATTGGTGTGCGTAGATTAGTTTCTTTTCTTCTTGGGTATCAATGTTCACTTTAAAATGAAGCTTGTGTACACGTAATCCAAGCATGTTTGCACACAAAAGTTATTCTTCACTTATACCAGCAGAGAGGGGACCAGAGCCACTTGATATTATTGGTTAAGAAGGTGTGTTCTGAATTCATAGTCTTATTTTTAAGGTGAAATTTGTTTACTACTTCATTCAGTGTTTCTGGAATAGTGGAAATCAGTTGCCTTTCTTCAATGAGAAGCTGTTACACGAGGGATTAAATTGCAAGCTTTAAGTGTTCAAAGCATATTTGCT
The DNA here is from genome assembly GCF_055883805.1 of Amblyomma maculatum. NCBI lineage: Eukaryota > Metazoa > Arthropoda > Arachnida > Ixodida > Ixodidae > Amblyomma > Amblyomma maculatum. The sequence goes on from NC_139344.1 coordinate 238,538,651, forward strand.
TGTGGTGGTTCTGGTGCCTGTTAATAATAGCTTGTTGTAGTAACATAGCTAGAAGCCAAACTTTCTCGAAATGTATCACTGTGCCTCCAAGCAAGTAGCAGAAAGCTTGTGTGAAGTAGTTCAAGTGTCAGCTCTGCTACAAACATTCGTCCTTGTAGTTATTTCAGTGCTGTCACCGGTTCTTGCTCTGACCTATCTTGTTCTTATCAACACAAAAATATGTAATCTTGAATCTGTCATCGACCTACACGTAGTATGCATTGTTGGCAGTAATAGACCCGAAATGACTTTTTTTGTGTGTGTGGCTGCCCAAGATATGCTTTCAGTGATTATTCAGAGGTCTGTCACAAGCTCTTGTTAAACTGTTGCCAGTAAATCTCATGAGGTTGCTGAATGTTGTGTATATGATTATTTCAGTAGCAAATATTTTGGTTTTGTATGTTTGGAGCAAGTAATTTAACTTGCTTCATTTCATGTTTACAAGCCTGGTGTTGATCGTAAGTAGAAGCAGCGTGATAAACAGGGACAGAAAAGGAACACACAAATGTCAGAACTGGAAGACTTTGATTGGCTGGTGTTGATGATGTGTGTTATCGCTACAGTCTTTTGATGTGTATTACGAGCCATTAAAATTGCCATTAATCCTTTAACTCCCAAATTAACTCATAAAAATGTTCCAGGATCAGCATATTTTTTAAAGTATCATTTTTATCTGTATAATAATAACAATAACAATAATGTCATTATGGTCATGAAAATGTATTACTTCACTGGTTCGGGATAAGAAGTAAATTAAAAAGAAAAAGGAGAAAAAGCTGCTCTTGAGGGGGTCATGGTGCATGCGGATACTTTCGGTTGTCTGCTTTCTCTCATGCATGAATATCGCATACGCAGTCAGAATAGTGGTCTGAAACATAATCTAGATTGTCAGCAACACCGCTATTAGAACTGTGCCGAAAACTTTGCTCTCAGGGCATTGCAATCAGCGGCATTCTTCTCATTGTCATTAGGCATTGTCAGGCCTAGAACACATGCTAAAAGTGCTAAACGCGGTTTTGCATGTACAGTGGTGAGTAGCCTTGTCTAGAGCGTGCCAATGGCACTCTGCGGAGCAAGTTAGCGCCATCTAACGTTAAGCTCTGTGTTTGAGTTTTGTGTCCCGTGTGCATGTGGGGCAAATCAAAGGGGTGCCAGCTCATCGCTTCCTTGTCCAGCCACCACCTTGTTAGTAGTACCTTTCGCCTGCATTTGTGAGGCTATGATGATCGCTAGGGCGTTGCGATGCCGCTGTGTTTCTCGAGTGTAATGGGACAGTCAGGCAAGCAAGTGTGAGTGATAGGGGATTAACACTCGTTCCTGCATGCTTAATGCCCACCGCCCCTGCAATTTCGCTTGGAGGAAGTAAAGTTTCTAGATTGGTACTGTACGTATGCCAAATGTGGTGTCCCTTGTAGCTGATAACCCAGTACAAAGACACGCCATTAAACAATACGCCTGCAATGCATGGTGCATGGTGGTAACCTTATGCAGAGAATAAAAAAACAGATACCAAACAACCAAACCGAATTCTCGCTCTTATCCTGGTGCGTTTTTGAAATGCACGATCATCCGCTAACACTTGCACTTGCTTTTGAACAGTGTGATTGCTCGATATCACTTGCACTTGCTTGTGTAGCTGCTTCGTGATTCGTTCAAAATGCGTTTGTTTTCCGGTCGCTGTTGCATATTAATCACATACCTGCCGGCATGAAGCACAAGCACTGAGTGCAAATGAGGCCGAGAACCCATACTCGGGAACTGCTTTATTTCGGCCATGCATGCGCATGGGACGCATAACTCAAATCCAGGTCTTAGCGGTAAAAAAACGTGCTCTTAAATATTTGCTGTTTTGGGCTGCACATTTTCACCAAGTTTCATTGACATCTGCCAAGTAGAAACATTACAATTATTTTTTTTTTTTGAGAGATAGAATGCACTCACCACCGAAAGCGCCTATGAATGCTGACTTTAAGACGCATCCTCATAACGGGCAGGAAACTGAACGCGGAATGTATTCCCAAGTTAGAATGCTTGTTTTTCGTGCTCTCTAGCTAAAAAGGGCCTGCTGTCGGGAGTACAGCAGACAACTAAAAAGAAAAACAGAAAGAACATGCAAATTTTGGATCGTGGAAATCCACCGAAACCGAAGAGAAGCTTGGATTGAGTAAAATGCCGCACGTAACCTTAGAACGCTGTTTTCTCACCACTGAGAGCCCGGGTAACCAAAGTACTCGATAAGCTGCAGAGATATGGAGCCCGGACGAAGAGGCACGCCCAGCAAATGAATGAAAAAACATTTTTATATACATGGAGGGTATGGCAGCGCTCCTAAGGGGCCACCCCTTACAATTTATAGGGGGGCTCCCTCTTAAGGGAGCCCATTGGCGTCGGCCGCGGCCAAAGCCCGCTCGACCAAGGCTCGTTGCGCCGTCAGGCCAGAGCAGCCGAGCAGGACCACCTCCCATATTCTCCCAGGTAGGGTTCTATAGGGGGGATAGATTGGGGGTATTTTGACATGCCCACACCATGTGGAAAATGTCCGAGGACTTTTCCTCAGAGTGCTGGCATTTCCTCATGCATGTGGGGTCAAACTATTTTAGTACTGCCGGGCACAAATGCATCAAAATGTGTTGTTGGGCGAGTTGGTGACTGATCATGGTAGAAGAAAATAGCGCAGGAGACGGGACAAGGAAGAAAACACGAGCACCGACTAACAACTGAATGTGTTTAAAGCGTGGACGTATGAGTACACTGAGCGAGATGCGCAGGAAGGAAACCATAACGTCAACACGAAAAATTGCCATGCTCATCGCTAATTGAGTTAAGATAGGCAAGCTCCCGTTGAAAGTCGAGCTAGTTGGTCAGACGACATGATGCACCACGCAGCATTGTCCTTGTTTATGTGTATGTGTGTATTGTGTGCCTCTACTGTGTTTCGTCGCCTACGCTGCTGGCATATAGGCAAGCTCGGGGTGCGACAACGAAACAGGAGATATGCTTGCGCATGAAGCCCGCTCTGCGGGCGATGATAAGAGCTTCAAAGATTTTCCTTATACGTTTTTCAGGGTAGCATTTTAGAATAGTGCACTGTTCAAAAAGCGGAACGCGATTTACAATGCAGCGCCAAGTTGACGTTGAGTTGAGGCCCTTCTTCTTTTTCCTTCCTGCGCATCTGTCGCCCAGTGTATTCATACGCTCACGCTTTGAATACATTCAGTTGTTAGTCGGAGCTCGTGTTGTCTACTTCCAATTGTTCTCCTGCGCTGTTTTTTTCTACCATAGGCACAGTAAAGTTTTGATGTAAAGGCGAAGGACTCCTCCGCCTTTGTGAGGCCCTTGCAGGAGATTGAATGGCTGGGTTGGTAGAACTGAATTTTTTTTTTTTTTTAAGTTGAAGAGGTATTGGGTTCGGAGTCCAGATCGGTGGGGGATGAGCTTGGTACTCCGAAAGTGAGCGCGTGGGCGGCGGCGTCGGTCGTTTCGTTTCCCTCGAGGCCAGTGTGAGCTGGAGAATCGTTCGAAGCGCAGGGGCACCGAAATTATAATGGCTGTTTCGCATTTTTTTTCTGGCGAGGTACGATATGTGCCCCTGCATGATATTGTGGCAATCACCCCTTGAGTCTGTGGTGATGACCCGTGAATCCTGATCTGCGGAGGCTAGCGCGATGGCAAGGAACCAAAGAAAGCATTTCACGAGCGCAGTCAAGGGCGCTGGGCAGCTGTAAATCTGAAATAAAAAAGAAAAGGCAACTCGAAGCAATCGCCACAGAGCAGTTTCGTGGCCCAACGTATGCACCAAGCCACCTTGATTTATTAATTTAGGTCCTAAATTTGAATAGCATGTTCTGAAATCTATGGACTCAATTTTCTCAGTTTGCACATTTTGCAAAAGAAAAAACTACCATTTACAATCTGTTTAGGCGAACGCTGCTTTCAGGGTGGTTTCTAGACTAAAATTTTGTTGGGAATAAGATAAGGTACTTTTTGTATTCCTATAAGAAGAAAAAAAGTCAATATTAGTATATAATGACACCAGAAAAATGAAATTCGTTTTTAAAGTGCTCAGATGTTTACAAAAATGTCATAAAGAACCCGAAATTGGCCTTACCCCGCACAATTAACTACCTAGAATCGAAGTAAAATGGTTTGTACATCTTCGAGATTTTTGAAATAATAGTTTTCTTAAGCTAATAATTACTCATGACAGCTACAGCTTTTATTCTCTTTGTGATAACAGTTCAAAAGTTGACCCTTTAGCCCCGCATCCCCCTTAATAACGGCAGTCGGCGGAGACCAATTTAATGCCCACTCTGGCCGACATCAGATCTTAGCAACCATGCACCCGCACCCATGTCAACGAAATGAGCATGTTTTAAATAGGGACAGATCATAAAGTTTAATTAATTTTACAACGGGTGCCTTACGTTTTTCCTAGCACTGTCAATAACACTTGCTGAATTGCATTTTTTATTCTTCCTTTGTTCCCCTGAAAAATAATTTGTTCTCGACTCCTTCACGTGCTATCTGAATGTAACTGCTCCACGCAGAAACAATCCTGCGACATCGGCGGCTGTAACTTTACATTATATTCCAGTGATCGCATTGTAGAACTTCTGCGATCGGCAAGTAAGTTTTCAAACGTCCAGAAGTTCACAGTTTCAGAAAACGGTCGCAATAGTTTATTTACTATTCGAGAACATCAACTTCACTCACTTCTGCTGCTGCCAGACTACCCAAAATGCCGTCCGATATTGCTGTTTGGTTTCAAGTTAACAAAAAGCTGAAATTTTTTCAGAGCGTAAGTCCTGACCATGCAGTTACACCAACGAATAGGTGCTGATAATGTATGAGCGTTCAGTTTTAGAGCGCAGCTCTTCGGCACCCATTCCTGCGTTTCGCGTCGTCGTCGCCGTCGGCGTTGTCCCTCGTAACCAGCTCCGCAGCCGGGGCAGTGCGCTTTCCTGCCGCCACCGTTCGCCGCTGCGTGTACCCCCCCTCTTCCGCCCCTTTCTGCGTGGCGGCGACGGTGTTCTTCGGTTGCCGAAGCGCCGGCTCGGCATCAGCGGATCATGGTGCGTGCATCCCAAGCTGAAACGCAGAGCCACGTTGACTTGACTGGCTAGCGGCGTCAGCGGCATCAATCAGGATCGCTGCTATTTCTTCGCCGCTCAATGTTCCTACGGGTCCACGCGCTGCCTCTCTCGACCTCCCGATTACTTAATTGCTCTCTTCGCTCCTTCTCCAATGCCACCTACCCCTGTGCGGCAATCAGAGCGCCGGATTGGTGGCGGCGGATCTCGATATGCGCATCGCCCGAACCGAAACTCATACCTCAATCTAATGAACAGCTGAAAAAGATGATGAGCTGCGCTCAAATTTCGCATTAGGAAGTAACGTAATTGTGGTCAGATTTTTTAAAATACTAATTACGCATGTTTAAGTTGGCGAAGCGCTGGCTGCGGGCGATGATGATCTCTAACTTGACGTCGACTAGAACCAAGGCCTGCGTCTATGCCGACCATCGTGCGTTTGATGCGACACCTAGACCAAGTGACCATTGTGCTGTCGACGTGACACTACCAAGGCCGGGTGATGAATACGTCGCATCTGTGATAGCAAGAAGGTCGAGCGCCAGCTGGTCGATGAAGGGCAGTTCCAAGAAATGGCTTTTACGATAATGACGACATGACATGTACCATGCGTGCCCTAGCTGCGGGCGATGATCTCATACTTGGCGTCCACTCCAATTCAAACCGGGTGCATATGCCGACCATCGCGTTTTTGATGTGACACCACCAAATAAGGTAATTAATGGGTCGCAATTGTGCCATAGACAAAAGGGTCGAGTGCTAACATGGTCGACGAGGGCAGCTCCAAGAAATGGCTTTCATGATGACGACGACGGGACTTACCCTATGTTATGTACCACCATGCGCTGGTTGTGGGCGACGATGATCTCATGCTTGGCGTAGGCTCCAACCCAGACCAGGTGTCTGCCAGCATTGTCGATGAACATCCAAGTGGCTTTCGTGATTAACCACTGACCACCATATATATACTCTAACTGTGGACAACAATGATGTGCTTAGTGTCTAATGCAAATAAGACCAATTTCCCATGCTGACCAACTTGCTCTTCAGATGATGCCGAGAGAAGGTTATTTGAGTGCCGAAATTGCATCAGGTGGTGGGCAGCGAGTCCTGTCTCAAGATGGATGAGTCGGGTGATAAGTGTACGCAACAACCAGCGGCACGATGTGGTCGTATGCAACGTGAACCACGTCGCGCTGAATGCGGATGGCCATCGCGTTGCGCCCAGCTTCGACTCCTCGTGGATGTGATGTTCGCAATGACGCTGCTTGGCGAAAAATTTGCGCCTTGGTGTTATGTGGTAGTGGTGAACCAGCAACTCGAAGAACAGTACACCGGACACTGTTGCATTGGCGACGAGAACACCTGTTGCGGTTTCATGCCGAACCCGTGTCGCGTCGAAGAGGTCTAGCAACTTTGCCCTTAAGAAATGAGCGCTGAACGCAAGGGAGGAACTCCAGGGTGACTACGGCTGTCGTTGCTCAAAGCAACAATACCCGCCCGGTATCGCAGCAGCATAGGTCGAAAAACAACTTGCTGCTGATGGGATCACTTGCTCGCATGTCATGGCGGGTTCCAGGACTTCCAGGTCGTCGTTTCAGAACTTCCAGGTTCCAGGTCTTCGCAGTAATGCGGTAAAACGACGGCAATACACTTTAAGAAGACCACTGGCGTCATGGGGTTTTGTTCACGGTATGACAATCGGAAACGTCAGCGCGTTGCGCTTGGTTGGCAGATGAGCGCGCTTTCTTTCGGTATAGTCCTGGGCACTGAAGTTGGTAGAAATCAATGTCTGGAGGCCGGTAGCGTTTCGCGCTATCAGCGTAACTTTTGTAAATCACTATATAGAGCCGAGCACCATTCATGGTTACCCGAGCTGAATGGTGTGAGAGAGAGGAATGAGCTTCTTACACTTTCAGCTTCTTCTATTGCCCTGTAGCCCAATATGTTCTTTTTGCGTCTGGTTTAAGAGGATGAGATCTATTTGCTGTGCTACAGTCGCTAGCATGAGAATATTTACCTGTGCGTTGAAAAAAACATGAAAAGGTGACCAAGCTGGTAAATGCAGAAACCTCAAATTCAGGAGTTGCAGCTTTTGGTCTTTATATCTTTTTCGTCTCCTTTCCCTATCGCCGCTTCAATGAACATATGGCCGGCAAAAGGGTACCAAACACGAACTGGTGCTCGACCTGCTAATAGCCTCGTTTGTTTATGTCTGCGGAAAGGTGCACAATCGCTGCATAAACGCGATAAAGCTGTACGCCCTCTGTCGTCTCTCTCCTGCTATGCACATAACGCACGCTTTAGGCTGATACTTTTTCGTATCCCTATCCACGGTCTCTGCTGAAGGATCGCCACCTTCTGAAAATATTGCAAGTCTTGTCGAGGAAAGAGCATGCAGCGTACACTGTGACCGCCAATAGGGGAGAAAAACGATTTTCACCTTGTCGGGACTCAAAACACCCTGCGCAAGTGCAGAGCTACCACTACTTTTTTTTTTTATTTCCGTTGCGCCGTTCCCTTTCAATATTGTGCGTATAATTTCGAAGTCTTTTGCCAGCTGAAGCGACTATACAGTGTTTATAAAGTGAACTCCGCTGAAACTTGGTGGTGATTTGCTCGTCAACGTTCAGCAGCAGAAAGGGAAACAAAGATCTCATCAGGGCTATTATGATAGCCTACCTCAGAAACGTAGAATGGGGCGAGGTATATGAAGCAATGTGTATGTTTTTTTCGAGCGTGGTAGTAATGAGGCATTTCCATTCCAAGGGGTGGTGTCCATATGAACTACAATGTATTGTAAGCCACCAAATTAAAGACAAAATCTAACGGTTTAGGAACTCAGCAAAAAGGTTAAATGTGCTGTTAGGTTACCGTTCATTTCTAGCTGGCTTGTCAGTTAAAACTAGAAAAGCGTCGTCGAACCTAAAACCCTTTACACGTAATAGATGCGCTAAGCGCTGGGCCCTGTGGAGATCGCAGTGTGCTAGAAAATTATAAATATCCGCCCATGGGCTTTCCGATCATGCATTGACAGCCACATGATAGCGCTGACGCCATGTGTTACGGCCGGATTTGAAAGTCATTCCTTGAATATGGTTAATTTCAAGATTCAGTTCGAGACCTCACCTAAGACTTGTTCGGGTTTTGTTTCGGGCTCCCAGAAAAAAAGAAAACGCGGCTTACTCGTCTTCACAGTTTCGCGCATTATATTAGTGCAGTTGCACCATCATTAACTTGAAGACTCAATGGAAACGGCATCTGTAGCTAAAGATTATACGCTGCAGTGGTCACATTAGCCGGCGGTTCGTTTAGCATCGAGGTTGCTGGAGCAGGTTGGTATAGTGACTGTCCAAAGGTATGTTTTGTGTCGACCGCAACTCATTTAATGCATTTTTATTATCTCATCGGCTATCGAGTGATTCGCACAATTACTACAGCCATAAGTTGCAATATTTAGGTGACTATGCTCTTTCTCTTCTTCGAAATGGCTGCTCTTGCGCCATTTTTAGGCGCTCTTTTTTCATAAATGTTAATTCGTCAGTTGTTTCGCTTTCCGAAACGATCATGACAATCTCTCTGCTGCACGTTGAGTACCTTACAACACAAAACATTTGCAGGCACAATATTACGTGCCATTCATACGGATCGCATTCCTGAAGAACTGCAGGATGATCTACACAGAGCTCTCACCAAACTACGTCCGAACACTGTCACACTGAGGTGGATTCCTGGTCACGCTGGAATCCCAGGCAATGAGGTAGTGCATCGCCTCGCCCGCGAATTTCAATACCAGGAGCCTGGGATTCCCTGGCCTTATCCGCTCACGTGGGACCACTACTCTTCACTACAAAAAAGAAATCAATATTCACTATGACTACATCAGAGAGACTCTTCGTACACTTCCTCCTCCTGATAAATCTCTCTCTATCACGAAAATACGCAATATTAGACGCATACAACTGAATACACTTCTTACTCCAGCCCGATTGTTTCTATACAGAATCAGACATTCGCCCGCATGCCCAAATTGTTCTGAACACAATGCGAACTTAGAACATTTCATGTTTTCATGTCCTGTCGCAATTCAATCACCTTACTTTCCATACCCTCCTCTCCCAACGTGGCGGGCTTGGTTAGCCTCTGACCAGCTGAACGATAAGTTGGCCTTGCTGACCCCTGCCCAGGACATTTTTGTCGCTTAGTAATGCGTTAAATAAAGTTGTTTCCTCCTCCTCCTCGTCCTATTTTACTACAGCGAGCTGACACTCCTCTTCCTTAAGAGACATCTACGTGTTGTGACTACCAATTTTCTACCCGAATACTGGTCGCACATAACAATACCTGCACTAATTGCACTTTCTTTTCCTTCGTGAGAAGGGAGCGACATGGTAGCACGGGCCCGCACCTAACAAGAGGTTTCGAAGGCTGATCTTGAAGCAACCAGGTGTAACGATCGAGTAAGTTCGACAATAAAAGTATATATTTGAATAAAAAGTACCGGCTCAAACTAGACCGCATCCAATCAATGGTACTGTTTGATGGCACCTTAGAAAAAAAAAAAGGTCGTGCTAACTGCTCACGGGACTGCGAGCGCGAGGAGGCGGGGTGGAACAGCCCAGGAATCACTATAAGTGAAGACTCAGTCACTAATGTCTTATGGGGAATTCGTTTTATTACAAATAAACATGCGACCACTATTATGCATAGTGATCGCCTTGCAACCACAACGAAGATGAGGCAAGCACTCGCCGTCGGTACGAACGAGTGCTTGCACCTCATTAAGGCGAGCGTTCTAGAAGCTCCCTACGGACATCCTCCTTTTGGCCTGTGATGTCCACAGCAAGGACGATGACACTGCCACGTTCCAAGATACGCGGTGCCGACGGATCCCTGTGCATATTCAGCAGCCCCAAAGTAAGATGGTCAAAAGAGCTGCGCGCGCACCGATGTTTCAGCCGAAGGTTTAGCGGCTAGACGGGTAAGTCGACGGTCAGCGCGTCAGAAAACCAGCTCCAAGAAGTGACTTTCACGATGACGGCGTGACTTGCATACCACCAGGAGCTGGGCGCGCACAACGATGGTCTTGCGCCTGGCCTCGTCTCCTACCCCGTCCAGCTGTGTGCGACAACCAATGGGCTGTATAGGTGGTATCAAGGCGCGGTGGCGTAAGCGCCGCGAGCTCGTTAGGGAATGGACCGCAGGTTCTGCCGTCAGCCGGAAAAGTCGGGCGATAGAGTAGTTGACAACGAGCCGCAGGAGGCAGTCAGGTTTACCGTGAAGATGGTGCAGGCCGTACGCAGTTGAAGCCACCATGCGCAGGGTTCGGATGACGTTGCGCAAAGTGCCGTCTTGAAATCCGATGAAATTTTCATCCCAAAGACCATGATCTTTGTCGTCAGGGGTAGCAGCTTCACACTGACTGAGCTGGGCGAAGACGTGGCGGCTTGATGTCAGGTCACCACGATATTTCATTACGTCGATCAGCTCCACAACGTTATCTTTTGAGCCGGCTAGTACATCACCTAGCTGAATTGCACGGCGAGGTCGCGCCACATCTGGGAGATCCAGCCATTCGCCCTCCAGTAGCTCAGCGCACAGCACAAAGCGGAGGCTCGGTGGCGAACGTGCGTTTTGTTGATCCGACGTGAAGCGGTTCTCCATAGCAGCAGGGGCCACGACAGCACCTTCCAGGAAACCAGGAATGATCATCGTGAGTTCGCTGCTCTTGCTTAGACCGGTGCACTGAGCTCCAGCGGTAAGGATCCAGGAACCCTCTGAAGCGCCGGCGTTTCCTTGTTCACAGAACGTCACCGCCATCGGTTTCCGTTCACAAGGGACGTGAAACGTCATGAGGAGACCTTCCGCTGAGAGTCAAGCACAGGGCAGCTGTCGGTAGGCGTTGCCGAGGATTGAATCTGGGAACGTCTGGAGGCCTAGGGCTGAACAAAATTCGAACACGCGTGAGCAGAGTAGTGCGTGGGAGCAGAACGTGCCTATTCGTCGTTTTCTTCCTCGCGTTGTCAAGGAGCGTTCGCGAATAGGGTTTAGTTTCTTCGTAATCACCAGCCAGGAAACCTATACTCATCTTTTTTACGAACCTGTAAACGCCCTCACTACTTTTTTTTTTTCTGGGGGGGGGGGGGGGGCGCACAGGGCAGAATATGAGGAGACAAACACCGGCTACCTGTATGTAATCAAGCTCTGGGTGCTTACCAGTCTCTGCAGGTTGCGCGCTGAACATTGCGCTAGGGCAATATATATCAACCGCCCTGGAACGCCGTGTAGCGCGAACATATTGTCACGAAGAACATGATTATTTGAAATATGCAGTTTAAATTACGAATAACTTTGTGCAGAATAAATGCTTATCAGAAGCCCTTCCGTCAGCGTGAAAGAGGTCGAAGTCTTCTCGTATAAGGCTCCTGAGACACCAATGGACAAAAGGGAGGAACCTCAACCCCCCCTTTTCAATATGTTTGTGATTGGACTTGGGAATTACTAAAGGATGCATGTGTCTTGTGTAGAAACGGGACATGGGTCCGAAGGACCGGTCCTTTCAGCGCTGGTTGTTTATACCCTGATGTGAGATATTCTGAACACTATGCGAACTTGGAACATTTCAAGTTTTCATGTCCTGTCGCAATTCAATCACCTTACTTTAAACAACCTCCTCCCCTAACGTGGCGGGTTCGGTTAGCCTCTGACCACTGAAAGATCATTCGGCCTTGGTGACCCTGGCCCGGGACATTCTTGTCGCTTAGTAATGCGTTAAATAAAGTTGTTTCCTCCTCCTCCTCGTCCTATTTTACTACAGCGAGCTGACACTCCTCTTCCTTAAGAGACATCTACGTGTTGTGACTACCAATTTTCTATCCGAATACTGGCCGCACATAAGAATACATGCACTAATTTTACCTTTTTTTTTTCTTCGTGAGAAGGGAGCGGCATGGTAGCACGGACCGGCGCCTAACAAGGGGTTTCGAAGGCTGGTCTTGAAGCAACCAGGTGTAACGATCGAGTAAGTTCGACAATAAAAGTATATATATTTGAATAAAAAGTACCGGCTCAAACTAGACCGCATTCAATCAATGGTACTGTTTGATGGCACCTTAGAAAAAAAAAAAAAAAAAGGTCGTGCTAACTGCTAACGGGACTGCGAGCGCGAGGAGGCGGGGTGGAACAGCCCAGGAATCACTATAAGTGAAGACTCAGTCACTAATGTCTTATGGGGAATTAGTTTTATTACAAATAAACATGCGACCACTATTGTGCATAGTGATCGCCTTGCAACCACAACGAAGATGAGGCAAGAACTCGCCGTGGGCACGAACGAGTGCTTGCACCTCATTAAGGCGAGCGTTCTATAAGCTCCTTACGGACATCCTCCTTTTGGCCTGTGATGTCCACAGCAAGGACGATGACACTCCCACGTTCCAAGATACGGTGCACGACGGATCCCTGTGAATATCCAGCAGCCCCAAGGTCCGATGGTCAAAAGAGCTGCGCGCGCACCGATGTTTCAGCCGAAGGTTTACCGGCTAGACGGGGAAGTCGACGGGCAGCGCGTCAGAAAACCAGCTCCAAGAAGTGGCTTTCACGATGACGGCGTGACTTGCATACCACCAGGAGCTGGGCGCGGACAACGATGGTCTTGTGCCTGGCCTCGTCTCTTACCCCGTCCAGCTGTGCGTGACAACCAGTGGGCTCTGGCATCAAGGCGCGGTGGCGTAAGCGCCGCGGGCTTGTCAGGGAATGAACCGCAGATTCTGCCGTCAGCCGGAAACGTCGGGCGACAGAGTAGTTGACAACGAGCCGCACGAGGCAGTCAGATTTACCGTGATCATGGTGCAGGCCGTACGCAGTTGAAGCCAGCATGCGCAGGGTTCGGATTACGTTGTGCAAAGTGCCGACTTGAAATCTGATAAAATTTTCATCTCGGAGACCATGGTCTTTGTCATCAGGGATAGCAGCTTCACACTGACGGAGCTGGGCGCAGACGTGGCGGCTTGATGTCAGGTCACCACGATATTTCATTAGGTCGATCAGCTCCACAACGTTATCTTTTGAGCCGGCTAGTACATCACCTAGTAGAATTGCACGGCGAGGTCGCGCCACATCCGGGAGATCCAGCCATTCGCCTTCCAGTAGCTTAGCGTACAGCACAAAGCGGAGGCTCGGTGGCGAAAGTGCGTTTTGTTGATCCGACGTGAAGCAGTTCTCTATAGCAGCAGGGGCCACAACAGCACCTTCCAGGAAACCAGGAACGATCATCGTGAGTTCGCTGCTGTTGCTTAGGCCTGTACTCCGAGCTCCAGCGGTAAGGATCCAGGAACCCTCTGAAGCGCCGGCGTTTCCTTGTTCACAGAACGTCACCGCCATCGGTATCCGTCCACAAGGGACGTGAACGGTCATAAGGAGACCTTCCGCTGGGAGTCAAGCACAGGGCGTTGTCGGTAGGCGTCGCCGAGGATTGAATCGAGTAACGTCTGGAGGCCTAGGGCTGAGCAAAATTCGAACACGCGCGAGCCGAGTGGTGCGTGGGAGTAGAACGTGCCTATTCATCGTTTTCTTCCTCGCGTTATCAAGGAGCGTTCGCGAATAGGGTTTAGTGTTTCTTCGTAATCACTAGCCAGGTAACCTATACTCATCTGTTTTACGAACCCGTAAACGCCCTCACTGGTTTTCTTTTTTTTTTTGGGGGGGGGGGGGGGGGGGGTACAGAGCAGAAGATGAGGAGCCAAGCACCGGCTACCTGTATGTAATCTAGCTCTGGGTGCTACCAGTCTCTGCAGGTTGCGCGCTCAACATTGCGCTAGGGCAATATATATCAACCGCCTGGATTGCTTTGGGCGTTAAACCCCACAAACCAACCATATATCAACCGCCCTGGAACGCCGTGTAGCGCGAACATATTGTCGCGAAGAACATGATTATTTGAAATATGCAGCTTAAATTACGAATAACTTTGCGCAGAATAAATGCTTATCAGAAGCCCTTCCGTCAGCGTGAAAGATTTCGAACTCTTCTCGTATAAGGCTCTAGAGGCACCACTGGACAAAAGGGAATAACCTCAACCCCCTTTTTCAATCCGTTTGTGATTGGACTTGGAAATTACTAAAGAATGCAAGTGTCTTTTGTAGAAACGGGACATGTGCCCGAAGGATCGGTCCTTTCAGCGCTGGTTTTTTATACCCTTATGGGACATATTCTTGTCCACCGAGACATCTAAGTCTATGCCTATTTCCGCCTCCGGTGAAGATTTTAACTGCCTTAATTGTTGAGAGTGTATATGAACGCTATGTGGCTTGTCCGGTATTGCGCTTCTCGTATTTGCAACGTCTCGCCCCCCCCTTCCGCATCGCTTTACTTTTCGCAAATGCATCACTGTGACCCAATCACACAAGATGAGCGAGTAGAGTACTTGGGTGTGATGTACGACTCAGTGTTAAAATGAGGACACACTTTTGGGTGATTTTTTTAGGACGCAAAAATTTAATATGCGCTGCGAGAATCGTTGTTTTCATATATGGCTTATGAAGGATAGATTTGTTGTGCTCTCTTAAGCTTCAGACTCTGTCTTCTTTTTTTTTTTTTTTTTTTTTTTAAAGAGGTGCCCTCTGCGTTTTTGCCTTGGGTTGTTCACCTCTGTTTCAAATGCTGTCCGCCGCTCGGAAACGCGCTTACCAGACTTCAGTTTCTGCTTCCAACTTCAGACTATGCGAACTCTGTTTCGGGCATTTGCGACTGTTCCTGACGCAGCTACACCGATTTTTTAATTTTTTTTTTTGTGTCACATTCATGTCTACTTTTGGTGGGCAGCGGTGGCGTAGTGGTAGAGCATCCGCCTCGCATGCAAGAAGACCGTGGCTCGAATCCCGGTGACGCACAATTCTCCACCGGATTTGAAAAAAAAAAAAAAAAGAAATAAAAAAGAAACGCGTGTCGATAGAGGAGGACGTATAAGTACCGTGCGCTATCCAATTGCGACACTGGGGAAGAATTGCATAAAACAGGTTTGGGGTGCGACCCGATGCCAGTGAACACCTCCGGCAATGCACTCCCTCAACAGGACAGGAGTTGGCCATCCTGGTGCAGTAAGTGGCCAGAACCTCCCATGGTTAGTCTTGCAAAACCCCGGCCCTCAATCACCAGCGGCTGCGGAACAGCTGACCACGCGTCGGCGGTCAGACTTGCGACGCAGCAGGAGGTGCTAAGAAATAGTGGCTCCGAGGGCAGGCAGCCATTGGAAAACTGACCCTGGCAACGTGTAATACTGGAACCTTAGCTAATGAGGCTAGTTTAGCAGTGCTGTTAGAGGAACTAGAGCGTATGAAATGGGATATCATATGGTTTAGTGAGGTGAGGAGGCCAAATGAGGCATATACTGTACTGAAGGGCAGGCATGTACTGTGTTAGAGGTTTACCGGACAGACGAGAACTAGGAGTAGGTTTCCTTATCAATACGGATATAGCGGGTGATATAGATTAATTTTATAGCATTAATGAGAGGTAGCCTGTATCGTAATTAAGCTAAATAAGAGGTATAAGCTGAAGGTTGTGCAAGCATACGCACTTACATGTAGTTATGAAGACCAGGTAGTGGAAAGCTTCTATGAAGATGTAGAATCGGCAATGGGGAAAGTAAAGACACATTATACTGTACTGATGGGCGACTTCAATGCCAAGGTAGAGAAAAAGCAGGCAGGAGACCACGCAGTGGGCAACTATGGCATTGAAATAAGAAATAGCAAGGGGGAGTTACTGGTTGAGTTTGCTGAACACAATAATTTACGAATCATGAATACCTTCTTCAGCAAACGAAAAAAAAAAAAAAAAAAAAACGAAAGTGGATATGGAGAAGCACTAACGAGGAGACCAAAAATGAAATTGATTTCATACTGTGTTCTAAATCCGGCATTATGCAGGATGTTGTGGTAAACGGAAAGGTGCGATGCAGGGACGGTAAGGTCTCGAATTAATATGGATTTGAAAAGGGAGCGTAACAGATTAGTGAGGAAGAAGTCAATCAACGAATTAGCGATACGGGGAAAAAAGGATGCGGAAAAGGTGACGGTGTGGGTCCGAAGACGATATACTTGGAGCGAATGGCCGACGCGGGGAGATATGCGGGTGGGGGGTGATGATGGTGGTGTGCAGAGTTATTTGTAAAAAGAATAAATTGCCCACGATTACGTTACTTCCTAATGCGAAATTTGAGCGCAGCTTATCAGATGTTTCAGCTTTTCGACAGATTGAGGCAAAGATTGCGAGCAAGACACGTATGTAGAATTACAGATTTTTTTTTTTTTTATTTTTTCACACGTATTCCATCAAGAAACACTCTACTAACAGTTCTTGGCTGTCGTGAAAGAAGCTTTGTAGTTGGAGAAAAGAAGAGAGCAATTGAATTATCGGAAGGTTCCGGGAAGCAGTGCGTAGACCAATAAGAACGTTGCGCGACGCTACAGTCACGTTGTCTTGACTCGCTAGCGGCGGCAGCGGCATCATTCAGTCGCTACTAGCGCTGCCTCCGGCAACCCCCCCTCTTCATTTCCTCGTGTTCTCCAGTTACTGCGCGCGCGCCGGCTCGAACTGGGGGGATGAAAGGGGGGCGGAGCTGGTTGGCCGACGCGGTCGACACCGACGACGACGACGACGCGAAACCCAGGAACGGGCGCCAAAGAGCTGCGCTCTAAAATAGAAGAGCTCAGGCTCTCGCTGCAGAATACAGATACTCAGTGCTAACCGAGGAAGCCGACCTTAGCTTAGAAGCAATGAATAATAATTTCAGAGATATCATTACTTAGTGCGCGGTAGAAGTAGGCGGTAGAATTGTTAAGAGAGGATACCGGTATACTGTCTAAGGAGACGAAAGATTTGATTATGAAGCGCCAAAGTAGGAAAACCTCCAATTCAATCGACCGGATAGAACTGGCAGAGATATCAAAGAAAATCAATAGACACTAGGTGGCCGACATAAGAAAGTATAATATCGGGAAAATTGAGCATGCTCTAAAGAACGGTAGTAACCTGAAAGCGGTAGAGAGAAAATTAGGAGTAGCCAAAAATCAGATGCATGCACTGAGGGACAAGGCGGGCAATGTCATTACTAACATGGACAAAATAATCAAGGTAGCCGAGGAGTTCTATACGGACCTCCACATATGACCACAAGCCATAAGAAGAGACCCGAACGATCCTACATCACTCCACTGACCAGATGTGCCGAACAAAGACCCCACGACCGAAGACACCGCCACACTTCAAGACATCCTCCTATGCCATGCGGTGCGTGCCTTGGCCTCCGCCATCGAGTCGTGGCAACGTGGGGCCCGAGAGTGTCCTGGGCCAAGGTTCATCGGGAATCATAGTAGTCAGGGCAAGAATGAAATTGGCTGTAATAAAGAGCATGCAGATGTCCCGCCAGAAACGAAGGACGAGGTTAAGAAAGCATTGGAATCCATGAAAAGGGGGGAAAGAAGCTGGGGAGGATCAGGTAACTACAGGACTGATGAAGGACGGAGGGGATATTGTGCTAGAAAAACGGGCCACTCTGTATACGCAATGCTTGAACCTCGAAAGTACCGAAATCATGGAAGAACGCTAACGTTATCTTAATTTATGAGAAAGGCGACGCTAAGGACTTGAAAAATTATAGACAAATCAGCTTACTATAAGTTACGTACAGGGTCATCCACTTCTAGCTATAACACGGCCACTCCTTTCAAAACAACATTGCGTCCGACGCAGGCGCATATCGATGCAAAGCGATGCGAACACATAGGGAGCCAGACATGCTGCTTCACATAGCCTGCCACTTAACTTTATTGCATTGTTGGGTCGGGCGCAATGGCTCTTTGAAAGCAGCGACCGTGTTATAGCTAGAAGTGGATGAGGCTGTGCAAGATATTTACCAAAGTAATCGCATATAGGATCAGGACAACCTTAAACTTTAATCAGGCAAAGGATCAAACAAGATTTCGGAAAGGGTACTGCTCTGCCATGGATATGTCCACACTATAAACCGGGTAATAGAAACGTGCTCGGAATATAACCAGCCCCTATACATAGCATTCATTGACGATGAGAAAGCATTCGATTCGGTCGAAACCTCAGCGGTCATGCAGGCATTCAGAGATCAGGGTGTAGGTGAGCCATATATGAAAGTACTGGAAGTAACAATATCTATATTGGCTGCACAGCAACAATAGTTCTGCATAAAGAAAGTGATAAATTTCTAATGAAGAAAGGTGTTAGGCAAGGAGACACAATCTTCTCAGTGCTATTTACAGCCTGCTTAGAGAGTGTATTTAAAGGCATAGAATGGGAGCATTTAAGCATCAGGATCGATGGAGAATATCTCAGTAATCTGCGATTCGCTGATGACATCGCCTTGTTAAGTAACTCAGGGGACCAATTGCAACTAATCATAAATGATAGACCGGAGATGCAGAAAGGTAGGCCTGAAGATTAAAATGCAGAAGTCTAAGGTCATGCTAAACAGTCTGGGAAAGGAACAGCAGCTTAAAATAGGTAGCGAAGCATTGGAAGTGGTAGATGAATATGTCTATTTAGGATAGTTAGTGACCGCAGATCCCGACCACGAAAGGGAAATAACTAGGAGAATACGATTTTGATGGAGCGCATAATTGGAAGGTACTCAAACGTTATGACAAGCAGCTTACCGGTATCACTCGAGGAAAGTGTATGACAGTTGGATCCTACCAGTACTGACCTATGGGGCTAAAACATGCAGCTTAACGAAAAGGGTTCTACTTAAGTTGAGGACAACGCAGAGGGCCATGGAATGGAAAATGGTAGTGTAACGTTAATAAGAAGCGTTCAGAGTGGGTCAGGGAAATAACTCAAGTTACTGATATTCTAGTCGAAATTAAGAACAAGAAATGAGCATGGACAGGGGATGTAGTTCAAAGAGAGGATAATCGATGGTCTCTAAGGGTAACCAATTGGATCCCGAGGGAAGGTAAGCGTAGCAGGGGGCGGCAGAAAATTAGGTGGGTGGATGAGATTGAGACATTCGCAGGGGTCAAGTGGATGCAGCTAGCACAGGACCTAGTTAATTAGAAGAAAATGGGAGAAGCCTTCGCCCTGCAGCGGGTATAGTCCGGCTGATGATGATGATGTCTACTTTTTACACTCTGCGGCCAAGGTATAATCTTCCTCGAATTATGCTTATGGAGTACTGCTGTCGAAAATGTCTGGCTCACTTAGTTCCTTACAAAGGGTTAGCTATATGCGAGGCCTAATCCTGACATTGAATCGGCCGCCATTTTCCATCAAAAGAAAAAAACTTTTTGCTCCCACCACTACCGTGTAAAAGAGCTCCTGCACGAATATCTGTCAAGTTTTCCGACCCTTACTTTTGTTTCCCCTGATACATGCCATCATGGAGAAAAGGCGGAAATCAGCAGACATTCCGAAATGCTTTCTTAGAGTTATTCTGTCTTGAACCCGGAATGCTAGTATTCATATCTGAATTTCTGGGCACATTGGTTTGACCATGTACCATATTCCCGGATCTTTATCTCAAATATTTGAGCTCGCTGGCAGCTTCTTTTCTTTAACAGCTAGAGAAATGGCCTTAAGAGTCAATCAATTGCCTTTCCCCTCCCAAGACATGTAGAAGAAGCACAAATTATGTGGGCAACCATTTATTCAAGTGCTGATTTCTGGGTAAATTCAGTCTTTAACGTACCTGTTGCATCATTCATATTAAACTCTATCCTGTTGAGAGTAGTCACCCTCGATATGCTCTACTGGGTGGCTTGTTATGAACGGCAACAATATCTTCACTCTCTGATCCACGAGCCTCGCCGTGCCACAACGGGATGCTAGCTTTTAGCGTTCCCATGATGTTTTCGTGCATGCAGTCACGGCGGTGCAGATCATCTGTGACGGTCTTGCGCGGTGGTGAGGTTGAATATCTAGGTCACTATAGCGTTATCTGCCGACGGTTTGCGCCTCAGAGGTGAACTTCTCTGGAGGCCCTCCTCTCTCAATTGGTGAGTCTCGCTTTCTGTTCCACTTCTCCTCTTATGCAAACGTCGGGTGGGCATGCCTTCAAACCGGTGCGCAAAGCTTTCCATCGTTGCATCTTTGAAACAGACCTTCCAAATCTCTTGTAAAATTACTGTTTTCTTTTTCCACTTCTTGTAGCGGTTTACTATCTCTAAAAATATTATTGCACTCTTGTCCAGCTTCCTCAGCCATCTATCCAGTGCCACTGGACCTAAGTGAGCACCGGTATTCCGTCTCTGCTCCAAATCCTTAACAACCTCCCAGCACATAGTATGCACCATTCCAACAGAGTCCGACAGCAACGACACCCCGTTAACCGAGTAAAAATCAACAACGCGTTTACGGAAAGGTGACATCCGCTGGAATGCCAAAAGAGCATTTATTTCGATCATTCTAGATTTGAGCTCCCCATAAACCTATACGCACACGGGCTTAATCATTTTTTTAAATATTTTTATACAGACTTAGTTACAAAGGCACAAATGAAAAAACAATCTGCGTCATCATGTAAGGGCAGGGAGCCGCTGACGGAGTGTTGTCAAGTCAGTTGCAAGTGAATTGAGATTGCCGATCACCAGCAAGGCTTCCATGCGTCATGCCAATAAGCTCATTTCGAAAAAAAATTTTATAGAGCTTCCAGCTCTATAATACCTATTGACAGCACGTCGGTTGCGGTTTAATGCAGGACTGCGCGCACGTAAATATAACAAAACCTCACAAATCGTTCGCATTCTGTACCCTCTTAGCAATCCCACTTGGCATTTAAAATGTTTATAGTACGGTAGACACTTTTTTTCTGATTTTTTTTTTTTTTTTTTTCATTTGGCATCACGCTTATTCCTTTCTGGATCTCTCGATGCCGGTTCATTCCCCCCTGGAAGTGTTTGCGGAATTATGACTCTTCTGCAATCATTGGAATGCTCCGCAGGAGGATGTCTTCGTGTATGTTTATACCTCCACCTTCCAGACACAGGAAAGCATGTGTGACCTGGCGGTCGGGAGTGGTTTACGAAATTATTTTGCCACGTAGAAAGTTATACTTCGGGAAAATGGGCAGATGTATCAATGTGCGCCTAAGAGAGCCCAAGAACAAAGTTAGGGGGTGGGGACATTTGGTTATAAATTTCAGAGCGTGTGAGAGCGCTCCACCTTGCCGTACACTTTATGAAGGTACAGTTGTCTTCTATTATCACCTCGACCACCTAACAAGAGAGATCGTTGAAGCTTCCGAGATTGTGCGAACTCGAACTGAATGCGTCAGCGGCCCATGTACAAAATGCAACATAGAAAAAACTTGAATTTTTGACGTGACCATTTGATGCTGGAGTGGGCCGTGTGTGTAGATGACGTTTTCATCGTTTTTCTTTATTTTGCATAAAGAAGAGATGTGCATACATATGCTCTTGATAATGCAATATAAAGTCAGATGAGTGTTAATTTTTGTCCGCATCTTGCCTCTCGTGCTGTCTTCGTTTGTGCGCTAGGATTTATATTTATGTAATCTGCTGAAGTTGCTGAGCTTATCATTTAGGAATCTCCTAGTCTCTCAAATATGCATATATCTCCTAAGTTGACAACGGAATTGGACGAAACATCCCATCTGCGCATAGAACATGGGTATTTTGTTGCTTTATCGATGGATTTTAGCGGCAGCAAGTGAAGACGGTGCTCACTCAAGTTGTTTTTGAAGCGAAAGTTCGCAACGGCCCTCTTCATAAGTTTCAAATCAGGCCTCAATTATAAGAGGAACAGTTTGTTAGTTTAGGGGTGGCAACAACGGCAGAAGTGGGAGTTCGACGACGGTGTATATTTATCCAGGAATTGCAAAGCATTGTCAGTCGGTAGCTTGATGCTAACATCTAGTGGTTTCAAACCCTCATTAATAGAGGCACAAGGTCCCGCTCACCGCTAGTCAAGTTGCTAGCAGCTAAAACAAGGAAAAAATATAAGAGCAGGAGTTACATTATCTCATTTTTATTATCTCATCGGCTACGGCTGATTCGCACAATCACTACAGGCATAAGTTGCAATATTTAAGTGACTATGCTCTTTCTCTTCTTCGAAATGGCTGCTCTGACGCCATTTTTAGGCGTTCTCTTTTCATAAAGATTAATTCGTGAGTTCTTTCCGAAACGATCATGACAATCTCTCTGCTGCACGTTGAGTACCTTACAACACGAAACTTTTGCAAGCACAATATTACCCCCCATTCATACGCGTAGCCGCATTCCCGAAGAACTGCACGATGATCTACATAAAGCTCTCACCAAACTACGTCCCAACACTGTCCCAACGCGCCTAGGATTGCCTGGCCTTATGCACCCACGTGGGACACTACTCTTCACTAAAAAAAAAAAAAAAAAAAAAAAAAAAAAAAAAAAAAAAACAAAGAAAAAAAAAGAGAAAAAACATTGAATATTCAATATGACAACCTTAGAGAAACTCTCCGTACACTTCCTCCTCCTGATAAATCTCTCTCTACAACGCAAATACGCATTCTTAGACGCATACAACTGAATACACTTCTTACTCCTGCCCGATCGTTTCTATACAGAATCAGACATTCCCTCGCATGCCCAAATTGTTCTGAACACTATGCGAACGTAGAACATTGCATGTTTTCATGCCCTGTCACAATTCAATCACCTTACTTTCCACACCCTCCTCCCCCAACGTGGCGGGCTTGGTTAGCCTCTGACCAGCTGAAAGATCAGTCGGCCTTGCTGACCCTGGCCCAGGACATTCTTGTCGCTTAGTAATGCGTTAAATAAAGGTGTTTCCTCCTCCTCCAATTTTACTACAGTGAGCTGGCACTCCTCTTCCCAATTTTCTACCCGAATACTGGTCGCACATAAGAATACATGCACTAATTTCACCTTTTTTATTCTTCGTGAGAAGGGAGCGACATGCTAGCACGAACCTGCGCCTAACAAGGGGTTTCGAAGGCTGGTCTTGAAGCAACCAGATGTAACGAGTACGTTCGACAATAAAAGTATATGTATTTGTTAAAAAAGTACTGGCTCAAACTAGACCGCATCCAATCGATGCTACTGTTTGATGGCACCTTAGAAAGAAAAAAAGAATGGTCGTGCTAACTGCTCACGGGACTGCGAGCGCGAAGAGGCGGGGTGGAACAGCCCAGGAATCACTATAAGTGAAGACTCAGTCACTAATGACTTATGGGGAATTAGTTTTATTACAAATGAACATGCGATCACTATTATGCATAGTGATCGCCTTGCAACCACAACGAAGATGAGGCAAGCACTCGCCGTGGGTACGAACGAGTCCTTGCACCTCATTAAGGCGAGCGTTCTAGAAGCTCCCTACGGACATCCTCCTTTTGGTCTGTGATGTCCACAGCGAGGACGATGACACTCCCACGTTCCAAGATACGGTGCACGACGGATCCCTGCGCATATCCAGCAGCCCCAAAGTCAGATGGTGAAAAGCGCTGCGCGCGCCCCGATGTTTCAGCCGAAGGTTTAGCGGCTAGACGGGGAAGTGGACGGGCAGCGCGTCAGAAAACCAGCTCCAAGAAGCGGCTTTCACGATGACGGCGTGACTTGCATACCACCAGGAGCTGGGCGCTGACAACGATGGTCTTGTGCCTGGCCTCGTCTCCTACCCCGTCCAGCTGTGCGTGACTACCAATGGGCTGTATAGGTGGCATCAAGGCGTGGTGGCGTAAGCGACGCGAGATCGTCAGCGAATGAATCGCAGGTTCTGCCGTCAGCCGGAAAAGTCGGGCGACAGAGTTGTTGACAACGAGCCGCACGAGGCAGTCAGGTCTACCGTGATGATGCTGCAGGCCGTACGCAGGTGAAGCCAGCATGCGCAGGGTTCGGATGACGTTGCGTAAAGTGCCTACTTGTAATCCGATGAAATTTTCATCCCGAAGACCATGATATTTGTCGTCAGGGGTAGCAGGTTCACACTGACGGAGCTGGGCGAAGACGTGGCGGCTTGATGTCAGGTCACCACGATATTTCATTAGGTTGATCAGCTCCACAACGTTATCTTTTGAGCCGGCTAGTACATCACCTAGTAGAATTGCACGGCGAGGTCACGCCACATCTGGTATATCCAGCCATTCGCCCTCCAGTAGCTCAGCGCACAGCGCAAAGCGGAGGTTAAGTGGCGAACGTGCGTTTTGTTGATCCGACGTTAAGCAGTTCTCCATAGCAGCAGGGGCCACAACAGCACCTTCCAGGAAACCAGGAACGATCATCGTCAGTTCGCTGCTCTTGCTTAGACCGGTGCAATGAGCTCCAGCGGTAAGGATCCAGGAACCCTCTGATGCGTCGGCGTTTCCTTGTTGACAGAACGTTACCGCCATCGGTTTCCGTACTCAAGGGTCGTGAAACGTCATGAGGAGACCTTCCGCTGATAATCAAGCACAGGGCGGCTGTCGGTAGGCGTCGCCGAGGATTGAATCGAGTAACGTCTGGAAGCCTACGGCTGAGCAAAATTCGAACACGCGCGAGCCGGGTGGTGCGTGGTAGTAGAACGTGCCTATTCATGTTTTCTTCCCCGCATTATCAAGGAGCGTTCGCGAATAGGGTTTAGTTCCTTCGTAATCACCAGCCAGGTAACCAACCAATACTCATCTGTTTTACGAACCCGTAAACGCCCTGACTGCTTTTTTTTTTCGGGGGGGGGGGGGGGGGGGGGTGTACTGACCAGAAGATGAGGAGCCAAGCACCGCGGCTAGCTGTATGTAATCAAGCTCTGGGTGATACCAGCCTCTGCAGGTTGCGCGCTGAACATTACGCTAGGGCAATATATATAAATCGCCCTGAAACGCCGTGTAGCGCGGACACATTGTCGCGAAGAACATGATTATTTGAAATATGCAGCTTAAATTACGAATAACTTTGCGCAGAATAAATGCTTATCAGAAGCCCTTCCGGCAGCGTGAAAGATTTCGAACTCTTCTCGTATAAGGTTCTAGAGGCACCACTGGACAAAAGGGAATAACCTCAACCCCCTTTTTCAATCCGTTTGTGATTGGACTTGGGAATTACTAAAGAATGCATGTGTCTTTTGTAGAAACGGGACATGTGCCCGTAGGATCGGTCCTTTCAGCGCTGGTGTTTTATACCCTTATGTGAC
The DNA here is from genome assembly GCF_055883805.1 of Amblyomma maculatum. NCBI lineage: Eukaryota > Metazoa > Arthropoda > Arachnida > Ixodida > Ixodidae > Amblyomma > Amblyomma maculatum. The sequence continues at coordinate 238,563,937 of NC_139344.1, forward strand.
ATATTCTTGTCCACCGAGACATCTAAGTCTATGCCTATTTCCGCCTCCGGTGAAGATATTAACTGCCCCAATTGTTGAGAGCTTATATGAACGCTTTCTGGCTTGTCAGGTATTGCGCTTCTCGTATTTGCAACGTCTCGCCCCCCCTTCCGCATCGCTTTACTTTTCGCAAATGCATCACTGTGACCCAATCACACAAGATCAGCGAGTAGAGTACTTGGGTGTGATGTACGACTCAGTGTTAAAACGAGGACACACTTTTGGGTGATTTTTGTAGGATGCAAAAATTTAGTATGCGCTGCGAGAATCGTTGTTTTCGTATATGGTTTATGAAGGATAGATTTATTGTGCTCTCTTCCCCGGTTTTCGAAGGCTTAAGCTTCAGACTCTGTCTTTTTCTTTTTTTAAAGAGGAGCCCTCTGCGTCTTTGCCTTTGGTTGTTCATCTCTGTTTTAAATGCTGTCCGCCGCTCGGAAACGCGCTTACCAGACTTCAGTTTCTGCTTCCAACTTCAGACTATGCGAACTCTGTTTCGGGCATTTGCGACTATTCCTGACGCAGCTACATCGATTTTTTAATTTTTTTTTTGTGTCACATTCATGTCACTTTTGGTGGGCAGCGGTGGCGTAGTGGTAGAGCATCCGCCTCGCATGCAAGAAGACCGTGGCTCGAATCCCGGTGACGCACAATTCTCCACCGGATTTGAAAAAAAAAAAAAAAGAAATAAAAAAGAAACGCGTGTCGATAGAGGAGGACGTATAAGTACCGTGCGCTATCCAATTGCGACACTGGGGAAGAATTGCATAAAACAGGTTTGGGGTGCGACCCGATGCCAGTGAACACCTCCGGCAATGCACTCCCTCAACAGGACAGGAGTTGGCCATCCTGGTGCAGTAAGTGGCCACAACCTCCCATGGTTAGTCCTGCAAAACCCCGGCCCTCAGTCGCCAGCGGCTGCGGAACAACTGACCACGGCGGCGGTCAGACTTGCGACGCAGCAGGGGGTGCTAAGAATTAGTGAGTCCGAGGGCAGGCAGCCGTTGGAAACCTGACCCTGGCAACGTGTAATACTAGAACCTTAGCTAATGAGCTGATGAGGCTAGTTTAGCAGTGCTCTAAGAGGAACTAGAGGGTATGAAATGGGATATCATATGGTTTAGTGAGGTGAGGAGGCCAAATGAGGCATATACTGTACTGAAGGGCGGGCATGTACTGTGTTATAGAGCTTTATCGGACAGACGAGAACTAGGAGTAGGTTTCCTTATCAATACGGATATAGCTGGTGATATAGATGAATTTTATAGCATTAATGAGAGGGTAGCCTGTATCGTAATTAAGCTAAACAAGAGGTATAAGAGGAAGGTTTTGCAAGCATACGCACCTACATGTAGTTATGATGACCAGGTAGTGGAAAGCTTATGAAGATGTAGAATCGGCAATTGGCAAAGTAAAGATACATTATACTGAACTGATGGGCGACTTCAATGCCAAGGTAGGGAAAAAGCAGGCAGGAGACCACGCAGTGGTCAACTATGGCTTTGGAATAAGAAATCGCAGGGGGCAGTTACTAGTTGAGTTTGCTGAACATAATAATTTTCGAATCATGGATACCTTCTTCAGCAAACGAAAAAAAAAAAAAACGAAAGTGGATATGGAGAAGCACTAACGAGGAGACCAAAAATGAAATTGATTTCATACTGTGTTCTAAATCCGGCATTATGCAGGATGTTGTGGTAAACGGAAAGGTGCGATGCAGGGACGGTAAGGTCTCGAATTAATATGGATTTGAAAAGGGAGCGGAACAGATTAGTGAGGAAGAAGTCAATCAACGAATTAGCGATACGGGGAAAAAAGGATGCGGAAAAGGTGACGGTGTGGGTCCGAAGACGATATACTTGGAGCGAATGGCCGACGCGGGGAGATATGCGAGTGGGGGGTGATGATGGTGGTGTGCAAAGTGATTTGTAAAAACAATAAATTGCCCATGATTACGTTACTTCCTAATGCGAAATTTGAGCGCAGCTTATCAGATGTTTCAGCTTTTCGATAGATTGAGGCAAAGATTGCGAGCAAGACACGTATGTAGAATTAAACTTTTTTTTTTAATTTTTCACATGTTTTCCATCAAGAAACACTCCACTAACAGTTATTGGCTGTCATGAAAGAAGCTTTGTGGTAGGAGAAAATAAGAGAGCAATTGAATTATCGGAAGGTTCCGGGAAGCAGCGCGTAGGCCCATAAGAACGTTGCGCGACGCTACGGAGTGACGTTGTCTTGACTCGCTAGCGGCGGCAGCGGCATAGTTCAGTCGCTGCTAGCGCTGCCTCCGGCCCCCCCCCCCCCCCCCCCCCTCTTCATTTCCTCGTGTTCTCCAGTTGCGTTCGCCGCTCAGTGTACCCCCCTCCCCTCTTCCTACGAGGTTGGTTGCCGTAGCGCCGGCTCGAACTGGGGGGATGAAAGGGGGGCGGAGCTGGTTGGCCGACGCGGTCGACGCCGACGACGACAACGACGCGAAACCCAGGAACGGGCACCAAAGAGCTGCGCTCTAAAATAGAATAGTTCAGGCTCTCGCTGCAGAACATAGATACTCAGTGCTAACCGAGGAAGCCGACCTTAGCTTAGAAGCGATGAATAATAATTTCAGAGATATCATTACTTAGAGCGCGGTAGAAGTAGGCGGTAGAATTGTTAGAGAGGATACCGGTAAACTGTCTAAGGAGACGAAAGATTTGATTATGAAACGCCAAAGTAGGAAAACCTCCAATTCAATCGACCGGATAGAACTGGGAGAGATATCAAAGTAAATCAATAGACACTAGGTGGCCGACATAAGAAAGTATAATATCGGGAAAATTGAGCATGCTCTAAAGAACGGTAGTAACCTGAAAGCGGTAGAGAGAAAATTAGGAGTAGCCGAAAATCAGATGCATGCGCTGAGGGACAAGGCGGGCAATGCCATTACTAACACGGACGAAATAATCAAGGTAGCGGAGGAGTTCTATACGGACCTCCACATATGACCACAAGCCATAAGAAGAGACCCGAACGATCCTACGTCACCCCACTGACCAGATGTGCCGACCAAAGACCCCACGACCGAAGACACCGCCACACTTCAAGACATCCTCCTATGCCATGCGGTGCGTGCCTTGGCCTCCGCCATCGAGTCGTGGCAACGTGGGGCCCGAGAGTGCCCTGGGCCAAGGCTCATCGGGAATCATAGTAGTCAGGGCAAGAATGAAATTGGCTGTAATGAAGAGCATGCAGATGTCCCGCCAGTAACGAAGGACGAGGTTAATAAAGCATTGGAATCCATGAAAAGGGGGAAAGCAGCTGTGGAGGATCAGGTAACTATAGGTTTGTTAAAGCACGGAGAAAAACGGGCCGCTCTGTATACGCAATGCTTGAAGACCTCCAATGTACCGGAATCATGGAAGAACGCTCTGTGACTGACAGCCTGTGACTCTGTGACTGACAGCCAGCGGTCGGTATGGTTTTAGCTGGGGCCCATACTGAGGGGTTGCAGACTCCCGGGGAGTTTCCAGCCTACTCCCTTGACATTGCGTGCATGCCATGCACACGTTAGCCCGTTGCCGATTTCAGTGGCAGGTCCAGAGTGTTTCTGGGCGGGGTGCGTGGGATCCGTAAAATTGAGTTCAGTATTCCAGTCGGTCGGCAGGCCAAGGTTACACCCTGCCCACTCCCAAGGGAACGGCGGCGTAGCTGCGGAGTAAGCAAGAAAATGCGGCTAGCTGATTTCAGATGTCGGACTCTTTCAGTATCCAGATTGATCGGCAGGCCAAGGAAACGACCTTCCCGCTGCCAAGGGAACAGCGGAGTAGCTGCGGAGTACGCAAGGACACGCAGTTAGATAACCTCTGATGCTGAACAAAACAAAGATTCGGTGCGGTCGGTAGGCGAAGGGAACGCCCTCCCGCTGCTTAGCTGCGGAGTACAATTAGGAAATGAATCAAGCTGACTCTGTTTGTTAGTTTTAAACTTCCTCTCGCCCGAAAAGCACTACCCAGCCGCAAACGCGTTGGTATTCGTTGCTGAAGAGAACGAGGCCTCGACGGAAGCCTGGTGGCTGATGAGAACCTAGCCTTTGTTCTGGCGAACTTGCCTTTGACTTGAAAGAGAAAAAGGCGGTGGAGAAAAGCTAAAACTAGTAAAATCGAAACTTGGGAAAATACTGGTGCAACAAAGCTGTGGAAGCGTCTAGTACGGAAAAGTCTAAAAGTATCACTTCGATAGGTGGCGGGATGGAGCAGGAGCAGGAAGAGTGCTAAACCACCTTGTACTGGGGCGTCCCGCGATCGTCTGCTCCTGCAAAGGACCTTTGTCCTATGAAGTCAAACTCCTCGATGGTACGTTGTGGTGTAGGCATATCGACCACCTCAGGAAGAGGGACTATAACCTACCCGATTTCCCTCGTCATGCACCTGAGCTCGAAATTCCTGAGCTGCACTCTGAGCCAGAAGAGCCAGATGCCGACTCACCAGGACCCGGGCATAGCCGCTCCGACTCAAAAAACGCAGATTCCTCCGACGGAATGCCTCCGGCAACCGGCACCGTTCTTCGACGCTCCGCCCATAAAAGGAAGTTTCCTTCACACCTGCGAGACTACTACGTCTAGCAAAGGGGGAGGAGTGTTGTGTATCATGGTACTGCCGCTTAAACTGTGTATCGCACTGCAGCCGCTCCAAGCGCCGCTTCCCGTATAGTACTTTCTGTATGGCCTGAGCACCTCATCCCCGCATCCATGCGGCTCTTCGGTCCTAGCATGTACGAAACTAAGCGTGGACACTGAACTCTCTTCACTCCCTCCATCTCTCTATCTCGACTATCTGCCCCGCTTGTACGCTTTCGCTGGAATAAACAGTTTTGCCCTAAACTCCGACTGCAGAACACATCACCCGGTCAGACAGCAAGAACCTCTGCCATGACACCGGCTCATCTGAGATTACCTAAAAGTATGGAGTGCATATGATATACGTAGGGTTGGTTGATTGAATAGGGTTGGCTGATAATGTGATTGATTCCTTGATTGATTAAAGAGTAGTGATTGGTGACTATAGGAATGAAATCAGCATGCGGACGAATAATCTTGTGTCTGTGTCAGTTCGAACATTTGTGATGGAACATGTGGCTGGTACTACTGCGGCAACGTCGCCTGGCATTGTACCAGATACGTGTTATAGCCTGGGTTCTTCGTTTGGTGGTGCTTGACTACCAAGGAGACTTAGTAAGGTGGAAAACGCTCGTTAAGAGGCAGATAGATGGTTGAAGTGAAGGCGGGATGCCGAGGCACAGGCATTAGAAGTCAGGCAATCAGCGCCCTCGCTCTACTCTTAAGGCGAAGCTCAAGCCTCCTCAATTTCGGCCAGGGTTACTCTGGTTTGACTTTGAAATATTTTACCTTGAGGTTATCAGAAGGTCAAATACCCGACACATGAAACTGGAATTTACTCAACGCAAAAGCCCAGTTTGAATGGCTTGTTCTATGCAAGCATTTTAGGTTTTCTAGAATAAGCCATTTAAACTAAATCAACTTCAGAAAAAATTATAGGGACGCTTAATTCATTCCCTTGAAGTCCTGAGCTGCCCTTTCTCGCCTACTACTGCTAAGGAGGCGACGGTAGGTAATCTACTAGAAGCCTGCCTTACACATCGGCCGTCACACAAGCTATACTTTGCTCTGGCCAACCCCATGACACAATTTTTTTGACACGTGGCCCCCACCTGCTTTTATACGTCTAGGTCACTTATGCCGAAGGGCACCAGGTGCGTGAAAAATCGTCTTCGATCGGCTTGGAACAGCATTTCCTCGCTATATTTTTGCCCTGCAGCCAGATGTGCTCCTTTCGCTTTAATTTTTAGGCGGCTGTGAATTCAATCCACCCCCGACGCTCTCGGCCAGGCCAGGTGACCAGCACATCTGCCTAGTTCCAGCCTACTTGCAAACTCGAGCATGTACGTTGTCTCATGCCGTCACCCACCCTGGCGACCAATTAACTCTCTGCAATATCGCCCTCGTCGGGCGTCATCAGTTAGGAATACTTTTCGAATCCCGGAATTTCTGCCCAATTAGACTCTTGCTTCCTATTAATAGCTTGAAGTATGCCATCGTCCTCAACAGGCTTATACCCGGTGCGGCACACAAATCGCCACTCTCGTGAACCACCAAATAACCCTGTTTGTTCTGTGAGAGGTGAGGCCACGGTGTATATGGTCTCATGTTTACTGATTGCGTACACTCGTCTGATTTCCTGCCGCAACCTCGCTGCGTTTGCCTTCTCCTTGAATCCGGGATGAAAAATAAAACCACACATGTGCTCTTTATTTACAAATGCAACTAGTTGCACACGTTTCCTTTCCAATGAAGGAGAAATGAGGACATAGCGCTGAAGGTTAAAAAAAAAAAAAAAACGAGTCCTCGTTGTTGTTCACTGGTCATGGACCAGCACAGTTTCCTTCTCCCCCTTCGCAGATCCAGTTCTGCTGCTCACGATCGCCGATCGAGTTCCGTTGCTGGGGAGCGAACTCTCTTCAGCACAATCGTGAGCTCCTTCTGCGGAGAGCAGAAAAGACATAAAGCGCTTCAAAAATTAGGGGACCCTTAATTACATCACATCTTGAGAAAGCGATTGCATTAAAATAGGAAGTCTGCTCGGCCTGCTTCCTTTCTTTAGCCATTGGCGCTGGCCCCATACGCTCAGACTGTGTACCTGCCTACGCTGTGTCTTCACCGAGATACTTCGCTTTCGTGTATTCCCTAATCTATACGGAAGACACAAATGCCGCGCAGAATGTTGCCTCCAGTTACACTTGATACACGGAGCTACTAAGGCACGTCTGCACACAACCAAACACAGCTTCCAACTGTCGCCGATCCCATCCCCAAGCTCGGCTATCATACGACCACATTTTCAGCCTTTCTCGAGGTGTCAATGACCTTGTATCGCCCACGCAGCGGAATGTGGAGAAGTCTAAGCAAGGCTAAGATAGAAATAGAAGCACCACTAAACCTTCATTCCTGTCAAAACTACATAATGTCCCCTACGCGGACAACCCCGTAATCAACAACACTTCTTGATCTGTTTATAACCAACTTAGATTCTTCCCTTGTTAATGCTGGAACCTTAAATAACAATATTAGTGACCACCTGCCCATATTTATGTTTGTCAATCAAGTTATTAAAACACCTTAACAGCTGCGTTCGGAATATTCATACCGACTTATTACTCCTGAAGCGCTGACTGCTTTTAGAGACTGCTTAAGCTGCGCAAATTGGGCTTTTGTGTTTGCAGCGAGCGACCCCAATTTGGCATATGATCTATTTCTGGAAACGTTCTCTGAAATATACGTTACTTGTTTTCCGTTGAAGACATTTAAAACATGCAAAAAAAGTCGGAAACCATGGATAAATAAAGAAAGCCTCAAACTTATAAGAAAAAGGGATCAATTGTTCTAAGCATTTATAGTCAGCAAATCCCCCGAAGCTTTAAAAGAGTACAAAATACACAGAAATTTTGTAACCAAACACCCTTCGTAATGCAAAAAAAAACAAACAAAAAAAAACAATATTATTCTAAACTGTTTAACTCTGCAGAGGGACGCACTGACAATGTTGGGAAGGCACTTAACAGTGTAATTAATAGTACATCCGAATCTGTAATTAAAATTGTTAAAGATAGTGTAGAAATTCAAGGCGTTCAATGCATTCAATGACTTCTTTCTTTCAGTCTGTGACACTACCACCTACAGCTCTGACCTAAATTATATGAATGACCGAGGTAACTCATCCACATTTTTAGAACCAGTTCCAAATGGTGAGGTTGTAGCGAAATTTTTTGCCCTGAACAATAGTAAAGCCGTAGATGCCTGCAATATTCAAATGAATCCTGTAAAGCACGCAATCGATCTACTGGCACCTTGTCTTACCCATATTTTTAATATTTGTTTGTCGACAGCACATTTTTCCCTCAATATGCAAATGACAAAGGTAACTGTTGTATTTAAAAAGGGTGATAAAAATGACATGTCCATCTACCGACCTATATCGATTTTACCCGTGTTTTCCAAAGGTTTGGAGAAAAAATTTTTGAAACGCCTGACTTCTTTCACTGGCCGCTTCAACTTGATAAATTCTTCACAGTATGGTTTCCGCAAAAACAAATCTACAGAACCTCGACCGAAAGGAATACATTTTAATAAATTTTGAATGCAGAAATATGGTACATGGGCTTTTTCTGGATTTTTCAAAAGCCTGTGACTTAATCATAAAATTTTGCTTAAAAAACTTGATCACTATGGCGTAAGAGGTATCGCACACAAATTATTAAATCCTACTTGCAATATCGTTCACAATTTGTCACCATTGGAGGAGAGCATTCCTCGATAAAATACATTAATACAGGTGTCCCTCAGGGAAGCATTGTGGGATCGTTTCTATTCATCATCTACATCAATGAAATAGTCCGCATTGATGAAACCGCACATTACATAATTTAGGCTGATGACACTAGTTGTTTTTTTTTTTTTTTTCTGGTTGATCATGTGCCGATTTGGGTAGTCAAGCCAATAGCGCGCTTTCCAAAATTAATGCATGGGCTGAAATGAACTGCGTAAAACTAAACAATAATAAAACGAAAGCTCTTTTATTTCACCCTCGCCACACACATGTACAATTTTCCCATATTTTGTTAAATAACACTGAAATCGAAGTGGTTGAAAACTTTAAATCACTCGGAGTGTACTTTTCACAAAACATATGACATGGGATGACCACGTGAACTACACTATTAGCAAACTGTCAAGGACAATCGGCATTATGCGCCGCCACTGCTACTTCTTCCCTACCTCTGTTAGCATTCTCATATATAATTCTTTATTCTCTTCTTTATTAAGTCACGCGTTTCTGGTTTGGTCAACAACAACAGCGGGAAAGATCAGCAAACTAGCTGTCTTACAAAAAAGAGCTTTACGCCTAGCGTGTAAAGTTTCATATCTTTTTCACACTGAAGGTTTATTTAAAAAAACAGAACATAATTCCTGTTGCATGAATGTATAATTACAAGCTATGCCGCATGTACAAACTTGGTGTATTAAAAAATAATGATACTATAACAAGCCTCGCACGGCTAACAGAAAACTTCCCTGTTTATAATGTACGCCATCCTGAAAGGTGGCATGTAGCCAAATGTAGAACAAATTATGGGCATCAGATGTTGAAACTTCAATTACCCACATTTCTAAATAAAATAATTCAAGAAACTGACACTCGTATATCGCCAAGAGAACTGCGCTCAATATTTGTATAATAATGTAACATAGCGACTTTACTTTCTTTGCATTACAATGTTCCTTTTTTAAATGATGTTCCATGAATCCTGTATGTTTTCGTCATTATACTGTTTTCCCTTAGCCGCACGCTTCTCTGCTGCCCGTGTGGTTGGGGGTCAAGGCCCCTCAAGCGGTTCTGACAGCTTTTTTCCTGTCCTCCATGTAAACTTTTGTTTGCAGAATAAAATTTGAATTTGAATTTGAAGAAAAATTCGAGCGGCGCATGTTCATGACGCAAGTAGGGCACGCGCACTTCAGTCCTGGGAGCCTGATGTGTTGCGCATCTTTTTTCTGGTGCTCTGCTGTAACCTTGTGAAGACCGAGAGTGACCACCCGGGCTTAGAAATGACCGACCCTGGCAACCCTTCACCTCAGGCCAGCTTCCGCCTGACGCTACCTCGCACCCACAAGACGCTGCTGCCGTTCAGCTTCGTCTGCAATCATCCTGGCGCAACAATTCTCAGGTTTGGTTTTCCCAGGTGGAAGCCATCTTCAACTTTCACCGCGTCACCTCAAAGACTTCTCGGTACCAGCACAAAATTTCAAACCTCTCTTCAGAGGTGGCTGATGCGGCCGCGGACGTCATTTCTGGAATATTGTGTGATGTCCTATAGCAGTCCATCAAGCAGAGCATTCTGGACGTACGCGCCACAGCATCCAAGAGTGCTCGCCTTCAGGTCCTGCTCACAGGCGAAGAGCTTGGAAACCGTCGCCCAATCCAGCTGCTCACTAGCACGCGGTAGCTCCTGGGAGTAAGTGCGGTCGATTCCAACGGTGCGCTTCGAGGGAACTCTTCCTGCAGCGCTTTTCGCAGTCCACCGGCCTCATCATGGTTGTGTCAGGGGACGTGTCTCTCCACCTCCTCGCACAGTTAGCTGATCGACTCGACGACGCGACATCTCGTTCGGTCGCCGCGCTTACTTCCCCAACAGAGTCATCTGCCATCTCCTGACGAGAGGCATTGTTCACGAAGCTCCCCGATTCAGTTGAATCCCTTCGGACGTCCTCACAAGGTAATCGCGGCTCCTCTCCAGGGCCTCGCCGCCATTTTCCTTCCCCGCGTGGCACCCGATCGGGCAATTCTCGGGCCTCAACTATTTGCTGGTGTCAGCGCTACGCCGATTACGCCGACTAAAGCGCCCGTTTCGGCATTGTCTACCTTGACCACCGAACGCTGGTGCCGCTATCCGACACCGCGCCCAGCTAAGGCTAAAACGAACTTTCTCACGGCCGTCGCCGCAGCACACGAAACCGCAGAGCAAGATCACATGAGGAGAGAGAGCGAGCCGTCTCTGACGTGTACAGCTGTGTGTGTGTGCGTGCGTGTGACTGGTGTACGCGTCGGTACCAGGGATTGGACATTGGGAAGAACGGATGTGAAGGTGTGAAGTGTGAATACCGAGAGAGTCAGTCGAAGCTGGACCGAGCGATAGAACGGACACGCATCGCAACAGCGGAGTACGCACAGGCGCGTTCTTCTTGCGGACTGACATTCCACCTAATTTCCTAATGCGACCTCAATAAATTAATTCTCTTAATTTCTTTGAGTGTCTGCTTACATGGCGCAGTCGACAGGATGGCAGTCAGACGCAACCAATGAAGACGCAGCGGCTCAACGGCGAACTTTCTCGACTCGCTCCGACTCAACGACCGTCAACTTTCTGCTGTCCTCGGTCGACCGCAACCGCTTGGGCCCTGCTACAAAGAAGCAGCTTGCGGACGAATTGAAAGCAAGACTAGTGCCGTGCTCCGGAAGCAAGGATGATTTAGTCTCACGAATCCTCGAAGAACACATTGGTCGACGAGTCTCCGAAGATATGGATACGCCAACGCTAAACCAGGCTGCCAACGACTACGACAGGCAGGCATACTTGAAGGCGCTGTGTACAATCAAGGAGCTACGCGCGAAGGTGGAGACTGTCCGAATGCAGCTTGCCCAGACAACCACAACTACCGCACCTGGAGTGCACGGGCTCGGCAAAGTCAGTGCAGACGCCACAACGCCAGCGCAAAATGTTACGAGTTCTGCACCAAGCCCACCACCCGCTCAAGTTCCAGCTGACGACACAAGAGTTGCAACTACGGAGATACCGATACCGATAACGCCAAATTACGCTATTGGTGAGGAGGACCGAATATGGCTGCGATTCTGGCCATGATCGCCACCATGCAAGCACAGCTGGCCAACGCGTTGACTAGAACTCCCGCACCCACCGCACCAGTGCAGATTCATTCAACGAGCGACACATCATCCGCCATCCCTTTGTATGACGGGTTACCACACCAAAGTGTAAACGGCTGGAATTCCCAAGTGGAGCTCATCGCTGTTCTAGCGCACTGGACGGAGTCACTAACGCTGGCTAGCGCAGCAACACGTCCAATGGGAGCTGCGAGAGACTGGCACAGCTCGTACGGGACAATGTGCAAGACGTGGCCCGAATGGAATGAAGCTCTCACCACCCGCTTCAAACGAAATCTCTCAATGCAAGAGTTCCTTGACCTCCAAGGGAAACGATGCCTTGAACCGTCCGAGTCCATCGTGGAATACACGTATTCGATGAACTCTGTCCTCGACAAGGCGCCGTACCCACTCGCCGCCGAGGAAAGGATCTCCCTAATACTGAGAGGAATAGAAGACGACAACTGGGCGAATCCGCTTGTAGCGCAGTGTTGCACAACAGTGACGGAGTTGATCCGCCGTGCAGCCCAACTTGACTCGCGACGCCGCACGTCAACTTCGCCCGCTTGCAACGACAAGGACGCACGACCCCGCCTAACGAGTCAACGCAGTCAACTCAGGCGATCCAGCGGAGTGTCCAACGCTCCTCCAGATGACGACAGGCCGCACGAAACCCGACGACTTACGCAGTCGAGACAGCCTACCGCAAGGTCATGCTATAACTGTGGTGACACCGGCCACCTATCCCCAGAATGAGCAAACCCAAAACCGCAGCTACCATCAGGGTGGAGCAGCGACAATCTGCCAGGTTCAACAGTGCCAACAGCGGCACACCACCCAACAGGCAAGCAAATTGATTCTTGCACTCCACCGGCAGCACATTGCCAATCGTTACGGGCCACGTAAACAACAGGCCACTCAAGATTTGTATTGACAGTGGAGCCAATGTGTCAATTCTGAGTGAAGAGGCACTTTGCGCGGACATTGATACGCACGCCCGACACGATACGGAGTCCATCCAGGTCCTAAACCAAACTATTAATCCATCACACGCGGCAACGCTCAGTGTTGAGGTGGGCACAACGAAAGTGCTTCTCCGAGACGTAGTCGTAGCGCCGTTGCCGAAATTTATAGACCTTATTCTCGGATCCGACTGGCACCGCACCGCTAACGTGGATGTGACCTTCCATCCAACTAATAATGTGACTCTTATGCAAGTGACCGAAACTGCCAACGCGTCATCGAACTCGTTTTCCCAGCGTTCGAAATCCACGCAACGAACGGGAGAGGCTCTGATAGCTTCATTCTGTCAGCAAGCCGCTGAGCCTGCTTCCTACTATTATGTTTGGGGTCGCGAGTGCCTGGGTAGCGTACCGCTGCCACCTGTTATTACGTTCGTGGCTCGCGTGCTCAGCTCACCGCTGACGCCAGTTGTTACATGCGGCGCGCGGGCCCTCGGTAGCGTTGGCCTGGCGGCTTCGTGGACGGCGGACAGCATCAACGGTTCCAGCAAAGACGAGGCGTCTTCCAACGAAACAACCTTTACTACAACATCGTGAAACAACGGGCAGAGAAGCCGACCCGGAGAGAATACAAACACGTTCACACAGCTAGTGTCTAGCGTCGTCTCAACGGCGCGTCAAAGTAGTCTCTATCTACATAGGTTTTACAGTTCACAGGGAAAGGGTAAACCTTCACAGGAGAGGGAGAGCCAAACACGTTTGTACACGACGGGATGACTCAATCGCAGGTGGTCCGACCTCATCTCCTCCACCTCCTGCAGACGGGCGAGGGCGGCGCACTCTCTCACGAGCTCCAGGCTTGGCCGGCGTTTGCACACACACGCAGGCACACACATTTGGCACGTGGCAGGATCACGCCGAGACTTGCCCGCGGGAGGAAGCGTTGCGCGGCCGATGAACGGCGCCGAAATGGCCGATCCGCTCGCAGTTCTGCCTGTTGCTATGCGGTGGCCCCGTCAGCTGTCCCACTTGTCGGTGGAGAAACGTAACACTACGATAATGACTTCGTGCGGTTAAATGCGAAGGACTGCGCTCTCTATGAAGATTTCAAGACTCCGGTAGAGAACGCGGTATCAAAAATGACCAAGCACGCTAATGCTGGCGAAAAGGATGCGCTTAGATCTATCCTACACAAGCATCATGAAGCCTTCACGTCGAAAACGGACACCCTTGGCATGTGTCCCCACGCTGAACACAGCATCGAACTACGGGACAGCCTGCCAGTGACATTGAGACCATACAGGTGGTCTCCAGCCGACCGGCAATTCATCAAAGAACAAGTGGAAGACTACCTCGCCAATGGTATAATCCGGCCAAGAGAGAGCGAATACGGCGCTCCAACGATCGTTGTGGACCAGCCGATGCATCCAACTACCCCACGAAGAATGGTGCACGACTATCGCAAGCTACATGAGAAGGCTATCAGAACAACAGTGCATGGAAGAAGCAACTTCCCAAAGCAACGTTCGCCATTAACGTTACCAGACACCGTCACGGAAACTACAACCCCTTCTGGCTAATGTATGGCTACGACCCAAAAATTCCCGGAGAGCTGAACATCGCTTCAATTGAGAACGAGATCGAAGAAGCGGAACGACTCCACGATCTCGAAAAGGGGCGCGCGGAAACGAGGGACTGCCTTCTTGAGAGTCAACGAGAATCGACAGCCCGATATAACTCAACGCAACGGAACCCGGGATTTCAACCCGGAGATCTTGTCGTGCTCGAAGCCGGCGCGCGGAACACGCTTGACGCGCGCTACCAAGGACCCTTTGAAATAACAGAAGTGATCGAGCCAAACCTAGTAGTCATAGAAAGACTACACCACGCACCTGGTAAAATCAACCGAAAAATAGTGAACGTTGAACAACTGCAGAGGTACAAGGAGCGCGATCTCGTCGCTAATGAGCTTATGCCATCTCCTCGAAATGCTAGCATCTGAAGACAGGCGCAAATTCGGGAATGTCGTGTCAGCGCTACGCCGACTACGCCGACCAAAGCGCCCGTTTTGACATTGTCTACCTTGACCATCGAACGCTGACGCCGCTATCCGACACCGCGCCCAACCAAGGCTAAAAGGAACTTTCGCACGGCCGTCGCAGCAGCACACGAAACCGCAGAGCAAGATCACATGAGGAGAGAGAGCGAGCCCTCTCTGATGTGTACAGCTGTGTGTGTGTGCGGGTGTGTGACTGGTGTACGCGTCGGTACCAGGGATTGGACATTGGGAAGAACAGAAGTGAAGGTGTGAAACGTGAATACCGAGAGAGTCAGTCGAGGCTGGACTGAGCGATAGAACGAACACGCATCGCAACAGCAGAGTTCGCACAGGCGCGTTCTTCTTGCGGACTGCCATTCCACCTAATTTTCTAATGCGACCTCAATAAATTGATTCTCTTAATTTCTTTGAGTGTCTGCTAACAGCTGGTATAACCGTATTTCCTAGCACTGTGTCTGCCGGTGCATTTCCGAAGCAACTGGTGGCGAAACGCGATGCGAAATCAGTGACGGCGGCAAGTGACCTCGCTTATCAACCAGGTCGCCTTTTCCTAGTCCTGGGCCACATTTCCGGCCGGCGCTTTCTCGTCGACACGGTTGCTGAGGTTAGGGTACTGCCCGCCTCAAGATAGACCTCACATCTATGTCGACTGGACCTGCGCTCAGGGCGGCGAATTCTTCTTCCATCTCCACGTATGGTCTGCGGTCCCCGACTCTCGACATTGGTCTGCGACGCACGTTCCGATTTGTCCTCACTGTAGCCGACTCCCATCAGCCTATCTTCAGCTACGAATTTCTGCCCATTTCGACCTGGACGTAAGCATGCGCCGCCATCGCCCTGATCGCTAGCAAGACGTGCCTTTCACTGGCGTTATATTGGCTGTCGTTCTGACTGGAATCCGCACGCTAATTCCGACGCGCCCGTACGCTAATGTGCTTGCAGACTTTCGAGATGTCATGAAGCCCTGCAACCTCAACCAACCACCGAGACAAACTGTCACTCACCACATTGTTGCCCGCGGTCCAGCCGTCGCCGTACCGCCTCTTTGGTGATCATCTGGCAATTTCTAAACAGAAATTCAAGCACGTGCTCCAATTGGGCATAATTCGACCTTCGTTTCCAGCCCTTGGGCCTCACCACTAGGTGCCCAAGAAGGAACCAGGACACTGGATATCGTATGGAGACTACCAGGCGCTCAATGCTCGCACGGTCCACGACAGCTATCCCCTTCCACGCATCCAAGATTTCAGCGCACACTTGGAAGAATGCAAGATCTTCAGCAAAATGGATTTGCAAGGCTTAGCACCAGGTCCCCGTTGAGCCTGCTGATATGAAAACAGCTTTCGGCCTGTTCGAGTATGTACGCATGCCTTTTGGCCTTCATAACGCAGCTCAGATATTTCAACGTATATTGCCGTGATGACGCGTGGACTTAGGGCTGTATTCGCCTACATCGATGACGCTCTCGTCGCGAGTTCCACACCGCAAGATCACGAGCTTCACATTCCTGAACTCCTTCAATGATTTCAATCATTTGGCCTAGTGGCCAAGTATACTCGCGTCTTCTGAACTCGAGTTCCTGGGCCACCACATCTTGATGTTCGGAATGCGTCCGTTGCTTTCGCCCATCAAGGCTGTAAGACTTTCCAGTTCCCACCACACTGCGCAAGCTGCAGGAGCTACTGGGCCTAGTCAGTTTCTCACGACGCTTTATTTCGCGCTGTGCTCAGATTTTCGCAACCAATGATGATCTTCATCGCACAACAAAGAGCTCCTGCTCCGCAATTTTCTGGTCACAAGAGCCTCAATCTGCTTTCAGAGCTGACAAGCCAGCCATCTAAGATCCGGTCCTTCTCATTCAGCCGAGGACTGACGCGCCCACACGCATTATGGTGGATGCTTCCATCGTGGCCATAGGCGCTGTTCTCCAGCAGCAAATCGACACCGAGTGGCATCCAGTGTTTTTTTTTGGAAGCTCCAACCTGCTGAGTCCCGCTACAGTTTCTGGTCATGAGCTGCTTGCCATCTCCACCACAATACAGGGGGTGGCTGTTCCTGGCACTGATGGGACTGAGACGGTAGGTCAACGCCGCCTGCGGCGGGGGCTAGCCAGCCACCGAATTTTTATCTGTTGTAAGCCGTCATTGCACCCGCCACTGCTTAGGTGGTGGACGACAGCTGTTGCGGCGCGCGTCTTTCTCTCCCTCTTTTTTTTCCTTGCTTCTGTATTTTCTCTTCTGTGCGCACGAGGTAGCGGAGGTGGCTCAGCTACAGAGCCAGTAGCAGGCCCGTGCATTTCCTTTTCCTACTTCCTAGAGCCACAACAACCACCACCATACAACACTTTCGACATTTATTGGAGGGGCAGAAATTTTACATTCTTACGGATCTAAGCTTTTGGCATGTGTGTTCCGTACGGACTCTTCCAAGAACGTAGTACGGGAACTCCGTCACCTGGAATATATAGCGGAGTTTACAAGGATATCCGCCACATTAAAGGCACCGACAACGAGGCAGTTGACGCTCTTTCATGCATTACCTCTGTTGGCGCTTCTCGATTGGAAACGTCTGGCACAGACGCAGCTTGACGATTGTGAGCTGCAAGCCTTGCGTAATCGCTCCCATTCCCTCCGCCTGCAGCTGGTTCCTCTGCCATTTGTGCACGGGTTACTTTGGTGCAACACGCCAGCGTTTCTACTTCGCTCCTTCATTCTAGCTGCCTTTCGTTGGCCGGTTTTTTACCCACTTCACATTTGCTATCCCAGCATCCGAGCCACGCAGCACCTTCTAACCCAGCGGTACCTCTGGTCGAGCATAGAGTTTTAGCTTGCCGTGATCCGCTACCGTGACCGGCCACCACGCGTTCCACGCCACATACTGGATATCAGCACATAGACCTGCCGCGTCGAGACCAATCAGCTTGTGACCCGCTACCGTGACCCGCCCACGCACGGTAGCGGGTCACGGTAGCGGATCGCGGTTAGCTCAATCTCTCTATTAATACTTATGTTCCCCATTGGGCCCGCTCGTGTCTTGCATGCCAGACCGGCAAAGTGACCGGGCACACACCAAGACTACCAACAAGTCTTCCCTACCACCTGGCTGTCACTTCGACCATGTACACCTTGTCTAGGATGGATCGCCTCCTCCCTCTCATTAGTGCCGGCACATTCTCACAATGGTAGACTACTTCACTCGTTAGCCTGTAACCTTGTCCATTTCGGACATCAACTGCGAAAACGGGTGCCAAAGCCTTAGTTTCAACGTGGGTTTCCCGCTTCGGCTGCCCGGCATTGTTACAACGGATCGTGACGGGCAATCTGATTGTACTTTATTCAGTTCCCTTATCAATTTTCTTGACACTAAACACTGCCGTACCAGAGCTCACCACCCTTGAACCAACAGCATGGCTAAACGGTTTCATCGTCAGCTCAAGGCTGCTCTCACTGCGCGCATGGACCGGGAGCACTGGGTCGATCGCCTTCCAATGGTCCTGAGTCAATGCTCCGTCCTTCTTCACTGAGCTGCTCAGCAGCTGAACTCGTGTTCAGAGTACCTACCGGCTACCTGGAGACGTTCGTTCCTTCAGCTCCGTCGTCAACGCCTCTACAGCACCTCAAATGTCTTAAACACTGCATTCAGCAGCTGCGCCCTTGCTCACCTCTCTCTTCTGACCGGCACATCTTTGTGCATACTGACCTAGGGAATTTCGTTTTTATCCGGCGAGACGCTGTGAAGGCGCCCCCTACACCCTAAAACGGCGGGCCCTACCTCGTCCTTCACAAGACGCCCAAGACTGCAACCACCATACTGAAGAGTCGGAAGGAGGTCGTGTCGCTGGACCGTATTAAGCTGGCCTACCTCGAGAAGCCTCCCGCTGAGCTTTACTCGGAGCTAGTCGGCGTATTCGTCTCTCTCCCTGCCGCGCCCTAGTAGCCTCATCGCGGCCTCGCAGGTGCATCCATTTCACCGTCCCATATGGGCACGGTGGCGAGTACTGTGGCGCCCAAGCGGCGGACTGCGGGGAAGAGAATTGCAGCGGCGCATGGGACCGGGGCGCGCGCCAGGAGCGGGCAGTTTGCTCCTGAGGCCTGATATGTTGCACAACTTTTGGTGCTGCGCCATAGCACGATTGATTGAACGATTGATATTATTGCGAAAGTAATACTATTCGCTCTTTCAAGCCTTCGCGTGACCCGGCCGCAGTTACGTCGTACCCACGTGACGCTGTGACGTCACACCCCACGTGACACACTGGCTGTCAGGAGCTGCCAACTTGGGTCTCGATCGTTTCACATGGGACAGTTATGTCAGAATCAGCCTGCTAGGAGTCTGGCATTCACGTTATACCCCTATAGGCCACTAAGGCACGTTCATATGGGTTGGTTAATGCGGGGCTTTATATGTGGGCTGAGGAAGAAGGAAAAGAGAATAAAAGAACGCTCGGTCACCCGCAGCTATTGCTTTTGCTCAATATTTGGACATCATGGACATCATGAACGCAGCTAAGTGGGAGTTACATTCATCTCGTGGACGTTGCGGAGGCGATCGCCGAACAGCGGCACCTAGCTCCGACGGATAAACGCAAGGACTGGCCGCCAGGGCGCGACGGCACGGTCTGAGGCGAACGATCAGGGTAAGCCCAGGTCTAGAGAGAAGAAGGCCATTATCCCCGTTTAATGGTGTCCAGGGCACGAAGCCGAGATTTTAAGTAGAGCGGACATTCCCCTAACAGGTGGTTGAGATCCGCATCGCAGGAACCTGATACAGGGGGCGTCGTACCACCCAAGGAAAAGCGGTTCAGCAAGAAAGGCGTAAGAATTGTGGTTGTTTGTATCCGTCACAGGATGATCTGTTCTCGCGGCGTAAATACCTTCGGAGGAAGCGGAGATATAGACAGGGGGTTGCCCACTGTCATGAGGTAAGCGGCACGATGTAGTTTGGTGGAATGCATGACCGCGATTGGATTTGCTACCTCATGTGGTAGCAAAGGAGATAGAGCATCGGAAGCTGTGGTTAGCGTGGTAGAAGGATGAGCATGCGCCAGTGTAGGATCCTTCTCATTTCCAATGTTACCGCAATGCACGGGAATTCAGTGGATGGTGGCATGCTGACCACGTTCCCGGAGCAAGGATGCGTTATCCCTTATCTTCTGCAGTACAGGGAGGTTCCGCATATATAACTTTGGCGCATGCCCGGTAGGCAGCTGGAGAGTCTGTATACACACGATGGTGAACGGGAACCGTTTGAAACGAAGTTGAGAAAACCGATTCCAAATTGCCTGGGTGCCGAATGGCGCTTCTGCCGATGTATGGTGCTATCGGCCCTGATTTATGGTTGCCTTGTCGTTCCAAGCAGTGTCACAACAAGTTTGCTACCCATGCAGGAAGTGCAGCGGCTGCGCACACTTCACATTGAATTGAAGGTAATGAGCTCGTAGCCTTAGCATGCCTTTTGGCATAAGCCCGACGCCGAATTCGCTGATGCGCGTCCATATGAAGTGGAAATGGCTTCCCCTCAGTGAATTGTGTGATTTCAAATGGCGGAGTCTTGCTGGGAAAAATGTGCACTGCAATGACATCGTGCCCGAGGAGCACGATTGTGTAGCACCCGGCGTTTGTGCCCCGATGTCTCGTCTCCTGCGTGAGGGTGTGCATGTCAAAGAATTCAGACAGGTCATTGAGTTTGATGCATCTCTGTAGCGCATCGAGAAGTGTGTACCGCGGAAGTCCCGCGACGATGCGTTTGGCCTTGTTAAGCGGTTGAGCGCGAGCAACTGCTTACGGTTTACGGTTTATGATGCGCGCGACAAGAAAAGCTACGAATTGGAGCATTTCACGTTCATTTACTCTGAAGTGCGGTTGCTGATTTTGCGTAAAAAGTGCAGAATTTGTTTCGTAGTCTTTGTGACATGTTTGATCCAAGTGTTCGCTGTGCAGTTCTCGTTCAAGTGCATACCAAGGTTCGGATCGTGGGTTTTCGTGTGAGGGATTGGTTGCCGATGGAAAGTTCAAAATGCTGCTTCTCTTCCCGTTGCCTTGGTGTGGACCGGCTATCGTAAACGTCAACGAACTTGTTATTATCCGGGGTAGTGTCCAAACCAGTTTTCATGGTGTAGTCTTGAATGATGCCAAGAGATCTGTGTAAGGCATTCCCCTGCTCGCCGAGGGACCCCTGATGTGTCTACACGGTGACGTAGTCGGCACAAGCCATGTGCTTCAGACCCGGCACGTTCGCAAGGCGCCTCGTAGTTTCGGTAGCTGGTGCTTAACTGTATTAAAATGGGTTGGGGAGGTCACTGAACTTGGGGGGACGCCTACTAAGTTGAAGCGGATAGAACTGGTCTCCTGGCCAATGTGGACTTGTAGCTTTGCCCGTCTAGGGCACCAGCTATGAAGTTGTATATTTTTATATAGTGGATAGTCCAGGGCAGAATCCATTCATATGGTGCAGGGGGGCAAAAGGTTGCAATCTCCAAGGTATCGCATTATTCGCCTGTTGACCATGCTGTCCACTACTTTACAGACGCAAGAGGTTAAGGAGATAGGACGGAGCTTGCATAAGGTATGAAGTGGCTTGTTCTTTTATTTTTATTTATTTATTTATTAATACTACAATCCCAGGAAGGGATTTTCGCAGGGTGAGCATACAGAAAATAGGTAAGTACAAATATTACAAATAAGTAAAAAGGCCACAAATTAATAATAAGCAACAAAACACAACAGCAAAAATGAAAGGCTCAATGACGTAACACAACAAAAAAGTACACTAAGGTTTTGGGGCATATAATTACACTACTATCAAGTCATCAGTGAACATGGTCAACAGGGAATTAATTAAATGAAGAAAGAGCCCCAGAACGATATTAAATTCAGTTCAAAAATGGGAACCGGGAATGCATGACAGAGGACATTATTGTGCACTGAGATTGCCGATGAATGATGTTACAGATAGCTGTAAGACTTCGTCGTTAGTAAGTTGATTCCACTCCGTTACTGTTCGCGGAAAAAAGGAATATTTAAAGCAGTTATTACGCTGGGTGAAAGGGGTGATTGTAAGATTGTGACGTTGTCTTGTAGAATAACCTGAAGAGAAAGATATTAGTCCATCAATGTTAATTTTAAAATGACCTTTGACCAATTGGTATAAGAACTTTAGTCGAGAAACGCGATTCCTTTTGGTTATAGATATTAAAGCAGCCCTGTTTAAGAGGTCACTTACTGATGTGCGTCCATAGCTATTGTAAACAAAACGTACTGCTTTCTTTTGTATTTTTTCAATTTTATTTACGTTTGTTTTGGTGAATGGATCCCAAATTATTGCCGCATAATCTAATATTGGAAGGACAATCGATTTATACGCTAGAAGCCGAACTCGGGGTGTGGAAAGTCTCAATGCACGCCTAAGAAAAAAATGTTTACGGTTTGCATTATTTACAGTTTGATCAATATGTTTAGTCCAGTCAAGGTTGTTACTAATCCATATCCCTAGATATTTGTAGTGTGAGACTTCGGAAAGAATGTTGTTATCAAGTGAATATTGGAACATCAGTGGACTTTTCTTGTGAGTGATTCTCATATACACGGTTTTTTGAAAGTTGATAGGCATCTGCCATGCATCACACCAGGCACTAATTTTCTGAAAAGCCTCATTAAGTTTTACCTGATCTGACATATGTTTAATTTCGGAGTATAGCACACAATCATCCGCTTAGGCTTAGGAATGGGTTTGACTACTGAGAACTTCAAAGTGGAGGGCAGTACCCCAGCATCCCAGATTCGGTTAAACTCTTCTAAAAAAGCTTGCTTGTACTCGGGGGGTAAACCGCGTAGGTAGGCAACGTACACCTGATCGCATCCCGGACTAATACGCGCATTAGCATGCTGCAGGGTATGCTCCAGCTCGGGCATGGTGAAGGGAGTGTTAAAGGGTCACTGTCCAGGGAAGGCCCTTCTAAGCAAAAAAGCCCAGTGTTTCGATCAGGTACCGGAGATAACCTGTGCAAAATGCTACAGTGACACGCGCGTCGCAACGCAACGAAAATACAAATCAAAGCTCTCTCATGTTCTTCTTCGGGAAGCCAGCTTCCCCCTTCCCTGCGCTGGCCTGTCGATCCGCAGCTATGATGTATTTGTCGAAAACGACGTCCATTGGTCCGTCTCGTTGTCTGAGGGTGAAGGATGGGTGTCTATCGCTCGCTGCGCGCTTTTCCCTCGCCACGGCCGGACTGAATCCAACGGCGCGCACTCCCTCACCCGTTTTTTTTTTTTTTTTTTTCGCGCAGGCGGAGTGCCACGCCCTACCTCCCGCCAAATGCGGAGGAGGAAGGGGAATTTTTCTTGCGGAGGCTAGACGACAAGGCAGGAGAGTGAAAAACATTTGCGATGGAACGGGAGGAGAGAAACACGACAGATTCGGGTAATTGCGGTGGCTGTAACTGCGCTATCAGTTACTCTTTTCAAAAACATTTTGCGGCCTTGCGTTATGGGGCGAATTCTCACAGCCACCGGGGAAGAAAATATTTTCTACCGGAGGGTGGACAGTGGGCCTTTAAGTGGTTCCCTGTCCTCGAAAGGTCGATTGTTCTCGTAATTGGTGTCTATGGTTCAAGATATCTCCAGGAAGAACATCTGAGCGGCCTGACTGAGCGCCGATTCTTTCTCGTAGGACCACGCGTGCCGCCCCGTCGTTCGTCTTCCGCTGGCCGCGCATAGAACGCAGGATGGGCCAAACTTTAGAAAGATGAGTTTGCCTGTTGACAGGTTCACAAATATTCATCTGATCGAGCGGTCTGATGCGAGCGTATTGGTATAATTTTCAACGGAGCGTCGTATATTATGTAACCTTTTTTTGTGGTACGCAACACTACGAGACATCCTGTACTGTCCAACAATCCGACTCTTCTATTCCATACGGCTAAAAAATGCCAATCAGGCTCGGGGTGGTCAGAAGGAACCCGCAGGCTCTTGGCGGCCTTCCATTTGGCTTCGCATAGTTGTGATACCAACTAATGCTCCTGGCTGGAGACTGCTACCCCAGTATTTCACGGTATTTGTCCCAGTGTGTAATATGGCTTAACCTTGTGGACGTGCCTGGCTTCACCTTCGTGTTGACGTGGCATGTGCGAAAGCGTATAAGTATAGGAAAGTGGTCCCTTCGCATGCAGTCATCCAACAACTACCATAAAAAGTTGTGGACGGGTGCTCCAGGCAAGATCAGGTGACGCGTAAGACTGCTTGCCGACATGCCTGTCCTAGGGAGTGTGTGCTTCGAGTGTGTTGAAAGAGTGCCAGCCCGTACTTCGAGGCATCTTGCAAGTCAAGTCTGCCTCGCTGGCTGCATGTGTTGTATCCCCACACGATGTGCTGAGAGCTGGAGTCCCCGCATAACAGTATAACGTCTTGTAGATAAAGCATTATTGAGAAATGAAGCTGAGGTCAATGGGTCCCTCATCGGCCCTGTTCCTCGTGTTTTTGGGAACCACGTAGACTGAGAATCAGGAATTCGCGCTCTGATGAGACTTGTACCCGGTAAATGACGACGCTGAGCGACGCACTGCACTATGTGCACTACTTCCCTCCGCGCGGACAGTGCCATTTTCGTGGGCGCAGTAAGGTCTTCAACGGTGCATATCCATCATAGCCCATTATTCGCAGCACGACGCCATTGACCTCCTGAAGGGCGATAGCTAATCGTCTTACCTCTGACTCTTGCCTGCTAAGAACCGGGCGATCATGCCCCCACTTATGCTGCGAAGCGAGCGCTAATTGCATTGTGGGACGGTTGCTCACGACAATGGCCCTCAGGAGTTAGCCATGGTGAGTCTGTGTGGCGTTAGAGATATTTAAGTTTGTACCTGCCTGAGAGGTAGCTAGAGCACGCGCTGCCGGGGTCGTTGGAACATCATCATCATCCGTCTGACTATACCCACCGCAGGGCTAAGGCCTCTCCCATATATCTCCACATAACCCGGTTCTGTGCTAGCTGCATCCACTTGACCCCTGCGAACTTCTTAACCTCATCCGCCCACCTTACTTTCTGCCGCCCCCTGCTACGCTTTTGTTCCCTTGGAATCCAGTTTGCTACCCTAAGCGACCACCGATTATCCTCTCTTCGCCCTACATGTCCGGCCCATGCCCATTTCTTCTTACTTTCCGCTAGAACGTCGGTAACTTGAGTTATTTCTCGGGCCCACTCTCCACGCTTCCTATCTCTTAATGCTATACCCCTACCATTTTTCGTCCCATAGCCCTCTGGGTTGTCAACTTAAGTAGAACTCTCTTGGTTAGCCTCCACGTTTCAGCCCCATAGGTGAGTATAGGTAAGATGCAACTGCTGTATACTTTCCTCTTGAGCGATACCGGTAAGCTGCTAGTCATAATCTGCGAGTGCTTGCCAAATGCGCTCCATCCCAATCTTATTCTTCTTGTTATTTCCTTTTCATGGTCCTGATCTGTGGTTACTACCTGTCCTAAGTAGACATATTCGCCTATTACTTCCAGTACTTGGCTACCTAATGTAAACTGCTGTTCCTTCCCGGGGCTGTTGAACATTACCTTAGTCTTCTGCATATTGATTTTCAAGCCTACCTTTCTACTTTTCCTGTTTAGGTCATCAATCATTATTTGCAGTTCATCCATCGAGTTACTTAGCAAGGCAATGTCATCAGCAAATCGCAGATTACTGAGATATTCTCCATCTACCCTTGTCCCTAACTGCTCCCATTCCAAGTTTTTGAATACTTCATCTAAGCAAGCTGTGATTAGTACTGGGGAGATTGTGTCTCCTTGCATAACACCTTCCTTTATGGGAACTTTGTTTCTTTATGCAGAACTATGGTCGCTGTGCAGCCACTATATATATCTTCCAGCACTTTCACGTACGGCTCGTCTACCCCCTGATTTCGCAATGCCTGCAACCGCCGAGGTTTCAACTGAGTCAAATGTTTTTTCGTAATCAATGAATGCTATGTATAAGGGCTAGTTATATTCCGAGCATTTTTCTATCACCTGATTGATGGTATGGATATGATCGATAGTAGAGTACCGTTTCCGAAAACCTGCTTGATCCTTTGTTTGATTGCAGTCTAAGGTAGTCCTGATTCTATTAGCGATTACCTTAGTAAATACCTTATACGTAACAGATAGTAAGCCGATTGTTCTGTAATTTTTAAGGTCCTTAGAGTCCCTTTTCTTATGAATGAGGATAATGTTTGCATTCTTCCATGGTTCCGGTACCGTCGATGACACCAGACACTGCGTATACAGAGTGGCCAGTTTTTCTAGCATGATATCCCCCCTGTCCCTCAGCAAATCTTGAGTTATCTTCTCCTCTCCAGCTGATTTCCCCCTTTTCATAGTTTCTAATGCTTTCTTGACCTCGTCCATCGTCACTGGTGGAACGTATGACTGTTTTCCCTACCGCCAATCTCGTTGAATGAGTAGTGCCAAAGGGGAACGTGCCCGAAAGCATAAGGCGCTCCATGATGGTGTGGACGCTTGTTTCTATGGCCCGGCTAATAAGTTGTTGGACCCTGGAGGATGTATTGCTCTAATTTTGCCATTCTTTTTCAAGATGTCGCTCGAAATCTTGTAGTGTTTTTAAAGCGGGAGGATACTGCAAGAACCCTGTCTTTAGCTTATCTACTTCCTTTTGAGATGACCTGGTGAAACTGACGATGCATTTTTATGACTGGCTGTTATTCGTTCTTTCTCCTGTTTAGCAACTTTAGCGTAGGTGTTTGGCTGCTTTCTAGGTCTGCGAGGTGGTGCCTTCAGCCTGGTGTAGAAACTGCGCCGTGTTACATTGGCTACCGGTGTGGACGAGTTTTGTTCGCTTTCGTTCTCGAGTTCGCTGTGCTGGCGTCCCCGTGCTTGCCTTTTCTTGCGTTCATGTTTTGCAGGCGGTTTAAGCTTTTGCGCAATTTTTTAGCTTATCTGACGCCATTTTGGACCATTTTTGGCCGTGGTCAAATCAGAACCACCGCAATTCCGGCCCCTCGGTTTTGTGTTAGTGTATTGCGTGCCCTCTTACTGTCGCCACAAGCCGCAAGTGGATAATCCTGCTGTGCCGGCGTTGGGGCATTGCTCCTTGCGATGCCCTATCTTATGACATTATCACAAACCGCAACTCGCGAAGGTACGGAAAAACACGAATCGTAAAAGACCACAGTCCGACTTTTAGGGCAGGCCTTCAAAAGTGATCATGGCAGTGCATTTGTCACCAAGCGAGCGCGCCTGCAGTATTTAGCACTTGCGGCAATGCCAATAGCAGATCAGTTCCCCAGAAGTCATATCGCCAGTATTTCTAATAATTCCTCTGATTTTATTATGATCAGCGGTTTCGTATGCTTGAAACGGCACGTCCTTCCCATTGATTGGCAAGGACTATATAGCGAGAAGTGCATCTCGAACCTCGGAATCCACCACGTCTACGGCGAGCTGGTTGCTCTGGCTTAAGTAGCGGACCGAAAACTCCCGTATAACATCTTCCTCAGAGATACGGGGATAAGCCGAGACGTGGCACGTTATGCTTTCTATCCGTGTAAAGTACTCATCCATGATTCGGCATGGTTGCTTAGGACGAAGGATGATGGTATTTTGGTATTTGCGCGGGGCCCACGTATTTTATGAGGTTCTTTTTTTGCCGCTGATAATTACCTTTTGTCTAGACACTTCCTCGCTCTGAGAAATAATGGGAGTGGGCAGCGATTGACTTTCGCCGATCGTCTGGAGATAGTCGCACATGTTGCAGCTAGTGTATTGCCGGTCAGTCGCCAACGGGAATGAGCCTCGCGCTAATTCCTGTCCGTTTGGGGCGGTAGAAATGAAGCGAAGCTCATGAAAAGCATATCCTCACACTTGCCTTCAGTGCTATTTTCCTCAAGATCCGCAAGCAGACCAAATCGGTTGCTGCATG
Organism: Amblyomma maculatum; assembly: GCF_055883805.1. Taxonomy (NCBI): domain Eukaryota; kingdom Metazoa; phylum Arthropoda; class Arachnida; order Ixodida; family Ixodidae; genus Amblyomma; species Amblyomma maculatum. Next base: position 238,591,401 of record NC_139344.1, read on the forward strand.
GGAGCAGCGACACCCTGGGAGCCAAGGTAACACTGGGCACATTCTTTACTAGAATCCATGGCCCTGCCTTGTCAGCAGAGGTTCCTGATGCATCGAGGTCCGCATCCACAGCAGCGACACCTGATGGATTGCAGTTTCCCTGCGAGGGCAAACAAGCACGGAAAAAAAGATAACTGACGCGGTAATACCTAGCAGCGGTGGCCGCCGGCAGCAAGCCGGACGGCGGGGTCGGTGACGAGCTCAGATAGCAGCTGCAAGCAGGAGATAACAGTCCGGTTAGGCAGGAGCACACTCGCAAACGCGTCCGTTGCTCAACGTGGCTGGAAGTCGAATCCGCTGCAACCCACTGAAGACGGACAACCTTACTCAGGCCTATGCAGGAAGAAGCCGGATTTATGCTCGAAGTAGGGTTGTCCATACTATTACGTTACATTTTCAATTCATGCATCTTGCTTTTACAGTGAGGAATCTTGGGTCATGTCTGAAAGTTGAATTTAGGCAACACACGGTTTTATCTCCCCGTCGCTTCGGCCGTCGTGACTGCTTTCCTCGGCTAGAATCCTGAGGACGCGTGCACGCAGATAGAGGATACTAACGTTAACTAAATCCAATGTCTACGTTTAACGCGTGAGCATTACTGCCATCATGCCAGGGAAATATTGGCTGCTACCGTCGGTGTCGATCCTTTGAAGCCTCGCAGTCTTCAAAAATCACGACCTCAGGAAAGTGGCAGCTGGCGACTGACATGGCGCAGCCCTGACTTGTCGGTGGATTGTGTGACTTCGCGAGGCCAGATGACATGGTCGAGATGGAAGGAGCTACCAACTAGGACAGCTCCATTGCTCCATCGAACACACTGGGATCCTTGCACTCCTCTTATTAAGCCTTGCAGCCTCAAAAAATGCAGATCACGCCTCAGACAGGTACAGACAGGGTGCAAAGCCAGATAAAAAATAGACAAAGAAGACGGGGGGGTGGGGGGGGACAAAGTGTTTGTCTTCATTGCTTGCAGAGGAAAACTACTAATCACGCACATATGCCAATCTCATCGTGTGCGATTTTTACTGTGAGAAATTCTGTCTGTGCTTCTCCTGCGGGGAGATATGTTTTAATTTCTGGAGAAAAATTTGTCTTTTAGAAACCATAACAGTCGATTTAGATTATTTGGTTAAATGCGAAGTATGCGCGTTAGCACGTTTGCATTTCCCTTCGCGTTCAGTCCAAAGGTGAGATTTCAAGGTCAGGCTTCACTCAAATAAGGGAAAAATGGGTGACTGGTGACCTTCGTGGTGGCTTGCAATAAACGTTTGGGAAATGATAAAGCCCCTTACGAGGGAAATCCGATATGGTGCCATTCTGGAGTTACTGCGCACCGATAGAAGTTGATGAGCATGACGGCGTGCAATGTACACAGCGCGAGAGAGTGGCAGAATTACACTGATTAGAGATGGCGCAGTGCACTCGTGCAGTGGCCAACGAAGCTGGCCTATTTCGTGGCCGCGGGATGGAAACACAGTCTGGCTACATTTATTTTGTTATGGTCACACGCTCAAACCTTTTTTTCTTCGCGATCCATAGCTGTACTCCATGTGCACCGAGATTCCATGCCCCTCGACTCACACGCGTGACTTTAGCACAGAAAAAGAGCCCGTGATCACCTCTATGATGCGAATTGTCGCGTAGCCTGGCCTCTGATATCTGTGTCAAAAGTAACGATGACGCGTCGCAGTTTACCTGCGATATTGGCCGGTGATGGAGAAATTGTGCTTCAGTTTGAAGCCTGATCTTATAATTATACTGATTTCCTTGTTGTTTGCATGCATGTGGCATGACTTGAGGCAGCTTATCGATTGAAACTAACAGGACCCTTGAAAACAGTAACATTGTCTCACTTTGTGAAACAACCGAACAAGGGTTGAGAGGGAGCCTCAGTTCGCAAACTAGCGTTTCGACGATGAGAATCGTCTGTGCGAATTAGTCCTCCAGACCAAAAGTTGTCTTGTGAGCAGAGGATCCCCCTTGACCCAATAGTTCGATTCCCTTTCTACGGTGTAGCCATATTCTTCCCATCTCACTTCGTCAGGTTCGCTGGAGCCGAAACAGGCACCAGCAAATCAAGAATAGGATTCGTGTGCAGTTTTCAGCTACTGCATCCAACGCTGAGAACGGACGACCATGAGTGACATAATCCACGGAAAAATGCTTTCGTGTACAGCTCTCGCTGTGATTTACTTGATACACATCAGGCATTATCTTGGAGTAAAGCCAGGTAGGAGCGAAGGTATCCTTAACTGGAACCTAAATATATTACCCTTGCTGAAAAAAAAAAAAAGAAATCTTTTTCGTCGAACGAGGATGACTACGTCGCAATGTTCGCCGCTACAAAATACCACTTTGTACACTTGAAACCGTAATTGTTTGATGAAATTAAACATGCCTCGTAATTTCGAGATCACGGCGATCAATACAGGTCCTTCCGACATGCAATCACCACATTAATATTAAAAAGCAAATGATTTCTATGATGTTTACTTAGCGATCCTGAAGCAGAATTATCAGTCATTCGGCGTGCCCAGCTAACTTAACCACTCTCGATCAACTATCAGATTCAACAAAAATTAAGCCTTGCCTTAATACATTCATTTCCTCTGTTCGGAGTTTTTCGCAAAGCTAGAAGGGTAAAATAAAGAAACGACCGAGCAGTTTAGCCTGGGGATGACCATGAATTATCGTTAGCCTGGTTTAGACGATTTACGTCGATTTTCTATGATTTCGCGTCAACTAAACTGGCACAGCTCGGTACACGTGTCACAGCATGTATGCTGCCCGAGTTGGTGGGAGCGACACAGGCAGAAAGCCCCGCTTTAACAAATCTGCACCAACGCGGCTGCGTGGCCCAGGAGAGGAAGCGTGTCTGACTCGTGTTTGGCCGGATTCGATTCCCGTCTGAAGTGCGCAGATGAAGATGGCAACTTCTACAGATTCGGACATATCATGTGGTCTCGTGACGTCACACACGTGACACAATGACCCGCCGATCAATCAGTGGCCGGCCATGCCACCTGCCAGCTACCACCTGCCACATACTGGTGGGCAGGACTACAGACAGACAGACAGACAGACAGACAGACAGACAGACAGACAGACAGACAGACAGACAGACAGACAGACAGACAGACAGACAGACAGACAGACAGACAGACAGACAGACAGACAGACAGACAGACAGACAGACAGACAGACAGACAGACAGACAGACAGACAGACAGACAGACAGACAGACAGACAGACAGACAGACAGACAGACAGACAGACAGACAGACAGACAGACAGACAGACAGACAGACAGACAGACAGACAGACAGACAGACAGACAGACAGACAGACAGACAGACAGACAGACAGACAGACAGACAGACAGACAGACAGACAGACAGACAGACAGACAGACAGACAGACAGACAGACAGACAGACAGACAGACAGACAGACAGACAGACAGACAGACAGACAGACAGACAGACAGACAGACAGACAGACAGACAGACAGACAGACAGACAGACAGACAGACAGACAGACAGACAGACAGACAGACAGACAGACAGACAGACAGACAGACAGACAGACAGACAGACAGACAGACAGACAGACAGACAGACAGACAGACAGACAGACAGACAGACAGACAGACAGACAGACAGACAGACAGACAGACAGACAGACAGACAGACAGACAGACAGACAGACAGACAGACAGACAGACAGACAGACAGACAGACAGACAGACAGACAGACAGACAGACAGACAGACAGACAGACAGACAGACAGACAGACAGACAGACAGACAGACAGACAGACAGACAGACAGACAGACAGACAGACAGACAGACAGACAGACAGACAGACAGACAGACAGACAGACAGACAGACAGACAGACAGACAGACAGACAGACAGACAGACAGACAGACAGACAGACAGACAGACAGACAGACAGACAGACAGACAGACAGACAGACAGACAGACAGACAGACAGACAGACAGACAGACAGACAGACAGACAGACAGACAGACAGACAGACAGACAGACAGACAGACAGACAGACAGACAGACAGACAGACAGACAGACAGACAGACAGACAGACAGACAGACAGACAGACAGACAGACAGACAGACAGACAGACAGACAGACAGACAGACAGACAGACAGACAGACAGACAGACAGACAGACAGACAGACAGACAGACAGACAGACAGACAGACAGACAGACAGACAGACAGACAGACAGACAGACAGACAGACAGACAGACAGACAGACAGACAGACAGACAGACAGACAGACAGACAGACAGACAGACAGACAGACAGACAGACAGACAGACAGACAGACAGACAGACAGACAGACAGACAGACAGACAGACAGACAGACAGACAGACAGACAGACAGACAGACAGACAGACAGACAGACAGACAGACAGACAGACAGACAGACAGACAGACAGACAGACAGACAGACAGACAGACAGACAGACAGACAGACAGACAGACAGACAGACAGACAGACAGACAGACAGACAGACAGACAGACAGACAGACAGACAGACAGACAGACAGACAGACAGACAGACAGACAGACAGACAGACAGACAGACAGACAGACAGACAGACAGACAGACAGACAGACAGACAGACAGACAGACAGACAGACAGACAGACAGACAGACAGACAGACAGACAGACAGACAGACAGACAGACAGACAGACAGACAGACAGACAGACAGACAGACAGACAGACAGACAGACAGACAGACAGACAGACAGACAGACAGACAGACAGACAGACAGACAGACAGACAGACAGACAGACAGACAGACAGACAGACAGACAGACAGACAGACAGACAGACAGACAGACAGACAGACAGACAGACAGACAGACAGACAGACAGACAGACAGACAGACAGACAGACAGACAGACAGACAGACAGACAGACAGACAGACAGACAGACAGACAGACAGACAGACAGACAGACAGACAGACAGACAGACAGACAGACAGACAGACAGACAGACAGACAGACAGACAGACAGACAGACAGACAGACAGACAGACAGACAGACAGACAGACAGACAGACAGACAGACAGACAGACAGACAGACAGACAGACAGACAGACAGACAGACAGACAGACAGACAGACAGACAGACAGACAGACAGACAGACAGACAGACAGACAGACAGACAGACAGACAGACAGACAGACAGACAGACAGACAGACAGACAGACAGACAGACAGACAGACAGACAGACAGACAGACAGACAGACAGACAGACAGACAGACAGACAGACAGACAGACAGACAGACAGACAGACAGACAGACAGACAGACAGACAGACAGACAGACAGACAGACAGACAGACAGACAGACAGACAGACAGACAGACAGACAGACAGACAGACAGACAGACAGACAGACAGACAGACAGACAGACAGACAGACAGACAGACAGACAGACAGACAGACAGACAGACAGACAGACAGACAGACAGACAGACAGACAGACAGACAGACAGACAGACAGACAGACAGACAGACAGACAGACAGACAGACGGACGGACGGACGGACGGACGGACGGACGGACGGACGGACAGGCAGCGGCTTTTCGGGTTGAGTGGGAGCTCTATATCGTCTAGGGCCGCAGCAGTTATTGAAATCGAGCCGGCGCTGAAAATCAGACCCTCCCACTGCTTGGAGCAGGCAACCTTGTACGGATGCATGTTGTGCCTTTTGAAAACTTTTCAAACAGAAGAAAAACTACATCCCAATGCATCGGCGATTTCTTTCAAGTTAGCCTGTGGGTTGAAATCCACAAAGGCCAACGCCTGTTTCACACTCTTCGCTATAAAAAAATTGTTTAGGTCTGGTTAACCCTCGCTGAATTGCGAAAGCAACGCCAGAAGCTTCTCTCACCTGCCACATTATTCCCCTATCACGTCCTATCAGTGTAAGGTGCTACATTATTGGGACACTTAAGCTCATCCTTTAAGGGTGTGACGCGAGAGCGTAAGCTACGAGCCCACGTGTAAAGTCACGATTCAACCAAGCCTTATGGATCTGCCAGCGTGTCGTAGTGGTAACGAGAATGCAAACGGTTTTGGCAGGGTGATTCTAATATCACCCTCCCCTATGAAAGGAGTGGCCCGAGTTGGCAGCTCCTGCCCGTGGCATAGGTGTAACGGTAATAAAAATGTCACGGAAGGCAAATTTTTTTTTTATTTTTTTTTATGAGAAGACCGTAGCTACACCTACTCACGGCGTAGCTGCGGCCACCCGAGGTCTCGCTTTGGCAGATGTAGTATTGATTTCGCAATAAAAACTGAGCCACGTTTGTGACGTTGAGCCATGATGCGCGCCGCCACGGCAACGCCGTTGCCGTAGAAACGCAATGACGTTCGCTCGCTCTTTCCTCTCTCGCCCTTGCGCTCGCTCCGCGGCGGTTCCACGTGAGGTGGGGAATGCGTGCCCTGCTGGCAGAGGAGAGAACGGTGGTGGTGGTGGTACAAACTTTATGAGTCGACAAGGTGAAGCACTAGTGACGCTTCGCGGATATAAGCGCGCTTCGTCTCGGTGGAATCAGCCTGCCATGATGTTTGAATTCACGTTTCCTCCATGCGACGGGCAGGAGCTGCCAACTTGGGTCGCTCCTTTCATAGGGGAGGGTGATATTAGAATCAGCCTGCCAGAACCGTTTGCATTCTCGTTACCCCTGCGACACGCAGGCACATCCATATACGGATTGTTTGAAGCGTGACTTTATATGTGGGCTGGAAGTTTACACTCTCCCGTCATACCCTTTAAGGATGAGCTTAAGTGTCCCCAATAATGTATCACCTTACACTGATAGGGAGTGATAGGGGAATAATGTATCAGGCAAAAGAAGCTTGCGCCATTGCTTTCGCAATTCAACTAATGTTAACCAGAGCTAAACCACAACCATCTTTTTTTCTGAATACTTCGCCCCGCTTCATGCTGCTTTACATGTGCTCTCGGCGTTTATCACTCTCGCCTTGCAACATCAAAGTATATGCTCGCCGCTGGTGCCGTAGGAGCACCTTGTCACTTTTCATCGGCGCAGCGCCAGCAGACGCGAGCATTGTCACGGTGTTCGAGCCTGGGTACGCGGAACAGTGCGGACCACCTGACAGAGTGATTCCATTTGATTGAAGTTGCTTTTCACCTGCCGCCGGCCCGCGGTTTTCAAATGGCACGAGAAATAGCTAAAAATAGTTGAGCCACAGCGGCGTGGGTAACCGAGTTTCAAATTCTGAAAGATTGTATGGTTATTACTACCTGCCGGCTACAATCACTAATTGCAAACGGCCGCCTATCGGCGATAGCTAACTATCAGCTTTTAATTAAAACCTACGTTTTTGACGTCCGCCAACCATGATATTACTATGCCAAAGCTTCTCTTTATCTCGAAAACCTTATTTTCTAAAACCAACTTTTTCAGTCAACCTACAGCGCTTTTAAAGATGCTTGCGAGCAACTATATATCGGCACACTTTCAATGATTGTCATATTAAGGTAATACTACTCGATATCCTATTGACACTTCCAGCGTGCGACCTTTCGCTTTGCTTTATGAATCTACCAAATGCCATCGAAACAAAACGGCTACAAACAGTGTGTAGAATGTGTGCACCCGGCGCATAATTGGCGGCTGCGGAGTCTGTAAAGATTGGCAATAAGGAACAGTGATGACATCGATGCATTCTTTTCAAAAGCAGCTACAAGAACCACAACTTTTTCGTACAAATTGATGGCTATCTAATCTGGCTGCCGGCAAAGCTGCCTGCGCTTCACTACGAGGAAATATAAAGCAAAGATGTCGCGCACACCGCTTTCGCAATCACCAAGTTATACCTTCGCTAGAAAACTTGCGCTTGGAGACAGTAAATTTACATTTTCAACCCATGCTTTAGTACACAATAGCGGCATAATTCATACGTACGACATTTGTGACGTCTTTTCCGCCCAGAAAGGTTAGATGATGGACTTCGCACTCTATACGAGACATTGATATCGTCACGGGGAAGTCGACTGTATACGCTACATTTCACGAAACGTCCTGGGGCAACCAGCATCGATCGCTTCAGTAAGACTTGACATAGGAGACACCCGCTGTTTCTTTCTCATAAATATGACATGCCATTTTTGTGCAGCCTTCTCGGTTCGGCACACAGTACCATGTTGTGGCCCAAGGTGACATAACTTGTTTTTTTTTTTAGTGTTTAATAGGGCATAATTCGTGTTGCGCACTGTTGCAGAACGTGTCCGTCAAGAATATGGGAGGCCGAAAAGGCACTATCTCGCCTTCTGCCGCTATCGTGCCGACATGCATGTACGAGGTGAAGCGCTCTCCGATAAAAGGTTACTGAAATTAGTACATCCTGCCAGTTTCGTTCTGCCGGCGAGAAAATAGGCGGCCAAATAGGTCTTAGTGCGGTAACTTGTCGTTTAAAGAGGGTCTCTATCTACAGCGCTCTTCTGATGGCTCAGCAGGGCTAAAAACCGGTCCTTGCTGCTGTGAACGGGCTTCGATTACGCAGTCAACGGTACCTCGTAGGGGAGCTAGCGGGCAGTAAGCATCTTACAGGATTTCGGCGGATTCCACCAGATTAGCCGAGGATTTCAGAAAATTACGAATATTATTCAAACATAGCAAACTCTGTCTGTGATTTATTTTCATCACTCGTCTTTTTTCCTTCTCTCTAGCTATCGGCCCGTGGGAAATAAAAGTTTGACAATGGGACCCGCATTGCACGCCAGAGCAGCAAAATATGGGGCCTACCTCGAGTCGAGTCGCGCAATTACGCACCTGTAGACGTGACTTTTTTGGAAATCTTGGTTGTCGGCGTTTCTTTTTTCGATATCCCTTTACCGGCGAAACATCCCCGGCAGGAAGGTTGAGGTTGAACTCGATCACCTCGCCACATGTCGTCTCCAGCTCCGCGGCCATCCAGGCGCTGGGGCCGCCTTGGTTCGTCTGCTGCTGACGACCGGAAAAAGAAGATTCTTGCAGGCACGCGACGAATACGTACAGCGCGTGCGCTTCGTCAGAAGTGAGACGTTCATGAAGCACTCGTATTAGGCTTTGTTTTGGCCGGCGGGTGCAGGTGTCTGACAGAGCAGAAGAAGGACCTGCTTTCACACTCTTCAGTCAGAAAATATCTAATGAAAGGTGAGCGCTTTGGCGAAGAGCTGAGAATTCAGGAAGAACCAAGAACTGAGCTTTTGTAGCTGTAGCTTATCAATGTTTGAGAATCCGATCGGGAGCGTTTTCGTTCGCATCAGCTCCTATTAGCTTTATACAAGACTGACCCCATTGAGAACGTCGATAATAAATTTCGGGGCCATTGAGCAATTAATATGTGCAGTAACATCTGACGTTCTCTGAAAGAACTCGGCATCCTTGATATAAAGGGCTAATACCTCATAAATATGTCCATAGAGGGCGCACGCAATAACCGCATGAAGCAAAAAAAAAAAAAACAATGATCGCAGCGCAGCTATCCAGCACATAGCCCCCTTCCTCCATTGTAGGTGGACTGGTTTGTACTCTGCAGCGATGTCCAAGCAGCGCCTGCGTTCTGCGAAATTCGGGCAAATACCACGCAAGCGCTGTGTGTTGAAGACGCGAAAGAACGTCGCTAAGTCGCCTATTCTTGCCTACAACACTCGCTAAAGGGCAAACAGAACAGGTTAAAGAAACCTCGGTTTGTTCTATGGCCACGTCATTTTACAGCGAATCAAAACTCGTCCGCCTGGAGGCCTCTCTCATGCGGCCAAAGCTGTTGTTTTAGTCTGCGTTGCGCATAACGTAGGCGGCTGCGGGCCGTACGGGGCGTACCTGGCTCGGATGGCTGCGAGAGCACCAGATCCTCAGCACATCTTTGATTTCCACCTCCGGGAGGCAGATGGGTGACGGGCTAGAATCGCCCGCCGGGTCCGCTCGCTGCTGCTGCTGACTCTGCATGGATGACGCTCTTTGGGGCGAGCTTCCTGTGCCTGATGCAGTCGCCGACTCGTTCATCTCGTCGTCACCAGCGATCAGGAACTCTTGTTGCTGTCGGCCTCTGGAAAAAATGGCTTCGCAGAGCCCGTCTTCTTCCTCGTCTTTGTCGGGGAAGCGTTCGCCAGTCTGCCAACGGCTCACGTGCTGCTGCAACTTCCCGCGAGAGGCAACCGCTCTCAGCTGAAGTGACTGGCGCAACTTCATGCCCCTTTATTGCGAAACTCTCAAGACACAGTTAAATAAAATAAATGGGGGAGAAAGACCACACCGAACGAGATGCCATCGCAGGTAAAACCAATTGAAAATAAATGAAAAGAAGACAACGCTGAACAGAAGAATTAGGAATGGTCCAATTAGAAGAAAATGAAATCAAAAGTGCAAAAATCGCCTCGGGGAAAAATGTTTTTAGGGCCCTTAAACGTTAATCCTTACGAAGAAACCAAATAGCTCGGGTTCAGTTCGGCTGAGCGTAGTTTACAGAGTGGAAGCATCGAATACGCATAATCAGACACGGTAGTCAGACAACGCCAGACTTAGTTTGATTGGAGCCAATGATATCCCTTCTACTTTCTGAGAGGTTAGGAGCTGTTCCACTTGGTCCAGAATCATATGGAGCTTATCCTCGAACGGAACTATCACGATAAACCATTTCACACGAAACGCATAGCGATAACAAACAAAACAAAAAAAACTAGCACAGCTGGACGTGCCATCGACGGGTTGGCAGACGATATGAATGCTCTTTTCTCGTTCTGTTCAAATAACGTATACCAGTTCCAGCGTATCGATTCAATTAGTAGTTGCTAATAAGCTTTATTTCGGTTAGGTACAGCGTTTATGTTAAAGCTCGTTTTGAGAACGGCCGAGTAGCAGACGACAGGCTCCGCAGCGACAGGGAACTGCGCTCTAAGAACTGGAATTCCTGTGGCAAGAATAAAGCAGCCTATAATTACTCCTGCAGATCTCGCTCTACTGCCTCCACGCGCGAGGAAGAGTGATATGGTCTTTCACTATTTTAAGCACAAATGAGTGAAGTGACCATTATACTGATTATACTCCTACAAACTTCGATAGAGTTTGTCGGGGTTCTCACGGAGCTCGGGCTTTACTCTCAGAGCCAAACGCCACGCCACTAGCTCTGGCCATCATGGCAAGGAAGAACGAAACACCGAGGAAGAGCCAGCGGGCCAAGCTCATTATTGAGAGTGCCCAATTTTCATTCTCGGTCATAGCATCCGCGCTCTCCGGCGTCGCGGCATCACCTCCCAGGATGCAGATGCCTGTTCGTCGAACAGTAGAGGTGGGAGGAGGGGCCGCCCGGTGCGCTGCGGCAGTCCCTCTCACCTCGCCTTTTCCGCAGTAGCTCTGGGGGAAGGAGGCCGGGAGATAGGGAGCCTCGATGCGAGCCTGCTCTCCGCGCGAAGGAGGCACCCTACGGGAGGAAAAAGATAAGAGTTCCCCGTGAAGAGAGAGAGAGAGGGTGTTCGCGCCGTCATGCGGGCGAGGGGAACGTTGAATTCCCACGGCTCGTCCCTCAGCAGGTCCATGCAGCAGGACAGGAGTCGGGACTCGGGTATGTAGGCGCCGCGACCAAAGCGAGCAGGGCTGCCCCGAAGTCGGGCTGGCACCGCGTGCAGGCCGCATTTTGGAACAGCTGCCGGGGCAAATGCGCAAAGTTCTAAGGCTGGAATCGTTGTGGGCAGCTCACTTCATGCAGCGTCGACGTCCCGGGGATTGCCAACCAAGGAAGGAGGCTGGGCTCTATCATCTTCGCTCATCCTCTCCAGTCAGGGTTCAACTGGCGTGCGCGATTCCGGGAAATCCCAGACGACGGCAGGACAGGTCAGAGTGCACTGGTATCTCATCGCCCTCTAGTTCGTGAGATATTCGTTCGAGCTCGAATGCGAGCTTCTCCAATAAACCTTTGTACACTGGCGCAGTCACGGGGCGTGCCGTCTAAACATCGCCTTCAACGCTCTCTCCGCCTGAAGTAAACGGCGGGGCCCGTACGTGCGCCCGGAGTGCCGGTGTCGTAAGAAAGGCCAGTCGGCGGGCTCGGCCCGTTCGAGCGTGCTCAGCACAGGCTTCGCGTAAAGGAGCGTCGCCGGCTTGTGTATAGACACGTGCCGGATAAGTTCACGTGAGACCTCTCGCAACTTTGTAGTTGACATTCGGCGACTTCGCCTACCTTCCGCACTGTAACATCTCGGAAAAGACTGCCTTCCCTTATATCCGCTTGCGCGCGTAATCACGCGTCTGGCGTTCCCCCCTCGGCAGCTCGCACTACATAGGCAGCCGACGCCACTGGTGTTGCTGTGTGCGCGGCCTCACGCTCGGAGCGCTCGCCCACTTTTCAGCGATCTCGCTGAATGATGGGGTTGTAGCGGTATACCCACGAAGTAACTGTACGCGTGATCTCCCATGCGCGCCACTTAACGACCCTTCAGCGATTTCGCTGGCTGTGAGTGCTACAGAGCCCCTGTTTGCGTCATGCGCGGCATTTTTCCCGTTGTAGCAGCGACTTCACTGCCTTCCGGGGCTGCAGTGCTGCGCGTAGAAATCTCTCTGGGGTTCGCTAGCATATGAGTCGTTCAGCACGTGCATTTTCCGTTCCTACAGTCGTTTTCACTGGAAAGTACTGTTGGCATGGGTCTGCCGATTGAGCCCGAACTCGGGCCTTTCACCTTGCTGCCGCGAAAGCATCTCAGCAACCTCGAATGGTTTAACCCATGTGAGCGCACGACCCGTCGCGATCACGCCAGTGAGTACGTAGTTGCGCTCGAATTCCGAGTCTTCCTCGCTGAGAGCCAATGCCTCTTTGCGCGTAGTCTTAGCCATCTGACTTGAAGTGTTCTTACCGAGCCTGCGGTTCACCTTTTCATTGGCATTCGCCATAATCTCGCGCAACCGCTTTGTCTAGCCGTAAACATCTGCCGGGACTTTCCGTTCATGCGTAGAGCTAAGAGAATGGCGTGCCAGTGCAAATTCCGGCAGTTATGCGACCTCGAATGTTCACCCTACACTCTAAAGCAAGGTAGTGGTTACTAACTTTAAGGGTGGTAACTGCTTGTCACATATGTTACTAACTAGTTAGTAACTGCTGGCAGTATCTGCTAGGTAGAAGCATACACTACGTCTAAAATGTAGCAACTAGAACTACCTCTAGCAAAAATATTTACCTCTAGATGTAGTGCTAGCAACTACATTTAGCAAGATTTACTACCTATAGGAGGTAGTAGGAGAAACTATCTTTACTAACATTCACTACCACCACAGGTAGTTAGAGAAACTACATTTAGCAATATACACCACCTCAAAAGGTAGTAATAGCAGCTACCTATATCAAAATATACTACCTCTGGGAGTAGTAGCAGCCACTACATTTAGCAACATGGAGAACCTCAGGAAGATTATAACAGTAACAACAAAGCAGAGCAAACTGCTCTGCTTTGCTGCTACTGGCATAACCACTAACCTAAATGCTGGATTACACATGATGGAAGCACTGTGAAACATGACTTCAAAAAAAAAAAAAAGAAATTAAACATAAGTGCGACTAAGAAGACGCAACTTTATTTCTCATTATTCAGTTGATGCATTCAACTTTCTAAATAAAATAAATATTGCCCGCATCACAAATCGTGAAAAGGAGATTGACCAAAGACGAAAAAATACACAATAAGAGAACAGGTACTTTTGTTCTGCTTTGGTTATCACACATTCATTTGAGACAGTGTATATACATCAGAGTTGTGAGTTTAACTTCAACCCCCTACAGGAGGTTTAGGTATTGAAGGCTTGTGCAGCCTGGCATGTCTGAACATTTGTAGCAATAATGATGACAACTGGTAGGAGGAATAGCCTACAAGAACTATCAGCATGTCTATGAAAGTTATTTTACATGCAATAATTTAACCAGATATGTGCAATGAATATCGCAACTAAAAGAAGGTTTTTGGCAGAGAAATATGAAGTATTAGGTCATACACTGCCTAGCTTTTTACCTTGGCTACCTCTAGCAGTACCTCAGGTATGGGGAAGCTTTTTGTAGTTTATACTTTATCCATTATTATCCTACATAAGTATGAAATACCTGTCGGAGTCATAGCTAAAAACTGGTCAACTGCCCACTCTTTGGCAATTAAATGAAACAGATGTTATATCTCCATGCAGCACCATAAAACGTTATTAGCAATAGCTATCTTAAGAGAATGTATCAAAATTGCTTCAAACAGATTGTGCCGTTTATAACAAACTGACCTACTAATATACAATAAATTGCTTATTATGCCAATTTGACAAGCATATAAAAATCTATATCAGTAATTCCTACTCTAAGACTCAAAACTGTCTCACAAGAGAACACATTTGTAACATTCCACACAGCCTGATATTATGCAACAAGCCAGCTTACCATCATGCATATCACTAATTATTGAAAGGATGCCTACTAGGTGTAAATTGCTGGATGGACCTGCTAAATATGACCAAGCTTATTGAGAAGAACAATGTTTTTCAGAGTTATGTTGCATAATCTGCAGTATTTTATTTGTTTCGCTGACTTTATTGATTAAAATCACTACCAAAGACCAATTTCCTTTTTGAAGTTGGATTTAAGAAAAAAAAGTGCCACTAATTGCCTTGAAATAGCTGAATGAAATATTTGCACCAAGAATTTGTTTCTGTAAACCGGTTTTCCAACTGGGCTTAAAGGTCCACTGAAATGGGTCACCAATAAGGGTAAACAACGCCATAATACTGATAGATATTGAACCACCCATCATTCTCCCGCAAAATTTTCGATCTAGCTTCTGCAACACCAGAGATATCGGCGATTAAAAAAGACCCTTCCAATATTCCCTCTCAACTCGTACGCCTAACGGAGTCATAAAAAAAAAGAATACAAGCAAGTTCAAAGCTCCGCCCAGAAATACGTCACTTCGACGAACTTCCGGTTGCCACGCGCTCGCTCGCTGCCGTACTGGCGTACTCGCGTCAACCCGTCTTCGATGCACACGCCTGAGGGGTTCGCCAGTTCGCGCAGCGACGGTTAGTGTAACCGCGGTTACGCGAACCCGTGGTTAGCCCATGCTACAAGGCGGACCCAATTATGGTTTCACCACTAACCGCGGTTATCGCAAATTGAGCTTGGCGACCTCGGTTTGCGTCGTTAACCGAGGTTATGTGTGGAGTCTGTCGACGGAGGCTTCTCGTCGGCGCCCGAGTGCGCGAAACGTACGAGCGGGTCTGCTTTACAAAGTTATTCATTTACCCACTGTATCCCGTTTAAAGATCGATGTATAGAACATGGTGCCGCCCTTCGTCTTCGATTACGGCCGACAGCGCAGCCACTGCATACTGAAACCTTGTCTTGCCTGCAGTATCGTTTGAACGGCTTGTTGCTGAGCAGAACGTAAAAAAATGCGCGGCCTTATAGCTATGAAAGTAGACGAGTTTGCAAAGCTTGCAGCACGGGATGCTGCGAGCAGGCGGAGGTATGTTACACAATTACCGTGAGGGTGGGGCGCGCGAGCGCGACGAACGACGGCGCCGTGCGTGACTGTCCCTAGTCGTCGCTAGGCCTAAATTGTTTCGCTTTGCAGCCGCGGCGGTCGGCGCTTTGGAACTGATCAACGCTGTCAAAAATCGTCTACTTATGAAACTGCCTTATTGGGAATACTATCCTGCCATAGTAAAAAAACCATAGGATTAATCTGGCGACGCAATAATAACAGAGCTAGTACGAGCAGATCGGATGAGCCGAAATGAACCAGCGGCAGCTGGCTTGAGCAGAAAGTTGCTTGTATCACGGCTATCGCTCTTGCCAGCAATTTGCTGCTGGTCAGCGATCCTCACGAGGGCTTCATACTTGATATTCGGCTCAGTATTCCAGATAGCAACAGATTTTACCACGCTTTATTTCGGACATCGGTGCTAACGATCCGCCGTGTCGTTCGCATATACGGTATGCGGGAGGAGGGGCCACAGCGGCGGTGTTTACGGCGGTCTAAAGTCCCTTGATAAGTATTAAGGGGTTTTCGAGGAGGTGCTGCCATCGTGCGGTGCTTGACCGTGCTGTTGATGCCAACGTTGGTTGACGCCTCGTCGGACGACACTCCGGTACTCCTGAAACCACGCTATATAATAAGATATTTGTAAATGCAGCTTCATTACGCCGATCACTGCGTCGCTTCGGTTGTTGTACTTGATGGGCAATGGCCACCTAACCGATAATGGCGGCGAGCTGTGTAGCATTAGCCCGCACAGAGTTCGAGTGGTTCGAGCAGCGCACGAGCAGACAACTTTCGCAGCTACCGGAAGTGTGTCCGTGACGTCATGGCTGCAGTGGCCGCAGTGGCCGCAGCGGATGGCAGCTGTGGCAGCTTCTTGCAAGCCTTGCGAGTCAACTCACCCGTGACGTCACAGTTTTAGGAAATAGGTCCGTTCGATTCAGCTGCACTCTCTGCACCGGTTCCGTAAAGTTCTGCGGCGGTGCCGCAAGCGTGCAGCGCAAGTTCCAGCAGTTCAGGTGCAGCATCGGCACCAGCTACTTACAAACGAATGGTATAGAGTGCAGGCCTGCTAGACTTGGCGTCGCCAACAAGCTGCGGTCGGCTGTGTGCAACTCGCGTCAGCTGACGCCAATATCCCGGTTAACTTGATGACTTTTAAAATAGCACATGACAACGAATTTTTGCCATTATCCAGCCGCGATGCTTTTGGGCTGTACGTTGTAATAAACTGCGAAAAGACCCGGTCGATGTTAATTATTCCACTCGTTAACGAGAACACGATCGAGTTCGCCAAGGTGATGGTTACGCATACTCACAAGTAGACACACGCATGCGGTGTGATACATGCTGATTATATACTTCAATCATGACCACGTGCGCATCGATCGCGCTGCCGCAAAAGGTGCATTGCACAATTTAACACGTACACTTAATGCGATGTGCTATTTGAAAATCTGCATGTTTGGGATGATTCGGATGATACAGGATTCATTCATTCATGAATATGCGATGAATATATGTACAAAAGCCGACCGCATTCATTGCCCTCACATCAACCGGCATCGCAGTGAAGCGTTGACAAGAGCCAGCATTTATTGTGCACAATGCAGCAGCTCGCACGAAGCGCAAAGCAACTTTGAGGCAAATTGACGAAAACGTCATTATGTTAATGGCGCTTTTAGTGCCGCAAGTAGTTAAGTGGCAAAACAGTTTACAATGTGTAAAGTAAATCTTTTTTTTACATACTCATCTTTACAATGCAAAACTTTATTCGATGGCTCAGTGTGGTGCACGAAACTTCGCTGACTTCGCTTTGTGCTAATAATAATGAAAGTTACCTTTATTTTAACGCAAATTAAGAGTACTGAAGCCGATACATGCGAGGCTGAAGAGAAAGACGAGACCATCTACCGCATATGTCTACCGACTGCTCGCTTATTGTTAAAAGAATAAATGTCGTAAGCTTGGTTAATAAGTGCCATGGAGAAAAGCGGCTGCTTATTTATTTCATGCTATCACAGCGCACGCGTACCCTCAAGACAACCTATCTGCAGAGCCATCGATCATAAGCGAATGCTCACTGATGTGGATGACAAACATTTTGATCTTTCAAATTTCTTTTTTCGAATCTGCATTCGGCCGCATGAACAGTCGTCTGTAAATAGCGAAAATGGAGAAATTCTTAATTAAATGCTACGATTCTGTGCAAAAGTTAAGTAAATAAATGTTTCTGCAATAAATAATGTCATACTTTTTCAATTGGATAGAAGTCTGGTCTAGTTGGGGGCCGTTCATGGCAAAAAATTATGGGCGCGTCTCCTCTTTCTCTGTGCTCGTAAATTGTGCGACAAAGTAGTTTCACCGCGAACATCTTTTTTAGCATTCATGGCTATGCTCTTCAAAGCAGCAGCTTACAAGCAGTGGCAAATGGGCTTGCATGGCTGGCATTCTGCGGCACTGCAAGCATGGTGCTGTTGTGTACCTGCTTTTAATAAAAAGAAACTGTGTACCTGCTTTTAATAAAAAGAAACCAATAGGGGTCATTCCGCACCCTGGACACAATAACTTTTTTCCCCTCTCTGAACACTGTGGAATGCCAGCCAGACTCCCAGCGACCAGCAACATCTCTTTTGTGCACCTGCGAGTGAGACGGCGCGTGCGTACAATGAAGGAGAGGGTGCCAACGGCGCGAGCAGCGCGCGTACCAGTCGGGACTTGTGTGGTTCAATGCGCTCTCCCGGCGACGTCCCCGACCAGTAGTTCAGAAATGACCGCCAGAGGTAGGAGGTGGCGCTGGTGTAGTGGGAGCAAACTTCGGGTGCGCTCCCCTTTTTCAGTCCGCGCGGACCGAGCGGCCGCCGCGGACCGAGATTGTTTTTGCTCTTTTTGCTTTATCGCTGTTGCCTCCGCGTTGCTACGCCCGCGCTTTTCGTCTCGTATTCAGTTCGAGCGGGGTATTGTTTTTTGTGCATGCGTTGCGTCGTTCGCTCTGTGTTCGCTGCAGTGCATCGTTTTTTGTGCGTTTGTGCTTGTGGGTGTGCCAGAGTTGTAGCTTTATTCGGTTTCTAGTGCTGATTATGGGTGAAGTAGTAAAAAAAGCGCTCAGTCATGAAGGGACAGTCACGTTTTTAGCGCTCGTAGAGAGCTGCACACCGATATGGAATATTAGAGAGTTTTAGAATAGGGGGCCCCAAGCTTTGGGGCCCCCAAGGAGCTTGGGGCGTCGAAATGCGCATGCGCAGAACGTAAGGCGCGCTTGGGGTCTTGGGTTAACGCTAGGGGCGGCCCCTATTTTTCGGAAATAGCGTTCGCCCCAAGCCGCCGTTGGGTCGCTTGGGTTACGGCAACATGGCGGCGGCCGCTCGCCTCGGCACACATTCGTCGTCACCGCTCCATGGTGTCACGCGTTCATGGCAAACGAAAGGCCAACGAAGCTTATGCTATGTCTCATGATGCCCGCACCACCAAATTTTAGCAATAAAACGCCCTATATTTTCTGATTGCTTCCGGATTTACCGAGCTGCTAGGCCTAGCGAGTTCGCCTCGTTCGGTTGCCATGGGGACCAGGCGGCGGAAAGCGCTGACGGTTCAAATGAGTTTTCCCGGCCTCGGCCTGGATTGACAATAGGCCGATTTCGTCTTGTATGACAAAAACAGTTTACATAACTGGTAGTTTTAATATAGTTTTGTGCAATAGTAGCACTTTTTGATGAAAAAAATATCGTTGTTGGCTCTTATATATTTAAATGCTTTTTCTTGGTTTACCGTCGTGGCGCTGCAATCGACGAACGCAAGCCCGGCTCCGCTGCGTCGGGAAAACCCCTATTCTAAAACTCGCCGCTCGGCTAGCACGTTGCGCCGCCGCACGCTATTTCCTTGGGGGCCCCAAGCCTTGGGTCCCCCTATTCTAAAACTCCCTATTGAAGATACTTGCAATAAAGAGCGCTTGCAATACATGAACGCTTTTTCGCTTCCTCGTCGTGCTCGCACACTTCACGTAGAGCAGCCAGAGCAGCGAGAGGACAGTTTCGCTCGGCGTCCATGTTGAAACTCTCGGTAGAAAGGTTTTCGGCAGCGCGCACGAAAAGCGGGAGAGGAGGGTACACGTGGATGGTCCGCTGGCTTCGTGTGAATGCTCGACAGCCGGATGGACATGGTGACGCGTGGTCACGTGACAGCAGATCCTTGCTGACGCGCGCGGACCGTACGCGCTCCGGTCCTTTCGTCTGAACCCACCTTAAAGAACGCAAGAAGGTGGCGGTTATACCATATGTGCATGCTTTAGCTCACAGATCGAAGAGAGTGGGGGCTAGGAACGGTGAGGACGTTTTATTCTCACCCCCTAACAAAGTAGAAAAATTGGAGGCTGCCGTTCAATGGAAGCGTGAAGCACGCGAAATAAATAAGTGTAACATTAGTCATGTAAATGGGTATGTTCTGTGTCACAATGGTGTAGTGTACCAAATTCCTCTTTCTTGTGGCTTCACGTACATCGGCGAAACCGGCCGATTTATCAACGTAAGGCTCATGGAGCATTTTAACTTATTAGACAGAAAAGCCACAAACCTTGCGAAACATATTGCTTTTCTTGTAAATGCATCCCATTCTTTGTAGAGACAGAAGTGTTGTTTGTGTGTAATTACCGGCGTGCAAGGGAGCTGGCTGAGGCATTCCATATAATCAGAAAAACAGACGGGTGTGTCAGTACACCTTCCGTGACTTTATCAGCGATAGAAATGAGCCTACTACACAATGGATAATGACTCAGTGTAGTTTTACAGGTGTTCTTTTGAAGTGGTTTTATCCTTGATAATGTGATGACTCAAGTTACTTAAAGTGGTCCTGGGTCCACACTGTACATGAGGAGATGGAGGACAGACTCGAGATATAATATTATTCATATTTAATTAAAACAACTCGCTCAGTCTCACTTACGGCTCGCCGTCACTGGGCTGCGTCGCTGCGTTGGCGTGCTGCTGCACTGGTTTCGAAGAAGGGCTGGATGTTCATCACGGCCAGCTGGTGGAATGCCGAGGGCTGCCGCTGCTTCCTTGTTTCCAGCTGGCGGGGGGTGAGCTGCCAGGCGTGGAGGCAGGATGACAGGGGCCGAACTTGAACAGTGGCAAGATCCCGGGCTCGCAGGTCGTGGCGAAGCCCCAGTCTTCTGCCCTGCTCGTTTTTTGTTTGACCGTCTCATCCGCAGCCTGCGATCCTGTCCCCGCTCTCCAGTTCGCCTCCTCTTTTTAAACCCTTTCGCTCCATCGTTGTGCCTCCTTTTCAGGGGTTAACCGGTTACTGCGGCCACCGGCTGCTTTTGTTAGCTCCACCGCAGTTTTTGCCTTTTCGCCCTTTCCCAGGTTGTGAGTAGTCAGTGGCTGTTCATATACGGTGATTTCCGCCCGTGATGCCGAATATGGACATGACTAGAGTTGGGCCACTCGACACCGGTATGGCGCGGTCAGCAGTGTCCATGAGTCACTGACCGGCATCTGTGGCCTCGCGCACGTGCACGAGCCGTCACAATAAGTACGTCTGGGTTTGACGCATGTTTTTTACGTTGTGCGTGTGCGCAGGTTTGATTAGAGTATAAATTGACGCGTTCTCCCAATAAAAGACAGTTGCGCAAGTACAGCGCCATCGTGTGTCCCTTCTTGATCCCATTGAGTCACAAAGCAACTCAGGCTATAAGAGGCTCCGTAGTGGAGGACTCCGAAAATTTCGACCACGTGGAGTCTAACGTGCACCAACATCGCATATCACACGGGTGCCTTGCTTTTCACCTCTACCGAAAAGTGCCGCCGCGATCGGGATTCGATATCTATCATTAGACACAGGCGTCGAGGGGCGTAACCACTGTACCACCACGGTTGCCCGGCGGCGGGTAAAGAAACATTGACTTTTAAGATGCGCTCTAGAGTCTTCTACCATCCTGCACATATACCACAGCTAGGCAAACCTGTGAAAAAATTTCAAAAAAAAAATTCAAATGGCAATAGCTTGCACCTTCTGCTTTTATCCACACTATTACCTTCTGAGAGAGAGAGCATTTGGTATTCCGTCAAGGCCACACTGCGCTCACTTGCGGCATGGCATCCCTACTTGTATGACATATTTTTGAAAGGTGATTTTCGCCTCAAACCAACTTGCGATGCAATCGCTTATAAAGAGTGACACACATCTCGAGAGGAAACGATGAATCAATTGTCACTTGGTATATGTTTTGCAATGAATGAAAAGACAAAAAGAAACTGTCACCTAAACGTCACCGCATCTTTATGACAAAATGACAAATGGTTTGCTTAGTGTAAGTGCGTGTAAAGAAGAGAAAGGCTAATCTAAACGTTGCAGAAAAGTGACTGTCGAAGTGCTAATTGAAGTGACGCACAACTTTATTGTAGAAAGGTAAGGAGGGGGGGGGGGGCGAAAGTTGCCGGCACGTGCCTCTGAGACCATGAAGATGCCGGGCGACATAGGCCTATGCCACGGCTTGAGATTTCATGTCCGGGTCGTCGCTGGCCTTTACTTCATTTCACACGTCAAGGGTGCCATCAGTTATTCTACGGGAGATAGATGGGGGGTCCCAGCAATCACAAGTTAGATGGTTTAATGATGCTATTTTTCCGCAAAAGCGAATTGTCTAGCGCAGCAGGAGCAACGCTGCTTCCATCGCAGTGGGTACTTGCCATTACGACTGCGGACATGATCATCATTGGTGCTGAACATTGGTGATTTTGCTCTCACCCTTTTGCAAAAAAAAACTATTATTTTCGGCTAATTGGCAGGGTGGGTTTCCTAGGCTGTCCCTTTGATGGTCCGAAAATACGCTATTTGAGCGCAATTTAAATACATATAAATCGTAATATCGTTAGCTGTTCACAGCAGCTCCTTTCATTCGCTACTCCTATGACATTCCGTATTGCTGATTGCCGTCAACATGAAGACCCCAATTCCTCATATTGTCAGATTGTACGCTCACTTATTTTTATAACACATTATATAACAACGAAAGGTAATTAGGATTTCACTGCAGCACGTCCCCGTTACTTACACTCGAATACAAGTGATGATAATCCTTAAAACCTTTCAGCAACGAAATATTAGATTCGGTCATTTTGATTATGCGCTGACGCCATACGTAACTATCAGGCTACGCATTAAGTCGTTTTTGAGCTAGGCAAAAAAATATATAAATTTAAAATCACTATGCAAGGAGAGTCAGCTTTACTAAGTAACGCTCTAAAGTCCGCCTCCCTCAAAGGTTCGCGTGGGGAAGGTCCCATTTTGATGAAATACTGGGAGCATCGCCAACCCATGCACGGTCGTTTTTGTTTGTTTTTGGTGTCATTTTAGCATTGTACGAACGCACGGACACCGGAAGGCAGATTCTGGATCGGGTAGGCTACCCAGAAGACATCCAAATCATCCAGAGCACGACAAACCTCCCAACAACATATCGCTCGAGAGTCCACGTCGCCCCACTTCCTAAAAACAGGTCGAGCGGAGCCGAGTCCAGCAGACGATCAGCCAGAATAAAATACATCAAGCAAACTGCGGCACGCAGCCCCCACACAGTGTATGTCGATGCATCAACATACAGCGAAATCACGAGGGCGACTGCAGTTGCTGTGAACGCCTCCCACAACAAGGTTGTCAGCGCATCGTTGAAATACACGACGATCAAGGAGGCAGAAGTTGCAGCAATCCTGCTAGCGATCCACTATGGCGACGGCCTAGGCCAGAGTGTACACGTTATGACAGATTCCCAAGCAACCTGTCGGCTCCTACTTGCAGGAAGAGCCCCCAGGAAACCTTTAGGCTTAACTACCAACTCTCTGAGCGCAAATTCCTTCCTAAAACATCATATCACGTGGGTGCCTGGTCACGCGGGATTAGAGGGCAACGAGGTCGCGTAGACGCACTAGCTCGAGGACATACCAATCGAGCGGGCTCCAACGCAGACTGAAATTTTCTTCCCGAAGTTTCTGCCATTTACAGCACACGACTCCACTTCCTGAAACAGCAACGACAGCACTTTACCCCTCCCCAAGAGAAGCTAAATGCTCAGGAAGCTCGGGACTGGACGCAACTCCAGAGAGATACATTCCCCAATCTCCACAAACACAGCATAATTTTTCCCGAGCGCCATAAAGCTGAATGTCCATGGTACGACGATAGGCCAGACACATACCACATCCGACTGTACATCTACGGGCGACCATTTCGTGTTGTGAGTGATCATCACTTGCTATGCTGGCTAGCCAGCATTAAAGATCCTTCTGGGCGGTTGGTCAGGTGGAGCCTTCGGTTACAGGAGTACGACATGACAGTCGTCTATAAGTCGGGCCGGCAGCACCAAGACGCAGACTGTTTATCACTAGCACCCGTGGAACCGGCTGCGCAAGACATCACCGATGATTGTCCTATCCTTTGTGCAGTTAGCATCTCTCGTATGGCGCAACTTCAACGGACCGACTCTGAGTTGTCGCCACTCATTGAGTACCTGGAGGGTATTAATGCTAATGTACCCCGTTTGTTTCGTCATGGGCTGCGGTCCTTCACTCTACGGCATGGAGTGCTCTACAAGCTCAACTTTGACAACACAAGGGAGACGTTTCTGCTTGTGGTGCCATCCCAGTTACGGCCCGAAGTCTTGAGCGCTTGTCATGATGAACCATCCGCCGGCCAGTTGGGGATCAGTCGCACACTGGCAAAGATTCGGCTGAAGTACTACTGGCCCAATTTACTACCATCAGTACGTAAATACGTAGCAACATGCCGTGATTGCCAACGACGCAAATCTCCTCCTCTGAGACCAGCTGGCTTTCTGCAGCCTATAGCATCCCCAAAGACCCCTTTTCAGCAAATTGGCATAGACCTCCTCGGCCCTTTTCCGAAGTCGCCCACTGGAAAACAGTGGATTGTGGTCGCGACGGATTACTTGATGCGGTACGCTGAAACTGCGTCACTTGCAAGCGGTACTGCTGCTGAAGTCGTCGAATTCTTTGTCCACGGCATAGTCCTGCGTCATGGGGCTCCTGCAGCTATCGTTACCGACCGTGGAGCTGCATTTACGGCTCGCTTCACTCAGGCTGTACTGAAGCTCACGCACACCAGCCATAGACGTACAACAGCCTGCCACCCACAGACAAATGGCTTGATGGAAAGCCTCAACAGGACCTTGACCTTCCATGTATGTTGATGTCGAGCACAAAACATGGGACCAAATTCTTCCATACGCAACATTCGCGTATAATACCGCGCAACAAGAAACGACGCGGTTCACTCCTTTTGAATTAGTCTTCGGTCGCCACGTAACCACCCCCTGGATGCTATGCTACCTGTGGACCTTCCTGACAGAGTGTAGTTGAGTCTAATTGAAGTAGACTCCCCGCACCACTAGAACCTCCCTGACAGTGAGATTGAACTTGACGTCGATGTCGCCACTTATGTTCAGCGCGCGGAAGAAGAGCGGCAACTGGCCAGACAGCGTATTCACCGCCAGCAGCAGACTGATTCTGACCGCTACAACCTTGGACGCCGCTACGTTACCTACAACCCGGGCGACTATGTGTGGATCTGGATGCCCGTTAGTCGCCGCGGGCTGTCCGAAAAGTTACTGCGCCGCTACTTCGGCCCTTACCTTGTTGCCCGCCGCCTCAGCGACGTAACGTATGAAGTACCAGCCTCGCCGGCTCATTCATCGCACAACGGCAAGCACAGTGACGTTGTGCATGTGGTGCGAATGAAGCCCTACTACAAACGAACCTCCGACTCACTTTCAGGCTGCATGTAGTCCATCCCGAGATGCCTGACTATGGGTGTAACTCTTGAACGCTTTCTCTTCCCGCTCTTCTGTCTGACAGTAACACCGCATCGGGGCGATGCTCCATAGGAAGGGGTAGTGACACGTACATTAGAGCTAGAAGAAGGAACGAAATGGGACGAAGTAGAAGACGTTGAAGTGTCCGCCCGTTCCTGTTGCCCGCGTTCCTGATTCAGCTCTCTCGGTGCCCTAGTTTAGCGGTTACAGCAATTCTTTAGTGTTACAACCGTTTGCAAGGGCCCGATACCCCCGAACATCAAAACATAAAACGAAGGAGCAATGGGAGACCTCTATGCTAAGCTTGGAGCTTGAACTGCAGCGCGAACTCGTTGCACAGGCTAGAGCGGCAGCCAAGGCCAGTGGAGTTTTGAAATGAAAACACCAACCATTGTAATTTTTCCTCCAGTCTTTTATTTTCCTGGCTAATGAACGTTTTCTACTACTACCGCCTGCCCCGCAAGGCAGCGGGAGAGGCATGTGGCCACCCTCCTCGCCACAGCTGCTGTGCCTCTCTCCCGGCGGGCCGTTCGCGTGGTCGTCCGGGAGGAGACGAACCCGTCGGGTGGTCACCAGCAGCTGCACGCGTACAGCTATGCGCAGGTGACCTCCCGCGGAGGACAACAACGGCCGCCCGGGCAGCAGCAGCAGTTTCACCAACACCAGTGTAAACAGCAGCAGCGGCCACGCCAGCAGCAGGGGCAGCGGCGGCAGCAACCGGTAGCTTCCCAGACCACAGACAGCACCGCACAACCCGGGCCAGCAGCGGGCAACACCCCCCCCCCCCCCCCCCCCCCCGGATGCGCGTGACCAGCAGATCCAGGAGCTGCTGTATGCAATACGTGCTCTTTGTTCCCGGAGGGTTCTCCCGGCAGGCAGCTCTGCTTAGGTACAGTAGGCGCCTCTCCACATGATACCCAACACTGTGGCTAGTCGCCGGGCTCCCTCCCGCATACCTACCATCCTGCAGTGAAACGTACGTTCTCTTGCGGCGCGTTACTCTGAGCTTCGCTCACGAGTCTCAACCGAAACACCCGAGGTTGTCGCGTTACAGGAGACGTACGTTTGTGCACAAGAGGGGGAGCCCCAAATGCGGCTACCTGGTTACATCGGATACCATTCCCCGACAACCTGCGAAGAGGTGTCCTGCGCTACAGTGAAGTGCTGTGATCCACAGCACAAGCCCGGAGAATCGCGGTGTGCGGCGGTGTATGTGCAGCGTGGCATCCAACACGTCCTCGTCAGTTCAGCGGTGGTGACGAGTGACGCGCATGAGTGCGTGGTGATAACAGTTTGCGTAGGTGGTGTGGACACGTCGGTGGCTTGTGTTTATGTGCGCCTAGCTGTGCTGT
Source organism: Amblyomma maculatum (assembly GCF_055883805.1). Taxonomy (NCBI): domain Eukaryota; kingdom Metazoa; phylum Arthropoda; class Arachnida; order Ixodida; family Ixodidae; genus Amblyomma; species Amblyomma maculatum. Next base: position 238,618,182 of record NC_139344.1, read on the forward strand.
GGAACGCGCAGTGGTTTAGTGCAGTGTCCTCGATTTGCGCCCCATGCCAAATATTAGTTGGTGATTTTAACGCCCATCACTGCGAGTGGGTCAGTGTCCGAAACACCGCTCGAGGAGACGACCTGCCCGCCATGAAAACGCAGCTGGGACTAACCTCTTTCAGCACCGGCGAGCCCACCTTCAGACGACGCGGTACACCTGGCTCCTGCATAGACGTTGCCTTCGCGTCCAATGGCATTGAGGCGACCTGGCATCGTGCACCATCACTCTGGGGCTCGGACAACTGCTCCATCGTCATCCAGCCCACTGCTAAGGAGGCGGGCGCAAAGCGCACCTACAGCATTGTTGGAGCCGCTTCCGCAGCGAAGCTGACGCCGCAGCTGCGTCCGGCGGAGACTTTTTATCTAGTCTCGTCCGCAGCGTGTTAGCGGCTACAAGGCGCGCAGAGGTTCGAGCTGGACAACCCACACCACACAGCAAGCTGCTCGACCTGCGCGCCAAACGCATGCATTGGACGGCACAAGGCTCTCTAAACATGTCACATTTCAATTATTTTAAGGCAGAAGGGATCAGACAGCAGCGAACAAGTAACTTTATATTAATGCGCACACCTGTTTGACTAAAAACAACTGTTCGCGCGACTTTCGTCACGAATGAAGTTCACCGAGTTGGCCTTTAGAATTAGTGCCTGTGAAACACAAAGAGGGGCCAGAAGTGTCGCAAATGGAGGCTTACCGACTGCTCGGATTGAATCGATGATCAGCAAATATGTGAGCTTTATTTTGACACTAAGATGGGGCATTTTTAGCACAGTGTTGGCTCCAGGAGATCTTGGCGTAATGCTAGCTTGTCCGCACTTAGCTGCTTCTATCCCTGCTTAAAATTGGCTCTGTACAGAAAGGTGAATTGGCGGTCACACAAACAGGGAATCTTGGAAAGGTGTGAAGGCGAAGGATAGAAATAGACGCGCTTATGCAGAGGGTTCGGGATTGATATTGACCAACCATTATTTTTCGCACCGATAACGCACAGCGCGCAGTTACTCTTGCTAGCTTGCCTTTATAAAACTGCATCCGCAGCCGATATTCGATCCTGCTGGCCTCACCCTCAGAAGCTGAAAGGTGTAACAATTGAGCTAACGCTGCAGGAGGTTCGAGCTCGATTGTTTAACGTCCATTGCTTCTCCTTTCACTGTGAACGAATCTCGCGATGAGGTCACGTCGTCTGGCGCTACGAGCACCGTTGCGTCGACGAGTGTAAGCAAACAGCGGTAGGCTTTCGCAGGAACCGCATCTGATGGCTAATGAGTGCGGAAAAAGTCCACGAGAAAAGTGTGCCTAAGTGCAGTTGAAAGCGAGCTGCTTCAGCTTTGAGATGCCGGAGGAGTGAGGAGGAGTGAGTAAGAGACTCCTATCAAGAAGCATGGGTCCCCAACAGGCGAAACGAAACAAGAGAGTTCGCGAAACAGCAACAGGGAGGAAACTTAATTCGCAATGCACGCGTGGCACCGCGTTCCCTTGAGAATGCTGAGTAGAAAGCGCGCATTGTGGATTGTCACTACAACCGTTTCGCAGTGAAGGTGTGTTCTTAGCGAGCCTCACTCGAGCACGACAGTGTGATACGGACAGCGTGCTTGGCAGTTAGGTGGTCTAGTTTCCAAGGATTCTGCTCTAAACAATGTGGTAGGAGCCGATATTCATCCAACTTGCTAATAAAGGTCCGGCGTATATAAGTAAGGAAAGCGTGTGGCAAACTTGGCGATGGAACTGCAAATGAGTCACAAGCACATTCTTCGCAGCATAAGCTGTGCTCCAGTTTAGCTATTGCTTGTTGTGCAGTTGTGCGCAGGAATTTATTGCCTTAAAAAATCTGCTCACTCCTCCTTTTTCATACATTGCGCATGAATGGCATCAGAATTTTGAAACCATATTATTTGGGACTCAACAGTTGAAAATGTTGCAAACACCTTTCTATGTTTTCTTTTCCTTTGGAGGTGTGTGTGTGTGTGTGGGGGGGGGGGGGGGTAGATGCAAGCTTTCGTTTAATGTATAGCTTACTGAAACCATCTATATTAAGACATTACTTTCACTCTCCGCTCAAGAGATATGTTGTTTTTCGCACGACAGGCAAAGCTCACGAGAGAGATTGGACGACGGTGTGATGGCGCCAGGCGCCTTGAAGGTAGTCCTTTTTCTTGTGTGCCACTTGTTAGTTGGAGAAAGAGGATGTAGCGAACGGCGGCGGGGGACACTGGTCGGAGTAGTGCGAATTTATTCCACCTAGCGAATCTCCGGTAATTGAGTGCGACGACGCTGTCCCGGTGCGTGGAGTATCATCATCGGCGACCCGCGCTTGGTAGCGCCCAACCGAAAAAAAAAAAAAAAAAAAAAAGTGGCATCAACGCGCCGTGGTCATATTTGCGTTTTCTGGCCTGTAACGCTAGGCTAGCGAGTACGCGGGCTCTTCGGCAGTTAGAATCCGATTAGCGTGGTAATAATCTGTATCGGCCGGTGCTCGGGCCCGAGCCCTGACATATCGGGATCCCCGTCGTGTCGCCTCCTCGCGCCAAACTCCATTATTACGCGGGAGATCCGGGCGGGCCTAGAGCGCGAACTCGTGCGAGCTCCAAGAAGAAAAGCCTCGCTGCCGGCCCAAGTGCGACTGCAGTGCGTCTCGCGGGCGCGACGAGAGAGGCACTTGGCGCCAGCAGCAAAAAGGAGCAGGCGCTTCCTCGGGCAACAGGCAGTGATGAACGGTTCCGCTGGGGGTCAAATAGGCCCTGTTCAATCACGTTCCCCTTTATTCTGCCGAGTCGCCCGCACTAATGACAAGTTTTTCATCCAAACAGGGGCGCCCTAGTCCCGAGGCAAACTGAAATGTATTCCTCTGCTTCGAGCGTTAGCGCTTGGAGCGAATGGAAGCGCGGTGGATCGCACGAGGCAGCGGACATCTCCTCGTTCTTTTTCTCTTTTGTTCCCTCGTTCGACGCGCATTCCCTACAAACGTCCGCAGGGAGTCGCGCTCGGGAGCGCTGGAGAACGTCTCATCCTGTTGCCTCGCCATGATCTCCCAGATAGGGTATCTTCGCGCCATACCGTTTGAGGCCTGTAGACCCATTTTGATGTTGGTGTTCCGCGTAGCACGTCATTTCTTTAAGCCACGTCTTCAAGAACGCCCATTAGCTCGAAAGCCTCTTCCTTTGCAGAAAATATGCAGTTAGCCTCTATCTTCATCGTTCGAGTGTCTGTGACTCGCATCTCTTTGCAGAAAGCATGCTCTCACCTTAAGCAGTGTAGAACATAGTCTTAATCTGCTGCCTCAGTGAGACAGGTAACGTCTAGTCGAGGGTTTACAGACCTTAGTGGCATCTTTGGCAGAATATTTGTGCTCTGGTTTCTACCAAAATTTTGTACCGGGCTTTCAGGTATGAGCCCGGCTGTCTTCCTTTGAAAAGTGAGTGCTTGAAACATCTTGAAATCCACGTCAACATTGATAAGTATAAGTACCCTTGAGTATAATGCGGAAGCCTGGTAACGCGCAGAGGCCTAAAGGCATGGATTGCGTGTCGTGACGGACGAGACCAGTGTGCCTGCTCTTTTTTACCAGTACATAATGTTCAAATTCAGCTCAGTCACGTCCACTGCCATACAAAGGCCGCTCCTAACGATCTTCAACCCGCACTTTCCTGCGTCAACTACGGCCACCACGTGACCGCAAATTTGTTAATCTCGCCTGTTCACCTGACTGCCGCTCACCTACTTCTGCGTGTTCTGACCTTTCGCTGTTGTCCTTAAAGAGCACACATCATTTGTTCTCAGTACAAAAACGTGTATATTAACAGCCGCTATTTTCTCCAACGGTATGTCGATGACATTACTTTCATCTTTGTTCCATATTTATGTTTCATTCATCTTTTTAGTATTACTGAGCGCGTCTGTACATGCATACATTTCGGTGACAACAAATAACTAAATACACTAGAGCCTAGTGTGCGGTAGTGATTGCCAATACGCTTCCCACGTTTTGCCCGAGTAGCGTTGAGCCTAACGCCGTCTTTCACGCCGTCCGATCAACATGTTAGCGCTGGCTTTGAGCGGGATTGCCTAAGCCGTTCATATCATTCAGCGAGCAACAGCAATCATAACATTCGAGGCACTCGCACGCCCGGCTCCACTGACAGCTTCTTCCTTTACTTCTTATCCGTCCCGAGCCTGGTCCGGATGGCTGCGGACGCTTACTTTGTTTCCCTTCTTTGCTCGAGGAAAGCAAAAAGCCCAAAGGAAGCGCAAATGCGGCGGTGGCCGGGACGATCTGGGTCCCTGCGCGTGTGGAGCTTCAACGTTGTGCGTCGGAGTTGCGCTTGTTTTGAGGGGGCGTCCCGTGTCGCCTTGGGAGTCAACTTGCCTTTGGCCGGCGCCTGCGCACGCATTGTTAATTAACGGCCTCGATTGCGCGCTTTGAGGGGCGATTTGCGCGGATAAATAGGGGTTTACACCAGCGCTCATATGTGCAGGTCGCAGGCAGAAGCTTGCGCCGAGAGTTTATTAGCTACCCTCATCATGCATTTCCCGGTATTGTGAAAATGTGTACATCTGCGCAAAAATCCCGCATAAGTATTTGCACGTCATTTGTTGCAGTTTGTTTAGAAGGTATTTGTCTCTGTTGGTTGCTGATGGCAAGGGCGATGAAAGCGCCCGTTCATTCTTGCCTTGCCTCTGTAAACGTACAATATGGCCGTAAATGTATATTATGAATGAAATTTTTGTGGGGGCGTACGTTTCCGTGGAGCTCCGAATGTCAGTTGCTAAGCAAGTGAACCAGAGGAGCCGATGAAGCGCTCAGTGAAAATACCAGATGAATATATGTACGTATAAGGTCTCACTGAGAGTCAACCAGCCCAGGTAACTCTCTCAGACATAGTCAATCAGTTCTTTGTGTTGACAGTGACAATGCAGAAAGCGTTGGGGTGCAGATTCAGCCAGTGCAGCTGTGCCATTCTGAAAGTGAGTACAAACGCTAAGCTAATGACCACCTTCGCTGACACTAGCTGGCGTTGAGACATGTAATAAAAATAGCGACTGCATTGCTCACGCTTTAATGAGCAGGTTGTTGTGGAGGCGCTGCTTAGAACACTCAGTGCGAAAGTTCAACAGCGTGCCGCGCTGCTAAGAACACGGTACCTCGGCTCGAAAAGGAACAGATTGAACGAAGATTATGTAAGAATTTTTTGAAGTACAGCAACTCGTGCGCGTCTGTGTGTGCAGAACCGTCACGGCAGCGCCTTCCATTTGGGCTGATTTGAAGAGAAAGCTTGTTTTTGTTTATTTATTTGGAAGTCTGATCTGATTTTTTTTATATAATTTGTACATTCTTGTTAACAACATATACCAGAGGAAGCATATTTGTTGTCGCAACATTAGATTGCACTTGTTGTGTATCTTCTAATTGTGAAATACCCACACGCGGTGATGATGACACAGAGTATAGCCTCTCGTTTCTTGCGCCTACCAAAGCCACGCAAATTTCGCCAGCATTAAAAAAAATATCGACAAAAACAAGCTGGAAGAACAGCGAGCGAGGGAGAAGCGCGAGTGCCTTGTAACAGCGTAGGCCGCATCTCGAGGCTTGAAAGGACATGCTGCGTTGGCAGCGTTGGCTAAGATCGAAGTGTTGTTTCTTTCAGTGAAAGATTGATGTCGAATGTAGGCTTCAAAATGGAGCACTGAGGACGGACATTTTGCGTTTTGAATCTTGTATGTCGGTGCATTTTCTTGTAAAACAGGATTTTTTTCCTTTCTTCACTAATTGCAATTTTGATTTTCGCGGTATTTTAAAATGAAGCGCCCTTGAGAGCGGAAAGAAGGAGTAGAAATAATGTACCCACGCACGGGCGGAGTTCGTTTTTCAGCTAGATAGCATCGTCGTCAAGTTAGCGAAGGACAGAAAAATGAGAGAAAGGAACTGACTTTTCGCTTGCCGCATCAGACACTTAATGGAGTGAGTGCGCTTGTAGTACCATTTGGTCTATAGACGTAAACAACCGGCATTACAAATGATGCTGGCATTTTATAGTCATATCTTGTGTTAAATAATCAGACTTACTAATCATGCCGGCATTGTATAGTCGTATCTCGCGTTAAACAATACGCCTAACAAACCTAACACATTTTTATATTAGGGTGCTAACGCTGTTTCTGCTAAAGCGATTATTATCGCGCAAATACCTCATTTATTGCGACTTTTCACGCTATTTAGTCCTTGAAGCATCCTACTTTCTAACGTTTCATTTTCAATCTCGCCAAATGTGGAATGTGTGTCACTAAATTGCAGGAAAAAGAAGGCAACTTCTTTCTCAAAAGGGGTTTACATGTTTTATTCGGTACAAGACACTGTCAGATAATTTTGTTGAAAAATGTTATCACGGCTGAATCCTTTTTCAAGCACTGCGCTGTTCAGGGCCTCGCTGACCTTGGCTTCGTGGCAGGCGGTCCAGTATCTCGCGATGCACGAAGTGCCGCTCGTGGCCGTTTCTCGTGGCGCTGCCTCCGGCGGCGCCACGTGTCAGCTGATCGGCGCGTGTCCGACGATCTCCGCAGCGTTTCGTCTTTGTCGCGGCCTTTTCCCTCGGAAGGGTCGTTAAGCCGGTGGCATCGCGGAGAGAGAGCAGCCCGACTCTATGAGCCGTATAATCACCGATTTCAATGAGCCGAGTCCTTCGCGGTGCTCTTCGAGACTCCTCGTATATCTCCCTCCAGTCGGAGCTCAAGCCTCACCGACGTCTGGCTCAAGGAGCGCTTGCCTCCGCCAAATCTGCGCGCCCCTTGAGTTGTAGCCGGGCTTCCGTTCCGGAGACGGGCCCAGAGCCCCGCCTGTTGAACCTGAGGCCTCGTGCACGGCTCACTTGTTATGCCCGCGTCTTCCCAATGAAAGGTCGTGGCGCAGATCCTCCCAAACAACCGGGACGAGTAAATGCGGCCAGTAAGGGTGGCCGTTCCTTCGAACGCTTGCTTCGTTCTCAGCTTCGCAGGCCAATCAGTTTTGGCTGTAGTGACGAAAAGTTTAGTGTGTGTAAGATTTTATTTGCCGTTGGTTTTACTAATTGTTTAAATAATATAGGCAAAAATAATTTCATTGCGATTATGATAGTGACTTTAGTACCCGTGGCCAAAAATATACCTAAAAAAGTGGCCCGTGAATGTTGTGCTGTTTATTGCCGTAAACAATGTGGCAAGCTCGCTTTGATTTAAATTTTACTTAACGTACCATGGTTGCGTCAAGAGTTTCCTTTGTTGAAATAAAATCTAAGTTTTCACGAAATCTCGTCTTACCGAATAGTAGGTTCATGTTAACAAAATCTTCAATTACAATAAAGTTGAAAAGAAATTTCTGCCGACAGTTAAGGAAGAAGGAAGTGAGGCTGTTGGAAGTGAGTCTTGTTATGCCATGGGCATGATTTAGGAGTAACAGCGACTAGGAGAGAAGCATGACACAGCAGACAACTTGCTGCCATCGCCATGTCTAATCATGCAGGGCTCTCTCCCTTTCCCTGTGAACTGGAAAACCTATAAAAAGCAGCGGCCGACTCCGCTGAGACAGAGACTACTTTGACGCGCCGTGGAGACGACGCTAGACACCAGCTGTGTGAACGTGTCTGTGTTCTCTCCGGGTCAGATTCTCTGCCCATTCATTCATGATGTTTTAGTAAAGGTTGTTTCGTTAGAAGACGCCTCGTCTTAGCTGGCACCTTTGATGCCGTCCGCCGTCCACGGAGCCGCCAGGCCAACGCTACCGAGGGGCCGCGAGCCGCCTGTAACAACTTGCGTCAGCGGTGGGCTGAGCACGCGAGCCATGCACGTAACAACTGGTGGCAGCGGTACGATACTCAGGCCACGCAGCCCCAACCCTAATAACTGGTAGGCAGCGGTGGGACGACCAAGCCGCAACCGTGGTCGGTGGAACGACGACGACCAAGCCGTAACCGTGGTCGGTGGGACGACGACGACCAAGCCGTAACCGTGGTCGGAGGGACGAGCCAGGCGATACCGTCGTCCAACGTGAACGGCGGAGGGACGAGGACGACCAAGCAGTGACCGTGGTTGGTGAAACGAGCCAGGCTTGACCGAGGTGCAACATCTGGTGGGAAGAGCGGAGATGTCCCAGGCGTGACTCGTGAATCAAAGCAGCTCAGCGGAAAGTCGGGAGCAGTGCAACGAGCCCTGTGTGATGACTGGTTGCCTGCAGCGGAACGACTGCGTTGGATTCTTGGCTGCGAGGTTTGGTGAGTGCGGGACTTTCTTCTACTGAGTTTTGCCAGGCTTTTGTTAAGTAGAGAACAGAGCTGGTAATTGTGTTGTCGCTGTTGCTGGGTTAATTGCAGCAAGGCAATAGTGGGCAGTAGAGAAGGCAGCACTCGGAACAGCCATGGGTTTGGATTTGAAGTCGTCGCGCAAACCGAAATTGCTGGAGCTTGCGGAGGAGTTGGCAAACTCAAAAAACCAGAAGTGTTAAAGGCAATTCTTGCTTTGGAAGCTGAAGATGACGAGCGTTCGGATTGCCTCGAGATCATTGACGAACGTCACGAGGAAGAGGAACGTGAACGTAGGCAACGTCGCGAGGAGAGAGAAAAGCGGTCAGCCCGCGTAATGAAACTGATACAGCTGGAGGTGTCAGCACATGGAATGAGCGCGGAAAAGCTTTGCAATGCCATTAACAATGCCATGCAGTGTAACGGTTCAATACCGCGAGGTGGTCTACCACCGTTCCTCATCGCCGAGAATATGGCAGAGTATTTGACAGACTTCGAGAGTGTCTGTAGAAGTAAACGCTTCGAGCGAGATAGTTGGGCGCAGAAGTTGGTAGCTCTTCTCTCCGCTGAAGCGTCGGAAGAAATCAAGCGATTGGTTGGCGACCGCTTGAAAAATTACGATGCACTAAAATAGTCATTGCTGATACGATATCGGATAACGCCTCAGGATCTTCGGAAAAGATATGAGAGCGAGAAACATTGTAACACGACGTACTTTGATTTGGCGTATCAGTTGAAAGCCGCTGTAAGCGAATGGCTAGACAGTGCGGAAGTTCCGGAGCAAATCGAACTTGCACCGGAGTGTGAGGCACAGCACGCTGAGATTAAGACTAAGACCACGTACGCTGTAGACACAAGTGAGCCTAAAAAGTCAAAGGTACCAGAGAGTAAACTACAGCTTGGAGAAGCGGCCGAGCAACGTGACCGCAGTAGCGAGCCGACCGAGCCTCGAACCGAAGAGTATCCTGTTACCTTGGTCGAGCCACTAGCTGAGACGGTTAGCACAGGCTTAATCGGCGAGAAGTCCGAATTGACGCCGTTAAACGAGGTGAACTGCACGCCGACCCAAGTAGCTGCAGGAGATACAGTTCCATCAAATGAGCGTGGGGAACTGGCAATAACTGAACCGCCTCTCGAGTCAGAAGCAGAAGTTTGTGGAGAGTGTGGCGGAGATGGAAATCAGCTAGAAAATGAGAAGATTTCGGTTTCCGAAATGAGCTTCGTCGTGGAGCAGGGCACGCAGAAAAGCGAATTGCCAATCAGGGAAACTGCGCAGCCCGCGAGTTGTGATCAGCCAGGGCAGACCGACGGTGAGTGCGCGTCCGCTGTAGAGAGCGATACTTGAGAAGGCGACAGTGAACGACCAGAGCAAAGTCAGAATCGTTCGTGTCCCGATGCCACGCTAGGTTGTATTCGCGAAAGCAACCCCAGTGCGAACGCGAACGTGGCACATATGGCCCTCACACAATCCGAAGCGCCCCAGCTGTCGAAAGAGCTTGATTGTGCGCCGGTTAGCTCTGAGCGAGGCGACGCACTGAGTGGCGAGCCGCCAGGGCAAATGCCTCGAAGGGGGACTGACGTCAGCCGTTGCTGTGATTCGGACTTGACTGAAAGTGAGTCATGCGCTGCTGGCCACGATGCAGACGCGGCACCGCACTTTGACCACTTCGACGACAACCATGTCCTACTAGCTCCGGTTACCGCTAGAACGTTGACCGCTAGCTTGCCACAGCTCGCGCCGAAAGAAAGTAGGACTAGAGTATTCAAGTGCTGCCACCGAGAAACGCGGAAAGGCAGACGCGAGAAAGGATGCTATCATCGTAAGGAGAGAAAACGCAAGCTATCGCGAAAAAGAAAGCGACTATCCCAAATGCACAAATGCGCCCGTGCAAAGAAAATGCGTGATTGGTGCGCCACACGTAAGGAGAGGGTATGTTGTTTAGCAAAGCTAGTGACTTATGCTCATGTGTTTCTTTGCACAGAAACAGGAAGGTACGGTTCCGTGAAACGGACAGCCGAAGCTTTAGTGAAAAGGGTGATCTTAACGGTAACGCCGATGGCTAAAGTCGGAGCCCATAACGTGAGAAGAAGCCTGTATTCACTAGTTGGTGTTTTTCTTCCTGACATAGGATTGTGAACAGCTAGATTGCATTGTATTATTTTTGTTTGAGAATGGTGTTTATGAAAGCGTGATTTTCAAATTTGAGGACGCGTTCCAAGTGCTGCTGAGCTGCCCTTTAATATAGATTGGGGCATAAGAGGGAAATAGTCTGGCATAACTTAGTGAAGTTTGTGCCGTGCTTGCTGGCTGAACGGTTGCGTTTTTAGCGTGGTTGTGACGTTGTGGGTTGTCAGAAATCTCTCCTGAAGACAAGTCGCAGAGTGCCTTGGAAACCGGACTTGCCAAGGACTTCTTCAGGCTGACTGGCTCAAGAGAAGCAGAGTCGGACGACCCCGGTTAGCAGCAACATCCCGATCCCCTGCCCTTCGGGATCTCCCTTCCCCAGCGGGGCAGTCTGTTACGTTTCTCCACCGACAAGTGGGACAGCTGACGCGGCCACCGCATAGCAACAGGCAGTACAGCGAGCGGATAGGCCATTTCGGCGCCGTTCATCGGCCGCTCAACGCTTCCTCCCGCGGGCAAGTCTCGACGTGATTTTGCTCGCGCCAAATGTGTGTGTGTGCGTGTGTGTGCAAACGCCGGCCAAGCTTGGAGCTCGTGAGAGAGTGTGTCGCCCTCGCCCGTCTGCAGGAGGTGGAGGAGATGTGGTCGCGCCACCTGCGATTGAGTCATCGCCGTGTCTGATCATGCAGGGCTCTCTCCCTTTCCCTGGGAACTGGAAAACCTATAAAAAGCAGCGGCTGACTCCGCTGAGACAGGAACTACTTTGACGCGCCGTGGAGACGACGCTAGACACCAGCTGTGTGAACGTGTCAGTATTCTCTCCCGGTCAGCTTCTCTGCCCGTTCCTTCATGATGTTTTAGTAAAGGTTGTTTCGTTAGAAGACGCCTCGTCTTAGCTGGCACCTTTGATGCCGTCTGCCGTCCACGGAGCCGCCAGGCCAACGCTACCGAGGGGCCGCGAGCCGCCTGTAACAACTTGCGTCAGCGGTGGGCTGAGCACGCGAGCCACGCACGTAACAACTGGTGGCAGCTGTACGATACCAAGGCGCACGCAAACCACAAACCTAATACCGCCCAACGTTAGCAGAACTTTCAGGTCACATCACTGTTCAACAGTGTTCTTACAGGAGAGTTTGTATCAAAGAGGAGAGCTCAATGGTGAAGGCTAGCTGCGGAAAGTTGATAGAGCTCTAACTACCGCCTTTTTTTTTTCTATTATGGCGACTGCACATTCCTGCTGTGGTTAGTGCAGTATTCAGTAACATCGTGAGGCCTGGATATTGCGATTATTTCGCTATTCTCACCTGTGTGGCGTTTCTCGCGCTGTGAAGCGAACATCATTTCCACGCTGTCATTCTGGGCAAGTGGAATTCTGGGCGCAAGCGCAAGTGGGCAAGTGGGAAGTAAAAGCTAAAAGAGGGAAGCTACGCAGCATTCATTAGCACTGCTTAACAATGGTTCTTCAATAACTGTGCAGGTAATAGAGTCACTGCGGTCCCTGTCATCAAGGAGGTGATATAAATTATCTTAATTTTTAGTTTGTAGCTCTAAGCCTTCTAACATAACAAAAAGTTTAAAACTCCAGCCGATTTAGCTAATTTTCTGCGTGAGAAACATTTGAGAAATTACGTCGCAGTTTCATTTCGCATTCTGTTCGAGCCTATAGGATTTCAAGGTTAGGTTTCAGGCACAGATCGGGGAAATTTGTGAACGAGAGCCTTAGTGGTTGCGCACTATAAGAATTTTGGACAGCTCGCGCACTTTACGAGGACAATGTGATAGCGCTGTGTTCTGGTACAGCAAAGGCCTGAATCCACTGTGCAAGGATGCACCTTGTTGAAGACGACGGCATGCACAGCAAAGCGCGATAGAGCTGTAATAAAAACGAGGGTCGGCCGGTTGCTGTTGTGTTCTGCCCTTATAAAATGGCACATATCCACGCGTTGATAGCGTAGCGCTCCCGTGCCGTGGCCAGCGAGCCTCCGCTGGATCGGAACCCGTTTTTATGTGAGCGTTAAAATGTCAACACCTGATAATTTTAGCATTTAATTCAACCAAAATGCAACTGATGAGGCCAGGACCAACCAGAGAACTCTCGCGCTCAACAGCCCAGTGCTGTAGCCACTCGTCCACAGCAGCAAGAAAGTTCGTAGTAGAGAAAAGGAAGATAGCGGGACATCGCACACCACGCGGCATAGATGTCCTCGAGCCTCATGCGGCGAGAGCAGCTGAACGAACGTGCCACGACCGCTCAGAACCGTCTCTGAGCACCGGTTCCGGCGCCTCGGCAGTCTCAGCCCCAGAAGTAGCTCCATGGCTACCTCCCAGTGAAGAACATCGACATGGCACCTAACCATGCGGTGACACGGAAACCGGCGAAGCCGGCCGCCTCCCCACAGGGCTACACCAACGCATCGGTCATCCGCGGAGCCCTTCTCTTCGGAGCTTGTAACTGCGCAAGGGCCCAAGGATGTGCCCGCAAGCAGAGCGCTCGCGCTGCAATCGTGACTGCTGTCGTGCGATCTTCGGTGGCGCACTACCTCAGCAACAATGAGGGGCATGAACCACCGGCGTCCTTGATACACTTGCTAGGGCCCTACGGGCGGTTCCTCTTAGAGGACGAGCGGTTGGACACGAACGGCAGGACTGGCCCGCAACACGCAGAGGTAAGTGGCATTCCTATTCTCTACGGTGCTCAAAAAAGTGTCAAACCAGAGACCTTCAACAATCTGGGCACATTCTTCTTCCAGACTTTGGAGTGCCGTTGCGGTCACGCCGACGGTACACAGCCCGTTGGGACGTTCCACCAAACCGAACCGCGGATCGATCTCCACTCACAAGAGCATACTGGTCAGGTTGGACACATGATAAAAAATGGAGCCGGCGTCGTGCAGCTTGTCATCATACACACCTCACTTCGGGCGGTAGTCGTCCTGCGTGACACGCTCCGCCTCATCTACGAGTGTGGCCAACTTACACGTCTGGTTTTCGTCCTTGCTGCCAGTCGACTTCCCGGCATTGTGAAAAACGTCACTCTGGAGGTACTTGCTGCGTCTGGCATCAACATCACAGACGGCGAACTCGCGGTCTTGGAGGCAAATCTCGCCCATGATGCTGCTGGCATCGTCTGTTCCCGGAAAACACCACTTGCGCGAGCACCAGCAGCGCTTTCGACAGCAACGCTTCTGCCAGAAATGCGTCCGTCAGCTGCGATTAGACCACCAGCAGCGCTCTCGCCAGCTTCGGTTGCACCAGCAGCCCTTTCGTCAGCTGCGATTACACCAGCAGCTCTCTCGCCAGCTGAAATTTCATCAGCAGCGCTTCCACTAGCAGCGCTTCTACCAGCGGCGCTAGCGCCAACAGCTCTCCACATCACCAGAGGCGCAGAGCTTGCCAACATGCATAAACATCTAGCTCTGAATACAGCAATACAGCTGAAACCCTCTACCACACGGCGGCCTTACTGATGCTTTCGGTGACCTTGCGCCGTATATCCCCCTGGAGGTCAGAGAAGATGAGGAAGAACTTGTCTACCAGCCGCTCGCACTCAGCCAGGCTGCTGCGGGACTCGCTGGCCTTCTAGCAAGACCCCGCGGGTTGTGCACCATGCTGCGGTTTGTCCACCTGGCTCCTGTGTGTTCCAAGAAGATCCGGACAAATACGCCCGTGAGCCACCGTAGCAGAATAACATCCGGTGCAACACAAACGATAACGAGTGAGGGCTCGTGTCAGGAGGAGGTTACAAAAGGATGACTGCCAGGAGCACGATGGGGCTAAGGCTCTTACCTCATCTTCGTTGTTCGTGCAAGACAGCCTCAGCTGACTGGACAGTGAAAGAATGTACAGGCTGTGCACCGGTCGCCGTCTGGAAGACCATCGGAGCCTCTCCACAAGCCTGCGGATAAGGCGCTTGCCTCATCTTCGTTGTGGGTGCAAAATAGCCTCAGCTGATAGTACAGTGAAAGAATGTACAGGGTGTGCACCGGACACCGTCTGGAAGGCCACCGGAGCCTCACCACAATCCTGCGGCTTCCTGTCCTGACGTAAAAATGGCGAAGTGTCTGCCCCGGCGAGATGTATAATAGGCGGTGAGAATTTCACCTCAGACATGAAGCTCTATTTTTGGACTTGGTCGTCGGCAAACTACTTAATTATTTCCAACTAGCCAGGCAAATGAGCCCCGAGCTAGTATATATAGTCATAAAAACAGATTTTTAAGCCTGCGGTAGTATTAGAAATGGAGTAATTACGCAGTGAATCCAAACACGCGTACTTAGCTCTCTCTCTGCTGAGACTGCCGAACACAGAGACTTGTTCCAGTGAAAAACACAGCCTCCAGCCCTACTGCATTTCTTCCCAGAATTAATCGGAAGGCACAGGGTATTTCTACGGTAGAGAAAGTGAAACAACCAAGCTCCCTGATGCTGCTTCACCCGGAGAGGAAGCGGGGGACATTATTTTCCACTGAGCACCTTTATTGCCGCGGATGCGGTTGGGCAGGACTCTGTCGACCCATGTTAACTGTGCTCTTTGATGTAGGGAACATTTCTTAGGGCGTATAGTTTTTCTGTACTGCTAGGGAGCTGGTTGCTAAAAGAAGGGACTTCACTGCTGTTCAAAAGAAATTTGGGGAGCATTTCTATCTTTTTGAGCGCAGTAAACGAGTTGGCCGGATCCCTCCCGGTCTAATTTGGCCCGCTTTTTCTAGTCCTATACGTTCTTTTATGAAGGCGAAAGCGCCTTTTTAGGCTCATGGTGAATATCACGCGTCTCAGAGATGTGTTTCTCAAGATACCGCGAGATGTGTTCACGAAATGGTCCAGTGAGATTTTTGGAGATTCCAGGAGTTGTGTCAGCGAGACGTCGCAGTAGGTTAAGATGGCAACTAATTTTCCCCGGCTAGGGCGTCACAATATATTCTGACGACGACGCAAAAAAAGCAATACAGTTATAACGAATACACAAATACGCAATATAGAGAACGAAGAGAAGAGGTAGACAAAAGAGGAAGAAGACATACGAAGAAAAGGCTTTCGCCATTAGGCAGTTCCGTGAAGCTGAGTGTAATCTTATAATTTTTTATCTGGGATGTAGATGCGCTTGTTTTACCTCTCAGTTGTGCATCTTTTTCGCCAGATGCTCTGAAAATGTGAGGAATTTAGCGAGCTTTAGTGCATAGGTCTGTTTTCTCACAACGAGCTCCATATTTGAACTACAGATTGGCACGTAAACCAACAACAAGAGCCGCCGTCTTCGCGTAAATGTTTGCAGGCCGTAATGCTAAAGTGATCAGAAAAGTCCTGAAACACCATTGGTGGCGGGCGGTCGCACAGTGCAGCCGTTTAAGACGCGTCCAAGGGTTAGTGGCTTGTCCTATATATTTAATAAAATTGAATAAATAATTACAATTTTTTATTAAAAATCAATTTGGCATACCAGCGGCACATTATTGGCGATATATTGATTTCATTAGCTGACTTTTATATGTGAGAGCCCGGCTTTCAGATAATTAACTCTGGTATCCAGACACCTGCTTACAAATTCCTGATCTAATTTCTACGATTTTGGATGATGCATACTGGAAAAGTTTGTCACCAATAGTATATGTGGTCATCATGATTTCACTGGGGTGTATTTTTGTGAAATGTTTTGTGTCGAAGCCAGGCAGTAAAAAAAAAAAATAATTCCCTGCGCGGAGCAATGGTTAGCGCGCTCGAATGGGAGTCGGAGGGATGGTTCAGTTCCTTAGGGGACAGATTTTGTTTTTCTAATTTTATGTGGTGGACACTCCCGAGGGACGCGAACGTCATCATGAGCCTAGAAAGGCTTTCGCTTTAATACTCGGGGCTATTGCATTTGTTTAACAAAGAGTTTATTAAAGAAAGAATAGAGAAGAGGAAGATAGCGGGAGCTACCAAGCCCCGTGGCATAGATGTTCTCGAGCCTCATGCGGCGCGAGCAGCTGAACGAACGTGCCACGACCGCTCAGAACGGTCTCTGGGCACCAGTTCCGGCACCTCGGCAGTCTCAGCCCCAGAAGTAGCCCCAGGCTACCTCCCAGTGAAGAACAACGACATGGCACCTAACCATGCGGTGACACGGAAACCGACGAAGCCAGCAGCCTCCCCACAGGACTACGCCAACGCATCGGTCATCCATGGAGCCCTTCTCTACGGAGCCTGTCACTGCGCAACGACCCAAGGCTGTGCCTGCAGGCGGCCCATCCGTGCTGTACTCGTGACTGCTGTCGTGCGATCTTCGGTGGCGCACTACCTCAGCAAAAATGAGAGGCATCAACCACGGGCGCCCTTCATACACTTCCTGGCGCCCTACGGGCGGTTGCTAGACGGCGAGCGATTGGACGCGAACAGCAGGACTGGCCCGCAACACGCCGAGGTAACTGGCATTCCTACTCTCTATTGCGCTCGAAAAAGCGTCAAACCAGAGGTCTTCATTAATCTGGTCACATTCTTCATCCAGACTTTGGAGTGCCGCGGCGGTCATGCCGAGGGGACACAGCCCTTTGGGACATTCCACCAGACCGAACAGCGGATCCATCTCCACTCACAACAGCATACTGGTCAGGTTGGGAACCTGATAGAAAATGGAGCCGGCGCCATTCAGCGTGTCATCGTACACACCCGACTTCTGACGGTAGCCTTATTGCGTGGCACGCTCCTCCACATCTACGAGCGGGGCCACCTTACGCGTCTGCTTTTCGTCCTTGCTGCCAGTCAACTTCCCGGAATTGTGAAAAACCTCGCTTTGGAGGTACTTGCTGAGTCTGGCATCAGCATCACAGAAGGCGAACTCGCGGTTTTGGAGGCAGCTCTCGTCCATGATGCTGCTGGCATCGTCTCTTCCCGGAAAACACCACTTGCGCGAAAACTAGCAGCGCTTACGACAGCAACGCTTCTGCCAGAAAAGCGTCCGTCAGCTGCGATTCCACCACCAGCGACCCGGCCAGCTGAGATCCTCCCAGCAGCGCTGTCGCCAGCTGCGATTCGACCAGCACCGCTTCCACTAGAACTGCTTCCACCAGCCCCGCTTCCGCCAGCAGCTCTCCACATTACCAGAGGCGGAGAGCTCGCCAACCTGCCGAAACATTTAGCTGTGGGCACAACTGAAATATTCTACCACATGGCGGCCCTACTGACGAACCCGTTGCCCTTGCGCCGTCTATCCCCCTCGAGGTCAGAGAAGATGAAGAACTTGTCTATCAGCAGCTGGCACTCAGCCAGGCTGCTGCTGGACTCGCTGGACTTCTAGCAAGACCCCGCGGGTTGTGCACCATGCTGCGGTTCATTCACCTGGCTCCCGTGTGTTCCAAGAAGAGCCGAAGAACACGCATACGAGCCTCCGTAGCAGAATTACATCCGGTGCACCACAAAAGATAACGAGTGAGGGCTCGTGTCAGGAGGAGGTTACAAAAGGATGGCTGCCAGGAGCACGATGGGGCTAAGGCGCTTACCTCATCTTCGTTGTTGGTGAAAGACAGCCTCAGCTGAATGGACAGTGAAAGAATGTACAGGCTGTGCACCGGTCGCCGTCTGGAAGGCCATCGCAGCCTCTCCACAAGCTTGCGGATGAGGCGCTTCCCTCATCTTCGTTGTGGGTTTAAAACAGCCTCAACTGACAGGACAGTGAAAGAATGTATAGGGTGCGCACCGGTCGCCGTCTGAAAGGCCACCGGAGCCTCACGACAAGGAAGCGGTGTCCCGTCCTGATGTGAAAATGGCGAAGTGCCTTCCCCTGCGAGATGTAAAATAGGCGGCGAGAATTTCTCCGCAGACATGAAGTTCTATTTTTTGACTTTGTCGTCGGCAAACTACTGAAATATTTCCAATTAGCCAGGCATATGGGCCCGAGCTACTATATATAGTCATAAAAACAGATTTTTAAGCCTGCTGTAGTATTAGGAATGTGGTAATTCCGCAGCGAACCCAAACAGGCGTACTTACCTCTCTCTCTGCTGAGACTGCCAGACTGCCAGACTTGTCCTAGTGACAAACACCGTCGCCAGCCCTGCTGCATTTGTTTCCAGAATTCACCAGGAGGAACAGGATATTACTACCTTAGAGAAAGTGAAATAACCACCCTCCCTGATGCTGCTTTGCCCGGAGAGGAGGCGGGGGACATTAATCTCCACTGCACAACTTTATTGCCGCGGATGGACTCTGCCGCGATAGGACTCGCTCGACCCATGTCAACTGTGTTCTCTGATGTGGGGAACATTTCTTAGGGCCTTCCAGGTGCAATAGCAGTCCTTCTGTACTGCTAGTGAACTGATTGCTAAAAGAAGGGTCTTCACTTGTGTTCAAAAGAAAAGCAGTAAAGGAGTTGGCCGGATCCTGTCCGGTCTAAGT
The DNA here is from genome assembly GCF_055883805.1 of Amblyomma maculatum. NCBI lineage: Eukaryota > Metazoa > Arthropoda > Arachnida > Ixodida > Ixodidae > Amblyomma > Amblyomma maculatum. The sequence continues at coordinate 238,636,978 of NC_139344.1, forward strand.
TGGGCCCGCTTTTTACTAGTGTTATACTTTCTCTTATGAAGACAAATGCGCCTTTCATGGCTCGTGATGAATATCACGCGTCTGCGAGATGTGTTCACGAGATGGTTTAATGAGATCCTCGAGATTCCATGAGATGTGTCAGTGACACGTCGCAATCGGTTATGACGGCAACTAATTTTCCCTGTTAAAGGCGTCACAATAGATTCTGACGACGACGCAAAAAAAATAAAGCAATCCAATTATAACGAATACACGCAACACGCAAGACAGAGGACGAAAAGAAGAGGTAGACAGTAGAGAAAGATAACCTTTTTACGGGCACTTGATCCTCTGTCTGGAGTGGCTTATCCTATTTTTATTACACGCCAAGCTCAGTTTCTAGATTATCATTGGCCGCAATATAAGCAAGCGCAATTTCTATTTACTCAGTCCTTGCTGTGCAAAATTGCAGTTTCGCTTATTTCAGTAAGACGTGTTGGCAATGTTAAAGCTACTCCCGCACTGTTCTTTGACCAATCGTTGTCATCTAATGCAAAGCACTTGACAACTACTGTAATAAATGGCCAGCTTGAAGATTATCTAATACAGTATCCACGACCCGCAGCTATTTTGATAGATGCCTCACAACGGAATGAAAAGGCAGCAATAGGTATTTATTTCCAGGCACTAGATTGGAGTTTTTCTGTACGGATCCCTGATTACAAAGCACTATTTACTGCTGAATTGCTTGCAACTGGTTTGGCCCTTCAAAAAGTCCCCGGTAACGTTACTCACGTATTCATACTCTCTGATTGCCTGTCAGTCTTAGCAGCATTAAAAACCAAGAGGCGTCTTTTGAAACAAACCCTGATGTTTTTACTTCCGTTACATTTACAGGAAGTGCGTTTTCGGTGAGTTTCGGGGCACTGCGGCATCGCTTCTAATATAATGGCGGATTATTTAGCAAATTCAGCTCTCAATGGGCCTGTTGTCGATGTTGTACCGAATATTATTTTGCTAAATATATCCCATTTTGAACGGTTTCAAACGTTACACTCCTTGAGCCATGACCCACTCCTTGCGACTACGCATTTCAAGCATATAAATTTCCATTGGAATGTCGGATATTGTAACTTGAGGCAATGTGAGGTCTCCATGACGCTCGTGCGTTGTAGGATGTCTTGCCTGAATCTTTATTTATGTCGCTGTGGATTCACGCCGTCGAATCTTTGTGCGTCATGTCATGACGTGGAAAGTATTGAACATTATATCCTCTCCTGCCGTAGGTATGCTACTCAGAAAAGATATCATTTAGAAAAACCTCTTGCTCGCCTAGGACTGCCATTTACCCACTTCTTGTCCTCCTCTCATTTGCTGCACCCGTCAAAGGGTATGCCCTATAACTGGTGCGTGAGTTACTTTATAACTATAATGTTGCTACCGGAAGATTTCTGTGTTAGCGCTGATCTCTCTTAATTATACTCTTTTTTATTATTTTTATTATTTTTACTTTTTAACCCTTTTATCATTGATTTTTATTCCTATCACCACAAAATTTCAAATTATTTTAGCAACTATAATTTCTAATAATTAGTTATCTATCATACAGTTAAATCGACATCATGAATTCTATTCTGACACCTACGATGAATTCTGGCCAATCCCCCACTGTGGGTGTGGACCATATGCACCGAAAGAGAAGAAGAAGAAGATATGCAGTGAAGTTAAGTGCAATCTTAAAATTTTTTATCTGGGATGTAGATGCGATTGCTTTACCGCGCTGAGCGCATCTTTTTCGCCAAATGCTCTGAAAACGTGAAGAACTTACCGAGGTGTAGTTCATAGGTGTTTTTTCTCATAATGAGCTCCATATTTGAACTACGGATTGTTCACGCAAACCAGCAACGTGAGCCGCCGCCTTCGCGTAAAGGCTTGCAGGCCGTAATGCTAAAGTGATTAGAGAAGTGCTGAAACCCCTATTGGTGGCGGGCGGTCGCACAGTGCAGCTGTTTAAGACGCGTCCAAGGGCTAGTGGCTCGTCCTTTAAATTTATTAAAATTAATTATTTACAATTCATTAATAAAAATCAATTTGGTGTACCAGTGGCACATTTTTAGCGATACATTTATTTAATTAGCTGATGTTAAAAAATGAGAGCCCGGCTTTAAGATAATTAGGTCTGGTCTCCAGACACCTGCTTTTTTTTTTTTTTTTTTCGAAGAGTTTGCCACAAGGCATAAGTTGAGAAAGGGGGAATGGGATGCAGGAGATAGAAAGTTAAAAGAAGGAGAGAAGTCCAGTTGTGCTTATGTATTCGAGAAGGTTGGCAGTATAGCGATTGTCCATTGTCCATTTCTCATAATCACTGTCGCGATTCCACCTGCTTACAATTTCCAGATCTATTTGCTATGATTTCTGATGATGTATACTGGAAACGTTTGTGAAGAACAACATGGCACGTAACCATGCGGTGACACAGAAACACAGAAACAGCCTCCCCACCGGACTACACCAACGCATCGGTCATCCGTGGAGCCCTTCACTTCGGCGCTTGTCCCGGCGCAAGAGCACAAGGTTGTGCCTGCAGGCGGCGCATTCGTGCTGTACTCCTGTCGTGCGATCTTCGGTGGCGCACTACCTCAGCAACAATGAGGGGCATCAACCACGGGTGCCCTTGATACACTTAACTGATTTAACTGCAAGCAACTTTCGCGTGCTCGCGAAAGTCGCTTACGTGATAAAAAAAAAAAAAAAAAAATTATTCGCCAAAGTATTTTACAAAACTGTATTCACATGATTGACAATTGCCCCAATTTTTTTCAAGAAATTTGGTAATGGTCGGTTTTGGGGCCTGGGACGTTTCGCATGGAGGAAATTTTGTTATTTTCTTTATGCATCAGAAAGGTGGGCGGAGGAGGTAAAGAAGTTGGCAGGGGTCAAGTTGATGTAGCTAGCACAGAACCGGGTTAATTGGAGAAATATGGGAGGCGTTCGCCCTGCAGTGGGTAGTCAGGCTGATGATAAGATAGATAGATAGATAGATAGATAGATAGATAGATAGATAAATAGATAGATAGATAGATAGATAGATAGATAGATAGATAGATAGATAGATAGATAGATAGATAGATAGATAGATAGATAGATAGATAGATAGATAGATAGATAGATAGATAGATAGATAGATAGATAGATAGATAGATAGATAGATAGATAGATAGATAGATAGATAGATAGATAGATAGATAGATAGATAGATAGATAGATAGATAGAAGGATGAATGGATCCATGGATGGATGGATGGATGGATGGATGGATGGATGGATGGATGGATGGATGGATGGATGGATGGATGGATGGATGGATGGATGGATGGATGGATGGATGGATGTATGTGTGGGTGGGTAGACAGACAGACAGACAGACAGACAGACAGACAGACAGACAGACAGACAGACAGACAGATAGATAGATAGATAGATAGATAGA